>NC_056705.1:20934257-21606757 GCF_018831695.1 Puntigrus tetrazona | reverse complement strand
TTTCAAATTAATTGATAAAAACAGGGGGGAAAAAAAATCAGCCCTACTTTAGGTTCAGTGCTGGACAGAACTATGAAGATGTTCTGCACATTATGAGTTGATGACCACTGAATCCTTTCATCTCATCCCTTTAGCCAATTACACAAAATCAATGCATCCAGTAATGTAATCACCTAACCAATAACAGACAGAGTGGTGCCAAGCTGCTCTTTACAGGCTTTAGTGAGATATTTGATATGGCGGTTCATTATTGTGCTTTGGGTTGGAGTGCTGTGGTTTGCTGTGGTGTTTGACTGACAGGCTGATCCATCTGGAGCAATCCAACCACACATTGAAGAGACATGAGGTTTAGAGCGGGAGAGGGAGAGGTCGGTTCGGTTGAGGTATAGTGACAGCATCACATCTGTTGTATTAAATCTTAAGCAAACGGTTCATATAGTGCGATTATAGCTACCGCAAAAGGTTACTGACTGTCACTCAGTAGGTCCAACCTGCTCTCCCTCGGTGCAGTCTGTTGCTGTTCTGGCTTTGTGGGCAGTGAAGTATGTGCCGTATGATCTATTTTAGATTTGGTCTATTTGAGTTGCTTTACAGCTCTGTGTTAAAACAAGATCTCACACTTGTGTGCTCAAAATGTGAGGAGGAGTTGTAGAGTTAGCAGCCATCTCTTGCAAAGGCATTCAGCTTAGCAGGAGTCAAATTCATTAGATGATTGATAGGGTCTCCTGTGTGTGTGTGTTTGTGTGTGTGTGTGTGTTGCCCCTAGAATCTTTCTCCAAATTTAGCTAACCTCCTTGTGGACACATATTCAAAGATGCGATATATATCATATTTTGTATACACATTTTTGTACTACAAAAACCATAAAATAAAAGATTAAAGATGCTACTTGTTCAGTAGTATTTTAATTACTAAAAATGCATACTTTGAGGGTTTGTTTTAGATTAGGTTTAGTCTTTAGTAATTATAGTAGGCATTATTTACACTAGAACTCTATGCTATGTCTCTGTCTTGATAACTAAGCAGTAGCACGCATATGTACTACCATTTAAACGTCAGTGGTCGGTAAGATATTTCAAATATTTTTAAAAGTATCTTCCTCGCCTCACCTTCCATGCTTTTTAGGATAATCTTCAGAAATGTTTGTCGAAGAAAGAGGACATGACAGGACAGGAGAGAAAGGGTTAGATCATGTACTAATCTCCCATTTGTTCATCTGCACTTCAAACAATTGTACTGCACTATTTACCAAAACAGATGTTTTCTCTAACGTAATGTAATGTTAGTGCAGTTATTTTTTTCCTAGAAGCCTGAAAATCTCTGTAGCCGTTTACCTCGTAAAAGGTCTGTGGCATTTATGTAATACTGTCCTCTTGAAAATCCACATCTGAGGTCATGATACACTCTGTAAGAGACTTTAATATGAAGCCGAATACTTCAAAGAGTTCATCAGGTTTTGAGATCTTACAAGGTCATGTCAGATCTTTGGCCTGTGAGAGATGAAGAGATGATTTCATTTGCCACGTCTTACCATCTGATCCTCTCATATAAAGCACACTTGAGCTTATCTGTTGTTTTTGTTATGGTGTTTTTCCTGTAATCCCTCTCTTATTCTCTCATTTTGTCTTTCCTCCCTCCCTCTTTCCCCTCATCTACTGGACCGCACCGGTCTGTTTAATTGATGCATATCCTCTGCCCGTTCCCTCCCGCAAACCATCAAAAACCCTCTCTTTCTCCCACAGGCACAAAGGCTTGCATATAAACAAACAGTAGATGATAATGTCAAAAATATTCTGATTCTAGTATATAGCGGAGGAGTATCTGCGTGTCACATGCATTCTGAACATTCTTTGGCGGTGTGTGTTCGCTCGTAGCACTGATGTAATGTTTTGTCTAGCCTTGTCTTCTCATTTTTTCGCTGTCTCTCCTTCACATGCGCTCTCTTTCTGAGACGCAGAGGTGCGGACGTTATCCCTGCGCAGTGTAGACCGTGTGGAAGTTCTCCCGCTCTTGACCCTTTTGACGCTCTCGTCTCTTTGTCCTAAAAGTGGATGTGACACTTGAAGCTCTTTCTGAAGATCTTTCGCTGTTGAAAGGTATTTCAGGTGCTTATGTGAGGCGCTGTATGGAGGGTGTGTCGCCGCCGTTGTGTTTTTTTTTTATTTATCGGTTCCGTTTTTTCTTTCGCCCGGGTTGAACACCAATTGTTGCATGCTTTTGCGTTTTGCATTTGATACTGGGGTTGATACGTGATACTGGGGTTGGATTTGGGTGTATTTGTAACCGTGTGTATTTGTGGACGCGTTTTGATATGGGATTCTCTTTACTGGATGCTGTGGGTTACGAAGAGACTGCATCCGGAATAAAGTTTTTATTGAAGTGAGGAGATTTTTTGTTCATTTACAAATAAAAATAGTTTCATCATTTGTTCACTTGACTTGCGTTGTATGGACAAATGATTAAAACGTTCTTTAAATGACTCTTGTGCTCCACAAATGAAAGAGAATTAGATGCTTTCGGGAATGGCACGAGGTTGCGTAATTAATTAAATACATGTTAAATGGTTTCCACAAATGGTTTAGCGTCATATTTACTGTTTGACAAGAAGGAAAATTGGTTGTGCCATTGTCTAAAAAAACGTACAGATTGTTGAGTCGACAAAACAGCTTTGCAAAAACATTCAGTTGACAAAAACCCCATAAAACTGTTTTGAAATCTAGTACACTTTAAACAGTACGTACCATTGTAAAGTATCCACCACAGCCTTGCTTTAATCCATATAAAACTTGTATCTGTATTATATTTAGTGCCCAAGGTCCATATTTCAATTTTGGGTGAATAATCTCTTTAAATCATCCTTTTCAGGTTTGTTGTGTTTATTCTGTTGACGTTTTTCTATTTAGAAGAAAGTTTCAGTGAAACCGTTCTCTCTTAGAAGAAAGAACAGTGAGGAGCCTATTTATGATTGAACGCACCTGAAGGCCAGAAGAAGTGATAGTCTACGTGTTTGTGCTCTGTAGGAGTCCAGGTGCTCCGGTCTTTTGTCACATGACACGTCTGAGACATGCTCATCTTTGTACTGTGACAAGTGAATTGCAGAGCTTGAGAAAGCGACAGTCCTTCTCCACTGAAATCTCTCAGAAAAGGTTCATTGTCGTTCGAAGCGATGTACCTCACTGCTCCGCCGCCTGTACTGCGCTGCCTTCAGCCCTGTAGTTAGGGAAATGAGTCACGGTTGCTAAGGAAATGGGTTGGTGTGTGGTTAGATTGAGTAGACATCTAAGGTTGTCCTTGATGAGAGTTTCTCAGCTCAGAAAATGGTGGATTCTGTCTCCTGCATTTGCACGTGACGTGTATTTCATCGACTTATTATTCTAGTGCCCACTCACTCCGACCGCCTTCATCAGCACAACAATACAAAAATCAGCTCTGTGTTGATGCCTCGTCTTTCACGTCATCACCTAGCTTGCATGTGTGTGTGGCTAACGCCGCACGCTGAAGTGCATTTCTTTTGCGAAAGCGTGTCATCAGAGTTTTTAAAACGTGATGTTGGAGATGATGTCATGCTGTCACTTCTCTGCAGTTTTACAGCAGTTGACATTTAACGTTCTTTTTAATTCTCGATCATGTGGTACAATGTATTGTTGCGTTTATCCGTGTGTGTGGGAATTAAAGAGTGACCAGAAAAGGGTGTTAAAAGAGGTGATTAATGTACAAGATTGCAATTTCCACTTAGCTAATGATCAACTTTCAGCTTTCCTCTCTCTTTCTCACACATTCACTCACACACACATCACTTTTGTTCCACGATGTAAAAAATGGATCTGCACATTTTTTCAGTTAACAAGACCTTTCTCAAGTTAAATGCTCAAAAATTTAATTTTCTTTACACTTCATAAAAACCATTGTCAAAATTACCCCAATGTTATCCCAACTAGTCAAACATAGTTGTCCGAGGCAAACATGTTGCTGAACTGTTAAGGCTTTGTGAGTTCCCAGCATGCACTTGAGCATGAATAAATGATGCAGTTACTGTTATAGGATTATAAGGTTAATTCTTGAGGTAAGTGCGTCTAGTTTTGAGTCCTAGACTATGTTCAACCGCTTATGTCCTTTCTCTGGATGTCTTAGTTTTGTTACAGACAAAGACAGTTGTCTACTTGGACTAACCTATTCATTACGTAAGTTTACCATTTAAAAAAAATAAAGTGTGTCAGCTGAACAAAAAAGAGACGTGACTTGGGTTGAGTGAAGTCAAAAAAAAGTTGTGCAGAGAGTTGCCTTAAAATCTTAAATCTCAAGCAAACTTTTCATTTTTACAGTGCAGTATCTATCCACCACGGAAGAATGAAGTGAATCTCAATGTCCTCTGAGGAAACACACGTTCTTCTTGAATGTTCCTACATAGCTCCACAGATATGCACACACCTGCAAAAACACTGTTGATTCTGTGCGCGCACACACACACACTCACTCACACACTTAGTTGAAACTGTGTAATGCAACACCGGGGCACCTCTTTCTGACACAACGGTGGCTTTCATTGAATGGAAGAGAAAAAGGAGAGAATGAAAACGGTTGATGCATGGAGTAAGACAGAGAATGAGCTTTATTCTGAACAGACTTGAGTTCATGCTTCTTTCTATGGAACAGTCGGGATTAAGTATGGAAAAGTAAGAATGGTAAGCTAATGGGTTAGATGAGCAACAGCCAGGATGCATTTAATAGATAAAGCAACAATAAAGACCTTTCTAATTTAGGTTTATATTTAAAACAAATGCTGTTATTTTTTTGTAATTTCTTTTCATCCTGAAAAAGGTGTAAAAATATGCAGCACAACTGTTTTCAGTCACTACAGCATGCATGTCTTTGGCATTGTTTTATAGCGATGCCTGGTTTTGATAAAAAAAAAAAATGTCCAAGTTTAAAAAATGAGACTTGAGACTACTGAATTTGACTTTAATAGACCAAATGTATTTCAAACCAGCTAAATTATATTAATTGCCTAGTCATTCAGTCAACCCACTGACTAGTTGATTATTGGAAAAAATATATATTTTTTTCAAATGCTAGTATTAGGAATCCAGTTAACAAAGAAAAACATTAGGCTCAGACCTAGAGAAACTATCTGGGGATACTTAGGAGGCAGAAATGAAAATCAACGCGCATGTAGAAAGGCAGACAGTGAGATGAGTCAGCCATTTAGTCCTGATGGTGGCTCCTAATGAAAGAGAAAGACCAGCTCGCCGGTAGTTACATCACATATAATTACACGCACGGTAATCAGATATTGGAGGTGTGGAATGGTTGGGTGCCCTGACTCTAACCTCAGATGGAGGATAATAATGCCCTCCTGTGCAACACTTACCTGAAATACACATCACATCGCCCCAGCTAATGATATTCTTCAGAGAGTGTGAATGTTTATTTGTAATTTACTAGTCTGGTCTGGTTGGGTGTTCAGATACTTTCAGCAGCCTGTCATAATGGTGCCTTTCAAGTGTACCTGGGAAACATGTTCCTCCAGGCATTCATTGTGCACGCGTTCATTATTATAACATGCCATCCATTCAGAGTCGGAGACATAACATGGAAGTAGTTTAAACAAAACAAAAGAATTCTATTCTGAAAAGTAAACCAAAATAAAAACGGCTGAATTCAAAATGCTTATGTATGTTTCACTTATTTATAAATAGTATCTCAACTAAATGTAAAGCAAACCATGAGCTTGAGCGATAAACGCCATTTGCTACAGACTTTGTGATCTATATATAGTTTAGATCATATGATATTAACTACGTATAACAGTGTTTCTGCCATGTTTCATACTGATGCAGCCCTTCCATTGTCACAACTTGGCAATTTGTGTATTATTAAAATGCTGTACGATTTGTGTGAATAAACAAAGAAATGCTAAAAATCTATAGTTTTAAATGTGAAGTACATTTATCATTATAATGCAGATATACACGCACCATTTATATGTGCATAAGTTGTGTCAAAGATGTATCTTTTGCTCCTTTATAGGATACCTACTAAAAGCTTCGTACCCTTTTTCTGATAGTGTAAATGTAGAAATAAGGGACAGCAGCACAAAAAATAATATAGAATATTTACAACTGTATTGTAAAAGAGGATATAGGCTATGCTTTGTGGAGCGGGATCAATGTTGGTAAGAGCAGATGGTATGAATCCTACTGCAGAATGGACAGATATGCTTTGGGTAGCTGTTCAGGGTGAATCCATATGAGGTCATTATAATTGTTACAATCTGTTTCCCTTTTATGTTCAATTTTATGTGTTTCTATGGTTATAGTGTTTATGGCTTCCCGATTGTGTCTGTATTGCAAAACTAATTTAACTCGTGGGATGAAATGTGATGCTGTGAACAGATTGGCGACACTTAATGTGAGAGTTATAACACTCCATCCTGATAAGGCAATATGCTGAAATCGACTACATGCCACCTACTGCAAAATCAAACATTTTACTCATTCTTGTGTGCTACCAGGAAATGAAGTCAAGCATATTAATCATTGAAAATTAGACTTTTATTGAGGCTAGTACTGTTTTGTAGGCTGTACCACTGGACATGGATTAGGTGGAAATTCAAGTTTAAAACAAGCTGGTACCAATATGCTTTTCTACGTGCTAAGGCAAAACATCTGTTTGGAAGTAACAGATCCTTAAAAAATGTATGTCTAATGTGTTAATGTTACATTGAGCTGTCTTGTGCAAAAGTTTAGAGCCCTAAGTTACCCATGACATGAACATCCAATGAAAATCAGTGGTTTCTGACTTCTATATGGACAAAGAAAAAAATTTAATTAATAATAATATTGAGCGTGAAAGTCAGAGGGATCTGTATTTTTCTATGCTGCTTTGTTTTAAACATTTGCCAATATTGTGGCTCCTTCATCATACTGTGGTTGAAAGGAAGGGTGCAGTAACTTAAAAACACACTACATCTCCACCCACATCAGCACTAGTATTCCTTTGTAGCTTGACCTTGCCCTCAAACAGCAGGGTTGCTATTGTCCGTGTTTCCAAAGGATAACAGCGATGTCTCTTTATGAGAGTGATGCTGGAATACGTTTCCTTCAAAGAGACTGTTTCTGTCTGCAGGGAGCCATTAACCACACCTCATCTGTGGGAGAGAGAGAGAGAGAGAGAGAGAGAGAGAGAGAGAGAGAGAATGCAGAGTTGATCTCTTGATAAAAATGAGTCTACATTCTGTAAAGTCACCATAAAATTATGTAGGCCCCACTGCTCATCGTGTGGTCCATGTGACGCACTTTTGTTATTGTGTAAACAGTAATAAAGGAACCTGCAGTGCAGTGTTACTTTCCAGAATACGCTCTACATATTTTGCAGAGAGTTTATGTTTTTATAATGTTTATGTGTCTGACCAGTGCATTTATGTGAGTTAGGACCGTCATAAGCTGAATATTGCTTGCCATTTGCGATGTTCTAGACAAACAGAGTCTGCTGAAACAAATGGCACATAAACAATGGTAAATTGTCACGTTTTTATTGAACGTACTGTGTAAACATTTCACATTTTAAGTTGGAAAAATTGCGTGAACGCTTGAATTTAATAACTGGCTGACCGTCTGGTTCTATAACCCACACCAGACACGTACTTTGATTGCAGATCAGACCCACAAGTCAGGGGGGGAGTATTGACCTTCGTTTTGAAAGTCTTGGTATAGGAAAATTTATACTGAATGACTTTTTTTATTATTATTATTTATTATTATTAAACACTAAATATATTTGAATTCTATATAGAAAAAAGATTTTAATCCAAAAAGCTAATTATTCTTCCTTCTGAACTGGTTCTCTTTTTAAAATATAAAATCTCATGTAATCCCACGTAGGCTAAGATGCACATTTATAGCTGGAATAGAATCATAAACACATAATACTTACTGGATTACAATTCACCATCCAAATGACAAAACTGAATTATTCCAGCTGCTGTGAGAAAAGGCTATTAATGACCCGCTACCCACACACGCGATATAGTCTACTATCATGAAAAACGAAATGTGAACCCATGTAATGTAATGATGCCGCGGCATGCTCAGATTTCTTGCAAATTCCTAGCACTACCACACAAGCTAGACAATTGAATTATTAAATAAGCTCATTAATTATTATAATCTTACCATTGTGAATTGGGCTGAAGTAAGACAATTGGTTATGTACTTGCTCAAATATATATATTTTATTTTTACCAAAAAGCTTTAGAAGAAGAAAATTAGAATCCAGAATCTTTTTAGAATCAGATTGTGATTCCCTGAAACAAAATCAGATGGCTTGTGAGATACATAAAAGATTTCCATCCTCAGTTTCATGTTTAGGACAGCTTGGATCATGCAGCAGCTCACTTCGTGTTATCCATTATCTTCTGATGTTTGCAACATTGAAGTATATCAATGTTTACGGTATTCTCTCATTCTAAATCTCATTTGAAATTATATAGATGTACCATACAAAGTTAATTCCATTCAGCCCTTCATTGTAGCAGAAGACTGGACATTCATGCTGTAAGATGAGGAATTTCAACAACAGATTAAGACAGAATTCATTTACTGTGTCCAAGTGGGGCATGTGCCTTTGACAGTCTCCACTTCCTGTGTACACTGCAAACAGCAGCACTGATTAGCCGAACCAGTCTCGGATAGCATCTGACTTAATCTAATCAGCCCCTAGTCTTGTCATCCTAGTCTTCCTCATCAGTGCTAATTCAATATCCCTCATATGGGGGATTTATTCACTTTGAGGGGTAGTAGTACCTGTCACACGAAGACAGAATAGTTTGCGTTTAAGGATTAGCTTTTCTCAATATAACAATACTTTATTATCATATGCTATATTCTAATTGTCCTCATTTTTAGTCACTTGTTTGCAAGTGTGAACGATAGCCTGACCTACATTTATATTGTTGTTCTCGGCAGATATTTGCTTAAAAATATATTAAATAATTACTTTAGCAGGTAGTAAAAGATAAAGGTCAATAGTTGCACAGCTATAACAATAGCTGACAGATTGCAATTGTAAACATGAAATCCTGAGGGAGGTGTCTGGCTGCTAAATCAGTTATAGCCTGTAAACATGGAAGATAATAATCTATGAGAATATGCAGCAAATATTAGACGCAGTGTATGATCTCTCACAATATAAGTAGACTGTTCAGATTTAACTAGTGCTGTGTAGGCAGCCTTGTTAATTACTGTAATAAGAGCGATCTAGTATGAATACTCTACTGTTGCATTCTGCACTTGTACGATATTCAACTTTGGCATCACAGGATGTAAATTACATTACAGGAGAAAACAGATATAGACAGATAGTCACGTGCCCTACAATAAACAATCATATTACAACCCTAATGACTGGCCTATAATTCAGCATTTTTTCAAATCCAATGACTCGTGCAGCTCTACGTGATGCAATGGAAAACAAACGAGTGTAAATAGCTCTTTTTCTAATAGTTTTTGCTGGATTAAAGCAGAGAATGAGGCTTTTATGTGTTGAAAGGCTGCTGTCCCGGGTTTGACCAATGACAATACCAGCTCTCATATCACATGCAGCTCTTGAAAATTCACATTTAGATTTCTGAGATTTGGACACACATGCACTTCCATCTTCTCGTTTCTCCATCACATGTTTTTCCACAGAAGGGCAGATGAAACATGAATGGAAGAGAGGGGCACTTCATGTTTTATGATGCTTTAGAAGAGGAAAATCATATCAAACAGTTTGAGAAATCAAGTCACCTTTATTTGTATTGTGCTTTATAAAATACAGATGCTTTCAGGGCAGCTTTACAGTGTATAACAGGAAATGAGTATGTCGATAATGCAGGAGGACAATAGAAAACAAGTCATTTTCATTATACTCTAGGCTACCAATGCCATATTTAACAATATAAGCAAATTTTATTGCAAGTGCTTTTATTCATTTTAATCTATGTATGACATAATGGACCTGTACAAGATGTGTATTATTCATTATGGGTTGGTGAATATTATTGCTTCCTTGAAAAATAATGTCTGGCAGTTTATGTGCAGCTGCATAAAGTTTGACCCCGAGGAGGCGGCCTGATTATAGTGCTGCGCTTGTGTCACGTTAAGCGTCAGATCACTGTGTGGGTTCAGAGCTTCACCGCTCTTCTGCCGTGAACTTCCAGGAACTACAGCAGCAGCCAGGAGGATTTGACCCTCCCTGTTTCCGCATGGAGAGACCATTCACTCTCATTCTTTCTTTCTTTCTTTCTTTCTTTCTTTCTTTCTGTTATTGCCCTGTTGGATTGTTCCTTTGCCATGGTAACTTTAGTTTGGGAATATAAAGGCCGCTTGTTGGCCTGGGTGCATTTGTCTGGGAGAGTGAGAGAGTGACACGGTGCTGTCATTCAGTCTTTAATGACCCTCAACAAAGAGAAAATCGTGGAGCATCCCAGTTCTCCATCACTCCCCCCCCTCTCTCTCTTTCTCTGCTGTTTTCTGTGCTTCTTTTCAGGGGCACTTCAGTGGAGCTTTGGAGCTTATTTCTCTCCTTGTTATAGTTTGCAATCCTTCTCTATCTGTGTCTTTCACCTTAAATCACGTCCTTTAGCATTAAGCTTTTGTAATAGTATTAGAGGATATTTCTAATACTTATCTAGTAATCCAATGAATTTACAGGAAATGAAAACGCAGACAAAAATGTTGTATTATGATATTTGCTTTTGAGTTCATGTTGTCAGCGGTGTGTCAGCATAGCCAGGTTTAGCATCACTTGAATACTCAGGATGCTTACTCATGGGTGTATGCGCATTCAGATATAAAGCTGTTGCTCACGCTTCGATGATCATCCTCAAACATTAATAACCTGCGTTGAGAAATCATGACCTTTGGACAGAGATTATTTACAGAGACTCTTCTGCTCTTTTCCTCTATGGACCGCTTCCTCCACCTGGGAATGTGGTTGTACTAAGGCAGATTTCTGGTGTATTCAGATCAGGAATAAGTCATGATGATGATAATGATGATGAACTGATCATCTAACACCGCATCTACAGAGGAAGATAAACGCCTGTTTCCACATCGTTGCCTTTTTAGCCCCGCCCAGTGATTCACAAACGTAAACTATAAAAGTAATGCTGTACTGCCGACTATATTGTTTTTATTACATGGTCACTATTGCTTTGTCTGCTACTACAGATTGTTTGATATGAGTATTTATGCATTTTAAAACCTAAATAACTGTAGCGTCTATCTGTGAAGAACTTGGCCTGTCAGACATACAAACTATTAGCTAATCGTAGCAGTAGGCATACAATCCGCCAAGCTCATTTAGTCAGGCAGTTCTGATGAGGGGGTTAAAAAATTGGAGAGGAAATAGCCTATTACTTCTAAATAATGTTTTTTGAAAAGAAAAATCTTGATAAGATTATAAGTGGACCTCAGAGAAAAGTACAAAATAAAAAACAGAGGCAGGTCATGACCCCTTGAAAGCAGTAATACAGGGGAGCAATATTACAAACAGCTGAATTTTTAGCAACCAATACTCGGTCTTAAATGCCACATGATCCTTCAGAAATCATTCTGTTATGCTGATTTGAAGCTCACCTATGTGGAAACCAGAATGAATTCCAGCTTTTCATATGAATATGAAGTTCAAAATAACAGCATTCGTATGAAAAAGAAAACCTTTGCAGCACTATAGGCCAGATATTTACTGTAACTTTTGCTTAATGTAATGCGTCCTTGCTGAATGGGAGTTTTAATTTCAGAAAAAAATTGTAACAGATCCCAGCTTTTAAACACTCGCCCCAGTTTTTTTGCATGTTTTAGTGCGACTACATCAAGCACAGTGAGGCCATTAACCACTCTCTGCAACGAGGTCTCTATGTGTCCAGCAGGGCAGAGTTCACATACTCTGTGCTCACTGTCCACTCAGGTTTTTCTTTGGAGAGCTCTGCTCGTCTCAGTGTGAGTTGTAGCTGAGGTTTGGCTGAAGATAGCATGGACAGCAGCCATGTCAGCATTAGGCTCTGTAATGAAGAGAGGACTGAATTTTACAAACACAGAGAGCTTCCAGTGTGGGAATGACTGAACAGAGCAGTGTTCATAGAATTTATACATTTTGCATGATTCAACAGGTTTTAAATCAATCCGAGTTCCTAAATTAAAAGCTCCTGATTTCAGTGGGTCAGAATGACTATAGAGGTGTTGTATCAGTCTGATCATTGTAGCATTTAATAAATAACTCTCTCTATTTTTTTGTGTGACAGGAATTTTTGGACTGTGGAAGAATCTGTAATCGCATTGCATTCCCTCTCATCCAACATACACGCTGTGGTGTCCTGAAGCCCTCTCCAACGGGACCAAAGTGAGGACGGAAAGTGCTAAAAGAGCGAATACAGAACGAAGAAGGATCGTAAAGGACATGCACAGAATGGTGCTCTGGAGAGCAGAGGAGAAGTGTTCTGCACTGGAATGACCTCCCACACACTCTCACGTGGTTTCTATGGGGATTTCAGCATAGCTGCACTCTTCTGATGGGAGGTGGTGTATTCCTGTGGCATCTGATTGCTCTGCACTGATTGGCCAGTATTATTCAGTCGCGGCACTGCTGTTGGTCAGAATGCCAGCAAAAGGGAAGTACTTGCTGAACGAGCAGAATTTGAAACAGGAAGCACTGTACAGGAAATATTCTGGCATTAGCCAATACCGGCCCTTCGTTCTGTTGCTGGGACTGAGCATGTTCACCTGTGTCAAACTGTTAGTGCTTTTCTTCAGTCTGCAACTGGTGAGATGCCACACTCGTGCCAATGCAGTACACGCTTACATACGCCCACGATACAAAGTCAGACCAAGGTCAAATGCCTACTCACGCATGTGTGTGCTTTTGAACAAGTCGTTTAAAATTAGGAAAGACATCAATTGCCACAGCACAGACAATATTCAACATGTACTGGATCGGTTTTGCTGTTCGGATTGTTTCTGATGTTTGAAACGGCCTTCTCTTACATAATCCTGCAGTCACTGAGGTGCTTATCCTCTGTAGTTGCGTAATATGAAGTCTGATGATCACAATGCTGATGTAAACTGGCATTATCAGGAAATTGTGTCTTTTAATTGTAATAATTGGCACTTTATGCCAGGTCACTCAGATGTTTTTTTCCCTTGGAGAATATGTAGCACGTTGTATAATAATCTCTCTGTCACATTTTTACATAAACTCGCATAGAAACTTTTTCTGGAGTCAGCTGGATGTTAAGAGGGGCCGTGAACGCTCCTTCCATACCGCTGTTGTTCATCTCTTTAGCAGATAAGCGCTATACCATCTGTGCGAGCCTCTGTAACCTCCTCTCTCAAAACCAACCGGCCGTGGGAGGAACAGAATTACAACCAGTGTGGCTCTCTCTGTGTGTGGGCATGTGTGTGTGTTGTGTTTTACTATTTATTTGAACTTTCACAAAGCCCAAAGGGTGATGGGAGTATGTAGGTGTGTGTGTGTGTGTGTGTGTGTGTGTGTGTGTGTGTGTGTGCGTGCTGCTTGTGTGTTCTCGTGTGTGCTTGTGGTACGAGGGATGTATTTCTGAGTGTTTAAAAGTTAAGTCAGTGATGTAGCTCAGTGGTAATTCAGGGTGGTTGACTGAACATGAGTGGTGGACTGAGTGTGTATATTGGTGCGTGGGTGAATGGTGGGGTCGACCTAGTGCTGTGATTTACCAACATAGGTAGGGACTTGTAGCCTGATAGTGTCATTTGATCATTTTACAAACTCTGACTTTATATAGATAATCTAGTATATACTAGTATAAACTAGTCTAAAGATTATGCTAATGTTCAAACAGTTGAGGTTAGTAAGAGGTATGCAATATTTAAGTCTCTTTTGTTCCCCAAATCTTCGTTTTTTTATTGATCAAAATATAGTAATATTTTTAAAACATTATTAAAATAAAATAACAATTTCTATAGGGCTGGGGAATATATCGCGCAATATATTCAGGCACATCTTGTCAGTAAAGCCGGGTCTTTGATTAGCGCTAAATCCCCATCACCTGTTTTCAAAAGGAGCGTCAGTTAATACACAGAGCCATACATCACTGACAAGCCGCTCAATATCGCATAGCTTGTCAGTGATGTATGACTCTGTGTATTAACTGCCGCTCCTTTTGACGAGACTGACGAGATGCGCATGAATATATTGTCACTTGTTTCGTTTCTTAATGAGTTGGTGTGTTTGAATGTATCCGCCAGGATGATTGGAAAAAAAATATATATACTAAAAAAAACCTCACTCAGATGGTGTTTAGTTTTAAACTAGCTGTGTGACAGATGGAATCAAGTGATCTCTGGAGCTTTTTTAAGGATTTTTGGCTCCTGTGTATTTATGTTTGTGTTTTTCTGCCTTAAAGGGGGGAAAAATAGAAGGAATAGTGTGGGAAGCAACAGTCCTTTAATGGCTCCGTGACAACTAATGTGCAAAACTAATGTTTCCAAGAAAGACTGCTTACACAAACATGTAGATGCACACACATTCTTAATGTTTTTCTAGAGAGAGCATTATCAAATTCTTTGAACAGGTTTTTTTTTTTTTTTTTAGCTTTTTCTAAGTTTATGCACTTTAGCCCATACAACCACTTACACACACAGACACACACACACACACACACACACACACTGCTTTTTCCAAACTCCTTGAATGAGCTGGCTTATATGTGATATGCCTGTTTGCACCTAACACCTTGCTCTCTCCGTGTGTATGTGTTTCAGGATGCAAAGATCCATGGTGTATTTGTGGGAGTTGTGGGAGTAGCTTTGTGTTTTTTCCTGGCTGTGTTCATATTAATGTGCACTGAGACCCTCTCTCAGAGATGGAGAACTTTACTCGGCCTCGCCGTGTGGGCCACACACCTCACAATGGGATTCACCTTTATTTTCAGCACAGAATCTGAAATACCAATACAACCATGGGACCAGGTAACACACACACAAGCTCTGCCATGCATTGCAATATTGGCAGTAATTGGTCATTTAATACTCATCAGTCTTAAATAAATGTTGAACTCTTCGTCTTATTTTCTCCAGGTGCCCTTCTTCCTCTTCATTATTATTACGGTCTATACAATGCTGCCATTCCAGTTGGGCTATGCTGTGATCCTGAGCATCATCTCCTCTCTGTCTCACATCATTGTTCTTACAGTGTACCTCACTGTGGGTGTGTTACCCCCCAGTCTCACCAATCACCACATCACCAATCAGGTAAAAGAACACCTGGTTTCTGATTTGTTGAAAGGAAACAGGTTCTCGGCTTCAGAGAACCTGTATGCAAAGAAGCTGAAATGGATGTAACGCCTCGATGTTGATATGTTTAAAAGTCAGTTTCCCTCTCCCCCTCTTTCTCTAGTTGCTGTCAAATGCTGTGGTGTTTGTTTGTGGAGGTATTGTTGGTGCATTTCATAAGGTTCTGATGGAGAAAGCTCTCATGCAGACTTTTATGGATACTCTTCGCTGCCTTGGGATTCGGATGAAACTGGAGATTGAGAAGAGACAGCAGGTGCTCATAGAACTTCACTGGAACAAATCACAGACAAAGCAAACCAAAGAAAAACTTACTGGCAAAAAATCTAACCGAAACTCGTTTTAATTTTGATCAAATTATTTAAAATAGCAAAATAATTCATGCATAAATATTAAAGGCGTATATGTGAGAAAAGCACACAGAGGACACAGGGTTAGAAAAATACTCACATAAAGTATGCACGTTCTATCCACTAATTGTAATTTGCTGTATGTTTTTATGATTAACCTAGCGTTTGCTTCAAAAGTCTGCGCAGTCCTGCAGCCTTTTCCTTTATATGTTTTTGATTTGGACTTTCAAACAAATCTCTCTTCAGATAAAACATTAAGATCCTTCAAAGTTCAGGTCAGGTATTCAAACCACATAAAGCTTAAACAACCTTCACTTTAAAATTCACTTTTGAATATCGGCTTTAGAAATTTTGTAACCTTTTTTTTCTTTCGAATGATTTTATAGTTATTTCATTAAAGTAAATCTAAGAGGTTTCTACTGAAATAGGATAAACTTCTCGTACACTTTTTAAAGTACTTTTTGTTTCTCAGTTTGTTTTGTGTCAACGAGGAAGTGAAATCATATGGAAAGAACTGAAATCAGAGTAGAGTTTATTGACTGGATGTTAACCTCCCTGGCTGTATAAGTTGGTGTTATAATTAAATGTGTGTGTGTTTTTGTTTGTTTATTGTGCTGTAGGAAAACCTTTTACAGTCAGTGCTTCCTGTGTACATCTCCATGAAAATGAAGTTGGCCATAATGGAGCGCTGCAAGTGTAAAGATAAAGAGGAACAGCAGCGTATGGTCCGTGATAACAACTTCCACAGTCTTTATGTGAAGAGACACGAGAACGTCAGGTAACATCATGTGCAAACACACATCATGCATATCTGGAGCTGTATGTGTGTTGTTCTGCGTTTTCCATGCTCCAATTTAATTCCTCATTAATCTAGTCCTGATAGTGAATGAATGGTCAGTCTGTTAGCCCTGACTCTCAGAGTGCACATCATGAGGCCTCTCATTTAATTAGTTTTATTTCCCATCAACCCCAAGAGTGGCAACTGGGGATGGGATGCGTCTATTAATATTCGTTGTCCCATGCTCACAATGCTCTGTTCTCAGGCAGCTGTTTATATTTAGATAGACTGCTTGTTTGCCTCCCTTTACAGCTGCTCACATAGAACACAGATTCACTCACCTGTATGTGTGAGCAAACAATAGAGAGCTGTTCACCTGCCGAAATTCATGGGCTCCGCTCTCTTTTTGAACTTGTTCATTAGGAGTGCGATGACATGGATTGTGCGTGCGTGCGTGTCTGGTCCTGACGTCGTTATTGAGAGCAGCTGGGTCTTAAAGGTTAACTTCAGTGAGCCGTGCTTATGAAGTTTTTATTCTTTGCTGGGCATTCAGATAGCCAACGCTTTAGGACTGTTAGGACTTAGCGAAGCCTTATCAACCCCTAAATATCTTTTCTTTCTATTTGACCTCAAATCAATGTTTTTCTCCTTTGTGTCACTTCTAAAATTACCTACAAAAACACACAGCAGTGTCTCTCTTTGTCTGCTTTCTCCCAGCATCCTATATGCTGACATCGTGGGTTTCACACGTCTGGCCAGTGACTGTTCTCCCAAGGAGCTTGTGATTATGCTGAATGAACTCTTTGGGAAGTTTGACCAGATTGCAAAAGTAAGTATATTTATATATGTATGAATGTGTATGTAGTACAATATACACAGATATACATTAGATTTTTTATGGGTTTTTTTTAAGTATCCTATGCTCATCAGATTGGAATTTATTTGATTGGAAAATTCAAAAAAGGCATATACTTTAAAATATTATTTATTTCTGTGATGCAAGACTGAATTCTCATCACTCATTACTCTAGTCTTCATTGTCACATGATACTTCAGAAATAATTCTAGCATGCTGATTTGGTGCGCAAGAAACATTGTGGGGTTTTATCCATGATGAAAACAGCTCCCCTGCTTAACATGTTTGTGGAAACTGCTGTACGTTATTTTCATGGTTCCAGCATTAATTTGAAATCTTTTGTAACATCAGAATGTAATGCCCATGTAATGCATCCTTGCTTAATTTCTTTTAAAAATACAGACTCCAAACTTTTGCATGGCACCCTGTGTGATTAAATGATCATTATATAATATAATTCAATTTGTTATAATTCAATCATCATTCAGTTTGGTTCCTAAACAAAAATATCATTGATGATTTTGTAAATTAGATACTTGTGCTCTGAACGGTACATATTTGGTGTCATTTGAAGATGCCTAGCATGTGCTTGTGGGTGTCCCCCTCTAGGAGAATGAGTGTATGCGGATCAAAATTCTTGGTGACTGTTACTACTGTGTGTCTGGCCTCCCCGTTTCCCTGCCAAATCATGCCAAAAACTGTGTTAAAATGGGCCTGGACATGTGCGAAGCCATCAAGTAAGTCTAAATTTGTATATCATTTTTATCACAGCATGTCTCTTTACAGTGTTTTTATCTAGCGCTGGCCTAGATGTGTGGCATATGACAGGCTGAATAGTTTTCTAACCATCACTTGCAGGCAGGTGCGTGAGGCAACAGGTGTGGATATAAACATGCGAGTGGGTGTGCACTCTGGAAACGTCCTCTGCGGTGTGATTGGCCTACGCAAATGGCAGTTTGATGTGTGGTCACACGATGTCACCTTAGCCAATCATATGGAGTCAGGTGGATTACCAGGGTATGTACCATAAATCAAACAAATTCTGTTTAAGTTTCATATTGTATAATGAGTTGCTATATTTATGTTTTCTCCATTAGACGGGTTCATATCACAGAAGCGACTCTGAAGCACTTAAACAAAGCGTACGAGGTGGAGGAGGGGAATGGTCACCTGAGAGACCCCTACCTTAAAGAGCTCAATGTCAAGACATACCTGGTTATAGACCCGCGGGTAGAAACATTAAATCATACGTTAACAGTGTGTGCCGGCCACATAAAGTAGGTATGTCACCGTATGTGATTCTGATCATTTCGATGTATTGTTTGTTTGTTTGTTTAGTCAAAAGACTCATCTCTGATGGCTCCCAATGTCACCAAGCCTCGTGTGAGCGATGGTTTGAAGATGCGGGCATCTGTGCGCATGACGCGCTTCCTGGAGTCGTGGGGGGCTGTCAAACCTTTTGCCCATCTGCAGAGCCGAGAGGAATTCAGCACAGATGCTATGGTCAATGGAAAAGGTCGCTGCAAGGTCAGAGACACACGCACATCAGAGGAATATATGCTCAAAAATGACAACTGATCTCATGACATATAAATCATAGACAGCCTAAATAGTCAATAAAATTGCTGTGCTAAAAAATGTTTTTGACTTAGACTGTGTGAACAACTAAACATTGACATTTTGAATAATCATCCAAAACCAAAATGTTTTCATAAAAAAAAAAAAAAAAAAATTATTGCGACCATGACTGTCAAGCTTCATAAAAGGACAAAAAACATGGTTTGTTTAAACAACTTTTGTGTGATTGATTAAACGGTTCCAAATTCCAGTCTGTTTGTTCTGTTCATCACACAGATCTGTCAAATAGTATCAGAAAACTAATTATTTGGACTGCTCGTATTCCTCTTATGATCTCATCAATAAAATTAACTTGTTATTATCTAGAACATGTTTTGATGATGAAAGTAACTCTTTATGTGCTCGGTGCTCATGTTTGTTTTTGCCTTTAGGATATCCCACTTAGATCAGTACAGACCAAAATTACTGAAAGGTGAGTTGTGTTTGTATCCTAAATCCATCTCAATAGAGAAAAAAAAAACAATTTATGGCCTCTGGTTTTGTCTTCTCACTGTTGCTCTCTGACAGCTTTGATGAGTCTCTTGAGGAGCCCTTCTCTTTACCTGCCCCTCCCTTGAGCACATATAAGTGAGTGGAGCCATACTGGCTTAGCCAGCTCTATGGGGCTCGTAGTTTCCACACTAACAATGCAAACGCTTAGTGAGACACTGCTAACTGGTCATACGGTTAGCATGACCATAGCTGCACCCGCCCAGTACACCTGTGGTGTGTTTCCAGATTACAGTGTATGTTTGACTTAGACAAGCGTATGTGTTTCTGCTTGCAAAAAGGGAGAGAGAAAGGAAACTGCATTTTCCTTCCTGAGCCGTGTTGAGGCACATTGCAAGGGGACTCTCGCAATCTCTCTCAGGGGTTTAAACTAACACACGGCATCCTGCCCGCCACGGTCCAAATACACACACACACATTCTCAGTTCTCAACACAACTAAATTAGACCCTTTCTCTCTTATGGTCTATTTAGAACCCTTAAATACACAAAGCATTAACTACAAAACTAGTCGAGTCATTTATTACTGTAAACTTCGCACATATTCACCCAAGCTTCCCCCGTACTGGCTGCAGTCAAATATAACTCAGTAACAGCATGACAACAGCTATCCTGTACAACAGTGCTCATATACAGACATGTGCATTAAATGTGTGTTACGTCACGGGTACAAAGCGTCTTTCTGTCTCTATGACCTGTGTCTGCTGTCTCTGTAGGAATAAATCGCAGAAGACGAAGTTTGATGAAGAACTTCATGACAAGATGACCACCACCATCAACGATTTGAGCTCCAGCAAGTTAGTCTTAACAAGCATGCTAAATCATTTTCGTTGGAATTAAGTTCAGCTTGGTTAAAGTTGCACATTTAGTATGCATGTAACGAATGAATAGAGTTTTTCTATGCGTCTGTGTGTGTGCAGGCAGTGGGTGAAGTCTGAAGAGGTCTCTGGCCTCACACTGTGGTTTACTAAAAGAGACCTGGAAAAGCAGGTAGATATTTTACCGTAGGCTTGAAGGGATAGTTCACCAAAAGCAAAAGTTGTCATTAATTACTCACCCTCATGGCGTTCCAAACCTGTAAGTCCTCCATTTATCTTCAGAACGCAAACGTTAATCCAAGAGCTTTCTGATCCTCCCATAGACAGCACGGGTTTTACATGTTAGAAATGTACCAACATTGTCAGAGTAGTCCATGTGACTCCAGTGCTTCAGTTGGAATTCTGTCCCCCAAAATAATGACTTTATTTTCTTTATGCATAATTTTTTCTTACCTTGCACATGTAAGGCCCTTGCTATCTATAGGAGGATCAGAAAGCTCTAGGATTAAATAAAAAAAAAAAAAATTGTGATCTGAAGATGAACAAAGGTCTTACGGGTTTGAAACGTAATTAATGACATAATTTTCATTTTGGGGTGAACTATCCCTTTAACTTGAACGTTTCAATTTTTGTTTCATACACTGTCAAGTTAAAAAACAAAGAAATAAATAGCATGTGTATGTGATTCTCTCAGTACAGGACAATAGAGATGCCAAATTTTAAATACTACATAGGTTGTGCCACCTTCATCTTTTTATGCATCTTTATCATCCAGATGTTTGTTACTAAGCAGTAAGTGTCATGAATAAAAGCTGAACACCATATGCAGACTTGATTTAACACTGAACGTTTTTTTCACGTGTTTACAACCATTTGCCCTGAGAGTCTGTGACTCTTTCTTTCGCTCTCGCTCTCTCACAGACGTAAAAAGCTGGGGCTGGCGTTTGCGGTGTTGGCGTGTGTTCTGCTCTTGACTCTGTGCATCTGTTTTGCAGGTCATATACAGGTTAGACCACCACTGCCTTCCTTTGCCTTAGAACAGACATTCAGTTAGTCTAATGAGTTCTGGGGGTTTTTTTGTGCCTAACACAATAAAGGTCCAGCACCCTGTGGTTTTATAGATGCTGGAGCATGCAGCGCCTGTACAGTTCTGTAATGTGGAGAATGTCATATGCTGTGTCCATTGTTGGCCCTGACTTATACTGGAATGTGAAATAACTAAATACAGACTGACATTTGTTACAGTGTCGCAAACATGAATACATATACATACTGTGACATGCAGACAGTGTTCCTCCCTCTTTGCCCCATTGAAATACACTGTTGCTTTTTCCAACACATTCTGGCTTCTGTAACCTTGAGCTTTTGCTCTGGTAAAATCCAGCTCTTTTTTAACAGCTTTCTTTTTCTTTTTCTATTTTTCAGAGGGTGTTTCCAGAGAAGTTAAAATCATGTACGTGGCTCTCGGCTCTTTCAGAGGCAGTGGTTAAGAGACCTTTTCTGCGCCTCCCATTGGCAACCGTGGCCACCGCAGTCATAGTCATCATCGCCATGTTCAACTTTGTAATGCTTTTTTTTTTAATGCTTAGTCAATATTGTTGGTATATGATTTTGTGGAAGCACTACAAAAGTAGGTTGGCCTTCTTAACATCTTTGCTCATCAAACTCTCTTTCGCTCCACAGTATTTTAAAACCTCAGAGAATTTATGCCACACTCAACAAAATAACAGCAGAATTTCTGATATTGTAAATGACCTTCCATATCTGCCTGTGAGTAGCAACCACATACACTTGGATAGCTACACAGAGACATCCTTCTGTCATTTTTTTTATATGGCTAACTTGAATGCTATAAATCCGTATCATAACCCTAATAAATTATTTGCATTGTTTATTACATTATTTACTGCATTTACTTCTTATCTGTGAGTATTATAATTGTTTTGTTGGGGGGGAGGGCTGTACAAAAGTGACTTATTTGGTTTCTGTGTGATTTTGTCTTCCCAGTATTCTGTATATAATTGTATATTGGCATTGATTGCCTGTGGCGTGTTTCTGAGGGTGAGTTTGGAGCTGAAGGTGGCCTTTCTCTTCACCGTCTCTACCATTTCCTACATCATCATCTTCTACTCTCAGGAAAATCTCTTCAACGGCTACAGCTGCCTGCTGTACATGAACCACAGCTGGTACACTCTCATAAACATACATGCAGTCGATTGTCATTTTATTATTGCATATTAATTATAGATATTTAGTTCACACCCCCATTTAGATGATCTTTGCCATCATTTAAAGGGGTCATATGATGTTGCTCAAAAGAACATTATTTTGTGTATTTGGTGTAATGCAGTGTGTTTGTGGTTTAAGATGCAAAAAACACATTATTTTCCACATACTGTATGTTATTGTTTCTCGTCAAAGCCCCGCCTTTTGAAACTGGTCGATTCGTACAAAACTCATCGTTCTAAAAAAGTGAAATGTGCTCTGATTGGCCAGCTATGTAGTGTGTTGTGATTGGCAGAATACCCCAGGCATCTGATGGAAATGTTATGCTTCTTTCTATAATGCTATGACACCAAAACTATAAATAACATTACAAACGAGGCATTTGTTGCATTTAGTGGAGACATAATTACTGATTATCATGACTTAGTACTGTCGTTTTACGCATCATGTTGCGTCGCGCCTCATAAACAAAACATCATGTCTGCATTTGTGATCAAAGAAACGACAAACAAGTACTAACATTACCCTTCACTGCTCAAAACTTACGTTTGAATAGTAAGTAGCAGGTTCTTTCAATAAGAAAACATAACTTGAATAAAGGTTGAAGAAGGCAGCAGACTATTCTCCTCTGTACACCTCCAGCATAGTGTTCTCTGCAGGTTTTAGGAATGAGTCCTCTGTAAATGCACTGAACACACTCCATTATTTGTGTTGAACTGTTCTGGAACAGTGTTGTAAATACAACTTAACCACTGATTTGTAGTTTTGTCCTTTTTTGGAAGCACAAACAAAATAGTTTCACTTTCACAACGAAACACGGTCTCCAGAACATGGTGCCTGCAGCAACACAACAGTGAGAATAATAGTTCTGCCTTCTTTCTTTTTGGGCGGTGTTATGAAAATAAACCCACTCTGTGATGTGGAAAAGTGGGAGTGTGTTAAGTTGATCTGTTTTAAGGGGTGTGGATATTTCAAAACTTTTATAAAATATATCGCTTTGGTTTTGAAATTTTTACCACCCCAAAGAGAAAGGAAAATTTGAAATCGAATCATATGACCCCTTTAACCCATTAATATTTGAACAAAACTCTTAAAGTACTCTTTATAAAATATCCACTTTTTTTATACTGGACTTTTAAAACTATCGATTTTTACTGTGTGACTTTACATTTATTTAGACTAAACAGAATTTTAATTTATTAGCCCTAAAATGGAAATAATGATCAGTATCGGCCAGAATTTTAATATTGGTGCATCTCTAGTATAATCATGTCCAGCGTCTGTCTGTTGTAGTGTGGAGGACAGTTTGAGGCTGTGCAAAGCAGGTCTTATGAAGCACCCAAAACTCATGAGCTGCATTTACATCACACTCTTCCTCTTTACCATGCTGCTCATATCCCACCAGGTACACACTTCATACCACACACACACACACACACACACACATACAGTGCATTACTGTCAGGGCAGAGAATTATGCCAATCCTTGCTCTGTCCTCTCTCTTCCTTTCAGAATGAGTACTGCTGTCGTCAGGACTTCCTGTTGAAGAACAAGAACCTGGCCGATAAGGAAGAAGTCGAGCTGTGTGAAAACCTGAACCGTCTCCTTTTGGAGAATGTTCTCCCTGCGCACGTGGCCGCTCTCTTCGTGGGCGAGAACAAAAAGAATGAGGTGGGGCTGCTGTCCACTATCTCTTTACTAAACCGGAAATACAAGGTAGGAACCGGCTTCAAATGGGTGGGATGAGCCTGTGTATCACGTCTCATGTCACAACCTCATGCCTCCCATACAAGATCAGACATATACCAGTGATTCCCAACCAGGGGTACCTAAGCCGGTTCCAGGTGGCACTTGGAAAGATTTAGTTTTTTGCTTTGTTGAGTATTTAAAATGTAAACAAACCTTTAATATGACTAACTTTGAATAGTTTCGTGGTTTTGCAGATCTTTTTAAAATGTTTGCGAGAGTCTTAGAGATCGGGCTGTGGCAGTGCATTTTAGATAAAAAAAAATAAAAAAGGTTGGGAAACACTGCCATATACCACACAAGATAATATCATGCAATTCCATTCCAATATCATACTGTAAGATCACTATGTACACTGTACAGAGAATACCAAAGTAACCCTCTCAATCAGAGTCCATACTGAGCCATACCATAATAAAGATTCTAAACTTCATGCTAGAAAATAGGCCTGAAGTAATTATTTTGATTTATGAGGTTTTTATCATTTTTAGGATATTTTTGTTTCTCTCTGATCTGCATTTTTCAATAAGTATTAGTATAGTTTAACGCTCATCTAGATGGTTTTGTCTTATTTCCTTTTTCTCGCATTTTATTTAAAACACTACTGGTTGTGTTTGCGGATTGGTAAGATTTTTTGCTTTTGAAAGATGCCTACAGATGTCTGTAATAACTCTAATTGCAAATTTGGTGCAAATATTAAGATTCATTGATAAATAAAAAGTTTGTATTTTTTTAAATAATGTTGGAAAAATAAATCTTCACAGTTGCCTTTTATTTAATTTTTATTCATTTAAAAAAAAAAAAATTACTGGCCCTTTGAACAATATCCCAATATATAGAATTTGTTTTTTTGTTTTTTTTACTGTCTGTTATGCATTTTATTTATTTATTTGTGAAACAACTCATCAGGTGTCTCGGTACATTCAGTCTTGTGCCTCTCTGATATTTGAATGCATTAAGTGACAGTTTTTGTCCTGTTTCTCAACACACCCACGTCACGTATCCATCGTACCTCATACCTGTGCGCATATATTCACATAGCCTGTGAATGTCCTGTCTGAAAATAGTTTTTGTTGTTTCTGTTGTAACGTGAATTATTGCAACGCAGAGGCACTGAGCTCTTGCTGCATGTGTCTCTCTGATCCTCTTCTCCAGGACCTGTACTATAAGTCCTATGACTGCGTATGTGTGATGTTTGCCTCTGTGCCAGACTTCAAGGAGTTCTACACTGAGTGTGACATAAATAAAGAAGGGCTGGAGTGTTTGAGGCTCCTCAATGAGATCATCGCCGACTTTGATGAGGTCAGAGTGATGTCATGTCGCATGTTTTTTTTTCTTCTCTGATCTCCTTATTCCGCTGTCTTTCTTCTCCTTTCATTCGCTGAATGAATGGATGAATCACTGAAATGTTTAGGCCAACAGTTCTGGCAGCAAAGTGCTTCACCCAGAGGGATCTAAATACAGTATTGCTCGTACTGAGTTTCAGTGTTTTCTTTCAGTTCTTATTATTCTCTTATTTTATCTCTGCCATTTAATGTCCAAAGATAACACCTTGGCATAGATTTCTG
This sequence comes from Puntigrus tetrazona, assembly GCF_018831695.1. Taxonomy (NCBI): domain Eukaryota; kingdom Metazoa; phylum Chordata; class Actinopteri; order Cypriniformes; family Cyprinidae; genus Puntigrus; species Puntigrus tetrazona. The sequence continues at coordinate 21,580,986 of NC_056705.1, read as the reverse complement.
CTGCTCTGAATCACTGATATCCACTTGGCCCTTCCCTCCTGTGTTCACCTGCAGTTGCTGTCTAAGCCCAAGTTCAGCGGTGTGGAGAAGATTAAAACCATCGGCAGCACGTACATGGCTGCTGCAGGACTGAGCGGACCTCCAGAGCAGAGCAGCCAGGTACTGCACTGCATAGTGTATGCAAAGACGCCACTACCACTAAGCACAGAGCGATTGAAATTTCGCAAAAAATATTCTGAAACGAGGGAGGATGTTATCTCATGCTAATTGTAGGTTTAGAAACCAGTTAATTTTGTGTTAAATTGCAAGCTTTTGCTGTTATACCTCTGACATTTGGTAGCTGCTGCTAAATGGAAAGCAGGCAGTTTGAGTATGCCGTCTGTCACTGTACACCAATCAGGGAAGGTATTTGCATATCCTGAGGCTTAGCTTAAGGGTTACAAAAACAGAAGTTGAACTTAATGAATTGCAAAAACATTTGTGAGTTGAATGCAGAAATCAGCTATTTATTTATTTAACCTTTATTTAACCAGGCAAGTTAATTAGAAACAAACAGCCTGGCAGAAGAGGTAATATCTGCTGAGTGACACACAAACATGGATCTAAGTCTACATCGCTGCATGTAATTACATTGCTATGTCCACGATTTAACTGAAATGATCTTAAATGTGATTTACGTAAGAGAATGTGAAGCGAACATAGCTGAAAAATGATCATGCTGAAAGAATTTTTGAATTTTAAGAACACACTTGTGCTTTAAGATTTTACGGTTCGTTTTAATTTTTTGACAAAAACGTGTCCTTTAAACTACTAATTTGCGTATCTCTGGTTGACTGAGCTTTGTGTGCCCTCAGGACCGTGAGAGGCAGAATGCTCAGATAGGAAACATGGTGGAGTTCGCCATCGCTTTGATCGGCAAACTGGATGGCATCAACAGACACTCCTTCAACACGTTCAGGCTTCGTGTTGGTAAGTCTGATCACAGAAACCTCAATTCTACTCCGTTGTTAATTACTCGGTTATTGCTGGGAGAATGAATTAGGACCTAAGCACCACATTTGCTTGGGCACATATTATATATCTGTTAGTTGTCTTTTGCTTCTTCCTCTTTCTCTTCGTCTTCATTTTCTCCTCTTTCTTCTCTTACTTTGAAAATCTATAGCAGCCCATAAAATGGTTTGTGGGAAAGTTATGAAGTTCACAAAGATAGAGGAGAGTCTCATTATTAACCACTGAAAAAAAAAAAAAAAAAAAAAGAGATGAATGCATACTGAAATTAAATTTTTTTTAACTAGTTCTAGACAATGTGTCGGATTTTTTTTATTTTTGTTTTTAATTAATTTATTTTTTTTCATCTTCAGACAATTCTGGCAAAAAGTTGTTGAAAGATTTCTTATAGACCAAACAATTTTTTAATTTTTTTTTTTTAACAAAATTGATCCGAACATGCAAATGAGGCTTTAGTTTCGCAATGCTTTAGCAGATTCATGTTATACCAAGTTTGACCTGGGGGGGCACATGAGTATTTTGGCACAGCACCACCTACTGTTACAGTTTGATCAAAAATGGCAAGATCTATTTTGTTCGATTTTAGAGTTTTATAGTAAAATGCTGTATTTTACAAACGCGTTAATGCGCAATGAAGAACTGCTTATGGTAAAGTTCTGAAATTTGACACACCGGTCAGTCTCATCATTAACCAGAGCAAATTTAGAGACTCTAACTTAAACTCTTTAGCGCCATCAACAGGCCACATTTCAGTTGCTATGCAGATGACACTCGAATCTCTCTGCCCTTAAAACGGTCTGGAGCACTTATGTCTCGCCTGTCTAATGTGAAAATATGTTTAATCTTGGCAATTTAACCTCTTCTGTGAAGACTTAGGCAAAAAAAAAAAAAAAAAAATCCAGGTGTTATTTCTGATGATGGTTTAAAATTTGACAAACAGATAAATACAGTGGTCCAATCCTGCGTATTTCAGCTTTGACTTCTTAAAACCTATTCTGTCTAGAAATATTTTGTAATTCATGCTTTTGTTACGTCTACATTAGTATTTTGGGATTAGTCTGTCATCTCTATCCAGATAGTCCAGAATGCAGCTGAAAGGATTTTAACGAGTACCAAAAAACGGGATCATGCACTGGTTATCTGCACTGGTTGCCTGCACACTATTGAAATTCCTCTCTTAGTGTTTCAGTCTTTCAGTGGTTTGGCTCCTGTTTATCTTCCAGATTTGTTGACTGAACATTGGCTCCTTTTATCTCTCCGGTCGTCCAACAAGAGAATATTATGTGTCCCCAAAGTCGCAGGGGAAATTCAGGGGTGATCGCTCTTTCTCTTTAACTGCTCCTAGATTGTGCTCTGCCCCTCTGTATTAGATTTGCTTCTTCAATATCTTCAAAATCCATATTAAAAACTTACCTTTTTGATTTGGCATTTATCAATAAGAACATTGTACTGTTCTGTTTCTTTTTAGTAATTATTTTTTATTATGCATAACATTGGGCAACCTTGCAGTGCTATATAAATAAACTTGACTTTAAAATTCATATATCTGCTAATAACTTTTGAACCGTAAGGTCTAAAATTTTTTCCCCTCTGATTTCATGGCTTGAATACATACTAAAATGTACATTTAAATTTTTTTAAACTCATCCTAGATGGTTTAAAGATCTCAATGTAATCTCAAATTACCAAAAAATTGGATGGAGCATTCTAACAAAAGTTATCAAAGCTTTTTAATATACCAAACTGTTCATCAAGCATGTTAATGAATTTTGACAAAAGTTTGTGCAAAAGTGGACAACAAATCTTTTTCATGGGGTCTCCAACCTTGCACTCGCTGAGCTGGATTGGACCTTTATATATATATATATATATATATATATATATATATATATATATATATATATATATATATATATATATATATATATATATATATATATATATATATATATATATATATATATATATATATAAACCTAAGTAAGGTAGCAGGGTTGGAGAGCCTGTTTTTACAGATTAATTAATTTAACCACATTTTACCTCTGTTGTGCTTAGCACTTTAATTGCTGCTTATATAATATATATTAAATTCTTGCATTTAGTCAGACTCGAGATGAAAAACACTTTATCTCCAGGTTATTGTATAAATATTTCTGTTTAGACTTTGCATGTCTTACGTCTGCTTTAAGGGTTAAAAATGAAACCAATATGTGCAGGATGTAGCTAAAAATCTCATTGAAAACAGAGGCAGCTCATAAGAGAGATCTCGGGCATCTTCAGCAGCTCAGAGTAACAGATGCACTCGGGAACTGGCATGAAATGCTTCATAAACGCTCCATTTAAGAGTCTTGAGTGCATATCGCCCATCTGTGGACGAGATCTGATAAAAAAAAAAAACCATAACAGACTCAAATCCCATCTAAAAGACTTTATTAGAAAAAGGGAAAAGCACATTCCAGCAGTCACTTGTGGTTTAAACTCAGTAGATTTACTTTACTCTACAAGTTAGTGCTTAGTGTGAGCCAAAATGATGAGGTTTATGTCACTGATACTAAAAACAGAGCAGTCTTGGGCTAATTGAAATAAAAGCAAAATGGTTTAAAGAGATTTCTCAATAAATAAATGAATAAAAAGATTAAAACGCTGCTCCTCATGATCTCATCTCTGCATGTGCCCTGAGTTTGGGTCATTTGTGAAGTACAAGTGGGAATGCAGTATTCTGCACGCGTAGGGCTTTTTTTAAACATCATGTAAATGTCATATTTGCAGAGTTTGTTCATTGGTCTGTGCAGGTATAAACCATGGCCCAGTGATTGCTGGCGTGATTGGAGCCAGGAAACCACAGTATGACATCTGGGGAAACACTGTGAATGTGGCCAGCCGGATGGAAAGCACCGGAGAGCTGGGTAAAATCCAGGTATGCACTGAATCCACTGCGATGAGGATCCTCTTGTCATTTTTAGATTTTCAAAATAGCTAAGTGACCGCGTTTGTGTTGCAGGTGACGGAGGAGACGTCTGATGTCCTGCAGAAGCTGGGCTATTCATGTGAGTGTCGTGGCCTGATCAATGTGAAGGGCAAAGGAGAGCTCAAAACCTTCTTTGTGTGCACAGATTCCAGCAAACAGCAGGGGATCGGTCTGAGCTGAGACCGAAGCCTCCGCGCAGACAGCTTCACACACACACACACACACACACACACACACACACACACACACACACAGACAGACTCCGGAACCTATACGTGATCTCTGTTTTCATTTAGGAATGTTTTATTACTACTGGATTTGTTTCTTTAGAGCATGTCTAAAGAACTGCACATTCATGTTTTGGCAGCATTTTGGAGACATTCAACAGCATATACATACACGCATCTCACACCAACACAAGCTGAACTTGTGATCCTTTTATGAGAAGAAGACCACAGACAGTGGGTAACTGAGCTCGGTGAAGGAAAATACTGGTTCTCAGTATTGCTCTCAGACTTTCTGGGTACTGCTGTCATAGTGGCCTTGATCCTGTTGGATTTAGACTGATTTGAGATGACTGAGCTGGTCGGCCGGTTTTGGCCTCACACGCAGAAGGAACACGTGACCCACACAAACCTATCATCGCAGATGAGCAGACGTAAAAAAAGATGATAAAAAATTTCTTCAGTCGTTTATAATAATATGCATCTTATTATAAACCTTTCCGTCTACTTTTGGACCAGCGAAATTGTGGATGCCGTTTGTTGCTTGAATCTACATACTCTGGATAATTATTTTCTTTTTTTTGGTTAGTTTTCTTTAAAAACGACTGCCAAGTGTTTTGAATGCCAAAAATTCGACATGCAGTGTTGATTTGCTGTTGCCTTTGAGTTGAGATTGCGAATGTTGGGGATGAGCCTTTTTTTTTTTTTTTTTTTTAAAGCTTCGTAACATGCTACAGAAATTACTATTCACCAATGTTTACATATTCCGGGAAAAATGATCAATGGAATTCAATTAACTTTTAGTGAAAGTGTGCTTTCATCATCTTAGATCTTGACCAAATGCCTCCGTGGCTTCACTCATCTGAAGCTGTATATTCGCTACTGGATGTATTCATGCATCTTGGCTTACATGGCAGTAAATCGATTTGCTCAGACGGTCTCTGCTTCTGTTCTGTGAGAATGCTTGGTGAAAGCGGGAAGTGTCTGATGAAGCCATAGGCATAAATGTTCGATTGAGATCGAAAATCTTATTCACCTCTCTGGGTTTTCAGCCCTCTGAGTGTTAGTGACTGAATTTACAATTCTGTGCTGCCTTTCTGTACTGCAGTGTTTGTGAGGAACGCCTGACGTCTCCTCTGTTTTGTATGCAACATTACAGAATAAATCATTTTACACTTTATATGCTTATAGCAAGTTTATTTATCACAGATTTGATTTGTTGCCTTACCACAGGTCAGTGAGAAACATGAATAGGAATTTTCCAGTACTGCGAGGAGAAGGACCTTACTGATTATCTCAAACTCTGAATATTTCATCATTTTAATTTAAAATGCGTATTTGCAAATGTTTCTCATTGATGTTATATAAATCTGGTATTGCCAGACACGAAAGATTAGAATTACCCACGATTCTTTGTAAACGACAACAGCAAAAAACCTTTAGCTTGGCTTTAAATCAAAGCGTCAGTGCCGACGTGTAACAACATTCAGAGGACTTGGTTTCATTTCCTTTATACAGGTTTATACATAATTCTCCCAGAGCATGATATGATTTGTGAATCTAGAAGAGAGACCAAGCTGCTGTCAGCGGCTCTAATGTTAAACCTAGAATTTTCGAACCATTTTGTATTACATTTGAACGTTTACAAACGCTATTACTGTTTATTTACTGACCCTCATCTCATTACAACAAGACTAAGACCGAATTTAATAAAAAAAAAAAAAAAAAAAGTCTAAAACAAACGCACATACACGGAGCACATCAAATATGATAAACAGAAACTGTAAACATGTTAATCCACAAGAACAAAGGAGGTTTGTTTTCACAAGCACATGTGAGCTTCCTATATTTGAGAAGCTTTATACATGTGCTTCCGTGTGAATAAAATCCAAAATGAAATGTGCTCTTGTGAAGACTGAATTTAATTCATGTAGATTGCTTTTCACAGCATCTTTTTTTTTTTTTTTTTTTTTTTTTTTGAAGTGGTGAAGTTTCGGTTGTGTGACCCTTCACTGAAAAGACAAAAATGAAGAGAAAGTAACTCATCTGTGTGCCAAAACATAAGTAGTGAACTATCCCTTTAAATGAACTGTTCATTTCTATGTTAACTCTTAAGAATGGAAACACAAAATACTTAACAAAAAGAGGTTTATTTAAAAGAAAAGTGAATTAGAAACGGCACCATTGAGTGATGACACTGATCTCAACACACTCCCTCCATGGGTTCAGTTATATCTCCCACTGAAAAGAAAACAAAAACCTATTCAGCACTGTCATAACCGTTTTCACAGACAAAACTCAAGACCAAGACGCATGTGTTAAATATTTCTTGTGCTCAGTGTTACCTGTGGTCAGGTGTACGAAGGAATCCTGTGTGATATGGTTAGGTAGGGAGATGCCCATGGCCTTTCTAATACCGTACACGCTGCACACGTCACCAGGAGTCACCTGACTGGTCAGCTGCGCCAAGTTACCCGTAACTTTCTCCGCTGCAAGAAGGATACCGGGGGTTAGAAGTTATCAAAACTGTACAAAATCCACAGATCTGTTAACGTGAAACTATACTGGAAAAAATTAAAAGTCATGATTGGTTGTCAAGTATCTGAAAGAGTGAGAGCAGTGAGTCTATGGTAGCAGGTCATCTTTCGTGTGTGTCTGTTCGTACCAAGCTGCAGCTCTTTAGCGGTAGGAGCCAGTAAGCAGATGATGTTTGGAGGCTGTTTAGCGCTCAGTCTCTCTTTCTGAACCTTCTGCAGCTCTCTCAGCAACTCTGTCGTCTCATCCAGCTTCTGCTGGAAATGCTCTGCTTCTAATGAAGGAAGAGGAATTTTCATGGAGATAAATCAGTCTGTTTAAATGTGGGGAAAAGGTTCACGTGTGTTATTGATGTGACGCGTTCCATTCCACTGCTGAGAGAGGAGGACCGTTATTAATTCATTCAACATAATACACGTGAAAGATGTGTCTCTGGAAAACAGTTCATTAATAATCAGAGATTTATCATCCATATTTCAAACTAAACATTTTCATATTGTGATTTCACCTTCTGTGTCGAAGTTCTCAGGAAGCAGGTCAGGATTCAAACCCAAAGAACCAAGAGCTGTCACGCCATCTCCACCACCGGGCTCGGACACAACAACCTGCGTGCACAAAATAAAAAAACTAAATACATGCCAATTACTTATTTTAATGCACTGACTACAATATTATTCGTTAATGTATCTTTCATAGATTTTACAAACCTCTTTCACATACATATCACCTTTAAAATTGTCCAAAAGACGTTCTTTGCTGTCGATATTACTCATTAAAAATTACGTTTTAAAACATTTACTGTAGGAAATTAACTAAATATCTTCATGGAACAACCTTTACTTAATATCCAACTGATTTTTGGCATATTTTGACCCGTAGCATGCAATTGTTAGCTATTGCTATAAATATACCCGTCACACACAGAAGATCTGGGTAGGAATCACTAGATAAAATCCCTCTTGTTCTTTCTTCAACCCAGCTGTCTTGGCTAGTGAATAATACATAGTTTTAACCTACGCTATATGTGAAATCTGGACAGCTAAAAACAGCGTTGAACAGTAGCACCACCCTGCTAAGGTATGCTAGCAGAACCACAGTCAAAGACGGCCTTCCACGCACGGACTAATGCTACACTACGTTCATAGACGACTCACGCTTACCTTTACCACTACATCTACAGCACCCTCACATACACAGACCATTGTGAGTGGAGGAGGAAGTCAAAAAAACGACCGGGGGAGTGTGTTTGTGTATGTCTGGGCAAATATTCTTTCCATTAGTGTGAAAGTTGGTTGGTGTTGTTGACACAGCTGCTGCAGAGCAGAGAGCCTGCGGTTCTGACGCTGCCTTTAAATAGCAGGTTTGTGTCTTTACTTCCACTCAAGTGAGCTATATACTAGTACGCACTTACTTACAGACATTTGAAATGTTATTTTCTGAGGGCACGAGATCGTTTTACCTCAGCATCATCTGTTGTGTCTACTTTCTCCGCAGGCTCTTCCGTGGGCAGATTATCCTGAGGAGAACAAAAATCATCCTATCAAGAGTAAGCTTGTGCACAGTTGAAAAGAATTCAAGATTACGCAGTATGTAACTTGATAAGTGGTATATGCATTCATTTTATCAAGTGTGTAGTGAGTTTCCTCACAGTTTCTGTCTCTTTCAGCTGTCTTGAGTGCTCCCCACTGGTCAAAGCGTCCAAGACGTTATCCGCCAACCTGCTCATGTGCTCCTCGGATTTAGCCAGGTAATCGGCAATGCTACACATAAACACACAAGGGGAATGGTGCAAGGGTGTTTTGAGTTTCACAAAACCACACAAATGTATGTGACTTCGTCAAACCGATCAATGGATGCATTTCATTGCATGGCTGATTCTATACACATACCTTTCAGATTCTGACTGACTGTTCTCCTCTCCATAGGAGGAGTAAATGAGATCAGAGTGCTCTTTGCTGATACTGGCAAAACTGGAGTCATATGTAGGTGCGTATGAGCTGAATGGGCCGTAATTCATATAGGCAACTGAAAAGAGAGAGAGAGAGACATGTGGGGACTTTTTACAGATTCAATAAACTTAAGACTGCTTCCTGTAATAGTGGCTCCTTTTTGCCAAAGGAAGCAGTTAGACTGAAAGGAATGATTGAACACAGATTTAAACTCTGGTTCTACGATCTTTCTGACTTAAAGGACTCCCATTGTCCATAACAATATTGAAAAGCTCCTTAGCACTAATTTGGTTTCCAAAACATATTTTAGTCTGTTTTAGTTTCTCTAAATTAAATTCAAATTAAAATGATGAAATTTCAGGTTTTCAAAAATGTTAGGAGCAGAATGTTCTTTATTAATTGTTTGTGATTTACTGGAAAAAGACTAAAGATTACTATTATTTTAATTCTACCTGATAAAATAATTTAGAGCTTGGCATAAATTTTCTTTATTGCAAATGCCAATGGCTTTTTAAGATTTTTCTTCAATCACGCAACATTTCCAGGTCTCAAAAATCACAGTTTTAAATATAGGTTGCCTCATATATCCAGCTAAGACCATGGATACAGATGAGTAGGAACTTTCACTGATTCAGTTTTGAATTCAGAGTTTTTTTCCTATTGACAGCAGGAACAATTGGATTTTTGTGGCAAGTAATATTACATTCCTCTGGCAGAGGAACAGAGATTATAAGGCACCCCTTCCATGATCTTCTCCACATGACTGGAGGTAAGGCCACAGAAGAGAGAGACAGTTTTTCCATTAAGTTCTTTTTCCAGGAAAATGAATATGAGCACTGGTTTAACAGAGCGGTTGAGAATGACACACAGAACTGGTGGGAAAATCTTAAATATGTATGTATATATATATATATATATATATATTACCTGGAGTGACCATGTTTCTCTTGTCCTCTTTGAAACCCTGAAGGGTGTTGATTCCAGTCTGCAGTCTACCTCCCATCATGCCCAATTTGACTGGGCAGTATCCTGGATCTAACATGGAAACATGACGAACTGTAGATGTGCATCATACATATGTCTAACATGTGCTTGTTTTCTCAAACTCTCATAGTCACAAACCTCCAGCGCTCAGGTCGGCCGGGTTTAAAATGCCCAAAGTGGTTGAACCATCAGACTTCCTCCTCTCAAACTCCAGCTGCTCATAAAAAAAAACAACCACAAAGAAAAGTGACCCTTCATCAACTGTTATCTGAGATCCTCAGTGAATGATCTCACATTTGAAGGATGTACGATGACACATGATTCTTCCTATCTGGTCTTGCACAATTACCTCACACTGCAGGCTTCTGTTTGACAGTTTCCCTCCAGAATCCTCAACGATCTTCTTGATCTCCTCCAGGTCTTTCTCTGCTTGGCTCTTAGCATCATCTTTACTGTCCCTGCTACACAGACATCAATGCGTTTCTGGATATATACCCCTTCAAAGTGAATAACTCCCCCCACATATGAGCCACATCATTCCTCGGATATATTGTGTGTAATGTTATAATAAGATCAATGTGTGGTCTATTCTCAAGGTGCTACCCGACCCAGTGGAGTAGTGTGCAGGAAGATGATTCATCCTCCCTGAAAAGCTACAAAGTGTGTGTGTTTAAAGAGCGCTACAGATGGCCTGCAAGTCACAACATGTTTAAGCATTCCAAGACTCTTGGTCACTGCAGCAGCCAAGCCGATTTACGTAGGCAAGCAACAAAAAGAGAGAGTAAAATAGAGAAAGCCAACAAACACCCCAGCAACATCCTGGAATGTTTCATTGGCTTGAATACAGCAGCAGAAGCCCTGAATGGTTACAGAGCCATTGTGAATTGCTGCACAGTTACAAAACACGCAACAAATGGTGAAAGAAAGCTTTTGGTAATTCATTTGAATAATTTTACTGACTGCATCACACTCCCTTTTTCAGTCTTACATGACAGGCAACAATGATAATTAATGACTGCAATAAATTCTCTGTAATGGCATCCAATTAATATACATTATAAAAGGATCTGAAATTAACTTTACTTTTTTTTTTGTACATCTTGTCCTCCCTCTCTCTACCGCTTCACTTCCTGTCCTATCAAAATGAAAATACTTTTCTGTTTTAATATATTTTATAATAGTTGTTCCTGTCAAAAAGCTACATTTTTAGCAGCCATTACTCAAAACAACAATGCTATATAATCCTTTATAGAACACCATCAGATACTGATCCAGTCTCCACTGCACCCATGAAAATATGAAGACAACATGATAACAACATGTGAAGACTTGATTTTGTTTCGTATATAAATTTGTTTTGATGTCCATATGCAGGCAATATTTAAAGTAATAACCTCATTATCTAGCTTTAACTAGTATGCCTCCATTTGCCTCTGAGGGAGAAGGTGTCGTAAGACCCACACACACACACACACGTTTAGACAGATGTTCTTACACGTTTTGACTTTAATTTGTTCACTTGCATTATGCATAAACTATGCATTACTTTTCAAGTTAAAAAGGAAGTAACCTGCCAACTGTTTTTGCCAAACCTATATTATTCATACCTCGGTGTATCTTTGTTCCCGACCCGGGGTGACTGGGAGTTGTCACTTGTGTCCATAACAGATGAGTTTTCTTTGGCAGCGTCTGATGTCCCGCAATCATCCTCTCCATCCTCTGCTGAATGACTGCTGGATGTCTGCAGGCCAGCCATGAACTCTATGCTCTGTTTTAAACTGTCCAGTCTCTCCTGATAGCACAAACATAGTTAACTTCCAGATTTTAAACTTTGTCAGTTTGGCGTGGGTATAACCGAAGAGGTAAAACTATTCCAACCACAGTAGCCGTGAGATCATATTGTACACAGCGCACCGGTGCCCTCTGCTGGTTTCACAATCCATACCTACTGACCGCTTTCTAAATGTAGTGCAAGTTCCAATACAATAGTTCAGATTTTTTCAACTCACCGTGCTCAAGATCTTCATTCCAGAGTGAAGGAGTTTCTTTGCGGCTTTGTAGTAAATCGTCTCCGGTTTGTTGTAGATCATAGCATTCTCGCACATCACTTTGAAATCCAGCTGTAGGCAGAACAGTACAGAATAGTCAATTATTTTATCTATATAATAAATCTAAATAACCTTCATCAAATATTCAAATGTTCTATAACTAATTCAGATGTTGTACCCAGCTGGCATATTCATCATTTAACTGCTTAGTCATTGTCATAACAGCTGTGATGATCAAATTACCTTGAGCTCCTCAAGTGACTGGTAATGCTCCTTTTTCACTTTCTCCTTCATAGTGCTGAAGTCCATGGGTCTCTTTATAATGAGAGAGTACCCTGGAGCGATCAGGTCTGTCACAGGAAATGAGAAAAACGCACTTGGGTCCTTCCTGCAATAAACAGCAGCCAACAGAGTTCAGCTTTCATTCACAGTCATTACAGACAGGATTATGAACATAAACCAGAGGGATCTAAGAACCACAGCGCAGGGCCGATAAGGAACTCTGATAAAGACTACTTCTGCAGGACATTTGTGTTAGAAAACAAAAGTTTCAAAATTATAGCATATACACCAAAGTTTGTGTCAATAACATTATTTTAACTTATGTACTTCTGTTCATCAAGGATGCAATAACTTCATCAAAAATGACAGAAAAGATATGTATATTTATATTCTAAATATGTATCATTAAAATAAAAGAATCCTAATTTTTTTTTTTTTAACAAAATAATATTAGAACAACAGATTTCCACATTGACAACATTAATAAGCAGCAAATTAGACTGATTTCTGAAAGACCACGTGACAAAGGAGAATGGAGTAATGGCTGCTGAACCATCACAATGATCAATTATGTTTTAAAATATATTACAATAAAGTTACTTTAAACTAATAACTTAATCTTACTTTTACTGTGTTTATGATCAAAGAGACTTATTTCAAAAAAGTAAAAAATGGACCAATCCCAAAATCTTTGAAAATCAGTGCGCATTGGTTACATATGAATTTAATATAAACAAATTGGGGTTTTGGGTAAAATAATGAAAGTGGTCTGTCTGTGAACTTAAGCACAGTGTATATCTTCACCTTACAGACCTTACAAAATATATCTAAAAAGATTGAAATGTCTACTTTCGAAGGAACCGATTCAAACTAAAAAACAAATAATATCAAATTATGTAATCCGTATGAATCATGCATACAGGCACATCGCTACTGTGAAGATGAGTGTGGTTGACTTCATCTCTCAAACGGAGAACAAAGAAAGCACAAGTTGATCAAAATATTAAAAAGTTAATGCAGTCTCCTTACTGTTTTTCACCGGCACATTCATAATCAATCTGCCGATGCACTTTGGAAAGCTTTATGCGGGTGCTCGAGCACTTATTTATTAGGATGAAGCCAATTATAGGCCCATAATAAATGTGCATTTAGTCGACTATTGCTTAAAATGAACAACTACTAGTCGACCAGAAAAATCCTTAGTCGAGGTCAGCCTTATCTATAACCTGACTGAACAGATTGTCCACAGGTAAGCGACGTCTAGTCCTACCTCTGGAGCTGTCGGATGAGCTGACTCAGAGCTTCCTGCAGAGGTGTCTGCTCTTTTTCTGAGAAATTACAAAAGCCATAATAATCAACAGATAATCAGCACAAGCACGCAGTCCTTCAAAACAACATTGTTACAATACATCGGTTCTAAACCGTATAAGGGTGCGCAGCTCTACCTTCCATTTTGGCAAGTGAGGGGGTGAGTGGCTTGTCCTGGGAAACATCGGAGCGAGCAGGAGTTCTGCTCTGCTCATCCCAGTCTGGATCTACAGAGTCTGGGCCTTTCCTTTTTTTGGTCATCTATAAGACAAACATAGCATTCATTAGGACGCAGTTAGCAAGTAAACAACGAAAGCAAAGAACAAGACGCGCAGTTTATATCTTACCTTTTTCTTTTTGTCAACCGGTGACACTGGAGGACTAGCTCTGTCCTTCTCGTCCTTCTTTTTCTTCTTCTTTTTCTTGTCTTTGTGTTTGTCGTAATCTACAGAGTCGTCGTAAACACTCTCGAGGCTGGGGCTGCCTGTGGTGACCTCATTCCCAGCCACTTTCAACACTAGCTTCAGTGGACGCTCTGAAAGGCCAGGCACACGAGTGATGTCCCCAATGTCAAGATTGTAATTTTATACAGTAATATAACGCTCTAATACTGTTCCGTTCATTATAACTAAACTATTATTCTGATTCGAACACCAGTTAAATCCTTGTGTCTCTTTTTCTGGCCTTTGCTACAAAAACCACATTAGGAAAACCGTTTCTTTCTGGTTACCATTCATAGGTAGTACTGGTACTTCTGAATGGGTCCAAGCTGGGATTTAGGGCATTTGAGGTAAAAGTACTTGATGAACATATACTATGTGTGGAGAGCATTCACTCATTATCGTTATCTCATTTTTTGACCAAGATGGCTTTTAGACGATTTTGCATTGAAACTCTGTAAAACCCACTTAACAAATCGACAGTTTTTTTGATTATTGTTTATTACAATTTGTTATGCCCAATGTATAACCATCTGGTTCTAGTTGGAATTACGTTTGAGACATTTATGGAAATTAACCTGAAACTAATTCCGTTGCTGAGTTTACTAAACGTTAATCAGATGTTTTAAGCAACAGCTGCTAGTTTTTCCGTAGCAAAACAACTGCTCGCCAGCCAGCCTGGCGGCCTTCAAATAAAGCTAACGAGAAAACACGTATTAGTTAACATATTTACTGTATTAACGTGTAATACCAGACTGCTACTCATCCACTGACAGCATCAGTCTAAGTGCTGCTTGTACCTTAAAGCGGGCTTTTAGTCTATAACGTTATACAAATATTCTCCGACGTGGAGAAAGAAACGTGAGTGACCTACCGTCGTGTGTGTGCTTCTCTGATTTGTGTTTCTTGTGCTTTTTGCCCATAATTTAAAGTAAAGCTGGTGGTACAGTCAGGTCAGCGCTTGACCAGTCTGCTCTTTGTTTTGTGTCGGTAAAGACTTCAGAGCGTCTTCTACAGAGAGCTGCAGGATTCAAACAGCGGCGCTTAGTGCTCGGCGGTGTAAACTACACCATCACCACGCGACAACATTTTCCTGTCTTCATCTGCCTGCGACTGCCAGCTTAATAAACAGTTACATACAACACGACAGAGTTAAAATATAAACGTTTGTATTATGTCCATATATTTGTTCGTATATAACAAACGTGCTTATGATGATAACGAAGGTGAAATAAATGCCTGAAATACCACTTTGTATCACTAAGAGGCACCATTGTTAAACGTTCATCAGCGTCCCACAATGCAAAACTCCAAGACTGGTAAGAGCGTTTAAAGTTGCTCCATTATAATTGAAAAAAAAAAACAACGATTTTAACAATGCACCACAGCATACTTAGTCACTGTGTGTGTTTGTTAGTCGTGTCTTTTTATGGCAGATTATGCTTGTATCTCCGGAAAGTCCCAAAATGAAAACATTACCAAAACTCAAGTCTTACCGAAACTCAAAACTAAACCTTACTCGTTTATTTTCTTCTGAATCACATGCAGGATGAATGCACAAAAAACGATTTTATTGGTTTTTATCAAAAATGTGATGGTGTCTACTGGTATGTGTTGAATTCAACAGCGTAGACTGCATGGTATTCGTTTGGATAAAAATATATGATAAAAAAGGCTCAGTTTTTAATTTACTTAATGTATGCATTTATATACTTACACTTTTAGCGGACGTATTTATACACTAACTTTATTCGAACCTGCATGTTATGTATAAAGTGACCCATGACCCCTCAATATGTCCTTCTCTGGCATGGCATAGGCTTTCCAAAAGCTGCCATTATCTCTAAACTGGAACACCCTCAGGCTGTTCTTCAGGCAGTCTGTGATGTGCTTTAACTCATCTCAGCCCGTCTCATATACTGTAGCCTTCACTCTTATCTCTCATATAAAGCCACACACTCTCACTTACACACACTCTGACTTAATGGCCATATAAGCTGTGCTGTATCTATTTGCAACAGGCCTTAAACCTGAGGGAAGCTATCCCTGTTTGAATAGACATGTTAGACTTAATCTTTTTTTTCCATCACATACTTTTTGTAATGCCATTTCACACTGGCTCTATGCTTGCTTTGAACCATTTGAATAACTATTAAGTAATATTACAGTAATCACTGTTAGAAATAAACCCTGTCATGTAATCAGACCTACTTTTTAAGCCATGGCATTTATGTTTTTTTTTCTCTTGTCCTGTAAAGTTTGGATTGTGTACCTAAAACAAAAGACTGTTAGATGTGTATGCATTCTGTTATTGTAAACTAAAACTATTAATAATTCTTTTCATGAATAAACTGACTTCATAGTTAAGGTTAAAATTAAATAACTTAAACATTTTTGCCTTGTCAGCTAAATGACATAAAATAATTATATAATTTATATATGTAACATAATCAATAACAATAGCATTTAAACCGTAATACATATAGAATAATAACATTACAAAAGCACATAAAAGCAAAATACTAAAATAACTTCATAACAGATCGTTCTATAAAAAATAAACGGTTTTAATAGCTTGAATTATTTTCCAGGATTTATGAACATGCAGTGATACCGTGGAGTCCTGCTCCCTTATGCTACCTTTGTGGCTGAAAAACGAATGGAACCTGGCCACCATTCACCACACACTGAAGAATTGCATCCAAAAGCAAAGGAGCACAATGAGGTGGGTCAGTTTCATCTACTTCACAAGCCAATGACTTTCAAAGTCTTTCGAAAACCGTCCCTTGGATGCATTTCTCATCAAAGCAGCCACAAATCCATAGGGACAATCATCACATTTGTTCTGGTGATTCATTTTACCGTTAATATCTAACACAGAGCTGGTCTTGATTTTCACTCAACTCTGGACATGAAAGGGACCCAGAAGGATGACACTGCACAATTATGTATCATTTACACTGACACACCAGAATATACGCAGTCATCACTGAAAAATCCCTAAACTGTGAAACCCATTTGCTCTGTTTACTCAGCTGGTTTTTTAAGAACTGGTTATGTGACTCATTTGACTTGTTCAAATGTATTTGTATGGTTGTATTTTCCAAGTATTTGTGTATCTTCTGAATATCTGCTAAAGCGTTTTTTTTGTTTGTTTTGTTTAGTTTGGGGGTTGCTGGGGTGCTGGTAGGGCGGTGACTCCTAATTTTGTATTTTGGACATGTTCCATAAGTGAATGGAATAAAATCTGGATTTGCCTCTGATGGATTTCTTGGATTCTTGGCCAGGTGTTCTTTGAAGTCTTGAAGTCCAGCCTGAGGTAACTGTGGGTCGGCTTGGCTTTAGATTTATAGCGATTTGTTTTAGCATGGCAGGTTAAAGCTAGGGTCCTGGTTCTGCTTAGGACGGTAACTGTCTGTGTCTGGTACTCTTAAGCCTGCATAAAGACAGACTCCTTCATCAGGTGCACCCGAGGTGCATTATCTCTCTCTGCTGACATGAAATCTTAGAGCTCTGCTCTGTGAAGACTTAGTTTACCTTGGCTCCCAAACATGGGACTCTGCTCCAGCAGGAGAAGCTATCTTTAACTCGTTCCCAATCAAATTAAACTTTCAGAGAGATTCATTACAGCAACACTATGTTCCATACCCAAGCTGTGAACAAAAATTAGATTTTCTCCGCTACATCAGGCTTAGTAATGTTAATAAAGCATTAATGTTTTGTAATGCGCTGTATCCATGCCAATTGCCTACAAATTTCTATGAAAATATGCTTTGAAGGCTTGCATTTAGTATTCTCCCATAGCAAACTTTTTTCTGCTAACTGTTGATTCTAAAACATTTTGTTATTATATACCAATGTATTTCTGCACATAGCATTAGTTATAGTAGCCATAAAATACAGAGTTTTAATAATAAATACATTTAGTCTAAAACAGGATTGTATCAATATTTTGTATTAACCAAGATTGATTTTGTGCTTAATTGGTTTTAATACATTGTGCTGCACCATAAGTTGCAGTGGTGACTAGGATAAATACAGAAGAGGTCTTTTATAGAGTGCAGCCATTTAACCAGGACTTGCTAGACTAGGTTCTTTCACTAGGCTCCTCATACAGTATATAAAATTTGGAGCTAGTAGAATTGGATTATTATCCATATATGATTATTATTTACTTAAATCTGGATGACTTTTTATTCTGTGGAACACGAAATGAAAATCTTTTGAGGGGAAAAAAAGCATATTTTCCAATAAATGAAAGTAAATTCAGTTAGTTTGACACATCTGGGCATCATGAGTTAATGGATTTACTGGACATTGAACCCAGTGACTTTGCAGTTGTTAGTGCCATGTTATATAGTTGGAGCTATAGGAAATCTTTTTCAAGACACGTGTGCTGTAGTCTTCTGAAGCCAAACAATAGGACTAAAATTTAAACCATTATTTAATATGTGACTAATCTTCTCATTCACTATAATTCCAAAAAACGAACAACAGAAATCGAATGTATTACAAATATGGTATTACATTATTTGATACCAAATGCCATTGGTTGTAATTGGCATCGGTCCTACAGTACTTCACTACTAGAACCCACTAGGGGGCCTCAGCAAACTTTCAAGGGGGCCTCAAGATGACTTTAACAGATTTAAAATAAAACTAAGCGTTACAATAAGTGATTTTATTTAGTGGGAACTCTAAAATATTGTAATCGGCCAGAAACATTAAATAACAAACACCCCTTTCAACATTGTAGACAATGAATTTCTGTAGTTTTTGTGGCCAAAAAGTTTGAGAGCCACTGGTCCGATGTTTGCTTCCATGCAGCTACAGTAGTTTACTTGAGAGCTGGAGTGGGATAAAGTAAAAATCTTCACATAGTGCAATCATTTGACTTCAGAAGAGACAGCGCACAAGTCATATGGACCACTTTTATGGTGCTTTTTTTCTGAGTTTGACAGCCTCGGCCCGCATTCACTTTCATCCTAGCACACTTTCAAAAGAAAGAAAATCATACAGATTTGAAACAACACGTGGCTCAGTGTATTTTCATTTTTTTGTAAACTACCCCTTTGGCACTTCTGCAAACAAATCTCATTAGCATATTTTACCTAATTCAGCCAAAATCAACAGAGGAACATACAATCAAAAACATGCTTGCACCACATAAAGGTCTCATTCCAATGGAAAAACACGGGTAACTGCTTCCTCTTGCTGCAGCCAGGGCACAGTTGAAATATTTGGTCTCATCTCCCTCGTCTCAAAGGAAACGATTATCTTTTTATCTGGCCAGCACACAGCGAACCAAACCAGAGCGCCAAGGGTGGGTTCAAAGACTCACTGCTATAGCTGGGAAGGACAGTTGGACATCGCAGCCATGAAATACTATATACACTTTTCTTAAATATGTATGCCAGTGTTCTAGTATGAAAACTGCAAGGAAATTTGAAAATAAATCGGTACGATCTGCATAATGTTTTAATGACAGCAAAATCATCAGGGATGAAGGAGACCATCTGCCATTTTTCAGTGTAAATGTTTGGGGACTCCCTTTCCCTGACTAATTTATTTTTACATTTATTTTTTTACTTGATTTATTACTCTTGTCCTCTGAAATTCCAGTAGGTTTTTTTTCCTCCTCCACGAGTAGTAAACAGGCTTCAGCAGTCTAGGCATTAGACATGGAGAAGAAATAGAGGATGAAAGCTGAAATCAAATAGACTTCTAGGTTTGACTTGCCACATGGATATGATACACTGTCATTGTCAGCGTCATCCATTTCCAGTAACTCTCTCACATGCCGCTGTTCTCTGATCCAATTACTCTAATGAATATTTCATTTGGCTTACTTATTGTTTTTGTAGCAGACTATATCTGATGTTTAAGCTTCTTTAATGTATTATTCTGTTTTTTAAGGTCCCTTTATAATGGAAGTAGTAGGCTTTTTAACAGCCTGTTCTGATGAGAGACACTGTGGGGGAGGCACACTGGTTGTGTGTGTGTGTGTGTGTGTGTGTGTGTGTGTGTGTGTGTGTGTGTGTGTGTGTGTGTGTGAGATGAAGAAAAGGAGGGTGGGGGGTACTGATAGCTGTCGCTCGAGGCCTTTCTTCTCTGTGAGCCTCTGAAGGCAGAGGCCCTTTGGAGAGGAGAATTCACAGGAGAATAACCGTTCAAAGCCAAGGAGCGCCATGATGGTCTTCCACCAGATTCAGAGACGTTTGAAAAGTTCACACAAACTGTGATGCTGCCATTGGGAAACGTTTTTAACACACACAACGCTCTGGTGTGCTTCAGTCTGCGACTCGCTGTGTTTATCATAAAGTGGAGGGCAGAAAAAGTGGCAGAGAGGTAGAGGGCGTGAGGGAGAGACGGACAGAGAGTAAGAAAGAGAACGGAAAAAGACAGATTAGAAGAAAAGGCAAGCTGTGACCCCAGCAGCTCTTACTATAAAGGCCGCTTGCTGTCATTCTGTTTGAAATCTCTTTTAACTCAAATAATCAGTACCCTCAAAGGGAAAAGTTGCAAACCACATGATTCCCTTCAACATCCAAGTCTCTGTGCCTATTCACATGTCCTTATTGGTACAAAATATGCTAAAATGTATTTGTTTATTTATTTATTTTTTTAATTTGTAGATTTCAGGAAAAAACAGGTTAGATCCACCATCTTTGTTTTGAAGTGAATTAATTTGAGACGCCCGGTGTGAAATGCCCCACACAACCAAGGCAGAAGCTTTGTAGTGGCATGCTAGTGTTGTTATTAAACTATTTATTTAAATGTATGGAGATATTACTGACATCACGTCAGTTAAAATATAGGCCTGCACACAAATTCTATGCTGCACATTGTTATGATAAATATTTTATTGTTTAGGCCTACTTCAGTGATTGATTCGGTGAAATGTAATATTGATCATTTATATCTATGTGAATGTCTGTGACTGGAATTCTGTTATTTGATTATTCTAGAATGATTCAGTTGTTCAGCTAATGTCAGAATGCATATTTTGTTTATTATTTTTACATGAGAGCAGATGCATTAGATATATGCAGCAAAAACAAATGTCTGTTGGGATAGGTTTACCCTGGGGGGACTTATTGCTCCAGGTCATCTTACCCCAGTAGGGGAGTAAATACTTTTGTGCGAAATAAGACACAAGGCGGCTTGCTTCATGAATTTTTACTGTTGGGGACAGATCTGTTTGTCCCTGAGCTGTTATCATCACCTTTCAGACTGACATTTTCCAGTTCTTATAGCTCAAAGCACCGCTTTATTCCCAGGGGGCAGATGATCAAACCCTTGATTATCAAATATCATCTTATAGTCCAGGTCTGAGTCGGCCTACTGAGTCTCTTTGTCATTCTGTCTTTCTTTCAAGTTTCTTGGTGAGCCCTACACTATGCTACAAGGTGGAAGATTCTGATAAATGTCTACACCAAAGCCTGGATGGCTGCAGTTAAGGCCAGTTACTGACCAGCCATTATTTCCTCTTTAGCGCCGTTGGACATCCCACATTATGCATGTAATTTCCCTCTCTCTAAAGCCCCTGGATTGAGATTGAATAGGTGTGGCTTTATTGTTCACAGGAGCTAAAGAAACATATAAAGCAGATGAGAAGCTTAGGTTCAGCGTGGGGCCTTTCGTCAGTGAGCCGCTCGGTTCTGTGTACGGCAGCAGAAGGCAGGGGTCTGTTCGTTCTGTCACCAGAGACATGAGGAGCCAAAGCTTCAAAGCATCTCTGTAATCTGCCTGAACATCACAGACACCAGGAAGTGACTGTCTAACCGACGCTCCGTCCCGGCCAAGAGCGGCGCACGCATACATACACACTAATGAAACTGAGATAAAGGGATCATTCACACAGCAAGCACTGGCTGGTCTGATAAAAAACAGAGAGAAAATGGAAAATCAGTGGGGTTGTGCTTTTCTATCATTATTTCATGTCTTATAGGATGTTTCTTCAAGAATTCGCTAGCAGATTAGCGAAGTATCCAGGATTTCATTTGTGTGTGTGGTGCAAGATGTTGTTTCTTGCTTACTGCTTAGACATGAAAGTGATTTAGTTCAGAGCTGATGCGAGCCTTATTCGCTAAACATGTGTGTGTACATATTTATGTGTAAAATCTGTGTACTATATATATATATATATATTGTGTGTGTGTGTGTGTGTGTGTGTGTGTGTGTGTGTGTGTGTGTGTGTGTGTAATTTATGCATATGTAAACATCTTTCATCAAAGTTTCATCAAACCAAGATGCGTTCTTGTTTTTTTTTTTTTTTGATCCACTTCAAAAGTATATATATATATATATATATATATATATATATATATATATATATATATATATATATACATATATAATATATATAATCGTTGCATTTATTTGATTCAAAAAACTAATAATAATCTGAAATATTATTACAATTTAAAATAATGGTTTTCCATTTTAATATACCTTAAAATATTATTTAATTCATTGTCTTTAAGAAGACCTTTAAGAAGATCATTCTAATATGCTGAATTATTATCATTGTTGGAAACAGTTGCTGCTTAACTTATACATAAATAAAATAATTTTATTTAAAACACACTATTATTCAAAAGCTCCCTTGAACTATAGTGTTTTGTTCGGGTCGTGGGATGTCTGGAGAGTGACATCTGTAATGTATTGATTGTCGATGTTGATTGATCAATATTAAACTGCTCTATTTTGTCATTCAGGTATAAATGGCAGTTTAGAAATATCTTAATCGAATCTTCTTCTTTTTTTAAATAAAAGATTAAACCATTATTTTTAGTCCAGTATTTCATCACATTTAATAATACGCCCAGCTATCCATTGTCTCTGAGATGGGGCATTAGTGAGCAATACTCAGCAGAGCACAGACTTGTCTGCCTTTACTAAACCTTTCCTTGTGGCTGCCTGTCAACTGGAGTCAGGGGACTTGTTAACGGCAAGTAGACCACGTTCTACAGGAAGCGTACAGGGGGGCTGATTTCCCCTGAGCATCTGACAGATGAATGGACCCACAGCAGCCTGTCAAACACCTTCATTTCTTCTGCTTTCATGGTTTGGGATTTTGAGCGTAGCTACATTTTAAAAGCCATTTCCCTTAAAAGAGAACATGTAGGCCTACTTGTTTAAATAAGTGAACACCACACATCACCTGGTGCCTGGAGAACCTTAAAAATTGTTACTGCATAGGTTTGAGGATTTCAAGAAAAAAAGGTGTTAAAGTTTGTGTTAGTTCAATAGTTTCTCTTTCACAAAATACTAATATATATATATATGTATATGTACATATAATATTCATTTATGGTAAGTGCATCTAACATATTTAATGTTTTCTTACAACTACAACTTTTTTTCTTTCTTCTGCTGATCTTCTGCAGTCATCTCATTGAATCTTGAACTATGAGACAGCCTTTGCCCTCATCTGACTTTACCTCAGTTTTAAATTAGAATTGAAGATGAAGGCATCCAAAAGCGTTCAGGCCTTTACTAGTCTGCAGACTGTGCGTGTGTTTTATGTTAATTACACAGTAATCGACTCCCTACAGCAAATTCATCTAACATAATTACAGTCGGGTGAATTCACTCGACTCCTGTTGATCTAAATCTGTGTGTTGCTGGCCACTAGCCAGTCACTGGCTGTAATGCAGAGAAAGCAGTGAATCTCTGGGTGTCAGCTGACATTCGGTTATAGAAACAGCCGCTCTTGGAACTTCCCTCATTCCTGGGGAGCAGCAACAGCCATTCCAGAGTTGTGTAATTAGCTGGAGTTTAATTAAAGAGCGATTTGAAGCATGAGGCTGAGAGGCACAATAAAGCTGCTTATAAAACAGAAATTAAATGCTTTACAAGCTCTGTGTTGTCCTTCAAGGCTGTATTGAAATTACGGAAACTTTACACAAAGGTTTCATGTTTAATGTTCTGCGGCCTTCGCGTCTCTCCAGCGCTTGCTATTAAAAAAGAAAATAGGGTTTATCGAAAACGCACAACAGATGTAATATATTACCATATGAGGCTACTAAATTTGATATCGAAGTTAAATAAACAATTAAGCGAGACTCACTACTGCTAATTAAACAAGTGATTTAATCGTTTAAAACGTTTGTCATTATATTAAGACAATTTAAGCAAGGCAATTAATATTTTATTAAGCGCAGCAGCTTTTGAATTCACTCGCACAAGAGCTTTGCAATATTTATTTATTGAATAATAGGATCTGTGGTTTCTTTCTAACTGGCCTTCCGTGCAGCTTCAGGAATCATAACAGATTCAGGAACAGAGGCACTGTTTACTGTGTAAACGCTCTCCCACGCGCACATTGTCACGCGTGTGAGAAAATTGCATTAGCCCGTCCTATACAATCTATATTACCAAGAATTATTACAACAACTTAACACAAACCCGGATTTCCCATGAAGCTTAAACTGAACGAGGGTGGGAGTTTTCACGTATCGTGTCAACCGCTGCAAGCAGTTGGCTGCAGTCTGTCTGTTTCCTGTCAGATGAAGTGCTCATGTCATCGCTGTGTCCACAGCACATCACACGACTCGCAGGAACACCGGGGTTAGGCTGTATTTTAAGGGCCGTCTCACTCCAGTGCCAACAAGTTTACTTATTTTGGAATGGATCGCTGCCTGTGAAGTGCGGTTAACACCGGTGCCAGCTGAAATATAATTTCATGATGGATAGCCTCATATTGTATGATTTATTTCAGACTCACAGACGTGGGTAGTGGTTAAACCTACAAAAGCTACTGCCAAAAGATCCGTTTCTGCTACGCAACCCCATTACACCGCGTGATCAAATGTGCTCTCTGATCAGTGACTTGCCAAAAGTTGAGAATGGAAAGCTTGATACGAAACAGATATTTTAATGTGTTTTATGGCACTATGAAAAGCTACCATTAGAGACAGGTGATCTGGGGTACACCGAGATATATTCGGTTGCTGCCTAAACAGGGTAGAGGCTGCCGTTAGTTTATTAGATCTGTTAAGTCATTTTGTTAAATATGGACTGAATTTGCGAAACAGATCCCCAATGAAAGATTATCACTTCTTATCTATGAATGAGCCAAGACTACTTTCCGCCTTATGTTTACCGGGACAAGTCATATTCACTAGACGGCGAGTCTGTTGGGTAATGTGGTAATGTAGAATTGCGTCAAGACTAATTAAATGACCAGAAATTATCAAAGCCCAACAAAAAGCGATTAAAACGTGATTAATGTCATCTGTCTCGAGGGACTTGCCTGTAAGCCTTTTGTTGGAGAAGGGCTGAGAGCTTCGATGGCTTCAGCAGATGTTTGAGACTGAGACTTGTAAAATAGCTCAAAAGGTTATTTTTTGTCGCTATGAAATATTTCACTGCTTTTATTGTTGTTACAGATGTAGACTTGATGATTTAAAAAGTTATACAGTCAGTAAATTGCTTCACCTTCCTGTGAGAGACATGTTGTAATCAGATTGTTACGCTGATTTTAATTTTCTTTGTAAAGAGGATATAAATATTTGCTTAATTTCTACTAATAAATGTCTGATATTTTAGTAATATGCATGCTAATAAGCAACTAGTTCAGAGACCCTATAATAAAGCATATAAGCGCACTTATATTTTTTTTATCCACTTTTGGAAAATTATGAAAATGCATTTGGAATTTTTATTTTTCTGTTACAATGATATTTGGTGTGGTCTCTTATTTAGAACCAGATAGATTACAAAATATAGTCTGTTAGTAATCCGTTTATAACATTTTATAATCTGACTACCTTTAGAATACTTTTTATGTTACTTATGACCTTTTTTATGAGCTTGATTTAAATAGGATAGCCATGTACCATATCAATATAAAAATGCTAATTCTGTTTCAGTAAGTGAAACTCTCTGTGTAACATTTTCATTTTTTTATGAATGCAATTATGAGTGTTTTATATTACTCACATTTTGTCAGCAACTTGTATTAAACCTGGAACGTTCCTTTATCTTATGCTTCAAGACAAAAGGTCACTGCCAAGTGACCTACAGGCAACCGAGCCGACCTGCTGGCTATAGTAGCTCACCCTTTATTCCACAGAATTGAATTTTCCCGAGAATGAACGTGTCTGATTCTACCGGGCCATTTAGTCTTTGTCTAAACAGTCATATATCAAAGCCACACGCTTCCACAGGTCTTCATTCCACTTTCTTTGAGGGAACCGATCCGACACGCTGCACACTACAGATCACGGCACGGAGGAGCAGATAGTGAGGCATGTTCGCTCTAATTGGTGCTGAATGAATAGGAGAGTCTATCTTTCCTAACAGATCCAACAGGGCGGGACACAACGCCTCGATTTCGGCTCACTTAAACACAAATCCCCTCTCCGAAATAAGCTAGCATGACCCTGTTTCCTTAGTGTTTAAAAAAACCACAGACACGGAGGGAAAGGGAGGGGAAGATGAGAGAAATAGAAAGAGAAAGAGCGAGCGAGTGAGAGGTTTGATGGGGGGGTGCTGAAAAAGGATGGAGGGATAACTTCAAAACCCCACATCAAAAGGAATAAATAATTGTTTCTGCTGGTTGTGTTGTTGTGATAGCGATCTGGAAGAGGGGTGCAGCAGTCTTTGATTGCAGGCTGCTCTCCTGGTGAGGACTCCTTCTGTCTGCTGCTCCTGAGTTGCAGCAGGACCCGCTGATTAAACCCTGTTTGTTTTAATCTCCTCACAACCCCACGGGACCCCGGCTGAGGGAAGGAGGGAGGGAGGGAGAGGACGACAGAGGTGAGGTGTGGATGGAAAGTGAGTGAAGGAAGTATAATGATGTTGAGATCATTGCGATGGAACATGAGAGAGATACAGGAAGGTGTTACAGAGGAGGTCGCTTATTCAATTCATACCAATCGGGTTCGAAACCCGCTTCCGAAAATCAGATTAAAGAGTTGTCTGTGCATTTTTTGGGGGGGTATGTTTATCAAGCACTTAAATGGCTATTTATAAATTCATTTTTATTTAAATTTGAATATATTATGTGGCTTTGGTAGGATTACATTAGGTTTAGATTGTGCTAGTAAAATGCTATGGACATATTAACACAAATTAACAGTCAGTGATGACCGCTTAAACAATATCTTTGTTAGTTGACTTGACTCTCATAATGTTAAAAAGATTTCAACAGTAATGCCTAAAAGCCAAATCAATCACATTTAAAGAACTGGTCATCTCTGCACTCACACCTACAAAATTATTATACATTATGACAATGAAATAAAGGAAAATATGAATAAGATCTATTGTGAACATAAGGCAGCAAAAGGATAGCGATAAATTCAAAAGGCTCAGGGAAAAAAAGGTTCATTAAGACACCACTAGGACCTACAACTACCTCCAGCCTCTTGCCTAATTATACATTTAACTGCTATGTAATGTTAATTGTTATATGTGTTGACTATATGGTTAGGATTAGGGTTCCTTGCATGTGATTATGAATAGTTTATTGTTATTATAATAGTAAGTACATGGAACAAGGACACCTTGAAATGAAGCGTTACCAATACAACATTAGGGCTATATGTACAGTAACTTAACTTCATAGGGAGGTCTGTAAAACGAAGAATGTGATTAACTTTGGCTGAGAACAGTTATTGCGAACATGATTTAAATTCTTTTTTTTAACCACTGTATAGACAAATCGAATTGAAAATTGAAACCCGGATAACTTCTGTGATTCTGAAGTGATTTGTGAGACCACATGAGGGAAGTTATGAATGACAACATAATGCCCACATGACAGTGACAACATGGTGGATGTACAGACGGATTTACATACTTTTTTTTTATTATTCACAAAATAAGATTTTTAAATGTAGTATCTACTTAGCATAGGTATTTGGATTTTGACGGGAAGGATTGAGTGAGTGGGTGGTTGGGGGCCGTGGTTTAAAGAAATCGAAAGTTGTACTCTTTTCAATCATAACACTTGAATATATGAATGTCTGTTTTATTTTATGCTTCTGTCCCCATAATTTCACCTTATTTCTAAAACTTTATGATTCAGTAAATGATTCATCTCATTATATATTAAATTTAGCTAAGAGTTGAGCTCATGCGCTCCAACAAAGACAGCAAGTCAAATATATTTACCATTTTGAACATGCGAATAGTTTATGATGACAGTTTCTGAACATAATTGATGGATTATTTCAATATATAGTTCATAGATTCCGCACAGCCCCTCTCTCTCTCTCTCTCTCTCTCTCTCTCTCTCTCTCTCTCTCTCTCTCTTTTCCCCTCATTCTCACTTTTCAGAGCTGTGTTTAAATAGGCTGCTGAAACAGATGAAAAGATGAAGCACTTCAAAGCTTCAGCATTGTTTAGAGAATGCCTCCCGCTCAAACATGCCCCCACACCACATTCAAGAACACAGAGCAGTACAGCAATCCTTCTGGAGCTGACCTTGCCGCAGAAATAATCCTTCTGCTGCTAAGGTCAGCTGGACCTTTAAAGTTGCTTATTCATTTATTTATTTATTTATTTATTTACTGCAAAAATAACAAGCACATAACTTCCTCCTACATTGCTTTTCTCGTTCTATTGTTTTTTTTGTGGGCTTTTTTTTACTTTCTTCCTGTTATCTGTCTTTACTCTTTGTCTTCTGATCATTTTCACACCCATAAGGCCTATACCGTAGAACACCTTACTATAATGACTGTAAGCTTCATACCTCAAAGATGAATGTGTTTCTCCTTCAGTGTGTAATTGAACTGTGTCTGTCCATAATTAGCGTTGAGCAATTCAGTCACTTTCAAAGTCAGCAAATGCAAAGACCGTATTAAACCATTAGGTTTAAAAATAAAACCCTGAATATAGGGCGGACAACACACAAGTAGCATTTAAAACGTATCATTTCCAATGCATTAAATGCAACACATTTTTAAGATGTTGATGTGTTTATCATTACGTCACTTGCACACCAATGGACCTTCTGCAGTGAATGGGTATACCATCAGAATTAAAGTCCAAACTGCTGATAAAAATGTCACATTGTAAAATAAAAAAAAAAACTGTTCCAGAACAGTTCGACACAAATAATAGAGTGTGTTCAGTGCATTAACAGAAGACTCATTCCTAAAACCCTCAGAGAAGACTATGCTAGCGGTGTACAGAGACTATAAAATGAGGCAATTCCTTTTTTCCGAGGACATCCTGGTGCTTCTGACTCACAACATTTAGGTAAGTTAATTTTTTTTTCAGAAGAACCTGCCACTTACTATTCAAATGCAAGTTTGGAGCAGTGAAGGGTAATGTTAGTGCTTGTTGTTTGTCATTTTTGCAGTAATGCAGACATGGTGTTATGTTTACAAGGCGTGATGCAACGCAATACATTAACTGACAGTATTAAGTCATGATAATCAGTCGTTTTGTCCTCTTTTGTATTGGCTTTTATTGTTTTTTAGTCATAGTGCCGGGACACAGCATCACAGTGGTACTTGAGGTGTTCAGCCAATCACAACACACTAGATAGCTGGCCAATCAGAGCACACCTTGCTTTTTTAGAACGATGAGCTTTGTACAAATCGACCCGTTTCGAGAAGGCAGGGCTTAGAGGAGAAACAATAATGTGTAAGTACAGTTTGTGGAAAATTATTATTATTTTTTTTGTTTTGTTTCATTTTTGTTTTTCTTTACTTAAACCACATTAACGCACTGCAATATGCCAAATACACAAAACAATGTTATATGACTGCTTTAATGCTAAATCTCGCCATTATCGTCATCTCTAAATTCATTTTTGGGTGAGCAGATCTTTTAATTATTCCATAACTCACAAAAAACTTATGCATACAAAAAATGTATTTTTTTTTCTTCCCTTTTCTTTTGAAACCTGAAATGATCTTGCTGCATAGTTTACTTGAAAAGCATAAGCTATTGTAGCAACTGGAAGAATTTCTAATGCTTTTATTAACATGAGCACCCACACGGCTGATGCTCCAGCGCTCTCTCTTTTTTGAACAAAAAAGCTTATTATACAATAATTAGATGAAGTCATACACCATATTTTATGTCAACTACCTACATGCTAATCTGTGTTAAAAGCAAAATATCAGTGTCACGCCGCCGTCTAAAAAAAGCCGTCACTGGAAAGAAACTAGTTGATACTTTCGCTTATTCCTCATTTGGATGACACTGATAGGGACAGCGCGAGGTTTGAATATGTTGTGAAAGAGTTAAAGGCTGAGTCTGTAGGGCTCACGAACGGCTTACATTCTCTATAACACTAACCCTTCTCTCTTCTTTCATCTTTTAATCCTGCACTCATAAGGTTGCTAGATAAGTGGCCATGACTAACACGTCTCTCTCTGTCTGTCTCTCTCTCTCAGCCCTTCTAATGGGAAAGAAGGGGAACAGCCCACATAATGAGAGACTTTACCTTCTTTTGAAGACAAATTGGACTGAAATTCCATCTTTGATGAATCTCCCTTTCAAATGAGCAATGTTTAAAGACGGAAGCACTAGACAGAGTAAGAAAAAGATGAAGGAAGGAGAAGGACGTGGGATACATATACAGAGGGGTAGAAGGAAAGAATGAGCTCTACTTCCTGCTCCGTTTCAGGCTCACATCTTCTGTTTGTTTGTGTCCTGATTTCAAAGCCTTCAGAACCAGTGAAGGCTAAACTTCATGCATCCTGAACGATAAGATTGCTATGCCATTCAGGATGAGCATTTCACCCAATGCAAAATAAACTTGATCTATTATATGTAGCCAGGCCTTAAATTGAACCTGCCAACTTCATTTTATATATATATTTCTAGAAGCTTAATGTGGTTGTCGTTCCACTGCTGTTCAATAAAATAAGTCTTATATGGTCCTCAAGGCTCCATTTAAAAAAAGAGTAATGTTGTAAAATATTATTAAACAGTAAAATAACCATTTCTGTATTATTATATTTCAAAATGTCATTTATTGGCGTGACGGCAAAATCTTCAGCAGACATTTCTTCAGTCTTCGTTGTCACATAATCTTTCACTGTGAGCAAGAGGCCACTGTCAAGAAAGTCAAAAAGTTTTAGTTATTCCAAACCTTTTAGTGATAGTGTATATGTCATCACGGAGGAAAAAAGTTTATGCATCCCAGATAAACTCCTAGATTAGTGATTCTCAACTGTTTTGACTCAAAGGCACCTCGGGGGTCCCACACAGTATTCCAAATACTTCTCTCTTTAAAACCTTCAAAGTATTCAAAGTCAAGCTGCCTGCTGGGGTCAAGCAGGAGAAACCTTTATTAAACCTTTAAAATCTCTATATAAACATACTTAAAAAATTCTGGACAAAAGGCTTAATCATTAGCACTGTACGGTCTTAGAGAAAAAATCATTTGAGCTTTGATAGTTTTCGACTCTTCTCAAATCTGTGTATGGCATGTAAAATTTTAAAAGGTTTTGCCCCTTCTATACTACTACAAGGTCGTGGTTTAACGGAGCATTATCTTTCTGTTCTTTTTGGCTCCTATAGGATGTATGAGTATTACTGTATTGTATGTGTTGTTGTTTTGTTTTTATGTTTATTTGTGATTATGATTACAAGCCAAGGGACCACTAATGAAACGTAACAATTGGCTAAATTCGGTACAGTGCACCTTTGTTAAAATTTTACATGGTCCCTTTTCAAATAAATGAAAAAAATCTATTACTAAACCATGATTTATTTCATGCAGCCCCCTCTGAAGTTTACTTATCTCTAGTTTTAAATCACTGTTCTTGAGATGCCTATTTAAATCTAATGATCCAGTTTCTTATAAGATAAAGCACTTAGCAGCCACCATGTTCTATTTGTTTGTTAAAGTCTTTTGCATTTGAATTGAACACCTATCATATCATCTGAGAAGGATGTTAATTCGAAGTGTTATAGACTTTCATTGCAACGGTTAAAAAATTATTCAAAGGAAACTTTTGTCCTTCATCATTTTCTAGGCCCAGACATGTAGGTTTTTTTCTGTTTATTTTAGTGGGACATCCGTAGAATAGATTTAAACATGCTGACCAACACAGTCGAATTAACCAGTTTAACAATTTTTTGTAACAAATATGCAAGAGGTGGAGAACTTTGTGAATAAAAGGAGATTTTGTTCTTTGGAAATAGTTCAGACCTGATTTCTATAGATACGGTTCACTTTGCAATCTTTCTGTTTAAGCTCTCATTCTCTCTCTTCACATACACATATTCTCTCTCTCTCTCTCTCTCTCTCTCTCTCTCTCTCTCTCTCTCTCTCTCTCTCTGGCAGAAGAGTTATTTACATCTCTAATGCTTTCATCTGGTATTCCCTTTGTGTCATTGTTGTGTACCCACAAACTCTCTAAAGTCACATCTTAGAAGTCTTCGCTGGCTTAACAAAGACGCCATTTCTGTTTTCACCGTTTTGATTTTCTCTTTTGTCCCTCATATCTCATGTCATCTCAAATGCATCATGATGGCAGTGGACTGATTATAGACTTTATGGGGAAGGCCAAAGATCCCGGTACGGTTCTGGTCCAGACTGCAGGCCTGGGCGGCACTCTGGGGACATCTAGATATAATATATTATAGCGAGGCACTTCAGAGGAAGTCACAGACGCCTGCTTGCTGTATCTAAGCCTTTGAAGCTACTTGAAGTAGAAGAGCGCCATTGTCCTCAAAACCCTGTAGGCATGTTGCAGGAGAGGGAGAGAGACAGAGAGCTTGAAAGAGAGAGTTCAAGAAAGAGAGAGGGAGACTTTTGGAAGGCACTGTAAATGTCATCCCCATGTTGACGCAACACAAAATTCAATGGCCACTCGTGTCTCACTTTGTCCCTTTTGTCCTCTCTGAAGTGCACACATATATAATGTTTAGACCTGTGTGTGTGCGTGCGTGCATGGAGGATTTGTGTGTATATGTCCGGCATGCACCTGTTCAGACTTAGACTGCTCTACCATGGCAAACAGATTAAAGCCATTTACCAGAGCAGTGTAACAGAGGCTGGTAAGCTGCTGTAAAAGTGTCCTGTAATGACACTGGATTATTCATAACTGTTTTTAGCAGCTTTACAGCAAGACAAAAGACAACTGTAGGGAAGGAGAGTTTTTATGTGGGAAAGAAGAAGAGTGTTTCTCATTGAGAGAGATCATGAACAACAGTAAAAACGTTTTACATTATGCATTTAAGCAAATACTTTTAAGCAAATCTACTTGAAAAAGGTTTAAAAAAATTAATAATATATATATATATATATATATATATATATATATATATATATATAAACACACACATATACACTCACTGGCCACCAAGTACCAAACCTTCAGAAACTGCCTTAATTATTTGTGATTCAAAAAGGTGTTGGATGCATTTCTCTGATATTTTGGTCTATATTGACATGATAGCATCAAGCAGTTGCTGCAGATTTGTCGGCTTCACATCCATGATGCGAATCTCCCGTTCCACCACATCTCAGAGGTGCTCTATTAAATTGAGATCTGGTGACTGTGGAGGCCATTTCATTAAAGTGAACTCATTAACATGTTCAGACGAGATTTGAGCTTTGTGACATGGTATATTAACATGCTGGAAGTAGCCATCAGAAGATAAAGGGATATACATGGTCAGCAACAACACTCAGGTAAGCTGTGACATTTAAACAATGTTCAACTAAGGGGCCCGAAGTGTGCCAAGAGTCCCCCATATCATTACACCCCCAGCAGCAGCCTGAACCGTTGAGACAAGGCAGGATGGATCCATGCTTTCACGTACTTTACACCAACTTCTGACCCTACCATCTGAACGTCGCAGCAGAACTCATCAGACCAGGCAACATTTTTCTAATCTTCTGTTTCCTGTTCTTAGCTGACAGGAGGGGCACCATGTGTTGTGTGTGCAGAGATGGTATTCTGCATGCCTTGGTTGTAACGACTGGTTATTTGAATTACTGTTGCCTTTCTATCATCTTTAACATTAACGAGGCATTTTCATCGTATACGCTGCTCACTGTTTGTGCGTGAAAATCCCAGTAGAATTCTCCTCTAAACTCTGGCATTGACTATTTTAGCCAGTTCTTTTTCGTTCTTCGTTCGAGGGCAAAAAGAAGTTTGAAAAGGCTGAGCGACGGTATACTGTGTCCAAACATTCTGACACCCCCTCGCTGCTGGAGGCGGGCTTTAGATTCATGTAAAAATGACTCGCGATGGCTCACACGTAGCCTATAATTTTGATAAAAACTAAGGTTTGTTTATTATATACCTTTTAAATTTGCTTTGAAAGAAGAACAACAGCAGCAGAAGTAGTGTGGTGTGATATTTATTTGTTTCCATTTCATTTGTATTTATTTATTTCCTTACATTCTTTTATGGCTATGGGAAACTTGCATCTAATATTTCTCTATGCCATTTTTTGCATAACACCAGGTCGTTGACACAAGCTTCATTGTAGTTTATTTGTAGGAATTAATTGCTTTCACTGAATTTTTAAAGTGTCTCCATTAGGTTTTTCAGACATTTAGTTTTGTCTTCAGCAAGTGAAATGCATGCTCAGTCGGGTTGAAATCAGGAGATTTTTATATGAAAAATATGTATATGTTGTTGTCCATTTGTACTATAAAAGTGCTGTCCAATCAACTTTGCTGCATTTGGCTGAATCGGAGCAGACAGTATATTCCTATACTTTTCAGAATGCTCATGTCATCATACTGATCCAACATCTTTCACAGATGATGTTATATGCTTTGGATTATAAGCTTTTCCAAGCCTTCTCCACACTTTTTTCTTCGCATTACAGATTGATCTTAATTTCAGCTATCCAAAGAATACCATTCCTAAAGAAGTCTGGCTTTTTTTTTTTTTTTTTTTTTTTTTTTTTTTTTTTTTTTTAGATGTTTTTTGGTAAAATATTATCAGGCCTCTGTATTTGCTGTATTTGGAGTGATCTTAATTTTTCTGAATATTGTCAAAGGGTTTTTCTTTACCCTGGAGAAAATCCTTCGGTCATACACCACTGTTGTCCTCTGTGGACGTCCAGGCCTTTTCATGTTGCTGAGCTCACCAGTGCATTTATTTGTATTTTTTTTTTATCAGAATGTACCAAACTATTGATTTGGCCATTCCTAATATTACCGCTATCTTTGAATGACACTTACAATCAACTTCAGACCTTTCACCTGCTTAATTGATTTATTATTATTTAATAAAGAAGGAATAGACCACATCTGTCCATGAAATTGCTTTTAAAGTCAGTGTGAAATCAAAGTTGACACGATTTTTTTAACAGAGTAATGTAGTGCACTTCATAATTTTTTTTAAAAATTCATGTGCCCTCATAATCTTTCATCAAAAACATAAACCTCTAATAAACCATAATCTGCCTCCATTTTGTTATCAAGGCTCTGGCAACACCTGTCTTCCAACGATCAAATCAATTACTGTAGGACAAAATCAGCCCTACATTTTTTAACAATTCAAAAGTCTCGCTCGGATATGCATCACACTAAGGAAAAAATGACAATCTCAACTTCTGTTTCATGCCGACTTTAAAGTCAATTGTCCAATTACTTATGGTCCCTTGAAAAAGGGGAAGGGTACATATTAAAGAGCTGTAATTCATTAAACTTTCCTCCATCTGTGATGAGATTACCCTCACTTTAAGTACATGTTAAGTCCACATCCACAGTAATTGTACTTAAAAAATTTGGGTCAACAGCTAAGATAGTAAAAATTGGCCCTTTGTCCAAATATATATATATGGACCTAACTATATATAAAGAGAGTTCATTCTCAGAAATTGTGTTTCTAGCATGTAATCGTTTACTATAAATCAAATTTTTCTTAAAACCTTACTATGACCTTCCTGCAACACTTTAAAAGGCTCATTTTCTATAATTACTACATTTAGTTTATTATTGCCATAAGATACAGGGAACAATCTACAGACACGCATTTTAAAAACCGAATGAGCATCATGTCACCCAGCTAAAATGGCAAATATTCTGCCTGATAACTTGCTGTGTATAATATGGGTTTGGAAAAACATGAGGGTGAGTAAACAACGACAAACTTCAACTAATCCTTTAACAGATCCTAATATGACCCATATGTGTATATGTTTGTATAGGTATCAGATGTCTGACCACACACAAGTTGGCACTGTGAGAGACCTGTTCAAACATCTTTTACTAGGAATGCATTGAGCAGAGCATACCATCTACTATATAAAACATTCACAGCCAGACGGAAAGAGGAAGAAAGTAACCTGCTTCGTTTATTAGACATTCTTGACTTATCTGTTGCCTCATTGCTCTCTGTTCTAAAACTGTTTTGAGGAGAATTCTTCTTTAAAAACTTGATATCACTTAAAATGGTTCATCAGTTGTTACAGGACTTCTCACATTTTGGCATCCTCAAATATTTCTGTGAAAAATCTTCTAAACTCATGATAGCTGTGCTTTAATTTTTTATTTTTAATTAATTATTGTATTAATTATTCTGCAGTCTGCCTAAAAAATCTGGAGAAAAAAAAATATTGTCGTTACAACTTTGCTCCAAGATTCATGTATAAATATGCAAATATTAAAAGATGTAAAATGGAAAAACAGCAACACCAGCTGGAGTAGATCTATCCATCTCTCTAAATGCCTCATAGGATTGGACATGAGGGGTGGTAAATACTATAATTTTATTAACATTTTTCGACATTCTTTGAATGTGAGATTTGACAAACCGGGATATGATGCAAACCATATAGTGTCTTAGCAAATCCATCCAAATCAAAGAGAAATATTCCCCTTACTATGCTAAATGTTTTGGCTGAGAGTAAGAGCTCGGCATGGGCTAATTAACTTAGCTGTCATTTGCACAGCTGGGCCAGTAAACGCTATCAATATGACTCCAGACTGCTTTAGCCATTAGCCACCTGCAAGCGCCGGCTGAGTCCCCGTACCGCTGCTCCCCTTTCTACATACCCCACGATTTCAGCTTACTGCTTTATGTTTGCTTTTCTCTTTTTTGATTTGATTTTGTTTGATGCTTGTTTTGCTGATGATAAAATATCAGCAAGAGCTGACCAATTAGCTGTCTCATACTCACCAGGTGGTTTAGAACATCTTAAAGCACTCCAGCTGTTTTTAAAGAGTACTTTGGAGAGGGAAAAAAAATAAATAAATGTGAAAACGAGTGTCCTGAACAAAGAGAAGAGAAAAAGAAGATGAGGTTCATAGAATGCTTTTTGATTAAGTCTTAAAAGAAACCAGATTCACAGTTCTCTGTGTCCTCGCTTTGACACGAGTCAAACAACAAGGCTTCAGTCCGCACAGGCCTATCATCATAAGCCAAAATAATTCATATTATACAAATCCCCCACTTTGACAGCTGTAATGGGCCACTCTCATAGCGCATCTATGGATCTGCCAGACTTTCTTTCGGCTGGCTTCATGGTCAGATGGAGCAAAATCTAATGTGGCGCTGGCTACCGGACAATCTTCTCTTTCATGTCTCAGAGGCTACGAAGAAAGTCTTACATCGGCCGAGAAATTTGCAGCTTAAAAACTGCAAATGCAATGTTTTTCATTTGAGTTACCCTTTCATTTTTTTTTTTTCACTTCGCTAACCTTTTCATCTAAATCTTCTTAACTTTAAGTGCTGTGGCCTGCTTGAGGTGTCAGTGTTCATCTGATGGATCCAAGCAAGTCTTGAAATTAAGCAATTTAGTTTGACTCGTGTAAGCATAAGAACCTTGTATTAGAACACACACGCTTATAAAACTCCAGAACTCGGATGTCATCAGCAGCATGCATTTGTATATCAGTGTGTATGTGTGAGGATGAGGCTGAGTGTTTGCACTATTGCTAATGACTCACCGAAAGAATGTTTTCTCTCTTCCTCTTATGTAGGTATCTGTTTGTTGTTGTCCTGGTGAAATTAGCGTTAAAGTGTTATGGTGAGGTAACTGCTAGCACAGGGACGTAAAATGCATGCTATTCCTATCAGGGCTCTGATAGAGGTCACAAGCTAGAGATGTCATTCCTCACATAAGAGGTATTTCTAGCTGTTAAAGGTACTGAGTCTTTTTTGTGCAGCAGTACAATGCCTCTTTCTGTGTGATTAGAGAGATTTAAAACTTTAACTTTTTAACTTCCTATGCAACATGATGCAACAGTTGCAGTGAAATGCTCTGATGCTGCTGAATAGACGATGCTAGCATCTGAGTGACTAAATGATATCAATAGACTATTTGATTGCACACTGCCTGTCACTTTCTTTTATTGGTATTTGACTTAAGGACTGGGCAGTAACTACTTTTAGAAAGAGTACTGTAAGGTTCTTGCTAATAAATGTGCTAATAAAACTATTTTTATACTTCATTTTGTCAGTTATGCCTCTGTGTAGCTTTCATGTAGATCCCCCAAATATCTTGAACTGGAGTATATTTTTTGACATTTTCCCAATGCCGGAGTTTGTTAGACTGCTGATTTCACTAAAGACTAATGACATTGCACTGGATTTACACTGAACTGGCCAGAGAGGTTACCCAGGTATCCATAATAAAAAATAAAAATAAAAAATAACTGCCATTCAATCAGTACTTTTTTTCTTTAATTCTCACTTTTTATCCATTTAACACATCCTTGCTGAATAGAAGTATTATGTTGTTTAAAAGTTAAAAAGAAAGAAAAAAACAGTTTCCAGCATTGATTATAAATCAGCATATTGATTTCTAAAGGATCATGTGACTTTGAAGACTGTAGTAATTAAGTATTTTTAAAATTGCAAACTGTTATTTTAAATTGCAATCATATTTCGCAAAATTACATTTAGTATTTTCTGTATTTCTGATCGGAACAGATAAAGCATTGATTAGCATAAGAAAATCCTACTGATCCCAAACTTTTAAACGACAGAGTAGTTTAATAATTTATGACGAAATATTGTGCATTTTTACTGCTCCTACTAATATCATCAAATATTAGTTAATTCAAATTAGTCTAAGCTTTCTGTGTTGTGGAATTGAGATACTCGGTCACTGCGTGCGCCTTACATCCACTTGAGTTGCATTTGTCAGTCAGCTTCAGAACAGGTAACTCACAACAGATGCTTGAACACTTCCTTGTGTGTGTGTGTGTGTGTGTGCGTGTTTTGAACTCTCGCTGCAAGGCTTGCTGTGACTGCTCTTGACTGGTGTTAAATGGGCTTTTGTGTCTGATAGTGTGTGTGTATGTGTGTGTTTGTGATACTCTGTCATTGAGCTGTGGGTTCAGATGAATCTGTCTCTCTGGGATCGCTCACCACTCTGCTGCCTTTTCATCTCTTAAGCCACTTGGCCTGCGGACAGACAAGGAGAGAGAAAGAGCGATGGACAACGGGAGGAAGAATGAATGAGAGGGATTCCAGGCAGTGGAGGGATCGCTGGCTTCACTTCCCCTGTGATCGGGCCCTTTCTTATTTGTCCTCCCACCCTTGGCATTATCCTGCATGAATTCTTTGGAGCGCTTTGGTACTGCTTAATTTACATGTATGCCAACAGGCTTTTAATGTATTTAAATCTTGGAAGATGTTCAAAGGAAACCCATAATTCCTCTGAAATAGGCCTTTTGAAGGTTTTATCTCGCTCTTTCTCTCTAGCTAATCTCACAGCCCCTCAGCATGCCACAGCAATTTTGCTAATGCCAATTAAGCTTTGCATTAGCATAAAAACAGCCTTTAAAGTTTCGCCCTTTTCATATAAAATAAAGAATAATATTGAATGCTTGACCATTTACAACTTAAAACAAATGTCTTTGGAGCTTTTCACTTACAAGCTACTTCAGGGAAATAAAGCGTTCTTTCTTCGCTGTTTCCGTCAGCTTTCCGGTGAACGAGGGAAAAGGTGGGAAGAAATCCCTTAATGAAGACTCAACAGATTTCCTTTTAATGAGCAGAAGCTGTTTTGAGACATCTCAAATTCTTCTTTCTCTTCAAATGAAGGTTATGCTATTAATGTTGTACATGCCGGCGCACCGGAGCGCGGCTCTGCAGAAATGGTGTAATTGCCATGCAGTTTTGTTAGGAATCAATTAATTAGCATTAGGGCTGCACTCCAAAGCACCGAGCTGCACACGGCAGAGTTTCATTAGCCAATAATGTGCAAATGCCACCCAGAGGAGACGCGCAAATTCTTTTCAGATTTCTTGCATGTTTGTGTGGAAGTTTAAAGCGTTTCTTTTCTCCTTGCCCTATTCTCTGCATGGGAGGCTGGGAACATTCCTGTCTCTCCCTGTCTCGCTCGCTCTCCATTACTGTCTCTCTCTCTGTAAAATGGAAAACTGTGGGAACAAGGACCACTCCCAAAAACACTCAACCCGAGTAAATCCTGTCCACTGCTTAAGCGTCATTAGCATGCTTACATATACAATATATGGGCATAAAGTGTTAGGAGCTTTCTTTGTGATTTGTGTAGGTTATGTTACTGAATGAGGGATATGTAGAGGATTTAAAGCAGAAATGTAAAACTTGCAATTTTATAAAAAAACTAATTATTACGTTTTTATTAAGTAATTATTAAAAATTATTAAGTTTTAATAATTTTTAAAAAAATTGTGTGTTATTTGAGCTATACATTTCGTTCTTATCATTTGTTTGATCATTTTAAGTTTTTAGATGTTATGTTGTCATGGCAACTAGTAAAATTGGATGCACACTAAAGTCTGGGGTCTGGAGTATGTTAAAAATTTCTTTGTAAGAAGTCCCGTAAGCTCACCAAGGCTGCATTTATTTGATCAAAACTACAATAAAACAGTAATATTGTGAAATATTACAAATAAAAAATTAAATGTAATGTACATAAAAAATAAATAATCTAAACTTTTTAATTGATGTTAGCATGTACAATGTTTATATTCTATAAAAACAGTGTGTATTCTAATGGACTCACTGTAACCCAGACGAATTGAAATTCATTGCTGTGGAAATCAACATTAAATGACAAGTGCTGACAATTCAGCTTAACTTGCATTGGACATGGAATATTTTTCTAATCTCCAAGTGAACAATTTGTCTAGAACTTTGTAGTGCAAATGAAAGGGGAATAGAAGTGATACATTTGAGCATAAACACAAAAATATATACTTTAGTCTCTAGTTTAAAAACTGATGCACTTTGCGAATGAATACTTCTGATAAAAATAGTAGGTTTTTGATATGTTTAAAACTGGGTTTCCAGAAAACTGCCAACCAAGTAATTGCCTTATAAATAATCTTATCAACTGAGGATGTTCCACTTTTTTCGCTTAGCTGTTGTCGTGTAAGCACTTGTCATTATTTACTTGCGTTTACTGCAGCTCAGCGATGTGAAAAGAACCTCAAAAGCACCAAAGTGGAGAAAACAGAAAGCACAGAGGAGAGAATGAAATGTTCAACCTATTAGCAGCTAGTCACTGCGACTGACTGTCAGCATAAGGAAGTGCTTTCAACAGCGCTGGCTGTCAGCTGGCATGGCAGCTCATTGCAGATGAGCACTCTCTCAGATTTCTAGCTCTGTGCTTCAGTCTGTATTGATGAAATCAGTCAGACCCCAGATTCTCAGGATCTGTGAAGGAGGCATGGAGGATCAAAGCAGGCCAAGTGGCTCAAAATTACCTTGACCAGCCAAAGCAAAGCGACTCTAAAGAAGGTAATTTTAAGCTGCTGTCTAGCGGTCGCTGAGCAGACCTCAGTTAAAGAATTAACTTCAAAGAGGATTGAAAATCTTGTCCCTTTCCCTCCCTCCTCTCTGGGCTCAATTGAACATTTAGCCTTTGGGTTTTGCCTTTTCTCCTCTCATCCTGTTCTAATTCTCATTCTAATGTTTTAAATTACCCATCCTTTAAAGTAAAGAGCTGTGCTGATGGAGGCCATTTAGATAAGTAACCTGCTCTTCTGTCCCTATAATGTCACTTCCTGCAGCAGTTTCTTATTTTAGCATTCTACTGTACTATAAAATTCCTTCTTTTATGCTTAATATGTTGCTTCTTATGGAAAATACACCACTCATGGTCAGACTTTGATTTAAGGTGGTCATGTCTGCCATACACTCATTCATGTAATCCGCTGTCCTTTGTCTCTGAGATGGTCATTTCATTATGTCCCAGCTGAGATGGTCATATCATTATGTCCCAGCTATGATAGTAAAGATGCAAATAGTCAACAAGAACACCTGGACGAGTAATATATTATTATACATGCTTACGTTCTTGTTGACTTGAACTGTTGTAAGACAGCATTTCTTTAACCTTCTCAGTGTGGTTCTGCGGTCCATCTGACGTCTGAAATATTGGAACAGAAGGTTTGTCCACAGTTACAGTCCACAGCACTAATAATTGTTGATGTCTTGGCAGATATAAAAGCCCTGACATACCAAGCTGACGGTTCGCCGTTGTTGAGCATCCTCCAACTTTTATGGTGTGGTTCACATATTCACTGTCACCACATGTTGAATCAGCATTGGGCTGTCAGTGAGACAGATCACTCTGATTGGCTGTTCAACTTAGCAAACAGCGGCCATGAAGAGGAGCAAAAGTGAAGCAAGCAAGCACAAGTGCACTGTTTTAATAAATGGGTGGAAATACTCACCAGCAATACTCAGGTAGACAGTGGTGTTTAAACATTCAATTGTTTATTGTTTTGGTAAGGAAGTATTTCCACACCATTACACCAGCAGCAGTCTGAGCCGTTGATATGAGGCCGGTTGGATGACACCTACAGTTCAAATATTGCAGTAGAAATCGATGCTCATCAAATGAAGCCACCTTTTTTTCAATCTTCTGTTGTCCAATTTTGTTGAGCTTGTTTGAATAGTAGCCACAGGAGTGGCACGTGTCATGTTGTGGTTCTGTAGCCCATCTGCTTGAAGGTGTTGTGCGCAGATGTTCTTCTGCTTTTTTATCTCTGTAGATCCTAGAAATGATTGTGTGTAAAATCCCAAAAGATCAGCAGTTTCTGAAATACTCAGACCAGCCTGTCTGGCACCAACAGCCTTTACCTTTCTTCCCCATTTTAATGCTCTGTTTGATCTTCAGCAGATTGTCTTGACCATGTCTACATGCTTTAATGCATTCAGCTGCTGGCTTTGTTGTGAGTTGTGTAGCTAATAAGGTGACCAGTGAGTGTATATCTGCAGTAGTTTCAGTTTCCCCATTTGAATAATGAATGTTGCTACTTGCTGGTATAGACAATAATTTCCTCTCAAACAAGTACAGAACGTACTTGCTAGTTGACCATTGCCTGTAGTCTCTGCCATGTGTTCAAGTGCTACTTTTTGGCTCAGATGCAGCCAGTGTGAGGCGACACCACAGACGGCTTTTGTCATCACTATTTCTTTGATGTTGTTTTGATGCCGGCCAAAACATAGGCAGCTTATTCTGTCCAAGAACTCCCCATAACGTCATGACCTTATTGACATAAAGTGATCAATTACAGTTTTGTTTTAACTTGCTTAAGAAAATTTAGCCCACAATAATTGGCCAGCATTGAAAAAAATATAGTTTAAAAATGCCTCCATGAGAGAACAAAAAGATACTCAATAATGTATAAAGAAAGTGTCCACTGGTAACTTTTCAAAGGTTACTAATTTGTAAAATTTAGGTATTAATATGCACCCATTAGGAATAAATACGGTACAGCAAAAAAAGAAAACAAAATGAGTTCAAATGGCGAAAAAGGTGACTGAAGAGATTTTGAACATGGTATGGTTGTTGGTGCCAGACCAGCTGGACTGAGTATTACAGAAACTGCTGATCTCCTGGGATTTTCACAAACAACTATCTCTAGGTTTTACAGAGAATGATCTGAAAATGAGAATCTGTGGCATTTCTGTGGAGTTTTTCAATTTAGAAATCAGAGCCAATCATGGCCAGTTTTGGTTCTGGTTCAAGCTGATGAAGAAGATTTAAATAACCACTCTTTACAAATGAAGTATGCAGGAGAGCATCTCTGAACTTGAAGCAGATGGCGCTACAGCAATAGAAGAACATACTGTGTATCACTCCTGTTAGCTAAGAACAAGAAACTGAGGCTACAATTCATACAAGCTCACCAAAATATGACAGTGTTTTCATTGGCCTGATGAGCTTCGGCTGCAGCATTCAAATGGTAGGATCAGAACTGACCCTTTGCAAAGACCCCCCTTTTAGTTATTGTTGCTATGTCCGACAAAACCATGTTGCTCT
Source organism: Puntigrus tetrazona (assembly GCF_018831695.1). NCBI lineage: Eukaryota > Metazoa > Chordata > Actinopteri > Cypriniformes > Cyprinidae > Puntigrus > Puntigrus tetrazona. The sequence goes on along the minus strand of NC_056705.1, from coordinate 21,537,081 downwards.
CACGCCACACATCATTTTCTCACACAGCAAAAATATGTTGCAGAGCAAAGAGGAGGTGCAGCTTTTGGAGTGTTAAAACCTCACAAACACTGCTTTAAATGAAATCAGGTTTTTTTTTTAAATCCTGCTCCCCTCTCTCCTGTTCAATCCTATCTTAATAAAAAAAAAAAGTATAAAAAGCCCATAAAAATAATAAATAACAAGGTTTACCTACTTCTGGAAATGTTTCTAAATTAATATAAAATGAAAACTAAAAGACTTTCAAATCACAAGAGGCAATATTTTATTCATAATAGAACATAGAGAACATAAATGTTTAAACAGTTTTACACTTTTATCCACTAAATTTGATTTTGAGAGGTCTCAAAAAAGTTGGCACGTGGGCTGTAATGGATTATAAGATACCTAACAAACAAGTTGGGTCAACTTAAAATTGTAAGGAAACCAGCTGCAGCATATTTTTAAGTTTTCTCAACTTTTATTATATAAACTTAAAACAAGAAAATGAGAACTCAAAAACCTGCTGAAGCTGGTTGCTTTAAAATAATTATTTACTTTTGTGTCAAGCATACATGTAATAAGCAGAATAATGTACATCCAACCAGTTGTTATTGCAAAGTAACCTTCCCAACACTGGTTAAAAGATTGTGAAACTCAATATTGCAATTCAGATTGTATTCTATAAAAGCATCTACTAAATGACTGAATGAAAATGCAATGTAAATATATAGCAGTTAACTAGCTACTAAGTGCATTAACCCGAATTCTGTGTATCTTTGGTTTAAAATAAAAGATTACATACCACTAACCTGGCAAACTTGGTCAAATCCTGTGATTGATCCAACATCACATAGTTATTACAGTTTTATTTCTAGATGTTTAAATTAAAAAAACCTGCCTACCGTTCCATATAGTGCTTGGGGAAATTCAGACAATCAAATTTGCATTTAATACATCAAGCAAGATTTTTTTTTTTAGATCAAACCCTTATCCACCTCCCATTTCTTAAAAGTGAGAACATGCACACTTGCATGCACACAAATAGACACACACACACACACCATGTTTTATCACTAACAAAGCATCACTCCACATTTTAATAACCATGCATTAGTTCATGTAATCCCCCGCAGAGGTCATTGTACTGGTTATGTGTGGTCTATAAACAGCTTGGCCTTTAGTCTGTATAGGCTGCGCTTTAAAGGGTCCCGTGTTTGAAGCCGTAGCAGTGCCGTTCAAAGCTGCAGCTGTTTTGGCTGCTAGATGATGACAGCTATAACTGATGTTGATTTTGGCATTTATCTCTTGCATCCTCTCATGCAAATGATCCAGAGCTTGGTGAAATGGGTCAGGGCAGGAATGGAAGATGATACGAGCTGCACGCTGGGAGCCCGTGCATGTCTGGATGCATGTGCTCATTGTCTCTGTGCGTGTATTAAATGCCTGTTACAGTTTGAGCTCTGCAGTCTACAGAGAGGCTAATGAGATATTTAAAATGTAAAAATCACAGAGTGAAAACAAGAGAGAGAGAGTAATTAAGACAGTGTTTATTGGTTCCCCTTAAGGTCTGCTCCACTCTGCTTAGTTGAGGGGGTTTGTCACATTAAGGGAATACCAAAAGCTTGGCTGTATGTATTAATTTTCTTCACTAATCCCACTTGTGCATAGTGGAATAATATCTTGTATTACAGTGAAGTATGTAGAACACAAATATCCTAACAGTAGCTGATTTACAGCCTTATGGCAGTCAAACATAATTGGCCTTAATTTGTCAAGATGCTCTTTCCAAAAAACTGTCAATTGTTGCGCAATAGTGTGCTCTGCATTTTCTTTGCAAACAGAGTAAAGTAGAGATAAAACAAAAGAATGTGTCAGAGGTGAACATGTTGGGGTTCCACTGAGACAATGGGTGATATAATAGAAGATATAGGAAACAATACAACCCTACAGCGAGAGTGCGTCCTCCAGACATTCCGCTCTGCCGCACATTTCCCCATCGCCCACAGACCGCCAGAGCTGACATCACTGTGGAAACACGCAGAGGCCACAGGCCCCTCATCGTCTGCTCTCAATTACACACACACACACACACACACACACACATCCAGTGAAAAATCCTCAGAACACTCATGGTTGGGAAAGGGCTTCAGAAGGTTATTAAACCTGCTAGAAAGACCTCCACTAAATAAACCTGCTGTGGGGCAGCAACTGCAGCCAGAGAACTAGAGGAACTTGGGAAACAGACCAAACAGATTTAGCAGAATATCAAGGCGTGGAGGAGCAATTAGTATGTAGCATGTGCAATGCATATTGTTGTATATTACTGTTTGGGGCTCTTATAATGAACGGATTGCGATATTGAAAAAATATTCATTTATTAGAGTTGGCTAAATGCTGAGATATTTGGTTGAACTTTCTGTTCTTCAAAAGAATCGTTTAACAAAAGCCTCACAGTTGCCACAAAAGCTCAATGTTTCCACACTGATTATAATAAATGTCTCCTAAGATCCAAATCAGCATATTAGACTGGTGTCTGAAGGATCATGTGATGTTGAAGATTGGAGTAATGGCTGCTGTACAGTCAGTTTTGCTTTTTACACAGCTAAAACAAATTTCAAATAGAAACACTTATTTTATTTTATTTTATTAAGTAATAATATTTTTTCCATATATGTTCAAAAGAACTTTATAGTGTATTTGTAGTGTAGTGTTTTATAGTGTATTTGATCTAATAAATGCAGCCTTTAGACTTCAAACACATTTCAAAAGCTTAAATTGAATCTTTTGAACTCTAGTGTACATTTTTGCATTCCATCACTTCTGCGTTAGCTACATTACACTTGACGTTTTAGTATTGTTAGGCGTTATGATATTACTTTGCTTGTGGTGTTCCTCATTAGTCGCTTTGTCTAACTGCGTCTGCTAAATTGACAAACATAATTAAGTCACATGAAAGTGAGAAAGCACACAAATAACGTACATCCATAAATTGTCCATTGTATGTTTACTGTGTTCCTTATTCAGTGTCTTTAAGAATTCTTCGGAGTGAGCCAAAATAATGATTTTTATAGAAAAGTGCCAGTATTTGCCAGTAAGTTGTTTCCCAGTAGTGCAGTTAGCAAACTTGCAGGATCCTTGGAATTCTGGGTGTAAAAACAAAAAGGAAAAAAATACCTTAATAACTCTTCTTGTGTTTTTCTTTCATTCTGCATCTCTTGGTCACATACTCGCTCTCTTCTCTGCATTCTTTATTTTTCATGGCTGACTGGCTTCCATTTTCAGTTTGGCAGGGAGTGATGTTTTGAAAAGCATTCCTCTGATTGAACATAAAGTGAGAGGGTTTGAACTCATATCGGTATATTAGAATATTCATCTGGGATTATGGCAGAGTTAATGGGGAAGGATCAAAGTTCAGAAGCCTTTGAAAAGAGAGAACATAAGACATTGCGGATAACTTGATGGATTGTTATAAACACTGGAAAGGTCAACTTCAACTGCAGAGTCAGTCTTTACTGTTTTTATTAGTTCATATTATATACTGTTTCAGTAAAAGACCAAAAAGGCAACAGACGTCCTAAGATAGAGTTTAAAATCACTGTAATTTCGGTTTATTAGGCATACATAAAACTAGGACCGTGTTGCACAATTTAGAAGTTGGCTTAAATGTAATCGCTGAATAATTTGGGCCTATACATTGATGCATACATAGAATAAGTCTTTTCCTGTGTTTTAAGTGTTATTTTATAGGTAATGGGAATTATATATATGTATGTATATATATATATATATACATGTATGTATATATATATATATATATATATATATATATATATATATATATATATATATATATATATATATATATATATATACATGTATGTATATATATTTTTATTTATTTTTATTTTATTTTATTTTTTTTGACGAATGTATTCAAAACTCAAAGACTTTCCTAATTTAAACCTAAAATATAACTAGTTCAAAATGTTGTGCCAAGACCAACAATGTTGTTGTTGCAGGAAAATTTAAATCACATTATACATCTATCATATCAAAGTCAGCTTTGATGCCAATTATAAATTCGGCTTAGATTATTGTGTGTGTGTGTTTGAACTAGATATATGTTCATTTTGATTGGTGTTTCTGTTCTCTGATAAACAGCTGTAAGAGAGGGATTAAAGTGGAGTGATCATGGGAAAGAGAAAAGGAGTGACAGTAAGAAAAAAGGAAATATCAGGCCTAACGGAGGAGGCCCATACGTTCTCCAGATGTTCTCCTACACACAGCTGAGGCATAAAGGAGAAAAGCTTCACAGAAGGTCCTGACACACACACACAAATACTCAAGCTCTCTTTATGGTAGAACGCGGCTGGTTAGCTTCATGTCGACATCCGGAAAGCTCAGACCTCACCCCCTCCTCTTTTCACGTGTGAAACTCTGTGAAATGCAGACTCGCTCGTTATTTCACATTTCATGAAGTCATCCGAAGCATGCCGGATTTTCATTTTTGGTCTGGTATCAATTTTTGGAAGCATTTATTAATAAACCAACATCTGTATGAAAGAACAACCAGCTCTCAACATCTCAATAAACACCCATCCGTGCCTCATTTTCCTTTTCCATCCTTCCCACATTCCTTTCTCTTCCCCTCTCTCTCCCTCTCTCTTTTTCAGGGAATACATTGAATAGCATTGTTTCTTTGTTCAGCCTTTGTTTTCCCTTAGTGCAGGCACACACACTCTAACAAACACATGACCTAACACACACACACACACACAGAGAGAGACGCACACAGACACTGTCGCACTCTGAGGAGCATTTTCCCAGGCCTTGAAGGGGCAACACAACACCAGCCTGATGCTTGGGTTCAGATGACATCATCAGGCCCTTCAAGTAAAGGCCTCCCACACCTCCTCCCCTCCCTCCATTCACACACACACTCTCTCATGCATCCTTCCTACTCTCTCGCTTGCTATAAACAACATGCCATTTCACCGTTAGTTGATCATCACAGTTGATCATCCAAATAAATCTGCATTCTCTTCTCTTCTCTTCTCTTCTCTTCTCTTCTCTTCTCTTCTCTTCTCTTCTCTTCTCTTCTCTTCTCTTCTCTTCTCTTATGAATGTGTTGTAAGCATGCTTCAGGGAATGTGTGTGTGTGTGTGTGTGTGTGTGTGTGTGTCCTGGAGGAACGCTCAGTTGGGTGTGCCCATGCTGGACATCAGGGCATCACACGGTGACCTTTCTTTCAAGGGTCAGTGAACCCTGTGTGTATGAGTGAGCTCCGGGAGACTATCCTCAGAGCCTTTACAGAGAGTGAAAGAGTATCTACTTTAGAGTATCTTTCTATCGGCAGTGAAAATTATACTGGAGGTAAATCACGTAAAACTGGGTCGTAGATCGCTGAAAAGCTATGAAATATCATGTTGAGTATCGCAAATAAGTCACCCACGAAAATGGACGCAATATTGCATACGGCTCTGTGTATTAACTGTAGCTCAATTTGAAAAGAGCTGATTGAGATTTACTGCAAATTTACTGACGAGATGCGTATGAATATATTGTGCAATACGTATATTGCCAAGCCCTAACAGATGCCATTAATTTGTTGGTCAAAAATTTATTCTTGACCATATCTCTACACCTGAACCTAACCTTACCCATGAGTAATCCCTACCATCAGAGGAAATAATATATGAATGACACTGATTGTAAGCCTAAATCTCACAAAAAAATATAGAAATTGCTTTTTCAGATCTATTTGGTTAATCACAGTGTTGTTCCAGGGTCAACAAACTTGAATCATGTTCTGCATAATTACATGCAGATATTTTTAAAATATAAGTACAATGTAAAACATGTATGTACACAATAACTGCATTGTACCAAATCATTCATTTAAATGTAATTACATAGTAGTTAAGGACACCGAATATAAATACGAACGTATATAAAAATACTATTCTTAGCCTTCCACATTTTAAACTGGCTTGTTCCTTGTGTTTTTATTTCTGTTGTTTCTATTACTTTTACAAATTTGATCATTATTGATGTATATGTGAAATATGCCATATCAGAATAGGTCAGAGATCCACATGCTGAATTTAACTTTTTGTAGAAGGTTGGGTTTTACAGTGAGCAGTAAAACTCTCAATCACAAACATGCAATGAGACACATAGTATCTTTTGGTTAGTTATTCATTATGAAGTAGGCCTATCTGTTGTCCAATGAAGAACAAAACATGCCCTGAATGAATGATTCTCTTAGGCCATGAAACAGCTGGCTCACTAGACCTTTGTTTCCTCTAATGCTCATACATCTGTCGTTCCCACCATTCCTTCTTTTCACTGCTGTCTCTTCTGATTCTTTGACACCTACTCTTTTGTTCTCTTCTCCCACTACCAAATGTCTTGCATGCTTGTACCACTATGTAGTTTTAAAAAACTATGAACACCTAGAAACACCATTGTGTTTAAAGGTACTGTAATAAGAAGAATCTAAAAAATGTAAAGTTGTCTACTTCAGGAGATCAAGGAATCTTGTGACTATACTTTATACATCATGTATCTGTAGCAGAAAGTATATTGTTACTTGAAGTATAAGATGATGATAAAGTGACAAGAGAGAGTGTGCGCATACAAAACTAAATTATTGTTTTATCTACACAAAACTTAACATTTGATGAAAAAAAGTGTTTTTCTAGGTTAAAATTAGAAACTTTATCTCATCACTGTTGTTGTTGCCTTGTTTAAAACTGTGCAACCCTTATCAAAAAATATAATCAAAAAATATATATAAATATTATTGGTCACTTTATAAAACTAAAGAGAATTAAAAGTAACGAAGATGCTTTTATTAAACAAGGGTGCATTAAAACTGAATTAAAATACACTAAAGAAATTTCTAATCTTAAATAATTTCTAGTTCTCTTAAATAAATTGTATTCCTTTGAATATCTGCTCTTCAAAACATTATAATGGTTGCCACAAAAAAATGTTAGGTAGTACAAAAATTTTCAACAGTGTTAACAAAAAATGTTACTTGATCATCATTTAAATTTTTAAATATAATAAAATAGAGAATACTTATATGTAATGATATTTTACAATACTATTGTTTTTCTGTGTTTTTATTTAATAAATGCCGCCCTGGTGAGCATAATAAACACCTAAAAAATTAACTAAAGCGTAATTTAATGTTTCTTTTCTTTCTTTTTTTTGACAATATATGTTCCCTTTTTCCCCATAAAACCCCAGCATAGTGAAGTTCAACAACGTTTCCTGTTTTGATATGCAGTGGGTCAAGGTTTAGCTGTTCAACTTTGAGTAAAACATGTATTAGTATATTAGCGAAAAGCTAATGCAAAAAAAATTGGGAGGAGTACGTTCTAAAAAAAAACCAAAAAAAAATTCTCACTGCTCTATAACTTCTCTGCAATTCCAAATAAAGAAGAAGAGCTGACTATGCCCATGTATTCAGTGAAGTATGGCAGGGAGCGTACAGCCCAGGCTTCCTAGTGCGTGCGACTAAAGCATGTTTTTCTTCCTCAAGGTCTTCTGGACACTCACAGAAGGCCAATGGAAGGCCATGACAGTATAACTTGAGCACGTACACACTCACAGACAGTAACACAAATAGTCAAGTGGTTTATGAAAGGGAAGGTAAGCCGCACGCAAACAAAGGAGCACACGCACATCTGCTGAATGTGTCAGGCGGTGCAGGGATTCTGGGTAGAGGTGAGAGATCCTGCCAGGCGTTTTGATTAAATCCTAGAGGAAATTGTGACTTCCTCTTGCATAGAACAAGGTCTCGGATCAACACACATACAAAACTAAGCGTATGCAACTGTATCAACACTTCAGTTTTAACCTTCAGCTTACTCCAGACTATAGACACAAGTGGAGAACCTAAAGTCAAACCTTACAGAAAGAGAAATGCAGAATATGGGAGTATATGAAGAATAAAGCTGTTGTATCTCAATAAAACATTTAACATTCTGTGATTTAAAAAAAAATAAATAAATAAACAAAATGCAATTTCTTACATCTTTGCTAGCTTCTCTTATCACTTCATGATCTCTTTTAACTACATCATCTGCATTTAAAGAAAAACATACATTAATAAACCTTTAATGTTTTTGAGTCAGAAACAACTGAGTCACAGCCTTGTCCAGCATTGCACCAACATCAGAAAAAAAAAGTTTTTTTTAGTTTTCAATTTTAGGCAACTGTCTCTTATATATGAGCTTTTTTTCTGAATATGGTTCATATAACAAGTTAAAGCAACAGTGCTGCCAAGATTACCATGTCAAGAGGGCAAAGAGATCCAAAAGTCTCTTTGTTCTTATTTTTGTGCCATTTGTGCATTGATTATAAGATCATTGACATAAATTCAAGATCACTTGTTTAGAATTTAAAACATGCTTTATTTTAAATCAAATTTAGGAGTTCAGTGGTTTGTGTCTGTGGGAGCTTGTCAAAATATTTCACTTTAATCTGTTTCTCTTTTCCTCTGTTTGCTTTTCATGTTATAGTAAGCTCTTTTAAGAACATTCAACACACACACACTCTTTTTGTGGGGACATTCCATAGATGTAATGGTTTTTATAATGTACAAACTGAATCCATCCCCTCAATGAAATACTACATTTTCAAAAATCTTCATTCTGTATGATTTGTAAGCTTGTTTCATCATGGGGATAAAATCTCCCATTAGGTCAAAATGTACTGGTTTTACTATACTTAAATTCAGTCAATTTGGGTTCACACAACATAGTGAATACCAGCACGCACACAAAAGCACACACACACCTGAACATATCCACTACTGACATTTTTAGATTATTTCTGTATCATTTATAGGCTTGTTTTTTTTTCACATAGGACCAACAATGTACCCATAAAGACAAGAATGTGGGATATTACCATCTTTGTTGAGATGTTTTGTGCCCATAATGTATTGTATAAATGATACACACACACAAAATATGCAGTTTTTCATAAAGTACAGTACACTTGGATATTTTATTACCCTTCCTCTCTTTTTCATATATCTAAAGTTGACTGAGAACAACAGTCTCTTCTGCACAATGCCTTCAATGTAGTAAAAGGTTAAAGGTCAAATATTGGACTTCAAATAAACCATCAGACTGCTCGCAGTATTAGTCAAACCTCAGTCTTTGATAACATAACAAGATATGTTTAAGCTTTCATAATAACTCTCAAGACCTAAGTATACTTCATTTTCTGTGCAGACGTTGTGTTGATTTTGCTGCGCTGATCATGAAAATGATGTACTGTACTGTGTACTATTAGTTTAATAATAGGACCAAGACATCAGGGTAATCTGGTTCATTTCTGCTATTTAGATTAGTATAAACCGAACATTTTCTTACCATTTTAGGAGTTTGTGTTTCCGTCTGACTTTGAGTGCTGTGTATTTTTTCAATGTTCTCATTATGGATATACTAGTTTTTGAGCCGATCTCAATGTTTTATTCACTTTTAAGCTATGTGGAATGATTCATGTCACTTCATGGAACAATAAGCTCAGAGAGAGAGAGAGAGAGAGAGAGAGGGAGAGAGAGAGAGAAGGGCGGGTGCTTCAGGATGGCCAGTGTTTGGATCAGGTGCAGGATTTGTCTCTGAAGCCATGGCTAAAGGTTTACAGTGCACCGGCCCCCAGGGAGCGTCTCACACTTTAAAGCCTCGATTTGTCTTGGTGGCACCTCTTATCTCAGGAAACTGTTTATCTCCAGCTTCCCTTTCTCTTTGCTTTGTTTCCTCCTTCCACTTTTGCTTCCTGTTTAGTCGTCGTTGTCATTATTTCTGGTTTCCCTCTCTTGCCATCTGCTCCATTCAGAACTCCACCGAACTCTGTTCAAACTCCGTTACTAACCACCATTTATTTCACCGTCATGTCTGTCTCCCATTCCTTCCAGCCGTCTCCGTGTGCCCTGCATGCAGTCTACCACTCACCTACATCCACCCACTATGCCATTACAGTAGCTTTCTTTCATACTCTTCCTTCCTTTCTCCTTTCTCTCTTCCTCTCTATGGCCTGTGACAGAAAGGATAATTAACGAGCATCATAAAGCGCTCTCTCTATTAGCTGTGCTGTGGTGAGTTTGCCAGCTCTGTCATTCTGAACAAAACCATGCGGCTCTTCTATTTGATCCACACTTCAAAGAGGGATCCCCACTGTTCTCCGCTCAGCGCTCTAATTGTGTCCTCATTTTGGATGGGGCAAAACCCCCAACTGCTTCAAAACCAGCCAGTGCAGGGCACAGATAGCACAGAGAGGGGACACACACTCAGATAACCGCTTTGGAAGAACTTTTACTTTTATGCTGCCCGGTGATCGATTTTGTGATTTTCCTGGTAAAGCTTATAAAAGGATTCCAGCCTGCAAAACTGGTCTTAGATCAGGGTTATATTTACTTTACTTTGAGTGTCTCTGTGACCTAAAAGGCCACCGATAACCATGAAGGAGACATTCTCAAATGCCAACTGTATAGTGCGATTAATGTGTATATACATGCTGGATGAAGCCAAGTTACAATCACATTATGCGTTAGTCCCACTTGACTAAAAGCAACACTCACAATACAATTTCAGTCAGACTACAGAGTTTGCATGTTAAAAAGTTGAGTTTTTGCTTTATTCCAACTGAAATCAAACTTTTAAAGTGCATCTGCGCTAAACTGGAGTTAATGTGTAGTGTTAAACTCTCTCAGCTGTGATGCCTGATTATGAGAAGCCCTGCATGTGTATGTGTATGCATCCGGATGTTTGTGTGTGCCTCATCAGATAAAACGGCATTCTTAAGTGGGACACCACAGTTTCCCCTTTTTACACCAGGAGCCCTTAAGATAAAACACCACATCAGCATCCTTTTAATTACAGGACGAACCTTTAAAAAAGCTTATCCAGTAAGATGCTTTACTCCTAGAGCACAGTATACACTACGTTGGGTTTCAATGCATCTTTAATTATTTGTCTTTTAAGTCATTTTAAACAAGACCGATAAGACAATTAGGTTTACTTAAACTTTACTGAAGGGATAATAAAGCATTGTCGACATCGCCGTGTCGTTCCAGTTTTACTTTTGTGGAAGACAAAAAACGATATGTGACCCTGTCTGTGAAATCCAGGCTAAAGTGTTAAAAACTAATATTAAGATAAGACTAATTATTGATTTCAATCGTTAATTTCACTATCATTTTTGACAATTTTTGACATGGCCATATTTAGTAAATATTAAAGACATCAAGGTTACATTTTCAGCGGATGTTCTTTAGGCATGATTTTATATAAAAAACAGTGAGTAACCAAAAAAAAGCTGGGTTTTCACAGACAGGGTCACAAATGTCTCCCTATATCCCTAAATAATAGGGGTTAACAGTGCTGTTTTAGCACTGGCTTACAATATACTGGAAAAAGCAGTTCTTAAAATGATCTTGAGCAGAAGATTTTAAGTTTAGGTATAGGTTTAGAATTAAATCAATTTAAGATTCTTTTTTATTTCCAAGGTAAATAAGATACTGCAGTAAAGGTGGCTTGTTTTACCCATCACGCCAGCAGCCCGTCTTTGACTGTGTCAAACGACTGCACAACGGGGTCATGGTGCTAATCTAACGGGCATACACACCACACACATGCCAGCCTGCTGTCTCTCACCACCCTCCCCCAACACACACAACTGTCCCGGACCCCCCTCTTCTGACACACAGCATGCTGGGTCTTTACAAAGCCTCATTCTGCAGCCGTCCCAGGACTCTGCACTGTACTGCAGGACTGTTGCCCTCTGCCCTCTCGCACACCCAGCACTCTTTTGTCCCGCAAGAAAAAAGCAACGGTCACATGTCCACCGAGCACCCCACAGCTGCTGGCCTTGCCCTCTTTTTGCTTTCTGTCTGTCTGCTGAAATGTTTACAGGTGATTTTAAAACGGCAAAACATTATGTCTGTTATCATTCCAAAGGACATTTTTGGAATGTAAGTTTTGGAGTTTTACTGCAGGGGCATCATGAGAGGGACACCGCAGGCTGCGTGATTGAGATTGAGTCGTTTATTCGACTGGATATTGCGAAAGACAAAACTTTCTGTGTGATGCTTTAATCGTTTCCCAAAGTAAAAGCAACTGATGAGCGATTACAATGAATTAATGTCAGTACCTCCCTTCCCCCATACCATGTATACACACACAGCCTCCTCCTCACGCAGGCTTCAAAGGCGATGATGGGAAAAGCCATCTCTCCACTGGCCGCTTCAAAGCACAGGAAGTGTGTCAAAGCGACTAGCCGGCTGGTTCCCAGCCCTTGCGTGTGTGTTGGTGTGTGAGCAAGAGAGAGAGAGAGAGAGAAAAAATATGTGTATGCAGGGTATAATAACATGCTCATCTCTGTGCGTGTATATATGCGTGTGTGTCTGGGAGGTTCAAAGCCAGCCAGAATCCTCTGCTTTGAGAGGCAGGATGTGAAATCTGCTGTGGCATTGATGCCCCACTCTGGCATATGCACATGTTTGTTTGTGTGCGCATGAGTTTTTCCAAGACTGCGGACACGCACAACTTGTCTTGGAGAAGGTTCTTCTTGTAGAGCGCAATGCTCTGGAATGCCTTTCTTCAGAACTCTCTCAGACCTCATTCAGCTCTCATTAGGAAGAGTTTAAGGAGTTCAGTTGATTGGTTTGTTTATGTTTGGCACCTAATATCAGTGCTTTATTTACATCACACTTGCTTATGGCCAGTTGTCTTCACCCTCGCTGGCTGTGAAGTGAATTGTCGAATTGTGGGATATGTTTTTTTTTTCATGAATGCATCTTTTTAAATTATGCCAGCTGACAAGTTGATGGGTTTCCCCATCATGCATCCTGAGTTGCACCACAAATACAGACTGTGCTTTTGTCATCTGTAGAGCACTGTGCACAAAGAAAGAAGAACCTTATGCTTCTGATTTGTATGAGAGATGACTTCTTTTCTGTTCTTCCCTCTGTTGGAGTGACTGGTGTAACCTGCATGTTCTTGTGTCATGTTGCGGCTTCTTAATGCGTTGTATGGAAAGAAATGATCAGGGGAGGAGTCAAAGTTGTTTATGTTCTTTGAAAGCCATATATCACCTACTTCTTTGGTGTTTAGAATTTTGTTGCTGTAAGTACCTTTTTTGGCAGTATTCAGACAAACAGACAGACAGACAGACAGACAGACAGATAGAATTAGATAGATAGACAGACAGATGGATAGATAGATATGCTTTTAGGTAAAATCTATCTGACGTTTGTTCACATCTAGCCTAGACCATTACTGGTGTACATGCATAGTATACATAAGCTACATTACATAGCTAGTAAAAAAGTGTTTTTCAAGAAAAAACAAGGTCCCGAGCTAATTTGTTACCAGAGTGGAGTTTACAGTTTATCCAGACAATCGTTTTTCACACTTTAATGTTATTCAGCTCTTGTCCAAAGCAGCGATTGGTGTCCGCTCGGCTGGACGTGTTTAGCTGACGTCCTGCTCATGGCGCCCACGGGGGGCTTTGCGCTGCTCTTTTTATATTTGGAGACTCCAAAAGAATCCCGCTTCCCTTTCATGTGCCGCCTCGGTCCAATCAGACAGAAGGAGAGGCGGCCTGCGCGAGGCGTCAATCACGCTCGCTGAGTGGCTGCAGCGCCTCGCGTCTGGTCCGCTGGAGCCGCAGATCGCTCGATCCTCCGCCGCCGCTGGATGTGTACGGAGCCCGCGCGCTGTTCTCCACGGACGCTCGCAAATATCGCACCCTTTCTGGATTGTTTTTCATTTCTGATGTTTCTCACTTGCTCTCCGATGCAGAGAAATGGGTAAACTTCATTCCAAGCATGGTAAGTCGGCATCTCTTCTGCTGTAGAGCGATTCTTTGATTTTAAAGCGCTTGTGTTATAGTTCTTTCGAGTAACCCCATTTACACGACGTATTTTTTTTTTCCTTTTTAAAGCTGCTATTTGTAAAGCGAGGGAGAGTCCTGAAGGTGAGTAGCTTTATTTGTTATACGAATAATAACGCTTTCGTTTGAAACGGGTGAACTGGCCAAATGACTAATAAAACAAAGCTGCATCTTTTAACATTTGGCGTTAACAAAAAAGAAAGCGTTAGAAACAAACTCGAAAGCTGTTTAACTGATGAACGCACAACGGTATTTTGTATACATTGTATTTTCTTGCTCTTTTAGGCGATAGTTTTGTAGTTAACGCGTGTTTGGCGAGGAAAGGACTGGATGACTGGATGGTTAAGCAGAAGTATTACTGCTCGAGCTCTCGTGTAGACCAGCAGGACTGCCAGCAGAAAAATACCTGCGGACTGTCTCCAAGGGTACGTGAACGGGTTTAATGACCTCTTTTTTTTATCACATGCGCATGTTAAATGTGTGATTTTGGACTTTGAGAAAGTGAACTTGTCTGCGCTTCGCCTTCGTTTCATTCCAAGACTATCACCCGTTCGAGTGTTTAGTTATTGAGTGGTGAAATGTTGCGCACTTTGAAGTAAGGCATGCATGCGTGCACTGATAAAACGGTGTGTGATAAACGCGTCGTTCGCGGACTTCAATGCAACTGCTTTCTTCCCGTTGTTCTGCGTGAATCAGCTCACGGGTAGTTGACACGAAATATCAAGAGGTGTCAGCGGCGTGACTCGCTGTAAGCGATCTAAAACTATTTTAAACAAAGAATTCCAATTATCCCGTAATGATATACGTGATATTTCATGACCTCGTATCAACTCAGAGAATAAATGGAATATATGTACATTTAAGAATCCAGTTGTTGCATCACAGAACTTTTTTAGTGAAGTAAAAAAAAAAAAAAAACGTGGTTAGCGATAAACTCGTTTGCGCCTTGGAAAACACATGTATGTGTACATTATAAAATCCACGTTGAATTAAAAAAGGTTAATGTACATTACAAGCGGGCTATAGATGGGAAAAGCGCGTATAAGCGGTGTTCGTTGCGTAATGATCGCTGCCCGCTTCTAGAGGCCACACGCGCTTCTGGACCACCCAACGCACGCGCTTTGAAAACGATCGTGCCGTTGTTTTGTGACGTCACCAAGAACAATAGTTTACTCTCTGGAAACGCTCTGTAGTTTGAGCCCAACTATAAAAGCCAAAGGCGTTATTACCAGAAGTGATTAAAGGAGAAACACTCTCTGAATACACGTTTCCCTTTAATGATGTCTGTTAAAACGCTCTCCACGGTTTCAGCTGCTGCCTTTGAAGCCAGAGGAGGAGATTTCGCGTTGTTATTCCTTTGAATGATAGGAAGAGGAAAAGTCAGGTTTTCAGACAGATGCAGACTGTTTACTTCTGACAGGCACATTATTTTGAGAGCAAATATCAATGGGCAAATAAATAAGTAGGTTTGGTATCTCAAAGGCAGCATATGTATTGGAGAGCATATATTTGGATGTTTTTTGTTTTTTTTTATCGCCTTTCTTCTTGCGTGCAAAAAGTTATGCGTTTCTATCTTGAATTTGCCCAACAAGGAAAATGTTTTAGCAGTCATGTTTAGACAAAAGGCACGTCAACTTTTTCACTGGCGGCTCACATGGGCAAATGGTTTATTTGAACGTGGTGGGAAGAACTGTGTGAGGGCTAGGAACAGATGCAAGTTCTCTCTGTAGGTAATAGATCACGGCGGGTTGAAAGCATTGCAGGCTGACAGGCTGGTGACAGCGCTGTATTGTGAAGTCGAGAGAGGGGTGGAGGGAGGGCCAGTCTGTCTCAGATTTGGCATCCTAGTAAACACATAAGAGCACTGTCATTTAGGAGAGGAGAAATCCTCTGGAAATACCTCAGAGTAAGCCTCTTTTGGTCAAGGGCTGTTGCAGAGTCTCAAAAGACTTTTTTGAGGGTTGGAGAGATAGCGAGAGATGCTGAGAGTGACAGAAAAGCGAAAGGAAATCCAGAAGGCTGCTATTAAAGAGCCGTTTCAACCAGCAGGAAAACACAGTCGGAACTTCTTAAACCCAATCCTCATATGTGGACATTCAAACACAGACCTGAAGCTCTTAAACCTTCGGAGTCCAGAGCGTTGCTGGAGAAACGCTGCACTTCTTTTAAAACTCTCTAAGAAAATAGTTGCCATAAACATTTATTTAGCATGTAAGATGCATAGTGCTGCACTGCAAGCAAAGAAATTGTAACCACATTGGTGTGTATTTTAGATCCTGTGGCGTGAAGGGGAGAAAATAAGTTTAAGGAGCGTGGAACACATAGTTCTTGCCTGGTTCAAAGTTCACACAGTTTGAAGTTTATTACTTTTTTCACTCTCTGCTGTGAGAGGGAGGTTTTATTGTAGCTGGAGAGATCATAATGCACTGAACAACAGTTACAAAGTCTGAAATGACTTCACTAAGTTACCTGTTTTATATTTATTCAACATTATAAAGTCATAAAGTTTTCACTTTTCTCTTTTAATGTTGCCTTCATTACTTAAATATGATCATTTGAAGCAGGGTTTGTTGTAACACATCCTGATTGTTTTCCCTCTGATGTACTAATGAGGAGTTTAAGAAACAATAGCAGTACTGAGGAGTGTGTGTGTGTGTGTGTGTGTGTGTGTGTTTTTCCAGTTGGTGTGAAGTGATTTGGCCAGGCTGGGAAAGGATCCCTGCTGAACAAATTCAAACATTTGAACAATTTTAAATAAATGAATAGTGTGTGCTTAATGGAGTGTTGTGAGAATGAAAGAACGAGAATATTTATTTGGAAATACTCATTTTGTTTTGACATAAAGCATCTCTGGGACAATTTAATATTTTATGTAGTGATGAAATTTTAGACTGGTTTAGCAGGAAAGTGCATTTGCATCCCTTTGTTTGTTCTGCCCTTTTGATTTGATTGAAAGTGAACTAGTCGAAGATGTTCTTTTTTTATGATTCGTTTGAGAGATATTGATTGGATCAGTCTGTGGAGTCTTTATTTGAACCTGTTTGTTTCTGGAGTTTTAATGTAGTTACCACTTTTTTCCTGGTCTTTAGAGGTGCTTTATAATAATCTTAATGCTATGTAATAAACATTGTTTAAAACCAGCTCGTCACAAGTAAAATTAAACAATCCACTTTTCTTCCTTTTTATTTTTGATTTTCTTATTAAGAAATGCCACTGAGTGAAATGCAATGGATTACCTCACTCCCTGGGCATGAAGAAAGCATAAACTTCACTCATAAATGCAGGCTGATAATACTGGGACTAATAGAGGCTACCTGGAGAGTTAGTTATTTATAACAGCTGTGCTTAAGTTCGGACAGTTGTGTGTGTCTGTGTTGTAAATGTGGTTCAGATGGTATGGACGGTGGGGAGTCTGACTCAGGAATCTGTTTGATGAGTGTGTTTGTGTTGTGCCGTGTTAACTGGCCTTCACACACAAGACTTTATGTAGCACTGCCTATTACATTTTCCAGTCTGGTTTGCATAGGTCTTGTGCTATTAGTAAATTACACTATAAGTTCTTGTTCAAAAAGAGGTGGGGGTCAGATTTGTGGTCTTGCTGTTAGCATGCTGCACTGTGACTCTCATGCTGGCAGTGTAAATTTAAGTCTAGCTCCTTCGTTACCTGTCCTATAAATGAAGCCTACTGTTTCCCTTTTTGCATTCTAGTCTGAAGCCAGTGCAGTCATTCGCTTATTTCATTAATGGTGATTGATTGGTGATGTTTTACATCGTGCAGGTTTGCTATTGGTGAGCGTACAACTGCACACTGTAAAAGAAAATCTGTAAAATGTACGGTTGCTGCCATTTTGCTGTAAAAATTACGGTAGCAACATTTTATGCGTATGAATTTAAATTAAATGGACAATTAAAAAACATCATGTAAAACAATTTAATACACCAACTTATGGAAGTAATGAAATCTGTTTTGTACCTTCGTAATACACTGATAACCACCAAAAGAAGTCAGTGAGAAAATCACATGATGAACCCAAGCTCATCACTAGGCAGTTTTAAATACTGTCATATGTAGAAGGCGCACGGTATAATTCACACACTAGATGCCATTATGGTAACGTACATGAAACTGAAATAAGCAGTAAACATTAATTTCATAACATTATATGAAACATACAACCCTAATGTGTGCAACTGATATAAGAAAACTAAGAAAGTTATTTTAGTGAAAAAACATCAAATGTGAAATGTAACACAGAATTTTGGGAATGTCAATTTAAGGTTAGTTACTGTAAATTCTACATTCTTTTTCACTCCCAAAACAATCCTGTATACTGCTGTAAATTTCATGTCCAATACAGTTATTCACCATTTATAGTAGGGGGACTTACGGTTAACCAATCAGTAGGTTTTTACTGTAGCATTTTTACAGTCCTTTTCTGTTCAAATTGCTGTCATTTTTGCAGTTCATTTAGGCTACTGGTATGTCTGTGTGTTGGTCCCATTACCTAGCTGTTTTGAACCATCTATCATCTGTGAAACTGAGATCGGACCTTCTTAATCAATGTCCACATTGCTTTTACACTGCATCGCAGCTTTCAGATAGTTAGCATTTCAGTGCTAAAACCAGTCCGAATTACACTATCAAAGAAGAAACCCAACATCATAGCGCTAAAATCAGTCAGAATCAAAGTGCCAAGACCAGAAGATGTTACTGCTTTGAAATGTGGCTTTTGAAATCCACTCTGAAACCAGTTGGCACAACAGTTCTAAACTAGGGCAAACCAGGCAACATCACAGCTTTAAACACAATCTCCGGCACAGTCAAAAGCGGCCAATAGGTCAACTATAATACAGGCTTGATCATGACTTTGAACGCATTCTGCATCACTCTGTGTGTTGTATCACTCGGAGACCAAACACTTTGAAGCCCAGATCAAATAGAGAGCTGTAATTCTAAAAATAATTTCTTTTGGAATTTCAGAACTTTTTGGAGGGAATTTTTTAGATACCGAGGCTTGCTATTTAAACCTTTCCTGACAACCAACACACTTTTTTCTCTCTCTTGCTGTCTTTACTACAGAATGTTCTTTATTGTAGCACAAAGAGTGACAGTATATGCACTATATCCTTTGTCTCTTTTATTCCCTTCCCAATATCCAAAGTATTTCTTTCACTTTAAGCTTCAAGTGTGGTTGTCACGCACTTACCCTCAGACTTCTTTCTCTTTCTGTTCTAGACGTCAGGTTTACCATGTCTCTCCAGGGCTGGTTGAGAAAGGATGACAGAAAGAGATTGAAAGACAAGGGTGGGGGCGGAAGGGAAAGGCTATGTTTCTCTATAAAAGAGAAAGAAAAGGGAAGAGGGTGCCTCTGGGGATTGGGACAGCACCTGGCTCCAGTGTAGGGCTGTTGAGGGGCTTCTATGAGAAAGGAAAAGAGGATAAGAGGCGAGAAGGGAGGAGGGGAGCAGAGCAGAAGTAGATTGTTCTTCCAGGACAGGAAGAGTGAAGGGACCTGAAGGTGGCTGCTCTGTCACCTCCTATATCAAGCACTGAATGAACACATTTTTAAAACTCATTTAAATAAGTAGGCCTGAGTAAAAACACACATATATAGTGGATCAAAACCTTTCATCAAAGTTGTCCTAAAGCCAAAACAATACCCATTCCTGTCTTAATTAACTTATGGTGATCCACTTCAAATGTCAACTACAGTATATACGTGTGTGTACCTTTAAAAAATATCACGGCCAACTGTAGTCTGATTATATGTATCCTGTTAGTCTGACTTTACAAAAAAAATGGGCTCACAAGGTTTCATTTGGACTAAAGCCTTTAGATTACATTTTATAAATACTTTATGTAAATACACTGACTGTCATTTACTCAGTCATCCATTGAGGTTTATGAATGAGGCTGTATCCAGGAATAGCAGCAAATGAACCAAATCAAAGTTGAGATAAACTGTAATAAGATGGGAAACTTGAAAGGCAGGTCTGAGGTAACTGGACCTTCCTCTCAAGTTCCTCTTGGTTATTACGCATGCAACGCTGTTTGTAGTACAAACAGAAAGCACAGCAGTCATGTCAGTTGTAGGTGATTTAAATGGTTTGCCCGTGTTTTTATGTGTTTTTCCATTTAACTATGTGTAATGCAAGTGTGTAAGTATGTGTGTAAAAATAGTGCTTAGGTATGTGTGGCATGGGGGTGTGCTGGGGGCAAGGATGGCGCCTGGCTAGGTGCATCAGAGAGAGAAAGTGTGTGTGTGTGTGTGTGTGTGTGTGTGTGTGTGTGTGTGTGTGTTGTGCATTAAAGCACGTCTGTCCGGATGTGCTCTTGAGATCAAAGTGCATGGTGGGAATGTGTGGACTGAGTTGCCAGGATTAACAGCTGAGAATTGGGCTGTGTTTTCTAAATTTCCTTAAACACACACACACACACTCCACAAGAAGCAGAGCTCAGGACAGTGTTGTTCCAACCTCCTAAAAACCATTATTTATTCAGCTGCTCTGACACATTTATGTTTCCCCTGTACTTCAAAAGGTATAATTAAGATTCTTGTTTTGTAATATGTAAATAAACATTTGTGTGTGTGTGTGTGTGTGTGTATATATATATATATATATATATATATATATATATATATATATATACACACACACACACACACACACATATACACCTACATATATATATACACATATATACATGTACATACATACATACATACATATATATATACATACATATATATATATATATATATATATATATATATATATATATATATATATATATATATATATATATACACATATACATATACATAAATGTTAGGATCTTGTGACACTGAAGGCTGGAGTAATAGCTTCTGAAAATTCCGCTTAGCCTTCACACGAATAAACTAAACTACATTTTAAACTTTAAAATAGAATGTTTTATTAACATTTCATAATATTACTGAATTTATTACTCAAGAAGTAAAAAAGAAACACTCAATCTTACAGATCCCATATTTCTTTGATTTTTTATATTGAGTTTTTATGATCTTCACATTAAGAGACAATAATCAGAAAAATCATTAAATCTCATTTTTTGTCACCATGTTTAATTCATGTTTTTATCACTTTCTATCTGTGTTTTGAGTACTTATTAAATAGTAATATTGAAGGATTCACTAAATCTCTTACTTGATGTTTCCACAAATCTCCAGCTCTCTGTTACTCTGGTCTTTAAAGTCCTTCAGAGAGAAACAGGCTGGAGTTTCAAACAATGTTTGAAAATCTTTTCTCTGTATTTTTGGGGCAGTTTAGTTATTCCTTTTCTCTGCCTTTTAAAGAGAAAAGGAAGAGGGGAAATAGGGAGAGGGTAAAGGAGGGATCACCTAAGGGGAAGAGAGAGTAGAACAAACGGGGAGCTCTGCTTCATTTTCAAGGCTTCAAAGCGCTCTCTCACTCTGCAGCTTTCATGCTTTAAAGGTGTCTCTAGTAAATGAGAGCGTAGCCTCACCAGTACTGTATGTTTGCTTCATTTTATCTCAATAAGTGTCCTGTTGTTGTCAGCAAAGTGATAAGATTGATGCTTTTATCTCTCACTAACTATTCTGCAAACAGCCTCTTTCAGTTGAATGTGTCAGTGATACTGATACAGGATATTGTCTTAGACTAGTTGTGAGAATCAATGCACTGTGTTTGGATGTAAAGGCTCTTGTCCTACCCCAACTTCCTGTTTCATTAGGAAATAATGTAAAGCCCTTTCACGGTTTTTGATGTACAAAAAAACAGGATCAAACAGACTTGATAAACACATCCCCACTTTCATTAATCTGCATTTTGTTAAGCTTTTTGGATTTACATTAGTGGTTTTGATATCTGCGTCTTTATAGAGACAGAGAGTGTGTATGTGAGTGCATGAGAGACCAAAGTGCATGTGTGTGTGTTTTCTATGGACAGTAAGTGTGCGGTGACATCAGCATAGAGCGCTTTGATGTGGATGAGGTAATGTGTGAGGAAATGTTTGCAATGTTAATCTCATCTGAGAAATTACTAGGAGCCTCTACAGACACTGACACAAGCAGCTGCCCACACACTCTTCAATGATTTCTTTATGTCCACCTTAAAAAAAAAAATCAGCACAAACCATACAGACGCATGTTTAAGATTACGATCTAATCACCAGTATCGAGGATACCAGACACAACACCTTCTCCAAACACTGCCACTGCCAAAATGGAGCTGATGTTAAGATGTATTTTGCTAATCGCATGACTGCTTGGCCATACTCAACATCTATAAACCCCACACAAGTGAACTGTTCACATGGGCGCACTATAATACCCACACACACATACTTCACACAGTTACGTGTATATGTGCATACACGTATGTACTTAATAAATTGTTGTCTATGATTTGTCGTTTACAGTTGATTTTAGTTGAGTTAAAAGTAAACTTCGGTTTAAATGTGAACACTTAGCATGTGTATGGTCGACACATTGCAAAGTGTACTCCATTTTAACAGCTTACAGAAACACAGGTGTTTATTGCGTATGCATGCTGGAGTTTTATGCACGCAAGTTTTATGCATGACCAGTGTGTGCTATTTTTTGTTCAGACTTTATAGGTGACAAATATATATTTACTAGAATTTTGAGTATCTCTAAGTTCCCCTATTATGCTATATATAAGGTTTCTAATGTTGTTTTGAGAGTCTCCTACAATAGGTTTACATGCATGCAAGGTCAAAAAAAGCTTTCGTTTGTCATTCCAAACCTGTAAAAGCTTCACAATTAACACAATTAAAGATATGTTGTATTAAGTGTGACTGATTTCACGTATGTATGCTTAAACGTGTTATTTATATATTTTCCGTGCAAAAAGTATTCTTGACACTTTATAATATTATGGTTGAACCACTGATGGCACATGGAGTGACCATGTCTTTCATACTTTTCTGAATTTAGACAGTGTAATTTACTAGGCAGTCAAGCCTTCCAGTTATAAAATATCTTAAAATGTGACTTCTCAAGACAAACAAAGCTTTTACGGGTTTGGAAGGACATGAGGTTAAGTGATTAATGACAAAATTTTCATTTTGTGCTGGAGTAACCCTTTAACCATCTCACACAAATGCTCATCAATGCATCTACTGTTTTTGCTTCTCCAATAACCAGCACTTTTTTGGTGTAAATAGCCCTTCTCTCTCTTTCTCTAGTCTGGTCCTGTTTTCTGTTGTGGCTATTGTGATGAGAGGAGTATATTGAGACTAAAGGGATGTTTTCCGTCCTAGATAAAGACATCAGTGATACATAAAATGCTAAACGTCTAATAATGCTCTAATTCTTCTATTATCTATGCCTTCAGGCAAACTAACCGTCTGAACAGATACACAAGCTCATTCACTGCCTTTCTGCTGCTCAGCTTGACTTGATTTAGAAACCTGTGATTCAGTAAATTAGCAGCATGTGTTTGGATTCTGGATGCATGGAATGAGCTTTCTGTGCCAGGGCGGGTATACGATTATCAGAACTCGTAACTTTAAAACGCTTGAAACATTGAATCAAGGGCTATTTTACACACAATCACAAAGAGTCCAGATTCTGACAATTTCTCCGCTGTTTTCTACACCGGTTCATCTGTGTTCAGGTTTTTTTTCTTTAGATTCTTACAGTTTGACTCACTTAACTGATTGTTCCGCCGACTTTCAGCCATAAGCGGCATCATATACCTAATCGTTCAAAGGAAATCGAAGTTGATGTGCATGACCGTGTCTGTCAGCAGGTGAGCATTTACAGACCCTCCGACTCAACTTCCTGCTGAGTTAATGGACCAGCTGATGCTCGTAGGGGTTCAGTGGGATCTCATGGCTTTGGCATTGACCACTGAGCTTATTCTCACCTCCAGACCGTGCTGAAGAACAGATGAGCTACTGCCTAACATGCTCAAATCCATCACAAACATTGTGTCAGTGAGCACTTTCCTGGCATTCGCTTAAACTTGAATGAATAATAAAATAAGAAAGAAGAATGTAAATCTTTTTCCTCTGTGAAGCTGACAAGCGCTCCCGGCGCACATGAGCATATACTTTCTACGGCAAGCCCCGAAGGGACAAATACACATCACACACATTCACAGGGTGAAGTCGCTTCATGAATTGCATCCTAATACAATTGTCTTCATTTGCACGCTGCTACTTTCTTCACATTGCTAAGCTGCCAAAATGGGATGTTGCAATACATGACAGGGAATGCGAGAGGTATCTCAGAGAGAGTTGTTTAATTTGTTACCTCTCTTCTTGCCTTTTTAGGTGAGTGTTACAGAACCACACAATTTCAGTATCAGCAGTTGAGACACTGTTTTATTTGTTTATTTCTTGTGACATTTTCTTTTGTGGAAGGAAAAGTGGTTTTGTCCATACGATAAAAATCAGTGGGGTCTAAAATAACATATTTTCCTTGCAGGGACGCTGCCAAAGAAAACACATTTTCAAAAGGCATAAGAAAGTGAACGGTGTAGAAAGACATGAAGATGAGTAAATAATGACAGAATTTTGGATGACTTGTCCCTTTTAAAGTGAAATACAGACACTTCAGTTCAGGTTGCCTGGTTTGCTCATTAAGTATGAGGTGCTTATGTAGGTCACTGCACTCCGGACTCTTTCATCCTCACATGTAGGAAAGTATGTAGGGTACTGGGGGGAGTGTAGGAAGTCATTTTTGGATTGGCCCTGTAGCTAGCGAGGACCGGTTTTGACGCGCTAGCATATACATCCCCTCTCCTGAGATCCCGCGCATGTAACCGTATACGCTTAAGCAAGATAACAGACACGCAAGATTAACCAGGAATTCAGTTGCGAGTCTTTTTCTGTCTACGCTCGTGACTATATGTTCATAGTTGATTGTCTCGCTGGTGAAATATGGCACCTGTAGGTGTATGTGTCTTTGTGAAGGCTTAAATTGTCTTAAAAATGGAGTGGTTCTGGTTGGCTGCAGTTCACAGCGCTGAAACCCTCCGTTTTTCATTCCTTGTTTTAATATGATTAGGATTGTGGTCTGCGAGTGTGAAAACCGAAGGTGACAGAGAAGGAGTTAAAAGGCGACAGAGAGAGACGACAGTCTTAATTAGGTTTTGCTGGGTTTGATGACGTTCCAAGGCTGTGGCCTAGTGAAAGCTTGGCGACTGATCGTGTCTGTGTGTTTTATGCATGCGTGTGTGTGTGTGTGTGTGTGTGTGTGTCTGGCCCGTGATCATGCAGAACTGTCATCAGCTGCGTAAATTGTCCATCAGGCCTTGTGGTGTGGCGAGCAGACAGAAAATACAGACACAGAGTTGTGTGGGACTTTCCACAACACACACAACACGCTGCCTCACCCACATACGTTCAAACGTACAGATACAGACACGCACGTACCCTAATGACAAAATGAACAAGGCCACATTCATATGTGTAATTTAATTTAGACACACATCCTCATACATAACCTGGTTGAGAAATCCCCCTGGCTTTCCCTTAACATTTTTTGCCGTGCTTTTTTTTTTTCACAGTGCTTACATATTAATGTGCCAGACACTTTGGGTTGACCCTTATACACACTTACAGACACTTGGCAATGCGTTTGAATGGGTTTCCAGGTTTAAACTGGCAGGAACCAACATCTAATCTGTGTTCCTGCATTCTGCACACAAATCATTATCTTCAAGACGTGGTTATTCGTTAAAAACAGCTAGACTAAGCGTCTCCAACTCCTGGTGGGCACTATACTAAAGCCAGGTGGTGTTTCAGAGTAGCTAAAGAGTTTAAATAGAACACAGTTCAGTTCTGCATTTATTTAGTTATATTTCCTCTAGAACTGCTGCTTCTTCATTTCTTTATTTAATGAGCAATAATTGATCCAGAACTGGTATTTATTTACACATTTACATCAATGGGAGGTGATAGTCCTATCAGAAAAGTTCTAATGTTTTAGTCCTATAATAAGCCTTTTGGAAAAGCATGTAGCTTATATTAGACTATATGGTATAACCTTACAGGCCAAGCCAAAGTGAAAATTGATTTACAGGCAGGGTTTAAGAAAAAAACTGTTAACATTTGAGAAGTTACCGTTGTTGGAGACCCCTAATCTAGATGGGCACCACAGACTTAGACAAAAGGATCTTTAAAGTAAGCTTTATAATGAAAGGAGTTGTTTAGAAAAGCTTTAACTCTATATCATTAGGCATATTCATACTCAGTACGTCCAAGATAATGATCTGGCTTGTAAATAAATCAGATTAGTCCTTTGTTTTTAAATGTTTTTCAAAGTATTTTCATTACAATGGGGAAGCCGGTCGACAAACAAAAAGAGCGTTCCTTTGTAAACAGTCCTTACTCTGTCTCTCTCTTGCTCTTAGTTTGCTTTTAATTCACTCTTGTATTTGTCCTTTCATATTGAAAGATTCATTTAGGCTACTTCCACTGATCACAGGGCCAACGAAAACATAGCACTGGAGTGCTTGATGTACGTGTTTATGTGTTTTGGCAAATCGGTCGTGTTGCACTGGGTTCTGTGGGCATCCATTTGTAGTAAAGTACTCCAACTTCTCTTCTTTCCTGTTTTGGCTTGCGTTAAAACAAAAAGATCTGGTTGGTTTTCCGCAGAGTGTGAAACATGGTGTCTGGGAAAGAGTTTCTGGTTGCTGGCACAGATTGAGTGAAGCCCTTGTTTATGTTTCATAGGCCTTTTCATGATGCTGCTGAGGCAAAAGACCCACAGCAGAAATGTCATTGTTCCATTTGTTATAAACATTTATAAACACTAGTCAGTAACAAATATGGGCATGAACATGTTAGTCACAGGACGCAAGTTCTGTCAGATGTTTTTTTATTCTTTGTTTGCAATGTTGCTCACAAGACTGTGAAACTGTGACAAGATATTGCTTTTAATCAAAGTCCCTATCCTTCTCTCTCACTCTCTGCATGCAGACTCTGTCCCTTTTTTTTTTCTTAGCGCTATAAATGGCACTTAGTCTCCATACATTAGCGAGTGACCTGAAGCACATGGTCACCCTCACACACGCTGAGTGTGTACAGATCCCTCTTCAGCCTCTCATTACATCGCTGAAGAGAGATCAGCCTCTATTGATTACACTCTCTACAGCCAATTAGCCTCTGATGTTATCTGGAAAGTGTACAAAAACATGCAATTTAAAAAAAGAACAGTAGTCTCAGAGGTCAAGGTCACCGCAATGCAGTTTATCCATGTGTTATGTATTTATGTAATGTATTTTATGTAACGTGAATTATTTATATAACGTCATTATTATTTATAAACTCTAATAATTGTTATTGTACTTAGACTCTCAGGTCGAATCTTTTCATTTGTTTGCTCGTTACGTGTTTTTTTTTTTTTTTTTTTTTATGCATTGTGAGACATTCTTGGGTTTGTGGGATGCAGTATTTAACTAAAAATGTTTGTTATTGTTGTAAGGGCTGCGTGAGACATTTTCACACATATTATGCTGTGATGGAGCAAAGAAGCAAAAAAGGGGGCTTGAATATATGGGGGTGGGTGGGACCTCTATAGAGCTTTTTAACAGTGACTGAGAAGGGCGGACAGACGCCACAGTGATTGTGCTAAACGCCACTTAGAGGTAAAGTTTAGGGATTAGTGAATTTCTCACAGCCCTCAAAGTCCTGCTCATAGCCACGTATCCACGCTCTCAAACACAGCACACTCAGTTGAAAGGGCCAAGTCGTGCTTTAGCCAAACTTGACCTTGAATGATAGAGAGAGAACCAAAAAAATAAATATATAAGAGACTGAGAATTTCTGCTGACCGATTCTCATTTCAACCAAATGAGAAGAACTCATATTTATAATGCAGCCCATCCATCATCCAGACAACGCATAATTAGTGCGTTCCCCTCACATGCTGTCGGCTAACCTCTCGAGCATTATGGTGAACGTGTGTGTTTGTGTGTGCGGCTTTGTGTCTCTAGCGGGCAGTGTATGGCTTGAGGCGCTACAGCAAGACATTTAGTGCGGCTGTCTAATGTGGATGAAGACAAAGCAGCTCCTCATTGGCAGAAGCAGCGTGTACACACACGCAGCTGCAGAGCTTCAGCGGAGGCTGTATGGTCAGTCTTTGGGCCAGAGAAATGAATTGTTAGTATGCAGACAGCTGGAGTGTTGAAATTAGACAAAGGTAGCAGGTGTGTCGAGACAATAGACTTCTTCTAGACTGATGGTTGTTTTGGAACATGACAGAAGTGTTGTTGACGGCTGCTTGTGCCCGCGTAGCACGGTTTAATATCTTAGAAGAGACACTTCCAGAATCCTATCCACTCCTGCTTTTATTGTTTGTTATGAGATGTGTAGACAGAATCACATCAGTTTTATTTGTTGTCCTTTAAGATTTTCAAATGTCAATCATATAGTCTTTGGACATGTTCGCACATATTGTGAGGTGCTCAAGTTGGCATTGTATCCTCATCATATTCACCCTTTTATCATTATAATACAAATTGCACAAAGCATTTTTTTTGTCTCAAATAACTCAAACACAGTATTACAGTCTTTTTCTTTTAAAGAGGCCTAACTCTCTTTTCCACTGTCTCTGCAGGACCCACTGGATGAAGGTTATGCTGAAGGTGTCAGTGACGAACATTATCGTTTGGAAGGTAAATTAAATCTCACTATATCCCCTGAGCAACTAATGTTCTCTTGCATAGCATAATTTTTGAGTCATTTGACTGTAAGTTGAAGGTCATAATTAGTTTATAAAACTCATGTTCAGTTAAACGCATGTTCAAAAATCCAGGTTTTTGAGCTGATATTCTATCTCCTGTTTTTGTAATGAGAAGGTGTTCTTGGGGATCGAGATTCTTATCTAGGGGTTAGGCAAAAGGAAATCTAATAATTTGACTGTGAATTAAAGGTCATCGTCAAGAGGCTACAGCCTCAGTCAGATTCCTGTAGGTTTATAACTTATAGATGCTTGAAAGCTTGGTCTGTTTGGGTTAAAAGTCAGTCATGGAGAGATGTGACTGGCTAGGTGTTTGTGGAGTTATTGTTGCCTCATACTCAGGAGTTAAACTGTATCGTGTCTGGTACCTCTGGAATTTGATATGCCACCCTTTTTTAAGCTGATCTGTAAAAGTATAAAACAAAGATTTTTGCTATCACATGTGTACAAATACAGTGGCAAAATAGTAGTGTTGTTAAATTGGTGGACGAGAAGGATATCTTGATAGCAAAACAATTGAGTCTAGCCAGCTTTTTCATTTTAATGGGATAAATGTAGTTTCATAGTTTCCTTAAAACCTGCTGGATTCATCCTCAGGATGTCTGAATTTTCTGATTAAGCCCATAGCAGCATGTTAAAAGATTGTTTAGGCAAAAACATACTTTTAAAGGCAAGAATGTAAAGTTTTACCAAGGAGCTTGACAAGATCAAAACAGTTTTACTGCGCTTTATCCTGTACCAAGCATCTACAGTGAGGAAACACACCAGGCTTTAGCTATTAACCAGTCACCACACAGTTTACTCTGAACTCCAGGTGAACCTTTAGATTCAAAGCCACCTTTGGGATGCTGCCAAGCTGCCCTCTGTGTTGTATAGCGTGGTTTTTAAGCTCCGTCACCGGAGCTCTGTAGCGGGTTTGGCTGTCTCATCACTCTGTGGGGAAGGACTTTGACTATTGCTGTGAGAGTTAGCACTTCCTTTGTGTGTATGGTGTGTGCGTGTGTGTGTATAGTTTCTTTGTGACCATTTGTTAGTCCTCTAGATAAACAGCTCCTGTATATTGTGAGCTGGCTGGCAAGCAGGCTTTGGCCCTGGAGCTCAGCGTTGCCTTTGAGTTTCTGGCCCTGATCAAAAGCCCTGATCTGACGCTGTTTCCCTCCAAAAAACCTGTAAAAGCTCCCTGGGACGACTGCTCTCATCCTCTGGTGCTTTTCTTTTCTTTTTTCATCCTCCCTTGCCTCTCGCTGCAGAGGGACAAGACAGGTCCTCTTTGATCTGAGCGGATCAGCGGAGGAGAAGTGAATGAGAGAGAGAGAAGACAGAGAGAGATACTGTTGTGTCTGCCTATCCTTTTGGCTCGTACAACAAACACTGTTTCAGATTTGACTTTGCTTAATTAATTAGAGATTCTGTTTTACAGACGGACTGATCCTGGGCCAAAAGGTTTGAGAATGGAACTTCAAAGCACAGGGATTTGGGGCAGGGGGGAGGATTTAGCCTGCAGGACCCAGCCTGGTGCTGAGCCGTGTCCTCACTGAGCTGCGTTAGATCTGCTCTCGTTTAAAACATCTCCATCTTATTACCCGCAATACACAAAGAGACAAACTGCCTCTGAAATTTGGGTATTGAGTTCAGGATTAATCCTGACAGGCATTCTCTACATCAGAACGGGCCGCTGTTAGACTTCGTCTTTCTCAGCGACTCGCTTTAAATTTGCTTGTGATTTCAGACATAGACACAAATAGGATATCAAGAATGTTTGTGAAGCCTGGCCTTAGGATGTGATGGCAGCAGTTGGGCCTGTTTACGCTTTTATTCTTGCAGCTTTAGCGAGGCATAGTGCTGATTTCCCATAGTCTGCTCTTAAAGGGACAGTTCACACAAAAATGAAGATGCTGTTGTCTTGTTGTTATAAACCTGTATGACAAAAGAAATGTACACACACTGTGAAGCCTCGAATGGTGAAACAGCATTATAACAACTCCAAGTATGAGAATAGTTTTGTATGAAAAAGAGACCAAAATTCTCAGGTGGTTATTGACTGAAAATCTTGCCTTCAGCTGAAGAACCCTCTCATTTGCGTCGTATTAAACTCGGCATAGCACGATTAATGTAATTTAACAATATTGACATCATTACTGTCACGTTGTTTATATTTTCATCTGCTGTTTTGGTTCCTTGGGTTTCTTCCTCATCCTACCTAACCATCTTAGAGAGTTTTGCCTCACTGTCGGCTTTGGCTCACTTAGTGGGGAATGTAAGACACCCTTCTTCGTAAAGCAGCTTTCTGACAATCCATTGTGAAAGCGCTGCCACTGCACAAAAAGTGGTCCTGAATTGAGATGTGGACACGAGCTATGTGTTTGTCACGTCCATCATTGCGCTCTATGACTCAAAGAAAGTGTGTAGAAGAACATTTTTCTTTTTTAACTTTTGAGGGTTTCTTTACCATTATGTTATCTTGTGTCCCCCCGCAGTGGCCCTTCCCCCTGAGAAGACCAACAGCTGTAGCGCAGAGGAGAGAATGCAGGACACCGAAGGCTCTGCCACTGTTGGTCCACACAAACAATTACAGTTTGAGGTCAGTATAAAACACAAAAATATTTAGTTGGCTTTTTTTTTTTTTTTTTTTTTTTTTAAAGAAATGTCATTTTTATTCTGCTAGGATTAAAGCATTAGAATAAATTGACACACAAAGTCAAACTAAAGACATACTGTTACTATATAGTTTTACTCTACTGAAATCTCAGTAGAGATCATTTAAAGAATTCTGAAAAATATGCATCTTAGTTTCCAAAAGAATTATGCAGCACAACTATTTTCAACATTGATAATGATCAGAAATGTTACATGAGCACCAAATAAGCATATAAGAATAATATTTAAATTGTCATTTGACACAATGGCTGCTGGAATTTCCGCTTTGCTATCACAAGAACCAATCGCATTTTAACATGTTAAAAAAAAAAAAAAAGAAAACAGTTATTGTAAATGTAAGATTTCACTGTTTAATGTACTCTCAATCAAATAAATGCAACATTGGTGAACATTGTAGACTTCTTTTTAAAAAAAAACACAACAAAAAGTATGACCTCTTAAAAGTATGTCTTTTAAACGCGAGTTACTGAAACAGTGATTGTCCATTGTTGTTTATTAATCAGGAGTTGGAGTGTGCCGTATCAGTTGAAGAAGATAACAGGCAGGAGTGGACTTTCACCCTCTACGACTTCGATAACAATGGCAAGGTCACACGAGAGGTAAGTCTGTGCGGTGACTGATAGCTTTTGTCACGGGAAAGCCCAGAAACAGCGATAACACAAACAGGACATACTAAGTAGATGCTGCTCATTATGTGTTTTTTCTTCCGCCGTACCACACCGTTCCGGTTTTGCTCAGCTTCATAGTTGCTCTGCATTAACATTTAATTTCCACATGCTAAATAGCCTGAGATGTACAGCATGTTTCATGTTTATGTGCATCTGTCTTCCCTCCCTGAGGCTAAGGAGGCTCTGATTAACACATTATTATGGACATGTCTGCGTATGAATTATAAATAATGCATGTAGCTTATCATATATCACATACAGGCTTGCACAGCATATAAAAGACTAAAGTAGTGGTGTCAGTATCAGTGAAGATGTCTTAATTTCATGTTATTTTTCAATCTCTGTCTCCCTATGTCTAGGACATCACCAGTCTACTGCACACCATATATGAGGTGGTGGACGCGTCAGTGAATCACTCCCCCAGCAGCAGTAAGACCCTCAGGGTGAAGCTCTCTGTTGCTCCGGACTCCAGCCAGAGGTGGAGGAACTGCACCCAGACCAATGCAGGTATATGGAGACAATTTTCTTCGAAAAAGTGAAAATTAGTTGAGGGATGTCAAGGAGAGTTCACTCAAAAATGCAGTTGTCATCATTTTCTCACAGGCTTTGTTTCTTCCATGGAATACAAGAGTGAGTGAATGTTGATGCTGCTCTTTTCTATACAGTTATTATGAACGGTAACTGGAACAATCAAACATTAAAAAGCAGTCAATACAACATGAGATTTGTGTGCTGTTCAAACTGTAACGTATAGATTACATGTGCAATATATATTTTTTTCTTGACAGTCTTAATTTCATTAGACAAGTACATTCTTGACATTTTGTTAAATACCAAATTTTGTGTTAAATACCCATTATAAAAAAGAACAAAACATAAAAACAAGGACATGAGGCAAGCAGAAGATGACAGAATTTTTGGGAGTACAATTCTAAGTTCTTGTTATGCTGTCTCCTACACTATTGCCCTCCTCCTTTTCCCTGTCTTCTGTGTCATTGCAACTCTTATAAGATGAGTTCATAGACAAAGGCAGAAGACGAGAGAAAGAAAAAACCCAAACCTCTGCAGCTCCGAGCTTTTGGATTCCTTTTGGAAAGTGCTATCTTATCCCTCTTTGCTCAGATAGTCTTTTGCTGTTTGAAAAATAAATAAATCCACATTTAGCCACTTTCTAACTGTGTTACTTGGTAAAAAAAAAAAAAAAAAAACAATGTGAAGGAGAACAGAAAGTACTCTGAAGAAACAGAAGTGTTTCTGTTTGTTTAGTGCTG
Organism: Puntigrus tetrazona; assembly: GCF_018831695.1. Lineage (NCBI taxonomy): Eukaryota > Metazoa > Chordata > Actinopteri > Cypriniformes > Cyprinidae > Puntigrus > Puntigrus tetrazona. Next base: position 21,503,847 of record NC_056705.1, on the reverse strand, counting down.
TCATTTGGGCTATTTATACCCGTCATGTATTTGAAAGAGAAGAGCCTTTGAACAGCAGCTGTCTTCATGCAAATTCACAAGTGTGTGTTTTTTAGATTTATATGAGGCCTGAGGTTCAAAATAGAATAAATGAAGCATTGTTGTTTTTTCTTCTTTTATGAACCTTCAAAGTAAATAGAAAGCAGGGAACAAAGGTTTCTTTCTTATTTTGGTTGGTCTTTAAAGCTGCTTCAGTATATGTGCGCGTGTGTGATGCTGTGCAACTCAACGGCGCTCTCTTTGATAAAGACCCCCTCTTCTCTCTCTCTCTCTCTCTCTCTCTCTCTTTCTCTCTCTCACTCTCATTCTGTCTCCAACAGACACTCCCCATCCCAAGCATAAGGGAGAAAAGTGCATTGAGGACTCCAAGATTTCAGAGAAAAAGTCAAGAGCCTTTCTTAGGTACTTATGAATTTAAGCAACATAAGCAGTTTCACACATTAGTGTCTGTAATTGTTACATAAAACTACAATATATAAACTTCGGAAGAACGTGTCACAGAATCTTAAAACATATTAACATTTAACAGACAATGATTGGTCCAAGCCCATTTTGTGTACAGATCCTCGGGGCAATGTACTTGCAGTCATGACAATATGATGTTGTTGTATTAGGCGTTACCATGCTGATCACCACAACCAGCAAGGTTGCCAGCGGCACTGTGTGGATGAGAACTTGGAGAGAAGAAACCATTACCTTGACCTGGCTGGCATCGAAAACTACACATCCCGTTTTGGAACAGGTACTATATTAATCAATTCCTTGTGACCAAGTTACAACCAATCCACCCAAAACCATTGATGTGTCACGTACAAGGCTCTATTCATTGACGTTACGGTAGTTGTAATAGCTAATATACTGTCAAATAACAGTGAACAATACTTTATAGTCTGTTAAACAGAAGTGTTTTACTTTTTCCTAAGACAGGACTTACTAATCAATGTAAATTTTGCATATATGTCTTTAACATTGGTTTATGTTTTATGAAGAAACACGAATTGTTAATAAATAAAAGTATATTTACACATTTTGCAGGTTTTGTAAATTATTATTTGAGTTGATTCTAGTATTAGCCTTGTCTGTGAAACTTTGTACATCAGTATTTAGTGCTGACATGGAAGAGAAGAAACTATTGGATGAAGTTGTTATTTTTGCTTTCTTGGCATTCCTGTAGCTTCATAAAATTATGGTTGAACAATTGATGTAACATGGATAATTATATATTATATATATATAACTTTCTGGGCCTTGACTGTGGTAGTTGTGTTGCAGTCAATGGAGTGTCAGAAAGCTCAGAAATTTCATAAAAAACATCTTAATTTTTTGTGTTCCAAAGATGTTTTTTTGTTATTGTTTTTGGTAAAAGCACATTTATATAGTAAAAAAACAATAATATAATATCAACCCAATAATATAATTTTTTTGCTTCCTCCAGCAGTTCCTGCCACAGAACCAGCAAAACCCAACCATACCAATCGTTCATCCAATCAGACCCGCTCACGTTCTCAGGAACCCGAGAATGGCCACGCATACTCCGCTCACCATCGGCGCTCACAGACCATCTCCACAGATCCTCCTGCCATCCTCTCCCGGCACACACACGCACTCCGTTCCCCCAAAACGCACCGCACGCCGCCCACACAGGCCTCTGCCGGTCGGGTGATAAGAAGAGGAGTGCCCCCTCCCCCGGCGGCCTCCAACCAGACCCCTCCGCACCAAAGCTCGGGTCCGTACCGACGACACAAGCAGAGGCCTAAAGATGGCCTGCACTATCGAGCTCTTGGGCCAACAGTGACGTCCGGCCCAGTCGTGGAGAAAGAGCATGTGAGGGATCTGCCCAGTCTGGTGCTATATGAAGGAGGACTAGCTCAGGTGGTCCAGCGACATGAGCATCATCATCACCATGAACATCATCATCACTACCATCACTTTTATCAGTCCTGAAGAGTAAAACACAGATGGGCTACATAAAGGATCTAAATAAGAAGAACAACAAGGAACCTAACAATTGAATGATCTTAAATATTCTTGCATGGCCACACTGAGGCTGAGAAAGACACAAAGCATCGTGTTCATGCCAAAGTGGCAGACAATGTGTACGCATTTGTATATATATATATATATAAGTGTGTGTGAGGTTGTGTGGGTCGGTTTGAATGTGTGCTGATGTATCCAGTCCTGTCTTTGGCAGCAGGAGAGGTTTACTTACTACGTAAGGGCTCTATCTTTCCCTTTTCTCTCCTTTTTTTCCCCCTCTGTCACTCTGTCTGCCACCTTTGTTTTCTTTCTCTCCCTTTCTTAAATCTAATCTGATAGGTCTATTTGGTTGAAAAGGTGGTCAGCCCTGTTAAATGAAGAATCTTGAGTTGTCAAACCACTTTTGAAGGAATACAATTCCTTGGTTTTGTAACTTACATTTTGTGTGTGCGCGCACAAACTGCGCATCTATGTGTGCCTAAGGTGTCTTTTTTTACACTTATGCTTTTTTGTTTTTTTTTTTTCCACTGAAGACCACTTGAAAAGCACTTCTTGTGCCATTGCATTCGAGACACTTTATCTATGAAGAGCTTCTCTCTCCAAAACAACAGATCTGAATCGACACCTTTAAAAATGCAATACAGGACACATGTACATAAAAGAGCCAGTAAAGACGCTCAAACCGTCAAAAAGGACTTTGTTGAAGGACAGTATGAGAACTACACTCTACCAATCTACATGAAGAAAACAGAGCATCATAATCAGCTGCTACCTCTAGTATTATTATGATTATCGGTATTATTGACATAATTTGTTATTCAGATTTTATTTTTTATTTGTCTGTCTGTTGTAATATGCCACCAATCTGCAGTCATGTCAAGATGTATCGGATTTACAAATCCATTGTAAGCTTTATTACCGAAACATTTCTATTCATATGTTTTTTGTTTCGTTTTTGGTGTTTTCCTGTCCCTGTAACTTTAAGCTAATTGCATTCTAAGACCACTAGGCTTCAGAGTTTATAGTGTAATTATGTGTATCGGACAGTATGAAATCTTAAAATAATCGTCTGATGATTGTAGAATAATGTTTTGAAGCTTGCAAAAAAAAAAAAAAAAAAAAAGTAATTTATTTGAAAAACATATTCCTGTCAGGTTTATGGAAAGTCAAAATGGGTCTAATCAAATGATCGGAATATAGTTTATATTGTATGACACAATATTATAGCTGAGATTATTGTATCTTTTGCTTGTTTACTTGTGGTTTCAACTTTTTCCTTCTTATCAGTTCAGTCATAAGACAATTCAAGTTGTAAAGAGGAAAAGAATCTGAGCTGCCAAGGAAAAATAGTATTTTTATTTCTCAGGTTCATTTCACGTTCAAGTCATTGATTTGACAAGACAATGTTATTGGTTTTGAAGGGAGCTGTGAACCACTGGAATGAAGTTTTTTTGTTTTGTTTTGGTACAGAATCACCATTTTGAGTTTTTAATTTCTTTCAGAATCCAAGAATATGTCCTCAGACTGAATTAGGATCTTTTAGACAGTATGTTAGTGCCTTTAGCTCGGTATTGGCAGAAGCGAGGTAGGTAGTGAGAAAACAAGTCTGGTTTAATAGGAGTTCATCTGTTCCCATGCAGCAGTTTAAATAGTATATTATGAATCTATTTTAGGTTCGATTTATCCCAAGTCACCTAGAGGGAGTGAGTGAGTGTGTACGGCAGCTGCCTCATTCCTCAGGGGCAGGATGACAGTATTGCCGCCTAGAAGTCTCCAGTCCTCCCATAACTCACCAATACCCCACTGACAGAGAGTTAATGAGTGCGTGTGTGTCTGAAACCAGCACTAAAGAAGATTATGAAACACAACAGCCTTCGTTCGAACTCAGCAAAGCAGGTGTGCGTTGAAGCTCGCAGCAGGTGTTTTAATACTCCACCTTTGTGCGATATAATCATTCTTATCTCTCTTTTTTGATGATTTCATACACCGAAAAAAAGTATTTAAAGCTACAAAAATGTGCACTTGTACTTGCAATTTTGGGCCCCGATATGGAGAGCAGTTAAAATTGAGAATTTTGTCCGTGATGAGTTGAGTAGATCATGTTATGTTGAGAGTGAGATGGGAGCTGACTGTTCTGCTCAGGAGGATGGGGGAAATGTGAGAGCGGCACACTGTAAGAAACTCTGGAAAACCCACCTGCGGCTTTAGGGTGGTCTCCTCACAGCTAGTAAGTTAGCGACATTGAACCTTTTTCTTAGTTTTGCTGTTGAAGGGTTGCCATTTTAAATGATTCTGGCTTTTTCGTAAACATGTATTGCTGCTAAAACAAAAAACAAAAGAAACAATCTATAGCATCATAAGAAATTTAAACCTGCCTCATGTGCAAAACATCTGAATGAACAGCTATTTCATTACTGTCCCACAGTGTTCTTCTTTATCTTTTAACGAATCATCTCACCGAAATTGTTTAGATATTCGATAGGTTCACTTGCCTGATGGTTGTAAATACATCACGAGCGGAGAACTGTGGTGACATGAGTACGTTAGACGGACACTATTTATCTGGATGAATGGCTGTTTTGTATAGTGCCATTTGTACTTACAACATTTCTTGATTTCTATTGTGCTTTTGTTTAGCGTGATTGAGCGAGTGTGTAGGACAACACTCAGGCTCACAGCAAATGATTCATGGAGGTGCTTGTATATAAATAACACGATGTGGTAGCATTTCATGCCACACCCCAACCCTAGTCCAGATCATTTGTGACTTTTCCTAATAATTTTTCATGCATTTTTTTTTTTTGGTTTAGTTTATATAGATGGATGGAAATAATTGCTTTATTTATTTAATAGCAAACCTGTGCCAAGAGAAAACCTTTCATTAAAAGCTGAACTGTTGCTTACTGACTGGGTGGCTGTGATTTCTTTGCATGCATGTGCGCTCATCATGCGGAGATCTGTTTCTGCTTGTGAGTACGAGTACTTTTGCATGTTCTCTGTTAATCTATGTTGTTTGCATGTCTTGCTTCAAATGTTTCCCACAGCTGCGGTCTAACACATGGCCGAAGAAAGTATGAAGTCCTGTAGGTTTTAAGTTACAGCTGGCTACTAACACATTTCAGTCTCCATATAGACTGCCGTTCGGGGTCGGGAAGATTTGTTTGTTTCTGGGAAAAAAAATCCAGCAAGAATGACATTATTGTAAAATATTATTACAGTTTAAGTAACACTTCTATTTTAATGTATTTCAAACAGCAATTTATGATTTGATGGCAAACCTAAATTTTTTGTCAGTCATTACTCCAGTCTTCGATGTCACATGATCTTTCTGAAATCATTAATATGCTGATTTGCTGCTAAAGAGACATTTCTTCATCAATGTAAAAAAGCAGCATTTAAAACAGCTTTAACAAGTTTGATCATTTTAACGCATCCTTGCTTGATAAAAGTATTTCTTTCAAATACCTCAGACTTAAGGAGGTAGATTATGCCATTTAATTTATGATAGCTAAATAAAATTAGCTGTGAGTGAAAAACACTATGGGAACATGCCAATTTACTGTACTCTACTGGCAATCTTTTATTTTATGCGCGAATGTTATACAGAACAAGTTTGCTGATGTCCCAATATTATCTCCACAGACAAGTGACGGTGCGTTCAACCTAATTATTTAATAAGTATGCATATTCCCTGGGAATCAAACCCATGACCATTTAGCAACATTTGACCTAGAACGCACCTACTTTTCTCCTCATCTAAAACAAATATTTTCACAAGCGTATAAAAGGGACACAGTGATCCCATTGGGTGCTGGATCTGTGTGGTGAGGCTGGTGGGGACTGTAGGTGTGAAAGAGCCATATCTCTGTGTCACAAAAACAAACAGACAGCGAGCGAGCAAGCCAGAGAATGATGCTATTGACTTGAGCGTGCGTGAGGAGGCTGCTTCCATATGTGTGGAGTGTGCTTTGTCTCCTGTAGATAGACACAGTGCTTTGAAGTGCGGATTGGCCCAGTGGGGTGCTAGCTTCTGTTGAGAGGAGATGCTAAACACAGAGGATGTGAGGGACACGCGACTATGCGCTACACTATTACCCATACAGGAGCAAAGAGGCGAAAACGCAAATCCAATGATAATGTACATCTGTTCCAGAGTATTTAGAGGCTTTGAACGTTTTTTTTTTTCTTCTTCTTTTTTTCTGCGGGATAAGTGGAGCCCTTTTTCTTACAGTATCTCACAACTTCAAAGCAGATTCTCTGGATAATGCAAATGATTGGAATATAGCGCTTTCTGCAGGCTTGAAAGCATGAAAAGAAAAGAGAGAGGAGAAAAAAAAACGAATTAAAGCTAATTGGTGTGGCAGGCTTTTATGTATGAGAAGATGGGCGAAAATAAAGCACTTTATTAACTGTCAAGTTCGCTGAATTAGACGAGACGCTGGCGTAGTGCTAAAGTTCACATTCCCTCTATCTGTCTTTGAGGATTGTTTGTAGCACTCAAGGTCTCGGCGGCCTGTTGACGTTTGCTCCACAGTGACTTCTGTGAAGGGTATGATGAGATAAGAGTCATTGAGATTGAGAGCATCCTGTTGTAATCACGAGGGCATGTTTGACGGCTGGGAATGTTTGAGGTGTGAATGTGACTGGCTGCATAGGTCTTTGAATACACAAAGAAATGGTATTAATATGACTAAAAACAAAGTAGCGATGAAGTAAATTTAAAAATAACTGATGATTATTGTATTGACAATTGATTATTGATGGTAATTGATATTATTATGCTATTGTTATTCGTTGCAATTTTATGGGATCGCTTTCAAGTAATGGCTTTGGCCCAGTGTTGTTACTGGTGAGACCAGTGCTGTTTGTTAAGAATTATTGCTAACTGAAATCAAAGCTGAAATAAACTTTGACACACACACAGACCTATGTAGAAAGATTTAAACCAAAAATAAATAAATAAACACATTATACATAATAAAATAACACCGGCTGTCGCTATATCTGACTAAAGCCATGCTGTGGAAGCATCTTGATAAAAATGAAGAATGCACTTACTACCATAAATCATAAGAATTTAATTTTAAAAAATCATGCATGTTTAATGTTGATTTCTCTCCAGAAATACATCAGAGAAACATATTCAGATAAAGAGCTCCAACTATTTGTAATATTGTTTTGGGATGGATTGCTCCATCACAACTATCTCCACGTCAGCCCAGGGTGTAGTGTGACTGGAATGTGAGGGTGTGTGAAAACATGGAGCCAGGAACCCGTGGGCTAATGAACTGTAGTGAATTATTCAGAAGCATAGAAAAGGGCAAAAGAAAGAGAACATGCATCACTGTTCAGTTTAATTTAAAATATCATTTTAATTTCACACTATTATGTTAGGTTTCCCATTTAAACAATAGCATTGTGTTAAAATGACTTGAAATTGTTGTGCTTTGTTTAAAATTAACCTTTGAAACAACATGTTTCAATTAAGTAGGCCAAATCTAATATTTAATGCTTGTTCAATTTACTTAAGTATATGACATTAATCCAAATTCTTTACAATCACTTTAATTCAGTGGAAGTGGATTTCCCTTTCCCATCAGGCTTTGCACAGGGCTGGATAAGGAGAGTAAATGTTGAAATAAAATGTTATTTTAGGCAGTTTTATTAAGATTAACTTGTTCATGTTCAATGCTCTTTTATGTTTGAATTTAAAAACAGTTTCTGATATGTTAAGTGTTTTGGGGGTTACCGTTGTGGTAAAGTCTAAAGCATGTGCTTGGGATGAGGGACCCCTAACATAATTTTACAACTGTTAAATATAAAAAAATCCTGCTTTGTTCATGCTATGGATGTAACAAAACTCTTATGGCTCTTTTTTAATTGCAGTCTTTAGATTTTATATAAATTATTCTTCTTGGAAAAAGTTGTAAGTAAAATGTTGAACGTATCCACTAAAATAAAACTGGATTATTTGTTTTGGCTGAAAATATAAATTTTATAATAACTGAACTTAATTAATAGATTAAATCAAAGTCAAGAACGTTAAGCTGATTAAACATTGAATTAACTTTACATAATTCACTTAAATGCAACCTAACCTAACGTGGAATCTGTAAAAAAGTTAAGTAAGGCCAACATATCATTTTTTGCTAAATTAAGACAAAGAGAGAAGCAAAATACAACATATTTTTCTATAGTAACTTTGCTGAGACCGGGCTCTATGCTTCCTTTAAGAATTAAACTCCACTGTCAGAGCATAACCACGTCTTTTGGATATTAATGTCTTTTTTTTTGCCTTGAACCAACAAGTTGTGAATACTGGACATGATCGAGTGCCCCAATAGATCAGAACTGTACTTATTTCTTAATTAAATGAACCGCTACTTCAGATTGTTTTTTTCTGTTATTCCACTTATTTTCTCAAAACTCTGCAGTATATCCTAGTATTGAGTGTTTCCTCCTCTGATCCCTCTATAGAGCCACATCATTCACTCCTGAGTTACCCGCTCTTCTGGAATCTTTTCTTGAATCAGTCTGAGATAAGCAAAAAAAAAGTGCTGAATTGCACCTTTTCAGACTTAATTGATCCAAAAACTGCATGAGTCCACCTGAATTGGTATTCTCTGATGTGTATATTTTTACATGCCATTATCTGCAAACATTTTATTTATTTATTTACTTTATTTTTACAGAATTAGCAAATGTGTAGAATTTCTGTGGTCAGGCTGAAGTATCAAAGAAATACAGAATGTTTCCATTGACGTTCAATTATATTCTGTAGGACATTTTCAACGTTTGCTGTGAATGTTTTCAACAACCATAATTCTCCACGGTAAACCAACGATTCATTCTATTAAATCTGGTGCGGTACGGTACATTTCCTGCCTGGTGTGTACTTTTTTACATTGAGGTGTAAAGGCTTTTTCGAAAGCACACATGAGAAATGCATCCACCATTTACAAAGCAGAGCTGTACAAAAACAGTCTGTTTCGATGGTGCAAACTTATCAAATGTACAAAAAACAGCTTTTTAAGGCAGATGCCCTACGCGTGGCCCACTTTTTGCCATTTTACCTTGTTTATATAGTCCAGTTGCTGTAGTTAGGTTTGGCGCATGGCATTCTCACAGTGTGAGTCTAATTGAATTACATTCCAATTATTCTGCTTATCTGCATCTGACATTACATATAGCCCTTGATATGTTAATTCCACGCGCACACGCAGTTCACACTTTTTCCAAAGGTGTAAACGGGCCGCCGCTATCATAGTTAGCCCTGGTTATCTTCCTCAAACTCCGATGCAAAATGAGAAAGAGAGAGAGAGAGATAGTGCACGAGTGAGTATGGGAGAGAGAGGCACCAAAAAGTTCCATTGGTTTTGAGTAGATCATTGGGGCTCTTTATTTTTGCAACATCAAAGGGCTTGTGTCTGCTTTGATGTGGCAGCATGCTGTTTAAGGTACAGAGTGAATGGAAAGATGTCAAGCTGCAAGGTGCCTCTGTAGTTTGCGAGGAGGGCTCTGCAGAGCAGCAGATGAAAGGACCAAACAGGGTTTGATAATGAATGTCCAACAAGTAGCCCATCTCAGGCAGTGCTCACGCAGCGGGAGCCAGAGCTAACCTTCAACGACGCACACAACGCCCCACACTCCTCCTCTAACTACTATCGCTCACTCCCTCGCTCTCTCTTTTTAGCCGTCCGCTGAAAACTCCCGAGAAGTGAGCTTTAATCTTCGTGTCAATTAAAACTCGATACAAAGCAACCGCACAAACACACAGATAAAGGCGCGTGCCTGCGACTGCGGTCGCAGATGCGCTGCAACACGCGCTGGCACTTCTTCTGTTCCATTCTCTATATCTGAGAGACATTTGATCTCTTTCTTTTTGACAGAGCATGTCTCTCTAAGCTCCGCACTAATTGGCTTCCAATTTCACCAAGACTCGACTCAATTAGGACATCGCTTACCGGCTTGCCTCCCCGGTCCGTTTGAAGCCATTGTCCACCGCTGTGCTGACAGAGTTTTACATCAGACTTTCAAACAGTGTCAGCTCACCTATTTCTTTGATGTGCTATTTCAGAAAAAAAGTGCGAACTGACAATGTCCTGCGATGCATGTGTGATGAAGTGTTGTTAGGCCGAACGCAGCTGAAGTCTGATCAAACGGACGAACAAACTTGTTTGAATGAGACTACGTAGCCTATCTTAATTGATGGGGTTTTTTTTATAAAATCAGGTTCTATATAAATGGTGTTGTCATGAAGGTGTGCCGGACAGAAATACGAATTTATGGCTGCTTTTATGGATGAAAGAGATGTGCAGCAGACCTCTTCTTTAATAATGTAAATATTTCAAGCGGGAGAACACAGTCCAACGCTTTGAGTGCAGAGCAGACTCTATCTTTAAAGATCCTCTATACAGAAAGTATGAGGGCTATTTTAGACTTGTGAAAAGTGGATATTCATTTCATGTTCTCTGGGGTAAATGTGGTATGGGACCCCTTTACTCCTAAACTTCCCTGGTGTGCTGCCCTTTCAAGCAGCCGTGACCACTCTCTGACAAGTGAAGCTCAACAACATGTCTTCCTGTGGTAAAATCAGACCCTTAAGGAAAACTAAGCTAGAATACAGAACCTTTAAATAGAGTTATTAATTCAATTCTTTGTAGATAGAGTACTATAAATCTGTCAGAGACCCCCTACCACTGATTCTTTTCATGAATCCAAAACATATGTGACCAGTGTAGTCTGATACCAAATTACAAATTAGTTTTATCAACCAGTTCTTTTTAGTGTGTCAAAAACATAAAGCGCGACTGGTGTTGTCTGATTCCCGAACAAATGGCTTTTACGAACTGGTTCTTTTTAGTAAATCAAAAACATTGAACACGGCCAGTGTATTCTGCTTCCCAAACAAACTATTTTGAGTCAGTTCAAAAAGATGAGATTGGGTCTAGAAAATCACTCTCATGTTGTTCCAGACCTGTAATAATGCCTTTCTTCTGCGTAACACAAAAGAAGATGTTTTGAAGTTTCAGTTCCCATTTCAGTTCCAACTTCCATGTAATTTTTGTCTATACAATGGATGCCAATGGAAACAAAAGTGTTTGGTTAACAGTATTATTCAAAATATCTTGAATTACATTACAGAGAGGAAGTCATACAAGTTTGGAATGACGTGAGGGAGAGTAAATGATGAGACGATTTTCGTTCTATTTTTCTTTATTTTTTTGGGTTGTGGTATAATAAAGGACAAATCTCGCTATATATAATTGCATTAAATACTGATGTGCGACTATACACATGACTGCTATCCATCATCTACTAATGTTAGCTTGTCGAATTTTCATACCATCATGCTGAGGTGACAATAAAAACCCTGTATCTCTTCCTTTCCTCCAGTATTTACAATTAGTGTACAAATCACAGTTTCACAAAATGGGAAATGACAAGAAATGACAAAAACAATTGTGCTAAGGGAGTTCAATTCACGGCACTTCTCTGATTAGGATATTAGCATTTCTGTCAGAACTCTCCTCTCTGTACCCCAACAGTCTTTGTGGAAAATCAACATGACAACCCACACCTCACTGTTTGTCATTACATCTGTCATTGTTGGACTCACTAGAGCTTTATATTCTACACAGATAAGATGACAAACTAATCATGGCACATGAGGAAATATGAGATAAAGCAATCATGACAAAACAACAGGCAATAAAGGAACAAAACAACTCTATTTCCCACGTTTTTATTATGTAGATCAAAGACAAAGACAGACTGGAGAAGCCACATATCTCTGACACACACACTTTAGGTATAAAGAATATTTTTGCATTTCTTTCAACTTTTTGAGTATTATGCCAATAAGCCTGATTTGACCAGGGCGTCTAATTTCGTTTTCATGGCTAAAATACTTATTTTCTTCTAGTTCTGAAGCCTTTTGATTTTTCATTTATTATTTTTTTCCTCAAGATCTTTTTGGGTGTACAATAGTGCAACTTTTAAAAAAAAAAACTGCTAAAAAATAGAGTATGAAAGCCGCAGCGCACTGAAGGTAATCTGTTTACAAGCTCTGTCTGCACACTACTGCTCTGTTTCTGAGTCACTGGCTAATTGTGTTGTCACTGTCAGCACATGTCAGCTGGCCACTGCATGACTGTTCTTCTGTGTCCAATGCAATGCCAGAAGTGCACCACAGTCAGCATGATAGACAGGTTCATTGAGAGATACTAAAGGGTTCAGTCAGTTAATTCGGTTGTCTCACCTTAATGGGAAAAAATGACCATTACTGTTGTGCGGAATGGTTTATCATGGTCTCCATTCTGCCAGCTAGGCTTGTGTACCATTCAGAAATGAAATTTAAATGTTCCTGAATTTGAATTGAAAAGTTACTCCACCCCAAAATGAAAATTTTAGATGAACACCCAGAGTGTTGTAACTGTGCCACGAGAAAACATTTTCTGCGCAGAGAACACATATTGTAAACATTTAATCTCCTCTGTGTCTCTCCGTGCCATTGTAGCGCCATTTTGGAGAATACCCACTGCCTGCAAACCGTGTACGCTCTTCTGTGTCAGCTGCAACACAAGGATGCGTTTTCTATGTGTATTTACACTTTGATTTAAACTAAAACAGTGCATGCATGTACTGTACATATAGATTACATGCAGCGAATATTCTCCAAAATGGAGCTACAGGGATGCAGAGAGAAGCAGAGGAGAAAAAAAACTTACATTTATTTCTTGTTGCTTCATAAAATACAGATTGAACATATGGCAGATGGACTATTTTGACTGTCTTTTACACTTTTATTATACTGGACTGTAACAGTGTTCATTACTTGGCAGTCAATGGGACAGTCAAGTCCCGAAGACAAAAAAAGATTTTACGGGTTTGCAACAACACAGGGGTAAGTGAATAATGGCAAATTTTTCATTTTTTGGCGGAGTACCCTTTCAATTTAAAAGCATACATTGAGGAAGCAGGCAGGTTGTAAAATTGCATTTCAAAGTTGTACACATGAAGATACAGTTCACATAAACTGAAATTCAAAGAAATTCATGTAACTGTATTTCTTTTAACTTTGTTTAGACTGGCCAAACAGGCTCTGTCGTTTAAACTGTGGATGACAGAGCTACAGAGAGATGAAGACATCATGCTGATCAGCTCTGGTCTCATCAAAGCCAAACAGCCCCCACACAGGATCGACACCAAACCCTCACAGCACCTTCCACTGCCCACACCGCCATAAATGTCACATATTCCTCAAATGACTACTGGGACTCAGCATCATAAAATATTACAATATATTGCTTTATTTGAGCAATTACAATTCCAGAACTGACCGAATTAACTGAAATAAATGAACACAAAAACTTCTCACAACAGCCTACAGAACAGAATCATTCCTTGGGTGGTTTAAGGCCCTAAGCAGTCAAAGCAAGTAAGCAAGCAAACAAAGAAACAAAGAAACAAAAAAATTTAATTAAATGATTGGTTGAAACTGTCTGAAAAGATTTCTTTAACTTTATTAATAAATTGTAGAAAATGTGTACATACAGTAGTATGCAAGACCTAAAAAATACATAGGCCTAACACAAGAATTTAACATAAGAATCAACTAAAAATATTAATTATTTATTTAAATATTTATCTCATTACAGTATTTCCACCCCATGATTGTTTCTACTACTGTTTCTTATTTAATTTAATATTTATTGTAATTCATGTGATTATTATGCAAAAATTCCAAGACTTCTCTATTTATTAAAATCTAAATCTGAATTTAAATATTTATATATTCATATACCTGTACATTAAATAAATTTACCTTTCAAATGAATCTCTTAACTGGAATTCTGTCATTACTTATTGGTTATTGAATTGTTCATATAAACTGTCAAAACTCAATTTAGTGTTTTTCATTAATATAAATTTATCTAACGACTTAAACATATGCGTAATATTTTACCCAGGCTACACTTCTTCTCAGGAAGTTGGGATAATGAATAACTGTAGCCTACATTTTGTGAGACCCGTTTCTATTTAATTTCCTTTTAACGACACATTGGCCGATGCACCATCAACCTTTAAATTCTACATTTTTGTCTATATATTGTGCAATTTAACAGCAAATTGTTCTTGGAATCATCTTCCCCAAAGGATTACGTGATGTTAGACTTCCCTCTGGTGTTTAAAGCGTGGTTCTGCATGCTTGCATTACAACTGTGAAAGTGAAGTTTCAGCCGAGAGGCGCCTAAAAGCCGCTACGTTTATTATTTTGTCAGTCAGTCGAGAGGGCACTCGTGTAACTACAGTTTTCACTTCCGCATAGGAACGCTCCGAAACTGTGTCTGTGGAGCACCACCCTCCTGAGGCGACAGCAGAAGTCACAGGCTACAGCTAGGAAAAGGAATTAGTAAAAACACTCTTTGTATTACACTAACTTACTGCAGTATGCGTGAACCCTAAATAAAACGTTTTAAAACTGGAGCAGACCGTGACGGGCATATTAAATCAAAGTTTTTGTCACTTTTTGCAAAACAACAATCACTTGCTGACGTGCAAACAAAGTGTCACAACACCCGCTGGCTTCTGTGTAGCAACTTCAAACAAAGACTGGTTTAAATGTGAAACCGATTTAACAGGACTTCCTGAAGACCGGACAGCGACGCCTCCTCTTTCACTTTCAGTTCGGACGATCATTGCCATAAAACGATGAAACGGTCTGTAAGGACGGATAAGCATGTGTTTGCGCTGTTTTCATATACTGGGGTATTTACCACAGTTACGGAATATCTAGTAAATTGAGCTTTGTAATCGTGTTTCAAATAACATATCATGAATGAAACGAGTGAAATGAGTCGTTTTAGCCTGCCTTCATAGTGGGGGACAATGACGTTTGGGATATATTTCAGTCAATAAGTGTAAGTGTAGGTAAGTGTTTCTTAAAATTACTCTTCTTGATGTCTGCGAAATAGGCTTCATCAAAATATATTTTGATGATGTACCTTTTTTAACTACATGTGCAAGCATGAAGCCCTAATCTCGACCTAAGTTTGAATAAACAAATGAAACACAGTTGGAGGGACCGCTTTTTGGAAAAATGAGGAAATGAGTGCCATATGTAGCCTAAATGTAGCTGTTCACAATATTGCAATACAATGTATGCCAATTCTATGATGTCTAGTAAATGCCACAATGTACATTTACAAAAAATATACATTGTTCTTCACTATCCCATCTCTTTAGAGGGTTCTGATTGTGGCTATTGGCTTTGAGACGACGCCGAGCGCCACAATGACTGCTCACCATTTGATCTTAAAGCAACGAGCCGAGCTTCTGTCGGTCCTGTGTGTTGGAGGCAGTGTTGAACCTCTGGACTGTGTTCTGGACCTGCTTCTGGCTTGGGAGGTTCTCGTCTGGGAGGATTACCTAAGCATACGAGTGGCGGAGAAACCTCTATGTTTCAACGTCAGGAAACTATTAGATGTGGTGTATGATAAAGGAGAAGATGCGTGCAGCTTTCTGTTGGCTGCGATGAACCAGGTCTTACCTGAGGAGCAGAAGGCTGGGCTGTGTTTTGGGAAAGAATGTGCTGGGGTGGGCAAGAACAGACCAGACACCGCAACTTTAACATTACTGGCTGACAGGCCAGTATTAGTGAGAAAGCTCAGAGATAATATTGATGGAGCACTGAATGCTTTACTGACAACTGGCTGCTTCACTGTTAAAGATTGTGATGCAGTGCAACTACCTGTATACACTCCCTCACAACAGGTAACTTGATTGAATACTACTTTAATCCATACTAATTTTAATCCATAGTGTTATGAAATCCCTGAATTTTAGTCTGCCCCATGAGTAACTGTGACGTAATTTTCCCATGACTATTCCTTGGTACTAACTGTTGAATTAACTGCTAAACACATTGTGATATACTGTATATCTCATACATACCCAGTTTGGCATGCAAATACAGTGGTGGCCAAAACTATGAGAACACCTGACAGATCTAAAAAAAATATTGACCTTTTTGTCTCTAAAACATGATGTTATTTCATAATGTTCATAAAACATTGCAGTGGATGCTCTGAGCACAACAGATATCAGATGAAGTTATTCTTACTGCTTTTATTTATTTAACTTTAATATTTGGTATGTCCACCATTTGAAGCAATTACAGCAGCACATCTCTCTGGCATAGTGTCAGTGTCTTTCCTGAGAACTTCATCTTAGAACACGTTACCGTGCCTTCTGCAACTCAAGCCAAATCTTTTCAAATCTACAATAGATCTGTCAAGTTTATTTTCCAACTTGTCCCACATTTGCTTGATGGGGTTGAGGTTCGGACTTTGAAGGGGCTAGTCCATCATTTTCAGTGTTCCAGTCTATTTCATTCATCAGAGGTAGTTCCAGGAATAGTTCATTTTAATGGGTATTGTAATGGCCAATTCAACAAAAAAATGAAACCACTTAAATATGCCAATTGTTGTGATAAGTTTGGCCTTCTCTGTATTTCAAACTTGTTAGGAGTAAATGTCTATTCCATCTTGTTGGATTGTGGCAGGTTCGGAGGCTGTTAGACGAAGTGAGATTTAAAGGCGAAACTGCTGCAAAGACCTTACTACAATATCTAGAGCAAACTGAGACAACCAGACCAAACCCTGAAGATAAAGAAAATCAACTTTCTGCCAGTATGAGACATTTTTTCAGTTGTGTGGACAGGGTATCTTTGCTTGTCTTTGTCTTTGGTGTTACTGTCTGTCAACTGCACAAAAATGGGCGTAATGTTGCTGCCATTTATAATTATGTCATCACTATATTGATGAGACAATATTAAACTTAATTGTGAAATGAATAATATAATAAATACGCTTTTAAAATACATTTTACATTTCCTTATTTTCTTTATTTCTCATAATTACACACTGAAAAACATGTAAATGTACTGAATACAAACTATGTATTTGTCAATACAATTAGTCTTTTGCTTACATTGTTTCTCCAGATTGTTTGCTCTACCAGAAGAAGCTGCGTAGCTCTGTTGCTGCTCAGTCCCATTCCCTTAGCACCTATGGTGGAACAGGACGTTTCTCCTTGGATGACATTTACACAGACGGACTTCTTGAAGTGATGGATGGCTCTGGAGAAACACTTACGCTAGGGCTGGAGGATGTGGTGGGTCCCTTGGGGACTCTTAATGAAGATGCTGACACAGTTCTTGTGTCTGGGGAGGCAGGAAGTGGCAAAAGCACACTGCTTCAGCGACTGCACTTGCTCTGGGCAAGAGAAGCTTTGCTCACAAACACTTTCCTGCTGTTCCCCTTCAGTTGCCGCAATCTGAACGCAGAGCACAGGGAGCTGTCACTGAAAGATCTCCTCTTCCTGCACTGCTGCTGGCCTGATCGAGGTCAGGATGAGGTTTTCCAGTTCATTCTAGACCATCCCAATTTGGTCCTTTTTACCTTTGATGGGCTTGATGAGTTTAAACAGGGTTTCACAGATGAAGAACGCCACTGCTGCCCCACAAAGCAAGTGCCTATACCTATTTTGCTCTTCAATATTTTACAGGGGACGCTAATGAAGGGAGTTACAAAGGTGGTCACTAGCAGGCCACAGGCTGTGGGCCCATCGTTGAAGCACTATCTCCGGAAAGAAGTGTTCCTGAAGGGGTTTTCTCCTGGAGGCATTAACTGCTTTGTTAAGAAACATCACAACAACCCTGCTATGGCTAGACGTGTCATAGAATCCCTCCAGGCTAACACAGTGTTATTAGGTCTTTGCCACATCCCAGTCTTCTGCTGGATTGTGACCAAGTGCCACCAGGAGCTTCTGGGTAGTCAAGATGGTATTCCTCAGACTATCACCGATGTCTACCTCCTGGTCTTACAGCATTTCTTCCAGCGAAAGTCATCTCAGCCCCAAGGAGTCCTGAGAAAGGCCTGGTTGGAGGAACATTTGGAGACAGTGTTAAAACTTGGACAGCTGGCACTGGAAGGTCTGGAGGCCTCTTGTTATGTGTTCTCAGGATATGAGCTGCAAAGAAATATGCTGACAGAACAGGATGTCAGCCTGGGTTTCCTCATTTACTGCAATGACCTGTCTGTTACAGATTGTAAACGCTATGAATTTCTGCACATCACCTTACAATGCTTCTTCGCTGCTCTCTATGTCGTTCTCAGTCGTAACAGCGACCGTTCTGCCGTCTCCAGACTCTTTCAGCCCCAGAACAGGCAGTTGTCGGGTCGGTCTCAAAGATGTCTGGGACACTGTATTGACAGTTCTGTAGAGGAGGTGGAGTCCCCTGTGACAGAGACACCAAACCTCCAGATTACAGCTCAGTTTGTGTCAGGACTTTTATCCCAGCGACACCTTAATCTCTTGCTGGAATGCTGTCCTACTGCTTTACGGGAACGCAAGGTAAAGCAGGTAGTGAAGTCTTTGTCTAAAGGTATGCAGAGACATTTCAAGTCCATTCCTCGTCCTGTTGAGGGTGAAAAGAAGAGCATGCATGCAATGCCAAGTTTTGTTTGGCTAATTAAGTGCATCTATGAAATGCAAGACAACAGTATTGCTCAAGATTCCATGGCTAAGTTGGATGTTGAGCACTTGAAGCTCACCTACTGTAACATTGGTCCTGTGGAATGTACTGCGCTGGCATATGTGCTGAAGTTCCTGCGGAATCCTGTTGGGCTCCAGTTGGATAACAATTCAGTGGGAGATGTGGGAGCGGAGCAGCTTCTTCCATGTCTACATATTTGTCACTCCCTTTAGTAAGATGAAATTTAGTTTAAAGGAATAGTTCACCCAAAAATTTTCGACATTCCAAACCTGTATGGTTTATTGTGGAACATGAAAGTTAATACAGTGCAAGTCAATGAAGTACAATATAGTTTGGAGCCCAAAAATAAAATAAGACAAACAAAAACTAAAATAAGAAGAAGGAGGTAATACAGGTTTGGAGTAATATCTGGAAAATTACATGGTGACAGATATTTGTGTTTTTCTTTCTTTCTGAAATCTGTTTTGCAAATTAATTGAGTGTTTGAATCTTTCAGTTTAAGGAACAATAACATATCAGATGAAGGAATCCGGAAAATACTGGAAAAGGGAATGAAGTGTGAAAGCTTCCAAAAAATAGCGTGAGAATATTAAACATCTTAGCTCTGCATTTTACAAATAACTTATATGTTATTGTTTTACTTGGAATAATTGCATTTTAATATTTCTTCAGGCTTTTCAACAACAACCTAACAGACGCTTGTACCCAACACTTTGCTTTGCTGTTAAAATCAAAACAGAACTTCCTGTCTTTGAGGTCAGTGCTTATTTCAGGTCAGGTAATTAAATCTGCCCTGTTGGATGTGGGTGATTTGAATAACATTTTTTAGGATGTACTGCACATGTAGAAACTCATTTATCATGCAAAATATATAAATGCTTTGTAGGCTTGGAAATAATAACATCACGTCACAGGGAGCAGAAGAGCTGGCAGAAGGCCTAAGCTACAACCAGTCTTTGCAGTTTCTTGGGTGAGGTCAACAATGAGAGGAATTTATTTTTGTAATTACAAGCACTGTGCCTAAATTGTATTTCCATTCTGATTTTTCATTTCCAGATTATGGGGTAATAAAATTGGGGATAGGGGAGCTGAGGCCCTGGCAGCTGCGCTGAAAAATAGCACAACACTAATATGGCTAAGGTAATCTATATTACTATAATTCCGCATTCCATATAGAATGTTTAGTATGAACATTCAGCTAGTTTATTCTAAAGGTTGCCAGGTCAGATCAAGATAATTTTAGTGCTGAGCAATGCTATGCAGCATGTGTTCATTTTTGTGGGTAGTAATAATGCTGGTTTGTTTCAGTCTGGTGGATAATGGTGTGGGCAGTGCAGGTGCATGTGCTCTGGCTAAACTCATCAGTCAGAGCACAACTCTGGAGGAATTGTGGTGAGTAATCCACTTTGTTTCTTTTTTTATTTTTTATTTATTTAGAGATTTACATGCCTGTATATGCCCGAGATTTACATGTCCTCTCTCTTTCACTTATAGGCTAAACAAAAACTGCATCAGCAGAGAGGGGGTTGAGTGTCTAATAAAGGCACTCAAAATGAACTCTAGTGTTAAGGAAGTCTGGTAAGGTGCTTCTTGTAGATGATTCTGTGTGCTTGTTTTTACTCAATAAGTTCATTCATTTCACTCAGTTCATTGAGTCAAAAGTCCAGTCAGACAAATGTGTATAAGAGTGGCATTTTATTTTGGTTTTACACGCCCAGTCCAAACCCTCTAAAGTTATAATATTTACAAATTCTGTCTGCCAAACTAAATCCACAGTCTTACTACAAACAGGTGAACACAATAGAAGCACAATAGCATGCTCAAGTTGTTACACGTGAAAGTTATACATTTGCAGTACTTATTGAGTGCAATATTTTGGGCAAAAAACATTCATTGGACATTTAAGAAAAACTGTATGTGTAATAGAAATTAAATGCATTTTTACATTAATACCCATACCCGATGAATGGTTTGTGTTGTGAATAATGCTCTTAATACAAAGTCTTTTTGCTTTGTGCTCTTAAAGGCTGAGAGGAAATGATCTAAGCCAAGAGGAAGAGGAGGAGCTGAGCAAGCAAGAAAGCAGATTGACTTTCTGAAAGCAAGACGGCTCTGTAATGCCTGCCATCAAATCCAAAGCTCGTCAAAAAAAAAAAAAAAAACTAGACCTAGCTGAGGCAGGCACATGCAGGAATCCACGGCTTGGCGAGTCGAAACTGCCTGTCTTGTGGCTAAAATGTTTATATTGAGTTAATCGAAATATCTACGGTACCAATCGGGGCAGCATTTCCTAAAAGCATCATAAGCCTGAATTGATTGTAGAGCCATTGGTGGCATCCATTGATGCTCACGATGCTTTTGAGAAACGCTGCCCAGAACGTCACATGGTGCTTAACAATGACTGTCTGAGATCCTATGTAGCATTTACAGTACTTGAAAAGTGCTGTAAAAGTTTCTATGTAGAAGAAAACCGCATAAATTAAGTAACATTTAAACTGTCGAGCCATGGCACACAAATGGAATTTCTAAAGGTGGGACATGTAGCAGACAAGATTTATCTGGTACTATCCTTTGCATTCATTCCCAGTTTACATTTATTGCACATAGATAATAGTTGATGGTATTGCAAATTCATAGTGTATTTAAGGTCTGTTACTTGAACCATTGTTTTGATGGTTTTGAATTCCTTTGCTTTAATTACACATTTTATGACTTATATTAAGCTGTATAATATATAATTTGTTTGCATACAAAATTCATTAAACATTTGTTTACTGACACAAGAGCTTCCATATAGGATCCATGTAAAAATGATGGTTAATAAAAATGATTAAGCATTTATATTTTCAATAAGCATTTAGACCTAAATGGGAAGAACTGAAAGGAAATCAACTGTAATGTACAACCTGTCACTTTGCCAGTTCCTTAAACTCCTCGGCCAAATCACTGGAAAACCCCAAGAGGCGGGGCGAAATAAAAGACATCCGAGATGACCAATGAGAGCTGTAGCTGTCACTCTTTGGCCAATAGGAAAGCAAGTTTCTCTCCACTAGTGTAGCATGTTTGTTTGAACCGTCAGACACACATTCACACACTGTAAATAATACTCACACTGATTTCAAATGAAACGACGGCTTCGGCTCAACGAATTTTACTGGATTTTTTCTCGTCTCCCTCAAAGTCTCGCCATCATTGTTTCCAGCGGTTTTAAAGTGCACGGAGGAGGCGGCTGACCCTCCATTAACCGGTAGTAATGCGGAGTGTAGCCAGCGCTGGCTTCAGCTAAGCCCATCCGACAATGTCACATAAACACCATCATCACTAGCAGCGCCACGAGAGCTTCACTGGAATAATCTTTTTCCAAATGCCATCGAAGACCGACCGGTGAATACCGAGTTATTTAAACCTCAGGTAAGAGCAGTCTGATCGGCTCGTGTTGATGTCACCTGTTTACCTCTAGAGTCTGACTCTGATACATGATCAGCTTTAGATCTGTTACTGTAACAGGATCCACTGATCATACATGACAACACAGCGTTATCCAGCGATGACATTATATCTAAACCGAGCTCTAGGGCTAGGAATAACAGCTTAATAGGAAGCTGTTCGTTTGCATCCTGTACCTGATCAGTGACATTTATTGTAAGGCCTGTCCATCTCTGCTGCATCGTGTTCTCCCAACAGTCACAGTTACTGTGTAGAGAAAGAACGCTGATGTGGTGTTTACACTGATGTGTTACATAATGAATTAAGTAATTGCACTTACAGCTTTTTCATATTGCTAATGTATTATTATTACAGATGGGTGTTCCCAGCTCTGCATGTTTTTCGGGTTTTTTTTTTTTTTTTTTTGACCAAGCATCAACTTCAGACAGATCACTGTCTGTTAAATATTAAAAGAAGGATACTGTTGAAGGAAAAACTTGTAAACATAAACATTTCTGCTCAAAGCTGCGCCGTTTCATAAAACAAATTTACCAAGCCAGGCTTATTCTGACTTATTCTGAACCAAACAAACTGACAGTAAGTCAGACTAACTGAAACCTGGCTTGTACGATAAACTTGTTTTATAAAACAGGCCGCTGGAGTTTCTCAAAATGATTTATTTCTCAGAGTTGTGTTCCCTTGTTTCTTAGGGGGCCTTGTATTAAATGTCATGCGCTTCACAGCTCAGATTAATTATATTTTGTAACTTTATTTATTTTTTCAAACGAATACAGAATAAAAGAACAACCTGTACACACAACAGTCAGAAATACCACCATATATATATATATATATATATATATATATGTATATATTGTTTCTATGGGCCGCGATGCATAACATAGCTACGTATAGATACCCCATTGGACTGACTCATGCCATAGACGCCTCATTGGACCACTTCAAAGGCACATCGATGCTGCCGCCATGTTGGAATGGTAAATTTGACGTCTTTCACAATACTGTGGGTTTTCACAGAACTGTTGTGCCGTTATGTGAAGTATTGTGACATCTTTCGAATATTCAGTGATTACTGTGGTGAATGATGTCAAGTAAAGACTGCAACAATACAGCTAAGAGCTTACATTTCGCGGCCTATAAAAACTAATGAAGCATCTATGTATACATATCTCTATGGCTCCAGGCATGTCGATGTGGCCCCATCTTGGATTGGTCAACTTGATATTATTGACAATACTGTAGGTTCGCACAGAGCTGCTGAGCGTTTCGTGCAGGATCTTTCAAATATTCATTGATTACTATGGTAATTATACCATTACAATATGGTGGATGGCTTACATATAAAAGCCCACCAAAACAATCGCAAAAGAGGCCTCTACGTGTACGTGAAATGTAAGCCATCCACCATTTTTTGAATGGTCTGTGAATATTGACTGTGTGTCTTTACGACAGCAAGTTATATGCTTGAATATCTTTGAATATTCAAACTCATATAAATGGAAAAACTGAGAGAGAGAAAGAGGATAAAAAAACATAGGTCACCTCGCCCAGTGACAGCTCTGATGATTGACTTAAAATAACAGGCAAACAAGTGCCATTGAGATGTATGTGAATGCTAACAGATTGCTTTGTCCAGGTATTACTGACCTTCTTGATCAAATCAAGCAGGCTTTGAACTTGAAACCCATTGATGCATTCACCCAGATCTCTAATATTTACCAGCATGGCAGACAATGGGATGATTTTTATTTATTTTTTTAACTGTGTTGGCCGTTTTAGGATGGCCCAAATCACTGCCAGACGATCTGAACTGCTGGATTTTTCTTACATTTCAGACAGGAGATGCTGTGCAATATTAGTAAAAGGTCATGCAGTAAAGCCTTCTCTGTCTCGTCTTTGTATTCTCAATATTAGTCATTATGCAGTAGTTGTATTTGTGCACCCTTATTGTGCATACAGGAAGCTCTGAGTGAGATTTAATTTGCTGCATGAATTCCCCTGCTGCTGGGGAAAAACCGAACAGTCACACAGGCTGTGTGTTGATACAAGTGTGTTGGCTGGTTATTCTAGTGACGTGGTCATTGATGAAGCCTAGTCAGTGTTTGTCATGTGATGTTGCTTAAAGAAATAGTTCACTCAGAAATGAAGTTATTTCATCATTTACTAACCCCCATGTTGTGCCAAAACTGCGGGACTTACTTTCTTTCATATAATACAACAGAAGATATTTAAAAGATGCCAAAAAAATCCATAAAATTCACAGTCAAAAACTGACAGATCTGGTTGCCGTAATTATACCATAAAAATATGGTAACAATGTTTTAGGTTTTACTGTTTTAACTTAAATATACAGTTAAATACTATAATTTCATTATCTGATATGATGTTAATATACCAACTTATTAAAGTACTGAAATCTGTTTTGTACCTTTGAAAAACAACTGATAACGAGAATGATGACATCATTAAATAGGATTAAATATATATTATTAAATATGATACATTTTTGGGAGTTTTAAAATGTGATGTGCTGAATTCTCCTTAAAAAGTTGGATGGGGGAAAAAAACAAACCAAAAAAAAGCTGAGATGAGGAGTAGGTAGACTGTTAATGTAGACCGTTAAAGTCTTGTGGTGTATAGGAGGTTGAAACAGATAGCTCTTAGTGTCTTGCAGCAGTCTATCTGACGCCATGGTGTTTACATTCAGATCACTTCACTCATGCGCTGCTGTTTAGGACAACTTTTGTGTGTTAAGAACAGAACCGCATTCAGCGTGCTCTGAATGTGTGTGTTTAAGAAGGATCGGTCAGAGCTGGTAATTTTAGGTGGCAACACAGAGGGTACTAAATTCCCTTTAAGGGTAGTCGGTTCATTCAGAAGCCATAATTGTAACACCTCCAGAGAGCTATTTCCAGCCATACAAGTACAGCTTCTATTTATCCCCTAGAATGAAAAGATAAAATTTACTGAATGAAAAGATTAAAAAAAACGGTTTGGTGTCATTTTAAATCAATAACGTATTTGAATACTATCTGACAATAATTATGTAAATTTGTTAAATATATATATATATTTTAACAAAGGGCCTATTAAAACTTTTCATATTTTCTCTTCTAGTTTAAGGTCAGATGTGAATTCTGAAATTTTCTTTTGGTGACGTGAATAAGCACATAACACAGGAATTGAGGATTTCCCCTAGAAGAAACAAAAAGAAAATCACTAGAATTTATTTACTAGTATATACTAATAAATACTAGTATAACATATAGTAGTAAAGTATAAAATACTAGTTTTTAACATAACTGTACAAAAAGCACATGTGTCTAAAGGTCCTGATATACTGTCGGCTTATTTTTTTCCTTCTTTGCTTAGGAGTAAAAAGAAGATTGAAAATTTAAACATGAAAAAACAGTGTCAGAATTGTCTTCAGTTAAAATTACAATATTAGTTACCATAGTTACAATATTAGCTATAAAGCAGCTCTTCAATATGTTTACATTTTTACACACTTCTGACCTTGTTGGACTGAACAGAAAAAAATAATGTTGTCTGTTGTCTGTGTCAAAAAAAGTCAGAGCCTCATACCATCGTCCTACATTGCCACAGACCAGTGGTAGTTTGAAGATACATACCAGCTGGAGTAAACTTTTCTGTCAAGCATTCTTTGGCAAGCTGTTTCAGATTCCTGAAAGGAACTCGAAACAAACTTTATATCGGTCTAATTTTGTAAGAAATTACATCACACTAGTTAGTTCTTTGGGCTTAGCTTGAAGTCTTGACATCCTCCATTTTTTAAATCGGAATCCAAAAAAATCTCCACACACTGGCAAGCTATCTATTTTGGGTATAGAGAGTCTCACTTATATCTTTCATCTTCTTTGACGTGATTTTGTGCAGCAGTAGAAGCTATACATGTTGTTTTCTTCTTTTTTTAAGTCATGATCAGTGTCATCCAGAAGTTATGTGCAGTGCCGCTACTTATTATGTTGTAGTTTTAACCAGATTGTTACCGACACTGTGGTATTTTTTTTTTATATCACAGTTTGCCTCAATACCGGTGTCTTGCAACTCCTCCAGTTTGCACCATATCATGTAGAAGTGGCTCAGGTTTTCTCTGTTGCTAACTATAACAAAATCATGAGCTAAAAGACACTAGACAAACAAAAAGTAGACAAACTTTATAACTTCTTAAACCTTTATACTCTCTCTAATTATTTTGTTTATTTTTTTCCAGCTCTTTATGTTCATTCAGTCCATCTATCCCGTTGAAAAGGTCATGAAAGCTCACTCTTTCTAGTCCCACTGACCCCTGACGACCCACTGACCTTTGACGTGTGTTCCTGTCATCTTCAACCCTCTCCTGCTATGCAGCCATGAGCTCTGCGCTATGGAGCCAGGAAAAGCCAGCAGGCAGTTTCCGGGACGACTGGCGCTTCTACATTGTGGTGAAGGAGTGCACTGTGGAAAAGCCGGGCCAGAAGACTCTGCGCATCCCACGCGGCAGCCTCGGCCAGGCCTGCCAGGAACGCAACAGCCTGGGTCGCACAATCCCGGCCAGCAAGGGTAAGCGCAGCCTACGCATCCTGGACCAGACCAATGTGGTGGTCAGCGTGGATGAACGGGACGTTATGGAGCTTGAGGAGAAGCTGGCAGAGCTGCTGTTCCCCATCACCAACTGCGAAGAGCGTTACAGCCTGCTGTACAACAGAGCGCGTCTGGACAGGGCCCGGGACATCAACTGCGGATCAAAAGTTCGAGTGCAGCTGAGGTCTGGCGACGTGCCCCTTCCAGGTGTGGTCCGATTTAAAGGAGCTTTGCTGCCAGACCGAGCTCTGAGCGGGATCTGGTTTGGTGTTGAATTACTGGTGAGCAACACTGTTTGTCTTGTTGACGTTGTTTGTCTGGTTTTGGGTTCACCTGGTTCTTGAGCATGTGATCATTACAGAACAAAGCTGCATTTGTTTCCTGGGCTAAGCTGGGAGATTTGAACGAACATAATTTAAGCCCGTAGGCTGCTCATGTGGGTGAAGGCTAGTCTCAGACCCACCATCACACATCAACAGTGTCTTTTGTTTATGTGGCACATGCGTGATGTTATTTATGTGAGTTCTGATGTTTGCGTTGGTGGATGTAATGTCCTTTTCTCCTCTGTTTTTCAGGAAGAGGGCCGGGGTCAAGGTTTCACCGAGGGCTCTTATCAGGGACAGCAGCTGTTTCGTTGCGAAGATGAATGCGGTGTCTTTGTTGCTCTGGATAAACTTGAGCTCTGGGAAGATGAGGTGGAACGTGTGACGCTGGAGGATAATGACCCGGAAGTGGAAGGCGAAGGACCGCCACTGGAGATCAACTCTCGAGTGTTGGTGCAGACACGGGATGGCCCGGAACGGGGCACTGTTATTTTCTGTGACTTACTGCCTGGCAATGAGAGCCTTGGATACTACGTTGGTGTTGATATGGTAAATAAATTAGTCGGTGGTGGTGAATAGCTATTCTTAGCTGCAAGTTACAGTTACATGCTCTGTATGTTTAATATTACAATTTTCATTAAGCGATATATTTGTTCAGGCAGGTTAGATATTAGAAGGTGCTAATTAAATTAATTAAGAAATTAAACTATTTAAGAAATGATCAATTAAGCATCGATATGTAAGACCTTAGTGCAACTTTATCAAGGCAACTACCATATTTAAGGCCCAAAAAGGTAGAAAGGTTATCGTTAAATGTCCGTCTGACATCAGTGGTTTAACTTTAATTTCATGAAGCTACAAGAATATTTTTTGCATGCAAAGAAAATGAAAATAATGACTTTGAAGATTTCTCTTCTTGCTCATTCTCCACTGCCATTCAGTTTTTAATCTATTCGTGTAGCTTCATAAAATTAAAGCTGAACCACTGATGTCACATGGACTATTTTAAGAATATCTTTACTATGTTTCTGAGCCATATTCATGGCAGTTCCGTTGCTGTCTACGCAGGATCAGAACGATTTCATCAAAAATACTTAGTTGTTCTGAAGTTGAATGAAGATCTTCCGAGTTTGGAAGGACATGTGTATGAATAATTAATGACCTAACCCTCTTATTTTGTCTACATTTTTAGAGATTCGATAAAGATTACATTTAAAAGTGTTTTTAAACATTAACTTTAAGTTAAAGTTTTACCAATATATTGTGCATCCCTTTAAAATACACTACCATTCAAATATTTAGGTTCATTAAGATTTTTAAGTAAATGTTTCTTCTATTTAGACCATTTATACTGGCATTTATAATAATAAGATCAATATCTAAAATAAGTGTTTTTCTTTTGAATTCAAAGAATTCTGGAGGAAAAGAATTTTCCTGAGCACCAAATCCGCAAACTAGAATGATTTTTGTAGGATTGTGTGACACTTCAGAGTGTGGAGAGTAATGTCACACGTCATAAGATCAATAAATGTCAATAAATTAATTGTAACTGTAGCAATCGTAGTTAAATTGTAATAACATTTCACAATATTACTTTTGCAGAATTATGCGAACATAAATTTAAAACATTAAAAGCGTAAAAAAATCTTTCTGATTCCAAACTTTTGAATGGTAGTCGAAATAGTTTTGATGTTCTCCTCCAGTGAGACAGATGTCAGCACGAAGGGGAAGACTGAAGGAGAGATGTAGAGACAGCTCAGTTTGCTCTGTGTGACCACCATAATGGCATACTGCCAAACGCTCACACAAGACACAACCAACACACGCCATTCCACTGTTCTCGTCTTTCACCCTTTGTTTCTCTCTCTTCTGTTAAGCCGTCACTGCTCTCTCAGCAGAGCTCAGCTGGATATCTAAATAGCGTAGATGTGAATAGGTTTAGGTTTCGAAGAGTTTTTACAGTACATTACATTATTTTTTGGCCTCTTGGTCTTTTTGCTAATAGATTGTATAGATTAGACTTAAAATATTTTTGGCTTTGTTTAGCAAATTAATGTATATACGTATTATTATTTTAGCTGTAATTTAATATACACAAAGAAGATTTGATGAGTTTGGTTTTACTTGTTTAAACAGATACAAAAAACAGTACCTAGGAAAAGGCTATTGAAGGCTAAACGCAACGGTAGTGATCTGGCATGTGAAGTGTGTGGGTTTAGAGTCCAGAGACATCAGTCGTTCTGATGATAGTGTAGGTTGTGTAGTGTAGCCATTAGAGAATTACGGCTCTCAGTTAGTGAGACGGGTCCTGTCTGGGTCAGAACAAGAACGCAGATGAAGATTTCTGTTGGGAGATAGAGACAGGCCAACCTTTGTTTGGGACGCGTTTATTTTAAGTTGGAAATTACAGTGTTGTAGATGTGAACGTTTATGAGATGATCTAGGTCAGGTGCAGTAATAGGGTGCTGTACCTCTCACCCTCAGGACAATCCCATTGGAGACTGGGATGGGATCTTCGACGGCAAACAGCTGTGTAATTTTGCTAGTCTTGAACACACCCGTCTCGTTCCCATATGTGATGTGATGCCAGGTAAGGGCTCTCGCTTCATACTTCTGTATTTTTTCAGATGAGGGTATTAGATTTTATGCTGGCTTTGAGTGTGCCTACTGCTAGAAACGTGGTGTTAGTTGCTCTGTTAGATTCCAGGTTGAGCACCTCAAATTCAAAGTTCACCAAAATCTTAAAATGTAAGGTTTTATAAAATAAAAACGAATTTAAATTTAGAATTGACGAAATCTGTTGCATTTATTAAAATATGCAGATTATTAAATAATTAACTTTATAAACCTATAGATTTTCCTGTGTTTATCCTATAAATAGATTTCTATTGTATTTATCTTATAGATTGTTGACTTTTTTTGTGTGTGTTTTAGATTTCAAGTCAGGGTGTAGGCTAAATATTTGTTGTCAGAAAGCAAAGTGCTCTAGTGTGTGTGTGTGTGTGTGTGTGTGTGAGTGAGTCATGTTAACACGCTGGAAACAGAAGCTCTTTTGTCTAAAGGCCTTGTTTTTTGTGAGTGGAGTGTGGAGCTGTCTTTGTTCCGACTACTTGATTTGTTTGTTTGTGTGCATGTGTATGTGTGTGGGCAAAATGTCTCGTCTTGGTTAATGTCTTAAAGCTACCACTTTTTTTTTTCTTGTTTTCTGTGGAACTAAAGGATTTGTAATTTGCAGTCGTCAGGGTCTAACCTGCTGCTTTGTGTGTGTGTGTGTGTGTGATGCTGTATGTGATATTACCGACATTGTATGTCTATGTATTTGTATTTTCTATAACAGTAAACTTATGTATCATGATATATTTGTTACATTATTTAAAATAATGTTATTGGACACATCCTTACCAAACAATAACCTTGAAACTTTTAAACCATGCAAGGAAGTAAATGTTATGGATTTTAAACAACATGAGAATATTGTGACTTTTTTTGTTCTTTTTTTAGGCAAGCTATTTGCTTGTATCACAGCTTATTGAAATCTTTTTTTTTATTTACTTGCAGAATACTCCATGCAGGATCAGAGGCTGCCCAAAGTCTTTGCCTGCAGGGGCGGCAATGACAAACCTGGCAGCCAGAGCAAACCAAAGACCAAAGGTATTATTCCTAGTATATCTTTATACAGTGATATGAACAAATTCTTATACATGATTTTAATACCAGTGTGAGTAAAAAGATCTCAAGTAATTATAAAAATACATATAATTCAATCATGAGCAAAGCGTGATTTTTTTATTTATTTATTTTTTTTTTTTAATAATTTTTTTTTATTACCACTAACAGCATAGACAGCATCAAGTATATTAGGCTGGTGTTGCTTTCAAACCTAATACAATTTACTTTGCTTTCAGGAGCTTTGTGGTTTTGAAAACTGCTGTTTTTTTTTGTTTTGATTTGTTTAAGAAACCAAAGAAAGAAAGGAAAGAGAACCTTATTTTTAATTTACTGATGTACATCCTTTAAGGAAGCAGCACTCTCTCTCACACTCTGTCTCTTGCTCTTACTAACTTTAATATAATTTGCTGCTCTTTTGCTTCAACATGTAAATTTGTCCTAAATTTTGTTCTGATGGATCATGTTAAATCTTCACCAGACTTGTGATTTCGGCATAAATTGCACACACAAATGAGTTGTTGAACATGTAATGCCACATGTATTCCTCTCTCTCTCTCTCTCTCTCTCTCTCTCTCTCTCTCTCTCTCTCTCTCTCTCTCTCTCTCTCTCTCTCTCACACACACACCTCTCTCTCACACACACACACACACACTGTTTACTGTCTTCCTATCTTCCTATCGTGACTGTTATTCAGGGTTAGGCCTGCAGCCTGGCAGCAGGAGCAAGTCTGAGTTTTATTATACGCTAAATGGCAGCTCGGTTGATCACCCTGCTCAGTCCAAAGCCAAAAGCACATGGTACATAGATGAAGGTAATCAATAATCAATACAGATGGACAGACTGGGAAACTCTAATAATAAAAAATCTTAACAGCAAGGTGCCTTCTTGCTAATATTCAGCCTAAAGAGCACACTCAACTTTAGTTACCTTTAATAGTCTTGGGAAGAAAAAGTCACATGTTAATCTTTGCCTTTGAATGCATCACTGGTGATTTAAAAAGGCAACTTGCTGCTGAGATGTTTTATTGGGAATCCGGTTCACTGTGATATAAATGACTTCATAGCATGACATCATTGATCAGAAAATCACAGGTGACATTCATTTCAAATTCAGTTTTTAATTAAATTTTAAGGCAATAAGAAATAAATGAGAATGAATAAATTATACATTTATTTACTCAAATGAGTTAAGTATTTTATTTTAGAAAACTGCTTTTATTTGCATCACACATAATGTTAAGCATTTATAGCCAGTTTTTCTTTCATTTGTAAAAGCGTTTTATATTTGGTATCAGGCGTATTTGATATTTTTCCACTCATCCATTGTGTAATTGTGTGTGTTTGAATGTTTGTATTTGGCACTGAAAACATCGGGAGACTGTATTCCTTAAACATTGCTTTCATCTGTGTAATTATTTCATATTTCATGTCACTCTTTACTAACGAGCACTATTGGAGAATGTTCCAGGGGCGGTCTGTGATTGGTTAAGGGGTTTATATTGTGTTCGTGCCCTGTGCTGCTTTCATTCTCATTCACCAGATTGTCATTCTTCCAGTGGTGACTTTTTTCTGTGGCCCAGTGTTTTTCCAATATCTTCATATTTCATGTGTTTGTATGTGCTTCAGTGAGGAGAAAATAGCCAGCTCTAATCGTCTTTGAAAGGACATCATATTTATTTGTATGCGCTACCATTCAAAAGTTTGAGTCAGCAAGATATTTTTAAGTTTGTTTCTGTCAGCAGGGATGGATTAAACTGATCAGTATACAGTAGAAATTCGATACTGTCAAAATATTACTATTTGTGATAAAAGTTTGATGGTAAATACATTCTCACACTTTGAACTTTTTCGATTCATCAAATAATAATGAAATTGGATACATTTCATTTAAATGTATATTTTACCCATTTTTATCATATGTTAAGAAATGTTTGAGTGCCATTTCAGCATTACAATTATTTCTGAAGGATCATGTGACGCTAGAAAACATTTATCTCAAAGTTTTACTGTACTTTTGATCAAATAAGTACAAGCCTAAGTATGAGATGCTCATCAAAAACATTTCCAAAAAAGCCCCAAACTTTTGAAAGGCAGTATAACGGTATATAAATATAAATCTTTTTAAAGACTGTTTAATTCGATATGCTGTTGTCAACTATTTAGTATCTGTGAATCCATGTATTATGATGTCATCTGATCAGTTTATATTCCTGGTCCTCCACACTGATGCATCATCTGGATATCATGACCTCTTGGTACTGCCTCTTATTTCTTTGGCTTTCTTTTTTGATAGTTGGCGAGGACCCTGCCAAATCTCTGACGGACACGCCCCCAGACTTCAACCCAGGCTCGTCCCCTTCTCGAGCTCCGCCCACAAACTCATCGCTGTCCAATGATAACAAGTTCCACTCCCTGCCTTTTAGCTTGAGCCATAAAGTTGGCTCCAGTGGGAGCATGAGCCATGGCCCTCTCTCCCTGTCCGCGGGCTCAGTGATGGGGGAGCAGCAAGACGTCCTGCCACCTGCTACCACTCCTGTCCAGAGGCCTCCCTCGCCACCACAAGGTCAGCCGGGGTTAGAGGTCGGGTCATTGGTCGAGGTCAAGGAGAACCCACCACTTTGCGGGGTCATCCGCTGGGTTGGTCTACCTCCAGGACTACAAGAGCCACTAGCTGGGCTAGAGCTGGTCAGTAGATTTATTTGTCTGTATTTGTCTGCTGTAGTACTGCAACTATATTAAATTCTAAGCACCAAAACAGCATATTTGTATGATTTCTGAGATATATATATATATGTATGTATGTATATATATATATATATATATATATATATATATATATATATATATATATATATATATATATATATTTGTTTTTTTTCTTCGTTAGAACTCTTTTCTTTTGTGTGTGTGTGTGTTTAGGAGGAGGAGTGTGTGGGCTGCACTGATGGAACGTTTAAAGGGATTCGTTATTTTACGTGTCCACCAAAGAAAGCTCTGTTTGTAAAGCTGAAGTGCTGCAGGCCTGACTCACGATTCCCATCCTTGCATCATTCACCCAACCCCATAGAACGATGCAACTCCATAGGTAAGAAATACACTTTAATTGTCAGAGTTTACGTTCTTATGCTTATGATTTTGAGTGGCTTATACAGTAAACCAGATTTAGGGAAAAGTAATATTAATGTCCAGTGCTGTATAAGCTCTCTATACAGCATTTACGGCAGAATTTTTTTATTAATCTAAAAAAATTAAAATAATTTTTTATAAAAAAAAAACAAACAAGCATTTTTTAGGAGCAAAAATTGTAGGTACATTAACACACTAAAGCCCTTGATATCTCTCATTTTCTGTGTTCTGCTCTGTCTAGTGTATAATTGAAAGCCCAAGCCTTTAAAAGTATGTTCTGTTAACCCTAAACGTGGATAGATATGTTCTGCTTGTGCAAAGTGCAGAGTGTTCAGATCACTAGTACATAGTAATGATGGGATTTGAGATCCACTCAAAAAAAAGAATAAAAAGTCGGGCTGTACGTGGACAGTTTGTGCAGACAACAGCAGATTGTTCTGACAAAATTTACATCACCTAGACTGTCCGTGAGCTGGAATGAAATGCTGGGTCAGACTTCATATTTTGTCTTTAACACCTGTGTACTTACTACACTATACATTACATTACATGTATATAAGCACAGTGGTACATAGTTATCTACAGCTGTATTGTTTGTGTAACTACATATTTGTAACAACCAACTGAACGTGTCACAGGACTAACAGCACTTTTTTGGTATATTAATTAGACTTAGATTAACCATGTAATCATGTAACCAGTGAGTTATTTTTTTATAAATAAATTGGGGTTGGTGTCCAGAATGTTATACTTTATAACTTTATAACTGGACAGTTCCTGATGAGTTACCACGTAAGTACACTGGTATTACAGTAGTGCACCAACTCCTCCCACGTAACATATCCCTAAGCCTACTCATTTCCAACCCCTGGATCCCATTTCCACCCCTAATCCTACGCATCTCCAACCCTTGAGTCAAATTGTGCCGATTACTCTTATACATATTGTTGTTACAAATTGTAGTTACATATGTCATGTTACACATTTATACTTACACCATTCTGAGGGTTGTTACATGTGTGAAGTAACAGTTTACAGGACTATTTCGAGCTGTAGAAACTATCTACTAATGTGTGCTTACATACTATGTGTACATTTAGTTTCTGTGTGCACAGGTTTTAAAGACACTTAATATAAAGTGGGACCAACTTTGATGGTGAACAAACCTTGTGGTTATATGTTAACAATAGTATGTTTTCATCATAAAGTAAAGCCAGAGTGTATTTGTGTATTAATTAACATTTTCAATGTAGATCTACAGTAGATGTTGATGTCAGAACCTGATTTATAAAATCTCAGAACATTGAAACTCTCATTTTAATTAATCGATATGATTGATCAGTGTTTTTTTTTTTCTTTTTCTGCAGCTTTTGGGGGTTACCTAAGTGAA
Source organism: Puntigrus tetrazona (assembly GCF_018831695.1). Classification (NCBI taxonomy): domain Eukaryota; kingdom Metazoa; phylum Chordata; class Actinopteri; order Cypriniformes; family Cyprinidae; genus Puntigrus; species Puntigrus tetrazona. The sequence continues at coordinate 21,468,732 of NC_056705.1, read as the reverse complement.
GTAGTTAATGAGAACACTCCTCCTCGGACAGAAAATGATGGTTTAGAGGTGATGGTGGGGAAAAAGAAAGGAATACAAGGACATTACAATTCCTGCTATCTGGACTCTACTCTGTTCTGGTGAACACACACACACACACACACACAAAGTGTTAAATTTCTCTATATCACGCTAATATCTACACTGAGATTTAAAGGCAGGAATCACTTTACACAATACCCGTTACATTTGTTTGACACTACTGCAATGCATTCATTTGCTTAAAATTATTACTTTTTTAATGTTAAATGTGTCAATATATATTCTTTCTCTTTCTGCTTGTCAGTCTTTTCTCCTTTAGTTCTGTGTTGGATACGGTGCTCCTGAGGCCAAGATCTAAAACTGATGTAGAATATTACAAAGAGACACAAGACTTACTGCGGACAGAAATAGTCAACCCACTACGAATGTGAGTGGCATACAGTTTATTACCGCATATAATTTATCATATAGAACTTGTAAACATTTTTCTATTTAAGTATTGATTCAAATATTCCCTTTTACTCATTGTCTGTGAAAGACCTAGTTGTGATGTTTTGTTAATCTGTGTGTGAATTTGTTAGACATGGCTACGTGTGCGCCACTAAAATCATGAAACTTAGGAGGATATTGGAGAAAGTGGAGGCCGCGTCAGGATTCACCTCAGAAGAGAAAGGTAAGAAAAGTCTCAAAGAAATGCATTGATGATGAAACACTGCCATCTAGAGATCCAAACAGAAGAACTTGTTTTATTCAGCTTTTAAGATGGTATCATGTTGAGTGTTTCGTTATATTGAGGAACAACACAAAATGGGTGGATCATTCAATTTTAGAGGAAATGTTTATACTTCATTGTATTGTTTGAAAAACTATTTTAAGAAATGTGATCACTTTACAAGCTATCCGTTCAAAAAATGCTATTGTGGTATCAAGTAGTTTGGGAGTGATTATTTTATTTTATTTTATTTTTTCAATTATTTCATATAATCAAGCATTTAAGGATCTTGAGTACATCATTCTGTTTTGTGCAACCGTACTGAAATACAGTTGGCATCTATCATGTCCACTTTGTGCTTTTATAAAGTTGTCACATGTGTCCCTGATATCACACAGAGAACATAAAAGAAGAATACCTAGTTAAAGTAATATACTTTACGTAATTTACATGCTAACATGTTACATGTACTTACAATTATAATAACAATAAATAATTACATGCACGTTACTCTAACTTTAACCCTAACCATATAGTAAGAACATTCATTAATTCTGCATTTATTAATATTACTTCGTACTTAAATGTGTATATAAACCTTAAAGTGTAACTGTTTTCATAATAGCCCCACTGTATTTATTGCATTGTGCTTATTCATAAACACATTATTTATAGATTCTTCAGTGGTAACATTTAAATTAATAATTTGATAAGCTGCACTTATTACTACACTTAAGTGCATACTGGTTTTTACTTTTTATTTTATATAAAAGTTAAATACACTTAATATAAACTGGGACCTCTTGAATAGGCACCGTATGTTCAATAAAATATTGTATAAAAACACTTCAAAGGTGTTCTACAAGAATTGTGAAATGAAAGGTAATAAATTGATTGACTGCCATAGTTCAAATATCTAAATGTGTTATAGTCAGTGTTCAGGAAAGTTACTTTTAAGAGTAAAACCTTTCACACCAAAGAGTGTAATGAATAAACCTCCAGTTGAAGGAAAACAAAATCATATCTGTACAGTAGAATAGAGGAGAAGGTGGTTCAATACTCTTCAGCAATTAAAAAAAAGAATGAAGCACAATTGTTGGTTTATCTAAAGTATTTTTATTGGTCTGGTTGAACTGAATCATCAAAGGTCAGCAGCAAAGACATTAGTTAATAAAATGGGATTAGATACATTTGTGTTACCGTTTATTTTTTTCAATTCACCATTTTAATTAATTTCAATGAATACTAAATCTTTTTTTTTTTTTTTTTTTTTTTGCAAGTGAGATTAATTAATGCACATTCACATTTAGTCTAGCTTTCACACACCTCTGACCTTCTGATTTCTCCCAAGGCTTGTCTGTCAATAAATGGGAAAACAAAGTAAAAAGTGTTACTTTTTTGAAAAAGTAATTTTGATATTTTCTTATAAATTAAAAAGTAATGGATTACAGTACTAGTTACTTAAAAAAGAAATCTGAATACGGTACTTGCATTACTTGTAAGGAGTTATTGTACATCAAAGCTTCTGTGTTGAGTGACATAGTATGGTGTTCTCTTTCTGTTTAGATCCAGAGGAGTTCCTCAACATCCTTTTTCATCACATCCTGAGAGTCGATCCTCTTCTCAAACTTCGGTGCGCCTCTGAAATCCATGCTAAAATTAGCATCACTGCAAAGCTGTAATAAAAAAGTGGTGTTTTTTGTCTTGAAATTTATGAAATATGATTGTTTTATTTGCAGGTCTGCAGGGCAGAAGGTTCAGGACTGTTACTTCTATCAGATCTTTATGGATAAGAAAGATAAAGTGTTGGTGCCAACCAGTCAGCAACTTCTGGAGTGGTCCTTCATCAACAGTGATCTCAAATTTGCAGAGGTATGTACACAGGGTATACTCTGAAAATGCCCTTGTGTTAGACAACATAATTAGAGGAGTACATGAGAGGCCACTTCGCTTCCATGTTTTACTGTTCATATATGTATGTATATATATACATATATATATATATATATATATATATATATATATATATATATATATATATATATATATATGTGTATATATATATATGTATATATATATATATGTGTATATATATATATATATATATATATATATATATATATATATATATATATATATATATATATATATATATATATATATTTACCATTCATTCATTCTTTCATTCATTTGAGATCAGTAAGATTTGTTTAATTTTTTTAAGAGGTCTATGCTCACCAAGGTTACATTTTTTTTGATCCAGAGTATTGTAAAAAGAGTAATATTGTGAAACTGTAGTTTAGATTCTTTGAATAAAAATACCTGCATTTATTTAGTGTGGCGTGAGGACAAATGAAGGGCACTGTCATGTTCTTGTCTGTTTGTTTCTGTCCAGGCCCCTTCTTGCCTTATAATTCAGATGCCTCGTTTTGGGAAGGATTTTAAGATGTTTAATAAGATTTTCCCTTCTCTGGAGCTTGACATCACAGACCTATTAGATGACAGTGAGTCAGTTCAATAACAGATTTGATTTGTGCTGTTATTAGAATACAATCCCACATACCAAAATAATATATCTGTATTTGGTCTGTATCTGTATTGACTAAGATTATTGTAATGTGCATCTGTTTGGCTGAGCTCTGTGTTTTCGGTGTTTAAAGGAGAATGATATAAACAATGATATTGTTTTTGTCAGCTCCTAGAGAATGTCGAATTTGTGGTGGCTTAGCTCTTTACGAGTGCAGAGAGTGCTATGAAGATTGCGATATCACACCAGGAAAGATCAAGCAATTCTGCGAAAAGTGCAATACACAGGTACCACATGAGCCAAAAAAATGCTCTCCTAACTTACCTTTGTCTGCAATACCTTTCATAACCACTAGATGGAGACTTTTCCAACCGAATAATCCTCGAACACACTCGTCTGTAATGTTTCCTTTCTGTGCTTGAACATACAGTAATGTCCATATTTATGTGTACATATTTATTTTTTCACATATGTGTTAATATCCCGGACCTTTAGGTACATCTGCACCCGCGGCGTAAATCTCATCGGTGTGTTAAGTTATCTATACCTAAAGAGCTGCAGGAGTCTGTTTGGAGACAGGGATCTTACCCTCACCAGCAGATGGATCTGTTTGCCGTGCTTTGCATTGAGACGAGCCACTATGTCGCCTTTGTCAAATACGGATCAGCAGATTCAGCCTGGCTGTTCTTCGATAGTATGGCTGACCGTGACGGTACGGAGGATTTTCTAAAATAATTTCAGTATAAGCCATCTAATATAAGTGTAATATATCTCTCAAAATAATAAATTGACTCGCTATTCTTTTACCGAATGGTCAACTTTATTTTTCTTTTCCGGTGGCAGGTGGTCAGAACGGGTTTAACATCCCACAGGTGTCCCCTTGCCCTGAAGTAGGGGCCTACCTGAAGATGACCCCAGAGGAACTCCACGCACTGGACCCCAAGAACATCCAGGGCTATGCACGCAGACTTCTCTGTGACGCCTATATGTGCATGTACCAGAGTCCCACCATGAGCCTCTATAAATAGAGAGGGAGAAATAAAGAAGGAAGGAAAGGTAGGAAAGGGAATGACCAAGAAGGAGAGAGATGAGGGAACGAGGGAACAGGAGGAAAAAAGTGCCCAGGATAACGCACTCCCACGACCGGTTGCCTCATCCTCTGTTCTGCATCTCTCTGTACATACTGCAGGGTAAATACGGTCATGAGAGCAAAGGCGAGATCAAGAGAACGAACGAAAAAGCCTATTTGCACTGTGTGAGAGCATATGTGTTTGTGTGTGTCTGTTGAAGTGTCATTGTTGTTTTCTCCGATTTGTGCCGTCTTGGGCTCAGCTCAGACTCTTTGAGTGTTCGGAGAGCGGTGTTTTTTTTGCACGGAGAGAATTCACAATCTTTCCAGCCCTCAGGTGTTTCGCAGACGCTCACTCACCTGAAGGCTTCACATTCGCCTCCTCCAGCCAGAATTGACCCCTCCAAACAACAACACGTTCTACCCCTGTAAATGAAGCCTTGGATGAATGACCCAAACAGGATGTTTCCCCTCTGTCTGAATTCTTCCATTCGTCATCAACCCATCTTAATGCACTGCAGCGTCCAGCATTAATTATAGTTCAGATGCACTGTGTGTAGTCCCTGTTTTTGCCTTTATATTTTGCTGTGAAGTCTTTGTCAGGTGTGTTCACAAACAGCAGAGCCCTTGACTGCCATGCACTGGTCCCAGATCAAGACGGAAGAAATGATTAAGCACACGTTTTTTTTTTTTCACATGAAGAATTATATAATTGAGCTTTTTTTGTTAAAATAGGAATTATTTAATTTGAATTATGGTTTTTATAAATGTGGAAATTTTAAATATAGCAAAAAAAAAAAAAAACTAACAGCTTCCCAGGCCATGCTTTCTAAATCATAAATTAGTGGTAAATGACTTCCTACGGATACGAGTCCAATATTATGATGATGAAATTCCAAAAGTGATTGTTTTGCAGTCAAGGACATGTTCATGTTATAAAGAAGTGATTCCAGTTCCTGTTTGTATATGACATGCTCTGGTTTGAATGTTCACGGCGGAGGCTGAATGGGCAGAAGCTGTTTCACGCTAAACTGCAGTGCTGTTGGCTAATTTGCGGTAACACTGTTCATCGAGATACTGGATTGATGTACTGCGCACATTTTTGCTATGGGTTATCGGATTGTTTACATGGCCTGGTTTAAACTGAAGGGTTATGGAAAGACACATGCATTGGGATTGTTTTTTAATCTCTGCTGATGTAACCGTACACTATGGGAGAGATTCTCCGTGAGCGGCTGTAATGGGAGAAAGGATGACGACTAGTGTACTTGTGTAAAATGAAGCCAGGTGGACTTTATTATCTCTGTGCTGTTCTCTTAAATGTTAACTAAATTAAAACGCCATTTTGAAAACAGCTTTTGTGGTAATGGCTGCACTGCTTTTGACTTGCTCATTTGGGATTGTTTGTTAAAATGTGTGCGCGTGTGTGTTTTTTTTAAATAGAAGTGAAGACAAGCAAGAGGAAGGATTGCAGTTTGTATGTGTTTGTGTGGTTGAGGTGAATATTTACCTTGAAAAGTTGACAGATGTGCCACCAAGCTGTGAGAATCTCTGTCTTCACATGTCACTGAGATGTGTGCAGCATTTGTGCTTTGATGCCAGTAGTGTTTTCATCTGCCACGTGTCTTTCATCTGAGTGTGTGTGTGTTTGTAGACGGGCTTCAGCAGGCAGACGGACGAGGTGTGTTTGGATGTCCGTTGCCTTCAGTGTTGTCATAAGTCCGTGAGTGTTTGTGTGGGGATTTGTCAACTGCCAGCGGTGCTGCTTTCACCTGTCACCTGTGTGGATCTCATTAACATGGTGTCACGACCAGGGCATGATGTGGTCTCGGATGCAAACACACCAAAGCTGGACAGATGGAGCTGATCTGTAGTGAAGGCTCAGCAGCTGGAGACGCGCACACACACACACACACACACACACACACACACTCACACTCTTCACATCAAGTCACAACCCCTGATGACCTCATATGGTCACAGCCATTACATGTTCAGTTATACCAGTCACATTATATTTTATATATATATTTATATTTATACTATTTATATTCTGTGTTTCATTGTTAAGGTCTTTGCACACTAAGTATGAAATTCTTGTCCGTGTTAAAAAATAAAATCAACCTCACGTTATGTCAATCAAGTTCACAGGCTTTCTCCTAAATTTTAGTCCGTCGTAAAAAAAGGTTTGATTTGTAGCAAGCAATTTTTGACTTTTAGTGTGCAAGACCCTTAACCGTGTGATTACACATATTTTGTGTGATATTATACAATTGCTGATTGTCCACTGTACGTTTGGATACTCATAATAGGTCTGTTAGTAGGTGATATAAGTGACACTTTACAATAGGGTCTCATTTGCTAACAATAATTAATGTGTTAATTAACATTGAGCAACATATGCTTGAAGCCTGTATTAACCTTTGTGAATGTTTACAAAAATCTTAGAAATATATATTAGTAAATATAATTATTAACAATAATTAAGATTAATAAATGTTGTGTAAGTATTGTCTGTTGTTAGTCCATGCACTGCAAGCAAACTTTATTTTCGAAGTTCTCAATAAAAACAATTATTGGAGTACGTTTGCAACAAAATACTATTTCAATGTTTCTGCTTAAACATTTTATTTATGTGTTTCTTTGTAATTATTTGTAAAGTTTACTCACGGTTACCATCTTTTTCATTTGTTAACTAATATTAGCAAATAAAACCTTTTTTGTAAAGTGTTACCAAATCTTATGTTTCCCAAATAAAAATGAATATACTCCACTTTCAGTAAAAAGCACCACTTAGCCTTGTCGTCTTAAACGCTTCAAGACTGTGAACTGCACAATTGTCGTGCTAGTATTTGTCATCGCAACAGCTGGCACACAATGCTCTCATGTAGCTTCTTGGTGTGGCATATGCCTGCTGTTTGCCGCGTGCTACGTGCTAATTTAGCCTACGTTGGCGCTACCTGACCAGATGGAGAACAGTATTGCCATTCCCACCATTAGAGTATAGCCTTGGGGGGTGAATGTCAAATAAAATCAAAGCATATGGATTCCTTCTCTGTTGACTTTGATTCTGATCAACAGAAGATCTGCTGTTGTCAGAGGTTTACCTCAGAGTCTCTCGATGAGAGTTCAGAAACTTAAGGATGAGTACTGTGTGCTCTCTCTGTGTATGTGTTGTACACTCAAAAAAATTATTTTTGCTTCTTGTTCAATTTATTTACGGTAATGGAACACTTTTATCAGCTTAATTTCACTGTCTGCAATCCATCTACATTTTTAAAATAGAGGTTTACGTTATTTATGTTTGGATGGCCAGAGGATTTATGGTTCCCAGTGTGCTTTGCATGAGACTGGATGGGCAGAGTAAATGTTGAAATGAAGTGCTCTTTTACGTGTTTTCAAGCAAGATGAATAAGGGTGAAGCTCTTATATTGAGTTTTGGTGGTTACCATAATGCTGAAAAGTGGCGCTTGTGTTTGGGTTGAGAATGCTAGCTTGTGACTGTGGTATACGTTGCTTTGCTCAATGAGAAATTGGATTCTATAAATAAGCAACTTTCCACTGCCTCTTTTGGTTCAGTTCCTTGTAAGGAAATTTTCAGTAAATTAAGCTCAAAATGAGTAAATGTCCCACAGCAAAACAAAGTAAGAATTTAAGCCACTATTAAGAAGTTATGTCTTCTATAATTTCATAGCTGAAAGATAATTAAGGGTATTCTTAGTTTCTCTTAGGTTTTTACGTTTTTAGTAACTGATTGGACCTTAGACACTGAGACACAGTTTTTTTTTAAAATGTCAAGACATTTGTCAGATAATTTCATATCACGTTTTTTTTGCCGTGTTCAGTTCTTGTACATTATAAGGACCTTTGAAATAAATTAAATAGTTTAGCAAAATAATATAAAACTGTAATGCAGTTGACAGACCTGAAACTGCTTCATAGCTTTGGACTTCCAATCAAAATCAAACATTCAACAGCTCTGTGACCGTTAACAGAAACATTAATTTTAAACATTACCAGAATAAATCCTTAATTCCACATGTAAATTAAGTTCAGCCGAAATATTGTGTATGTATTCCAGTAGTGATTTGAAGCTTCTTGACACCAAGATAAAGTCTTACGTTGAAAATGACTGAAAAGAGGTTGTGTGTAATTACGCATCTCTCACTTGTTAACAAAGCTCAGTGTATTACAGTAGTTCAGGCATTCAGTTTTGCGTGTGTATTGTTTTCCACGGCGACTGCACGTGTCCCTAATCCGTGCATCAGAATGGAAGTAAACACACACTGGCTGTGATTTGACAGTTGTTTTCTAATTCTCCCTGTCTAATTCCTTACCTATACTTCTAGTTAGTTGAAATTCACTCCTTGAGCTGTTTTTTTCTCACGTTCCCAAGGGAAAACATCCACAGTGTGAGAGAGAGAGTAAATGTTTAAACCTACTCAGACAACAGGAAAACAGTGATTTCCAGCAGTAAAGATGAAAGGGAATCTCAAGACAGAGCAATTTAAAGCCAATCAGTACTAACCCAATATAAAACCAGAGAATCGCTTTAACTTCTTCCTAACAGCAGCTTTTATTGGCCGTCTTCAAAGCTCAAAAACTGGAGCAGGTAATGCAGGAATGATGACTGATGATAGCATTACCTCTTCTTATTCAGCCTCCTTTAAACGATCTCTTTGATTAAGTTCCATCCTGAGCTCTTAATGATCATCTCGATGCCTGTGATCAAACTTAGATCAAACTTTATCTGTATGTCATTTTAGTTGTAAAACGCAGTCTTCTCTAATCAAAGGGGAATTTATAAAGGTTTCCGAACACCAAAAGGTGTGAGAGATAGGAGGAAGAATACACATTGTGCGCTTTTCGTTTAATACAGTTTGGTGTGGATCTGTGTAGTCATTAATGAGCTGTGTAGCAGATGCCGCTGTTGGCTCTGAAGAACAGGTGTTGCAGAGCTACATATGCAGCATGCCTGTGTAAAATATTTAACCTCATAACAGGCAGCACACACGCATACACACACGGTGGCATGTGTAAGGTGCTAAAAGCAGTTAGCATCGGTGTGCGACTTGTGGCAGGACTGGTGTGTCTGACTGCACACCCTTCATTCTCCCTTTTCTCCATTCGTCTGTCTCTAACGCTGCATTATTTACAGGTGCTTATAGGACACAAGGAAGTCTTACGTGATTTTTTTTGTTTCCCACAAGTATATATTTACATTTACATTTTAGTTATTTAAAAGCAGCTTAGAAGTAGTTAAAACCAAAAGAGGAGCAACAACATGCCAGGTCTCATTTAGCCTAACCCAATACACATAGCACGTTTTTTTTTTAAAGAAAACATGTAGATAGAATAGAATTGAAAAATAATCACTTTATGAAACAAGTAGAAGGAATCGAAAAAAAAAAAAATCTACTATCAGATTTTAAAGAATAGAAGTAGCAAAATAAATATGGAATTGATAGGGTCAAGGCTGTGTGTGTGTGTTTTTATTAAAAGATAGATATGAAGACAGATAAAATAAAATTAGAATAGATAGTATAAAAGATTTAAAGGGTCAAATAAAGATGCAAGAGATTGTTTTTAGCCATTTCTTGAAGATGGCTAAAGATTTAGCTGTTCTGATTTAGTTGGGCAGGTCATTCCACCAGGTAGGAACAGTTAATGAAAAATTTCTCTCTCTCTCTTTCTCTCTCTGTGTGTATGTATATATATATATATATATATATATATATATATATATATATATATATGTATGTGTGTGTGTGTGTGTGTGTGTGTTTTCTTTTTCAGGAATAATGCAATAGTAATAGTTGCTAAAAATTCTATTAAAATGTGTTGTGGTTTCTACCAATATATTAAGCAGCATTAAAAAAATATTTATATATACATGTTATTAATGTATTATTAATGTTATTCATATATTTCACATCTCTCAAATCAATGCAGCCTTGGGTAAGCATAAGGCATCTTAAAACATTTTTCAAAACACAGACTCTTTTAAGATCTTTTAAGATCTTTACATCTCTTTAAGACTTTTTCTTGTATTACATTGATTTTAATTGCAAAAATACCCAAAGTCTCCAGTGTAGTATCTCATGGCATCAAGTCTTGGGGACTAATTCCTAGGCCCCCTGTCATGGACAAATTCATAACTTAAGGAAACACATTCCTCCTTATGAATCAGTGTAAATATGAGCCATGTGACATGCGTGAGACCTCTATATGTGTGAATTTACATGTATTAATTTAGCAGATGAATACTGTGCAGTATCTCGCACGCAGAAGTGGAGGAGCACCCAGGGCCTGCAGAGGAAGACAGAACGCGAGAGCAGGAGCCTCATCGCCATGCAGATGACACGAGTCTATCCCCTCGACTCGGAGGTAAAACTCATAAAGAGTGCTTGTACACACACAATAGCATCTTCTTCCTGTGCTGGCAGTTCTATTGTGCTATATGGCAAGAGGCCATGCAGAGTGCAATTATTCGTTTGTGATACATCCTTTTTTCCTGTCATTCCCGTTGTGGCGCAGAATGCTGGTTTTGTTCCGACACTCGGCGTTCCGGCTGGCAGCTGTCAGCTCCGATACCGTCTACTGCTCTCAGTGTTCCCAGCCGCTCCAGTCGGAATTCCTAATTAGATTTGCCATTTTCACGCGTCTGATTGCCATACATAACAACACAAAGAGGCCGACATCGCCACACACACACACACCTCTAACTGTAACAATTCATAACAATGCTCATTAACATGTATGGTGTGACTGCATTGATTATGACATTACCATCTGAATGGATGACCTGCCCACGCAATTTCATTACCGGCTTGTAGATATGGATTAATAAACTTCTTATTCTGGTCCAAGGCTGGTTATTAATTACACAAATTAGCGAGGGCAGGGTAATCAACTTAGGGTCTGTTTGCCTTATAATAATTGATCTAATTTTTAGCGAACGTTGCTGTTGGGCAAGGCTGAGAGATCACCTCGTTAGCAAAAGTTTAATTCTGATCATAGTTCATGAGTCGTTTGCCTTAAGGTCAGATCTGAATGTCAGAAGCGTTTGAAATTGATTGGTGTTAAATTGAATCAATGTCATGTTCAGGAAAAACAATAACAGTTAATGGATGAGGCTGAAACGCCATCTGCAGAGGGAGGGAGAGATAGAGCAGGAGAGAATTAAGAGAGAGAAAGAAAGAAAGAAAGTATGGGCAGTGAGGATGGAAGGAATGGAAACGGAAGCATGGATAGGAGAAGGTAAGAAAGTAAATGGGCGAGGAAGTTGGATAAGCAAGAAAGGAAAAAGGCATAGAATGGAAAGGGCTAAAAAAGAAAGAGAATGAAATAAAAGAATGAAATTATTGTTCAGGAATCAAGGAAGGAAGGAACAAAGAGTGTTTGATATTTGTCTATGAGCAAACCAGGCAGAACACTCATAGAGGCTTCAATAGAAACAAAACCTAAAAGAGTTTAGTCAACTTAAGTTCACAGCACTTCACCCCTTTATTTCTCTGAGAGTGGCTGTAGCTAATAACTACTATCAAAGTTTGCAGAATGCAAGCGCCTGTCGTTCTCTCCATCAATTCACTATTTTCCTCTCTCTCTCTTTCTCACTCACTCTTTGTTTAAAGTGACTGGAAGAATGCCAGCTGTTACAAATCCTCCTGATCCTTTACAAAGCTAGCGCACACCGATAGGAAAAAAAAAAAGAGAGAGGAAAAAGATAGAGAGAGAGAGAGAGATTTACTAGTTCTATGAGGTCTTCACAAACACCTGGCTTCTCTCTCTCCACCTGGAAGAACAGCAGTCGTTTTCAGAATTGTGTGAAATTTCACACTCGTTTTTCACAACACATTTTAATATGCACTGTGCTTTTTCTCGTTCCTCCTTCCATCCGTCCCTCCCTCGCTCGCTCGCTCGCTTTCGGCTCCGAGTATGAAATCCTTTCATTCTCCTTTATTCACCGTTGCCAAACTCGGCCTCCCTGCCAATCATGGCTGAGCGACAGCACATACAATTTTCCGCCAGCAATTTGCCCCCTTAAGAGGAAAATTGCTTTGGATAGAACCTCTCCCAGCAAGACAACCACAATAAACAGCTACAACTGTAATGGCATTGGTGCTGTCAGCCTCGGGCCGGGACGGGCGTTCTCACACACACCGAGGAGAGATGCTTTAAACCCACCCTGCCCTGTAATATCCACACCTGCGCAGAGCCGAGCGCTCCGCCAATCCTCCCTTAAACATAACTCACTGCCATCGTGCCGGAATGACTGCTATGAAAGGCTTTTGTCAGATATGCCACGGGACGGCCCGTGTGCGTGCGTGCGCGGATTGTCATTTATTATATGTTGTGTGGTTTTCTGTCAGTGCGCGTATTGATTTGTGCGCCGGCGGAGAGGCAGAGGTCACTTTGATCGGCGTGAGATGAGGAGAGGGAATAGCAGAGAGCTGACATTCCATTAGCTGAGAAAAAAGGACTCCAAATAAAGAGGAATATGTTAAGGACAGGCGGCGGCAGAGGGGTGATATGACTGTAATTAAGAGAAGAGAGAGAACAGCGGAGTGTCTGCTGCGGGAGGCTATTGTCTGACGGAGACGGCCGAGATCCTGCTCTTATATTACATGCTTGACCTTTCGCCAACCACACCCCCACCCGTCCACTCATCCGTTCTGCCTTAGGTTTTTTCGCGGGTCTCGCTCGCAATCAAACTTTTGACTCTCCTCATGTGCCCTTTTACTTCGGAGGCCTCGACCCAGATGAAACCCAGTCGTTTTATTATGGCCAGATAGGAAAGGTTGGTCACCTGGACCGTGCGTTGTCTTTTTCATCTCTGGACACTTCATCTCAGTGACAAAAAGTGGCCAGATTTAGCTTATTTCACCTTACGCTGGCCTTTTCCAATGCCACTGGGGAAAACGTGTAATACCTTAATAAACAATATTCTTTGAGAAACACACGAGGCATCGCCACACGGGGTGTGTGGCAGTCAGACAGCGTTTATTAGTTAGGCGTTTTGAGGTCTGCATCTCCTCAGAGTGTCAAAGACATAAGAGCACTACTTTATCATTGTTTGTCTGACTGGGGATCCCACAGGGGCTGGGAGTGTGTGTGTGTGTGTGTGTGTGTGTGTGTGTGTGTGTGTGTGTGTGTGTGTGTGTGTGTGTGCGCGCGAGAGAGAAAGACAAAGAGCAGGCCCTCTGGATGGGTTTGTATTTTGAGCTTTCTATTTCAGGCTTTACAACTGGATATTTATTTAACATATAGCATATTTGTTATGAGTGTGTGCAGTTCAATGCTCTTAACCCTGCTGGAGAGGGTGAGTGAGAAATTGAATGAGCAAGTAAACAGAAAAAAAAGACAGAAAAAAAGGAAACACACTGACACTGTGCTCTTGTGCCATTTCTTGAATGCTGAATGAATGAATCATGATAGAAACTTAATCCAGAGAGTGAGTCATACCCGTCTTTTTGTTTCTTTCAAGGTTCCTGAGTGCATCAGAGTTTGGAATCAAACAGGAATTAAAACTGTGTAAATTCAGGGTTTGTATGCCCTAGCACACACACATTATATAATGCCAACCCACACAGTTTTAGGCTGGAGAGTCCAGAAATGCCATGTCTTTCTTGTGGCGCAGCCTTGAGTCAGACATTTATTCATTGGTCTTTCTTTTTAGATCATGACCTTTTTAGGCTTTTTTCAACAGGAGATTATGTTTTAAAGGCTGTTTATGTTAATATTAAGTGGTATTTTAGACACAGTTTTGTAAATACTGACTGTAGCTCTATTCCACCAGTGAAAACAGTTGCGAGCAGAATCACAGCAGAACATTTGCATCTCTGCAAATACAGTGGCATTTCATTCCTGAATGATTCAGTGTTTTTGAATTATTCAGGTGAATCAGTTATTCGACCCATTCATAAAGACGATCACTTGCTTTCTTCCAGATTGAACCATTATGTTGCAGGTATATTTTATATTTAAACCATTACAAGAGCATTTCTGCAATTGCATCTGTAGCGTTCATGCATTCGTTGAAATAGATATAAAATAGATCTAAATTCATTAAATAGATTTAAATTCCACTTCAAATGCAGCTTCTGTGGCACCTCTGCAATGCAAAGATTGTCTAAATTGATTTAATTTATATAATGAAGATGTTGATGATTCCTATTTCAGTTGCATTCACTGACTAAATGTATTAATTTACATAAAAATGGAAGCACTTATTTAAAAAGGTTAGAAAAGTTGCCCTCGTAAAAGGAAGAAAAATTGGGCTTGCTTCAGTTTTTATCCTGGCTTCGCTTTGAAGTGTCCTCCTTTTTGGCCACCATGCCGCACGTAAACCACATCACTGTAAAACGGAGCCCGAGAACATCACCAGCTCCTGGAATATTTGTTTAAAGGTCAGAGAGAGCCTTTGTGATGGTATTGGACATAACTCAATTTAATTACATTTATAAGTAATTCACACAGATGAATCAATTTCATCATGTCACAATTTCTGTTCACTATTGTACAAGGGCCAGACACAACAATAGCTGGGTCACGCACAAAGACCTTGCTTAAATTGTAAAGCAAGTAAACGCTAAAAAATAAGAGAACGTTACAGTCAAACAAAGAAACAGGGATTGCTGGGGGAAGGGTTACATCACGCAAAATTGATTAATATTTGCTTTCAGAATGACACTGGCATGATGCATGGGTGCTTCAGTCATGCAAATGAATATCTTAAAGAGACGAATCACAGCGGCCCCGGTAAAGTTCAACAGGCAGATTTGCATATTTATATTAGCTGTAACAGATAGTAAGTGCATCAGGGAGGAGGAAATATAATGCATTTGTCAAAGTACGCCTCTAACATGGCCGAACATTGAGCTTATTAACTTCTAAAATTCTGATATCTTCAATTATTCACACAAAGCATGCCTCTCTAGATGTATTGTAGGACATTTTGACAAAAGGAACAGGCATTAGAGAGAACATAATGACCTAAATGGAGCCTGTACTTATTATAAGAGCACAGATATCAAAAGCAATATACCACTGATCCAAAACAATACAGCTATACCATAACTTTACCATTGTGATGTAATCATAAAACAGCCCTAGACAGTGGGCTTGTGTCAGAGTTATGGTTAAGGCTACGCTCCCTGCATTAAAAGCAAACTAAAATCATTTATTGCTTCTCGTTTAACATATATTAATCTGAGCAAACTATTCAAACAGAATCTCTCAGCTTCTGCTGTACCTTTAAAAATAATCTTAACATTTATCACTACACAGCTTTTGCTACAGTATCATGAAGAAAACCGCATTTTGAGTGATCCACTTTAAACTAAAAAATATATACACGCTACTCTGTAGAACTAGGAGTTGGTAAGGTTTTAAATGTTTTTGAAATAAGTGAAATGCTCACCAAGGTTGCATTTATTTGATCAAAGTGCAATAAAAACAGTAATTTTATTTAAAATAATTGCAGTTTAATTGTTGTGCACTTAAAGAATAATGGTTCCAAAAGGGGGTTTGCACAGCAATGCCATAAAAGAACCGGTTTTGGTTCCCAAAAGAACCTTTCAGTGAAGAGTTCTTAATCTAAACTAAACACCCTTTTTTTTTTTTTTTTACTGTAACATTTTATGGAATGAGAAGGTTATATGTATTTTGAAGGTATTCTAAAGGTATAGATAAAGAACTTTTTTTTTTACTTACAATTAATAATTATTACAGTGTGATTTTTGTACTGATTTCCACCTCATGAAACATGATCATTTTATTTTTGGATTATTTGATGATGTGATGATTTCACGAATGCGGCTATTTGAAGGAACAGCATTTATTTAATTAATTTATTTTTAAATCTTTTGCAACACAATAAATGTCTTCACTGTCAATTTTGATTAAATAATTGTTAATAACAAGTGTACTGTGTGTGTGTATACCATATGTTTCATGAATATATACATGAGTTCTATAACAATACATACACATATTATGTAAACAAACATTTTTGATTTTAAAAAAATTGATTCATCCCTATGATTCATTTGACATCACTAAAAATAAAACGAATAAAAAGAACTTGCTCACCCTGAGCTTTTAAACAGTATAGTATATATAATGTCCAATATAATCAGAAATGCTCTCTTTTAACTTTTTAACTGAAATTTCCATATATATTACAGCGATCGTTTTCAATTTAAATATGGTGTGTATTGTATAGATTTCACATGCTCTCTAGCAAAATGTGATATGTGATGAGTTAATCTACTCATCTTCGTCCTCCCACACTAATGGCCAACTGCCTCCCTATTCATGATTACAACTGATAATATCATGTGACGCTACATGTAATTTATGGACGGAATAACATATGCAATATGTGAGCGGTTGTATGCTGCTTTGTCGAAAGGTGATACACAAAATGAGAGACGGAATATTCAATTAGTAATCTGCTGAGCCATATGTTAAGCACTCAAGCCGTTCCTTATTCTAAAGAATATTTTGAAAAACAACTCCATTTTGAGCCATATCAATGAACGCCATTAGTTTAATGCAGTCCAGAGGAGTGAACTGTAACTTTATCTATGTGCAGTTTGAATGGTTGGGTTTAGTGTTGGCAGACACTCAATCTCTTGGTTTGCTCATTGTTTTCATCAGGTGCACTGTTCCTATTCATAGTGTTAAACAGGCCATTATACAACTGCAATTACAACACACTCCACCGCTCTGCAGGTGCTAGGAACCCTGGCAAAAATGGGAGTTTTAGCTTTGCTCACACTCGAGGTGAATGGCAACCCAGACTTTGTGATTGCCAGTTTTGTAGTGTTGGTTCACTGCATTAGTGTTGCCAGATTAGGATAGTTTTACACCGCTGCTTGCTTTACGCTTTGCCATGACGGTAATGTAACCCCGAGGAAAAGGATTTAGCGTTGGAAATGTCGTGCGAGTCTTGCATGTTAATTTCACTTGCTGGATTTTGGCTCTGAAATTTGGCAGCCTTAAAATACTGCCAAAATGTTGTGCTGTTTTTAAATAATGTGCACTGTTGATCTATAAGGATGCATTTATTTGATCAAAATAGAGTCTGTCTGTCTGTCTTAAAAAAAAATTCACAAATAGATATAAATTCATATATCATTCTTTGAAATGGAATTATTGTGTAATGAATGGATGGATGGGGAAAGAAAGGAACAGAGAGATTTCAGGCACAGCATGAAAGAAAGTCATAAGTGACTTGTGGTTTTTGTGGCAATTTTTCTTCATCAGCCTTAACTGAAGCAGACAGGTCCCAGTTAGCTGGATTTATGCTTTTCTTCAGAAATATGAACAAGCTACAGTCATTTCAGCACTGCAGTGATGATAACACCAAATCTAATCAGAGAGAGCAAAATGGATTTTAAAAGCCTGTTGCTGTAATGCTTCCACTCATAACCAACCATTTCAACCACATGCTTAACTTAATTCCCCTCAGAGAGACAGGCTGCCCATAGAGGCAGCCTGAAATATAACCGCCTCACATAAAGAGACCCTTTCTCTGCATTTAACAGGCAGAAGGACACTTCGACTTAGTTGTATGATGGCATGAATTACAGACTATGAGAGAATAACAAACAATGCAGAAATTTCATTATGGTTTCCCACAATAACTGAATTATGGAGGACAAAACTCCAACAGATTAAAAGATGGAGAGATGGATTGATGGGAAGCAGCGTGTTGGTTATTGACAGGGACAGATTGGGATTCTTAGACACACTAATGTTATTCAGCTAATGTTCAACATGTAGACATTATTTTGTGTGCCGGTGAGAAACACGAATGAGCAAATATGATAAATTTACATTCAGCAAAGTGACTATCGGTTCGAGTGGTTAAATAGAAACGAGACACATTCAACGGACCAGGACATCTCTTGCTGGTTTGCACTGTTGTTGTGATGTAGATCTGCACACCTTTAGCTTATAATGTGTGATGGAAAGGTTGCCAAACTGTGGGTAATTACTGTATTGAGCCGATATGAAATATCAAATGGCTGGTTCAATAGCTCCCATGGTGGGTGAAAATTCACTGTACACTTTATGAGCTCATAAATCAATACAAGAAAAAACACCAGTTAAGCATCCAACAGAAGCTATTAAATCACTTAGCTGGATATTAAGTCAGGCTATGTCAGCTGCCAATACTTTTTAACACCTCCTGCTAAGCAAGCAGTATAGACCGGTGCTGATTGCTTCAACTTTTACACATACTGAAATATTCACCAAGGCACAGTGTGCTGTCACAACACTGGCAACGAAGAGATGATTATGTGTTATATCACCGGGTGAAAAGGAAAAGAAAGGGAGAGAGAGAAAGAGGTGGAATTTATTAAGTGGGATTTTAAAAGTGTTTCATGTGACGTTATAGGAGATCTGTAAGAAAACAGGATAAATCGGTTAAATGTTGTATTGATTACAAATACACACGTGCATTAACATGCACTTTAGGTTTGACTTAAGCAAAGCAATATTTCAGCTTTTAAAATATTTTCTAGTCTGACTGATCCAAGAGCTAACAATACTGTTAATGTGATTGTAGCTTGGCATCATTTAGCACGTTTACATGCTAATCTTGCTAGCATCGTGCACTCCTCCAAAAAACAGAGTTGATGGCAGGATGCATTTATTATTTCAATATATTATTATGTTTCATGCATAAAGTTGAAGACGTGGGTTAAACGATGTGTTGAATTTAACAAGGATGGACATGCTCTCAAAAGGATCGCATAATTTTCGCATCTCTCATGTTTATTGAAATTTTGTATTATTATTTTTTTCCAGACAACAGTTGGTATGTTGTTAAACTACAGTACAATGCATTGAATGCACTGTACATCTTCCCTCTTATTGTCATTCCACTCAAAAATGCCACTACTTTCTCTCTATTAGAGTCTATTTTAGCTCGATTATAAACGTAAACGCATGATGTGTTCAGCAACTGAATCATATCAATCATAATTGCGCTATATGTAATCAATCTTACCCACGGTGCACTGGGGTCAGGTAGGAAACGCATTCTCATTTACAATCAATTACACCTCATCAGAGAAAGAGAGAGAGAGAAAGAATAAAAGAGGGAGGACGAGAGAGCAAGAGAAAGATAAAGAAGGATGGGGTAAGGATGTTTCTTGCTCTACCTCTATAAATACCAGCAGGAGGGCCTTGGCCTGCAGATCAATGCAGTGCAGTTCTTCTGTCAGGACTGTAATGGTGTAATGGCAGCTGGCTCTCTCATTGCTAGCAATCAATAGCCCGTCTCTCCTGGCCTCAGACCGGGGGACACGGTGTATGTGTGCGAGACGCTGGATTGGGGTTAAATGACAACCACAGGGCTCCTGACTAGATTTTAGCCTTGTTTTACCTGGTGACCCCTACCGGCTTTACCTCACCTCCGTCTGGAGACCCCAGCAACACAGAGGTGAGGAGAAGAGCACCTGCATCTCCACATGACCAAGCGAACTCCTTAAATACTATAAACAGCCATCTCATTCTGATCTAAGATTTTACTATTATTATTTTAATGTTACAAACATTCATTTTAAATACTTTATTTTAGTGCATCCATGAAATCCAGTCTGCATTCGAGGCGCTCCTAGCTAATTTGGCCAATTATCGTCCACGGTGAGTCGGTTCATGTCTTTTTGTTCAAGGACTTAGCTTCTGTCTTTCTCGCACTTGCAATCTCTCTCTCCATTCCACCGTCTTTGCTTTGCTCTTATCTATTTACCTATTACCACTAATATGGAGAACATCTCTAAACTTGAGCTAGAATTTTAATGAAGACAACCATGGTAATACATTCAGTGAGACGGGGAGATGGAGAGCAAGAGAGAGAACTGAAAAAAAGCATCAACAAACATAGAGATGGACAGATGAGCACACTCTTTGAGAGACTGATACACAAACTGACACCTTCGCCTTCGCTGATCGACAGAAAGGTACACACACTCGTACTCACACACAGACACAGACACAGATGACGGTACGGGAACCTTCTGAAATCCTGACAATGGAATTTTACAATAATGCCTATTAAACAATGCCCAAATTAAAATTAATAAATGTGCATTTTTGGGCTAAAATTTTGTGTTGATGAAAGTTTTTAGCAAGGGTGCATTAAATGGATCAAAAGTGATGGTAAAGACATTTATCATATTACAAAAAGATTTTTATTTCAAATAAATGACGTTCTTTTGAACTTCCTATTTGGAAAAAAAAAATCAATCAATCAAAAATTTCCTTTCCTGTTTGTGTGTTTGTAAACAATTATAAAATTTCCCACAAAATATGAAGCACACCTTTTTTATCAATATGAATAAGAAATAAGAACAAATCAGCCGAAGGATCACGTGACACTGGAGACTGGCTGATGAAAATTCAGCTTTGCCATAATGGATAAATGACATTTTAAAATAAACTGTTATTTTGAATTGGAACAATATTTCCCAATATGATAATTTTGCAGTATTGTCATGAAATAAAAGACTTCTTTCCAAAAATACAAATAATAATATTATAATAATCCTAAATCCACAAATTTGTAATTTTTTAAATGTGTGCAATATGTATGCAATATGTGTTTGTATAATATTTTTCAGTAATGAATAAATAAATTTGGCCATGTAATAAATCTCTTTTTTTATGTTTAATAGATTTGTAGGCTAATTGGTTGCCTGTATAGAAGATGAACCGTGTTATAAAAGATGTGTGTGTTCCCTCTGAACTTTTACTCATTTCTGCAGAATGCTGCACTCCTGTAATCCCGTGACAAATATATACCCGCGTACAGGTTAGTTGAATCACGACAAATTATTGCTTTAGTTTGATTTCACCTGGACCTTTAAAGTGCATGCAATCGTACTTGGACTGAAAAAAAAAAAACCCCAGACACAATTGAGACTAAATTTGCTCTGATAGCCCGAGGTCTAAGAGGGATAACAAGACATTCAGATTATCAGCTCATTTCTTTTTTTGGTGCCTTTGTGATCGCATTTAGTAAGAACATTTAGTATTTTTAATGGATTGCACTCACTAATAACGGGCACATTCCTACGGGTAAAATTTTTCCAAGTGCATATGTGTGCTTTTGTACTGTCCAGCACCCCGTGTTCCTGGTCTAAACCACTCTACTAATGAAGTTTATTCTTCACTGCTGTCACACATCCAGAATAACACACTCCCCCTTCTTTATATAATGATGCACAGCTCACTGAGTTCCCCACCATATCCTTTTAATCCATACACACACACATCGTCTTTGCTACTACCATCGCTCCTGTTCTTACAGCCTTACTAACACCCACTGTGCTACAAGAGAGAAAAAGAGTGTTTCTGCAGCGCTCTCTCCACACAGCATGTAGACCATCGCAGTGAGTGGGATGACACTTTAGTGTGTGTGTGTGTGTTTTGAGCAAGTAGGGGTTAAAGTGACACACTTCCAGTCAACAGGTCCTAAAGTGTTCAAAAAAACGTATCTAGCTAACAAGTGTGTGAAACAGACACTGTGAATGTGTGTGTATGAATGTGTAACTATGTGTGTGTGAAAGACTTAAAAGTGTGAGTGTGTCTGAGGAAGATGGTGGGGGAAAGGGGAAAGAAAACAAAATGAAGAGCAACGGCAAGCAGTGTGTGTCCCTCTTTTTGATGTTCAGTGTTATTAGTCAATACGTTTTGTCTTTTTTTTTTTTGATTACCTTTATTATGATTTAAATAAGCATTCTGGGAATGATAAAGATGGTTTCATATTATATATATATATATATATATATATATATATATATATATATATATATATATATATATATATATATATATATATATATATGTATAATTTAGTTTAAGGTGTTAGAGATACACTAAAAGCAGGATCTGTCTTCTTGTAGTAACCAGGTTTGTTGGACTCTACGGCAAGGAAGCATTTGCTGACTCTGTACACTGTCAAGGCTTTTCTTTATCTTTCCAGGTATTCTGACAGTTTTAATTCTTTATTCAGAAACAGACAGCATCTTATTTACTCTATTTAGTTGTAGCTTTTGTGAAATGTTTGTGTTTGTGTGTGTGTGTGTGTTTAATAATTAGACTTCCCGGTTTAGTTTTTAATCATGAAGATGTTTTAGTTCTGTCTCACACAAATATACTGAACGCACTGAGAGTGATGAGTGTTTGTTGTCGCTAATTCTCCATAAAAGCTCAACAGTGAGCCTTTTGTTACGTTGTGTCTGTATCTGACAGGCATCTTACATGCATTTACAAATCTACAAGTGTAGAATTAACATAAAATATGTGCTTATGGAAATAAGTGATTCAATTGGGAATGGAGCAATTAATGAGAACATTATCAGTCATTTTTTTTTTTTTTAATCGAAATCAGAAATCTATACAGCGGTAAAGTGTGTGTGCCGCTGCATTATGTTAACACAGAACCAAAGCAGAATCGGAGCCACGTTTGATAATAGAAGCTGTATGATCATTCTTTACACTAAAGTGGTCATTATTCACGAATGTCCAAAATCAATGAAAATTAATTGGAATAGCAATTAAAATAGCTGAAGTGCACACATGAAAGGCAGCTTTTTATGCACGAAACAAAATAATAAATCGGCTAAGCAACGGCAATAATAATTTACAAATTACAATGATAAAAATAAAGACTCAAAACTACTAAAACATAGTACCCAGAACAGAGCCTGCTCACTTTATGCATGACCTTTTGTTTTTTTTTTTCCTTTTGTTTTTTTGTATTTATTTAATATATAATCTTAAGCAATTAGAATACACCGGGGAAAGAGACTAAAGACTGCCACTTATTGCTCCAGTCTTAGATTCCCTGGATGTGGGGTGGTGTATGTGTCCACACTGGCTGCCTCTGGCTCAAAGATCAGGTTGTGTTTTAAAAGTTAATACTACCATAGTATCATTCTCTGTAGTTCACGTCTGCTCTTCATCTGCAGTCCCCTAACGCCGGGGTCTCATCTCATCTCATCTCATCTCATTCCAGCATATAAGTACAGTGAGTTTTCTGTCAAGTTACCTCTCACACACACACACACACACACACACACACACACACACACACACACACACCGTGTTCCTCTAGACCTTTTATTTAGCCTATATAGTGCTGAAAAAGAAACACACACACACACACACACACACACACACACTCACACACACGCTTTATTATGTATGATGTGTGTATTTGCACTCAAATGAGAACTCTTATCTACTAATTACCTGCTATTCCTCTCACATCTGCATTCCAGCATCTCTCCCTCACACAAACACACTGCACATTAATGAAGCTCCCGCCGAGGAACGGTAGATTTGAATTAACGGAGCATCCGTCATAGCTGATCAAAAGATAAACGGCACGGGCGATCTCTCGCGCTTTTATGGAAATTCGTTCTTGATCTCGAAGTCGCACGTTAAAGAGCGGAAAAAACGAGTCCCGTTAGAAACCACTAGGAGGCGTTGCACTCCAGCCCACTGCATAACTTGGTACCGAACGGCGTTTTCTTGGCTTTACGAAAGCGAACACGCAGAATTCGGTCGTTGTTGTTTTTTTTATTTTATCTATTTTTATTTGTTTGTTTATTTTAAAATATGGTTTCAGGAGCGGGTTCCGCCGGGACGGCGCATTTGTCGCGTGTCCAGTTTCACGTTGCTGAGAGAATAAGAGCTAATGTCATTTTAATCAGCAGACAGATGTCATTGTCAGACGGGAATGTGCTTAACTTGGAGAAAAGACAAACAGCATATCACTTGAAAACAAATAAAGGGTTATTCTGCACAGTACAATATCTAGGGTTGTCTACAGGACACTAAATTAAGTCATTTAGTTCACCTATGCTTTTATTCACATAATTCAGATTTTATTTAATAAAAGGCTAAACAATTTAGAAACAATTGTTGGGAAAGATTATTATGAGTCAATTTAAAAAAAAAAAAAATGTAAAAGCTAAGGAGAAAAATAAAAGGAAAATATATATATATATATATATATATATATATATATATATATATATATATATATATATATATATATATATATATATATATATATATATATATATATATATAATTGCAATAAATAAATAAAATACATTTTATTGTATTTTGCTAGTGTAGATATTTAACGCTTATATCCTAAACTGCATATTAAGATGTAAAAATACATGATGAAATGCATGGCTTATATGTATATATATGTATATATGTATATACATATAAATGACTTAATTTTTTAACACAAATGTGTAATAGATTTTTTTTGTCTTGACTGTTTTTCCTAAGCTGGATTTGTGGGATTTTTTATTTTAGAGGTAGTGAATGGAGTAATGGCAGAGGAATGGCAGGGCGGATACATGGCCAATTTCAGCACAATTACACTTAGTTGACCTCCCTTCTAGGGCAATTTACACGACTCCCAAAGTGTATGCATGTTTATGCAACACTGGCATGATGGGTACAAAACCCCAAGAGTCCATTTGTGTGCCTGTGTGTGCCTGTGTGTGTGTGTGTGTGTGTGTGTGTTGTGCAGTTTTCCTGCTTAAATGTCGTCAAAAACAGGAGGGGCTTTACCGTAAATCTGTCTCTGTGTTTCCAAACCAAAACACTATGAAATTATTCTCATTAAAAAAGGGTAAAATTGGTAAGAAATGCAAGTATTATAAAAGCCGTAAACTTTAACTTATTTTTTTTAAATTAAGCAAAACAGTGTAGCCCTTTTAACCCTTTCTCAGTAATAAATCCACAACAGTTTCAAAATCAGTCTTTGCATTCATTTCACACTTTTTTAATCACAATTTAGCCAAGAGTCTTGCTCTCTGATGCTTCTACTAGCATGTGTAATGAAATGCGTTTGAGCTAAAAGCGCAATGTATTGAATATAGATTTAACTTTTCACCTTAGAGAACGTATGAATTTAAACACTTTAAAATCCGGCATTTACTTTGCCTCATATTTCTAAAATGCTGCTCTCGCTCACTCATTCTCTTTCTTTGCAGGATGACGTTGGGAAACAAAGGCGTGTTAATGATTTTCGGAGGCCACGGTCGAGCTGGAGAGCACTTCAAACTCAAGAGCAGGAAACACGCTGGGCTCCACAGGGTTCCCACAGGTATGAGGGTCTGCAAGCACACACCTCCCTCACAAACACTAACTCTCACACACACTCACAGACTAAAAAGAACAACAAATCGCAATAACATCAGCACATCAGAACCAATTACATATTTAATCAGCTTTTTTTCTGATAATCTATAAAATATAACATGTGTGTGTGTACTGTGTATATGTATTATGTATATTTAAATACGCATACACGCATGTGTATATTTGTAAAAAAAAATGATATGTTAAATTTATTTATATATAATATCAATTATAGGGATATAATGATATACATGTAAATATTTTCTAAATATATACTGAATTTGTGTGTCTTTATATACATAATAAATATACATATTACCTGACAACAAGAATTGTGAATGTTTTGAGGAAATATAATTGTTTGGATATTTTCAGTGTCACAGCATGGCACTTTATCAAATGTAATTTGCGTCATGTATTGTTTGGTCATGGTATTATACAGTTTTTGAGATGCGTGTGTGCCTTCACACAGAGTGGATTAAAGAGCCCGACCCTCTTTCTTAAGAATAGGATGGTAATAACAGCTGGCTGGTGTGTGAACTTAAACTAAAGAGTGTTAACAGCTCTGTTAATTGACCCGACCTCACTTGTAATGAAAAAGATCCATGCCGTAGCATATGGTAGTGCAAAGAATTATGGGAATCATTGTGCAGTAAGGTAAGGGTGGAAATGAAACAGAGTATATGACCGATGTCATTTTATTAGCATTGATTTTATTTTATGTATTTTGTTGCAGCTAATGATATTGATTTGTACCATGCATATTTAAGGTCCCTATAAAGGTTAAAGGATTATTTAATAATTTGTGCGGTGCTTCATGGTCACCATTGCTTATAAAATGTGATTTGAGAGTGACAAATAGCTTTGAACTCTTGCTCACTCAGAAAACAAATTGAAGAGGGTCGTTACCGAAATTAGCACTAAACAAACAGACCAACGATGAATAAAAGAACTAATGTGTATTACAAGCAAAATAATCCAGTTAATGTCCACGACATAAACAGTAGCATGCGTTTGAAATCCCCCATTGTATGTGTGTGTGAGCTATTCTGTATCGCGTGCATGTGATGTCAGGTCCTGTTCTGCTTCGTATCGCCATGCTCTGACAGCAGGGCAGGGAACAGAGTGTTTGTTCTTATAGGATCGAACACTGGTTCACTCTCCCACATCCTGAACAGCCTCCCACCGCGCTGCAGAATACCAATTAGCATGTTGACGCTAAGCGCTAACCGCTCACGCTAACTTAGGCCAAAGTACTGGGGTGTATCAGGCTGGAAGCATCTTAATGGGTCCCACAGATGAGCAGTGGGCAGTACGGACTCGTTGCGTTAAG
Organism: Puntigrus tetrazona; assembly: GCF_018831695.1. Lineage (NCBI taxonomy): Eukaryota > Metazoa > Chordata > Actinopteri > Cypriniformes > Cyprinidae > Puntigrus > Puntigrus tetrazona. Next base: position 21,441,875 of record NC_056705.1, on the reverse strand, counting down.
GAAAACAGTGAGGATGTAGGGTGTGAAATTTTGGGCGGAAGCGCAAACACGCTGGCTGATCGAATTAAATACATTTGCTGTGTGTGTGTGTGTGTGTGTGTGTGTGTGAACGGCTCAAGACTCCAGAGATACTCAGAGAGGGACAGCTGACAAATACTGCCACGGTCTACATGTCACCTGACACCTGTCAATAGTCCGGGTGGAGCATGGTATTCACCTGATAATCATCAAATTATACACACAGCATGCTTCTTTCTCTTTCCTTTCCTCTTTTGCCCTCTCTTTCTTTGCCTTAATTCTCTCTCTATCTTTCTATTTCACACACACACATTCAATAACCTCTGATACCCTGTGGCCCAGCTGCTCTGTAGTAACCTCACATTTTAATGTGTCTGTGAGAGTGTGTATGTGTGTGTGTGTGTGTGTGTGTGTGTGTGTGCGTGTGTGTTTGCCGGACGAGAGAAGAAGCCCTCGCCATCACGGCTCACTGGCTCCCAATACTACCAGCATTTTCTTTAACAGAGCCAAAGTGAATAGATACAATTTCAGCCGGTGTAGAGAGTGGCACAGCCAAGACAAAAGAGACAAGATCCTGCAATCTGGAGGTCACTGACACTGTCCGAACAGTAATTACTACACTTCCCAAAACACTAGCACCAGCAGCTCTACCCCTACACTCGCTCTCCAAATGCCAACCTAGGCATATTAGCAAGAACAAGTGTCCACAATGTGGCTATACTGTGAATATATGGTTCAGTCTACACGCGTGGAGATTGCTTTGTAAAGGACATGTGTACTCATCAACTGGGCCGCCCTAGGTGGGAAAAAGAAAGAAAACAAGAGAAAGCGAGAGCGAGAGGGAGATGTCCATTTCAGTTGTATGCTTTGAATGAAAGAGGGGACTAAAGTAAAATTGACACTCTCGATTCTCTGGGTTGAGCTGTGGGTCTATGAATATGTCAGAGGCATTTTGAAAAGCCATAAGTTATTGTCTGGACTGAGCAGAATTGAAGAAAATGAATGACCAAAAGTGTGCCCTTCTCTTTCTCCCTCTCTCTCTCTTTCTCTCTTTTACACACGCACATACACGTGCACACTTTTGCACAAAATATGTGGTTGGTAGATAGATGGTATGCTATAGTGTGGAGTAAATGCACTAAATGTTGATTAGTTCACCATAAATGCGTATGAATCATAGCATAGAAGTGCTTGCTTTTAAATGTAGACATTCACGTTTAATCATTTAGCAGACTCTTTCATCCAACGCCAAGCAATCTAAATCAGCAAAAGAGCAATGATACAAGTGCACCCAGTGTTTATATATATTTATATATATATGCATGTATATGTACACACACACACATTTATTTTACTTGTTTAATCAAATGTATTTTGTTTATATGAATATATACTTATTTAGCATTATTTTTTGTTTATTTCAAAATCAAATTCAAATTTTATTTGTCACATACACATACATACATGGTACGACATGCAAATGTTATTTTGCATAGCTATTGTAAAATAGCTAAAATAATTCACAGTAAAGATGTATGCTTTTTGAAAGTGATTATATTTAAATATATTAATATATTTGCATATTGTGTTTGTGTTATTTACTGATTTATTTAACTTACTATCATTCAAATATACCGTTTTTTTGGATGTCTATATTCAAATATATCCATTTCCAATTTTTTATTGTGATATATTACTTAATACTTACTATTTTATTTTATTAATAGAAATATTACTTCATATTTACCCCACACGACAGTAAAACTGACTGTTATACATGTTGATATCGTGGCTGGTGAAATTATGAATAATTACTACTTCAGACTAAGACAAAGAACCCCCGCAACTGCAGGGAAGCTTTCCTTAGTTGTTGTTGCGATCCATTTGTGTGGGCTGTTTTCTCAGAAGTCCCACAAAGAGCTTGTGTTTTCACCAAACCAGTGACATCCTTTAACACCGGGGCGAGCACTTAAGAAAACTTTGAAGATGAATCAATTTCTATATTATAGCAAGTCCGTAAGGGTGCTGAGCGGGAATCGAACCTCCTGCCTGCACTTCATAGCAGTCAGGCAGCATTGATGAGGTGATTGATCTTGGGATGGAAACGACGGGGAAGAGGAGAAGGATTACGCTTGTCAAACGGAGTCAATACAGTGGGTTGGATGCTCAAATGTTTGCAGTAAATCTTAAATAGTGTCTGTGAAAGCTAAAAAGGCTGAAAACGGCAGCAGAAAAATGGAAGGGCTGCTTTAGGGTTTGCTTTCTCTGCTGTCTGCCTAATAAAAAACTGACAGAACTGCGAAAGTCGAAGATCACTGAGTCGTCAGAAGGGCTGTGAGATGCTCACATGCTGATGGGACATTAGGACGATGCTCTGAGAAACAGTTGGAATTCTTTCGGGTGATCTTCTGTAAGAAAGTCCTGCCAGTGTAGGACCATCAGCGGCGGCAGCGCTGTAATAAGCCCACGGCGGAGCGCTGAATAGCAGTCGGCCCCACCGCGCATTCATCCTTGCGCCGCGTCCACCCAGTTATTTACAGCTGGCTTTTCTTTTATGGAAAAATCAAGACGTGATTGATTCAGGTTAATGTGACGGCCAGGCAGCAGCAAGCTGCATTTGAGAGCTCAGGTTAACAGAAAACACTAACTTCCATAAAGCACTACGGGGATAAATCATGCTTATTCAGGCCGGCCTGACAGCCGTTTAAGCTGTGGCAATCATCGAAAGCACCTCTGCCGCCCCTCCGCTCCGCTCCGCAAAATGTCGAGGGGGGAGTGTGGGATTTGATGGGGGACGAGGGAGCGGGCAGATGAAGGGAGAGAGAGAGAGAGAGAGAGTCAGATAGAGGTAAATGAGACCGAGGGAGACGGTCATATCAACGAGCCATCAGCGAGCAGGTGCTTTACATAAGCATCTCGGTAAGCAGTAAGCAAATTCTGTTGACAAAGAAACGCAATAAAACAAAGAGGGTTTGGAAGGAAGAGACGTCCCCAGTGCATTCCTACAGCGCCGCCTCGCTCTCTCCATCTCTCGCTTTCTCTCTCTCAGGAGCAAGATTATAGTGTTTGCTTTTATCTGTCAGAGATCAATATTTCAAACGTCCGATAAAAGAGGAAATTGAACTGGGAATAGACTGGAGTGCTGTAAAAGTACAAAGCACAATTATCAAAAAGCACTTAAAGAGCTTAATAGGATACACATATTAAAAATGCCCAAATGGATGTCTCGGAACCATAATGAGGACTCTTCCTCATCCCTCCTCTGCCTCTCTCCACCTTCGGCTGCAAGGTGAAGCTTTTGATCATAATGCCGGCTGAGGGCAGGGGGTTTGATGGTCTGAGGGTGCGACGCTATATGGACCCCTAGAGGCCTCATGTTTTAACATTGCACCATTAGGTCTGACAAGCCGCGCACTCTGTTTATGCGCCTGCCATTATAGCCGCGTGCGCCCTGAGATCGGGAAGGGAGATCTGGCAGACGAGGACGTGGCAGACGGAATAGACAACCGAGCTGAAGCCCAGACAGGTGATGCACTCCAGCACACAGGGGGTCAGGAGCTGTTTGGGATCACGGGATGGACATTTTCAACATTAATCTTTCCCTTCCTTTCATTACTCTTTCCAGATCAAGCATGCAACACATATCAGTCTACGCTTCGGATGTTCGACCTCCATCATAGCAGTCGGACTACTCATCTGAACGCCTTTTCCCCGTCTGTAGATGTCCAATGACATGCAGTGGTGTGTTCTGGGCACCGGCTGTTTGACACCTGGTCTGCAGTGCGTCTGGTATCATGTTTGTAGTGGTCTTCATTCATCGGCTTTATGCACACCCACTCACACCATGTGGAAACTGTCAAAGACCCCCACACACACCCCTGGGATGTCTGTCAGGCTTCCCTTCTGGCCCGGGATGTAGCTGAACCCTGTCCTTAAGCTATTGAATGTTCTCCGTTAAACAAAACTTACACCACTTATAGCCTTTGTGTGTTGTGAAACCCAACACCACTCTGGAGGGCCAGCGATCTGCACAAACACACACAAACACACCAGTGCAGATGTCAGCAAAGTCTTGCCAACAGTCTGATGCTCATCTAATGGTTATATCTATCTCATATTCAGTGTTATATATGCACTATACTTTGAAAGTTTGAAAATTATAATTATTATAATTAATGTTTTTTGATGCTCACTGAGGCTGCAACACAATAAAACAGTAATATTGTAAAATATCATTTTTTAAAAATTGTTTTAATATATTTAATAATTCAATACTGTGAGGCAAAGCTGGATTTTCAGCAGCCACTTCTCCAAACCAGAAAACACCTGTGCTGCTTTATATTTGTAATGAAATATAATATATAATATATAAACTGAAAAAAAAAAAAAAAAATATATATATATATATATATATATATGTGTGTGTGTGTGTGTAATTTTAATATAATCAGGCTCCATTATATCTGCTTAATCAAACAAAAAATATCTTAAGTCCAAACTTGTACATTAATTATATTTGTTTTTCAAATAGAATTTTGTACTTTTTTATTTTAAATATATTTTAATATATTTATTTTGCCTGAAACTGATCCAATCATTGATTTATTTATTTAACAATCTCAAAAGCCTGAATTCTTACATTTACACTGGAATGCACTTTTCAGTCAAATTACAGATAACGAAAGAAAACTAGTCTTCTTAGACTGAACTCTGCTATACCTTTCTTTTTCTTCTTAATCTTCTTTTCTGACCTGTATTTTACTAAGCTGTGCTTGTTTAAATTAAATTTCATTTCTCACTGAAATGATTCCCTATCAACACGAGCAAATAAAAAGTAAATGGAAAAGCCAGTGTAAATTATAAGAAAGACGTAGGAAGTGAAACATTTGCTCGGGCAGTCATTTAGCACACCTGTCCACTGCTTCCTCCCCCCTCCAGAGCGTATCATACTTTTATATGCAAAGGAAAAGAGATGAAATAGTGTTGTAATACCCAAGCAGTGGCAAATCAATAGCATTCTAGACATAACAAGAACATTAACTTATCTTAAAGAACAGATAAAATTAGAGAGCGGTTGTAACAGAAGCGATATCATGAACATCTCTTGATTGAAACATCCTATTAGCTGAGAGCTCAGTATGATACGACAGACCATTCATTTCAGCCATATCTTAATGGCCCATCATTAGTCATATAATCAATAAGCTTCTTGATTAAGAGAACTCAAGAATGCACGTTTCATCTACAGGCATTTTTTGCAGATCGATGACAAGGTTATCTCGCAAATGACGAGGATGCAAAAGGAGGATTATGTGCGTGCCCGCGCACACTCAAACACACAAATACTGCCGAGTAAATCATGAAACACTTTGATCAGTAGGCCAGTATAACTGGAGGCAGAGCTTTTAATCGCCAGCGGTAAGTCATTAACTAAATTAGTTTTTAAAGATTTAGGATGCTCTGCAGATTTCATTCTCAGATAGGCCTGAAGTTTTGTGGCTTTGAAATATCTGTAGGTTCACGTTGATGGATGAAACGCTGCTGAACGATTCCCCTACAAGTCAGGGCATTTTTCAAAGTTCCAAACAATCTTCATGCCACCTGCTAATGTCTCGGTTCCTGTCCAATCCCCTGAAGGAAGTGCACAGATTTTTCAAATTTCATTAGCTCATTAGTTGAGTAATGTAAGACCGGCATTCAGATTTATCTAGCGCACTAACTCAATAACCTGTCCAAAGTCCTTGTTCAAGGACATTAGCCATGCACAGAAAGATCACAAGATCCATTTTTCTATAGCTAAGCAGAAATCAAACATTTAAACATTTATAGGTCGTCCTGTTAAAGATAGGCCACCAAAGTCACTCTCCCAGACTTCAATTAACCTTCTGGGCTGTTAGCCTACTGTCTGGAGAAGCGAGGGCTTTCTCTCCCTCCCTTGTTCTTTCTCTTCATCTCTCGTCCTCTCTTAGACATGAGGTCTTTACATAAGGGAATACTGGAAAGAGAGAGGGAGACGGCTCGTTTGATTCCAATAAAAGAAAACCCAATGTGCCGTTGAATGAGTTTGTCATTTTGTACCTTTTCCCTTTGTCCTTCAGGGATAATTTTCCCTGACATTCGAATCACATTTTTGATATTTGCTCTGTATGATGGAAGATAAGATGAAAACAGCCTGTGAAGTGTACTGGGAGCTGCCTGTACCCATGCGAGGGCGCTTTGGGAGTTTGGTCTTGATGCGTTGAAAGAAAAGGTCTGTCTGGTGTTAGAAAGATTTGTGCTGGTGCATTTTTACACGTAAAGGCTGAGTTTAGCGAGTCATCGTCAGTGGAGACGTATAAGGTGTGCAGCATATGGGACTCCAGACGTCAAATGCTTTAAATGCTGCCTCGAGGGTCCTTCTTTCAGCCACCAATGTAATTGTGCGTGCTTAAAGATGAATTAGCTACTAAGTGTTTTAGAAATGTCAACATGAAAAAGATTTTTAATATATATTTTAAGATGATAAAGCAGTTTCATTTACTGCAAGATGTAAACACTACTGCCAAAAGGAATATGCACATATGTTCTCACATATGTCTCATTTTCTCCAATTAGTTTATCAAATTATGTATATTTAGATCTGAAGCCTTTAGTTTACATATAAGTAAGCCTGTACACTGTGATTTTCATAGTTGTGCTCTCTTGTACATACATTTACAGTATATTATTAATAGGGCAGTCAGTTTAACACTTTAATTTACTGTGAATAATTATAAAAAATAATAACACACAAGTAATCATGCTCCCTGAACCGTATGTAAAACCCCTACCATTATCACACTGCTATTAAAGGAAACATTCAACACTTACTAAAAACAGGCAAAGTTGCTCATGAAGGAAGTGTTCTTATGTTCAAAACAATTGGATGGAGTGCAACAGAATGCAAAGATCTGGACATGCACTTTTAGAAATCTTAAAATTGTTTGTCTACAGTTGCATTTATGTGATGGAATAGTGTAGATGGAATGCACTTCTTAACTTTTACTTATCAAAGTTATAGAATATCAATGAGGTTCATTGTGTGAAAACTTAAAAGTAAGTTCAGAGAACATTCATAGCCTGATCCATTCTCAGAACAAGAGAGTCTGTATGTAGTGTGCATGCCTGTCCGTTTTAATGAGCAGGGAAATACATTTTGAACACAGCTTATGCAGTTGGGAGGGATGAGAACGGCTCAATAAAATACACACCAGAGGTTGAAACGATGGGGGGAGTAAAAAAAGCTTTTTGACAATGTTAAGCCAGGCAGCTGCTCTGAGGCTACCAGGGGGTTTTTATCATCTCTTCAGATGTTGGATCATAGGGAGAGAGAAGCTTTCCAAGGGTAAGCAAAGTCAGGCAAGCCCTTACAGTAACATCAACATACTACAGCTACAGACAGATTGCTGAAGCGCATTCTCACTGGGGTCTTGTTAAAGCAGACTGGTACTACAACACATTGAAAGAGACCTCTGCAGGTTTTCAGGAGACGGATTCTCATAGTTCTACTGTTCTTTGCTAAACTTCCATCAGACTATGGCAAGCGTTGAGGTTCAATCACAGCACACAAAAATTACTTTCAAACTGCCCCTCCTTTGCTGTGTGACAGAAAGGAACTTACAAAGAGTACTACTGTTTCGATAGTATAACAATTAATTAACAAATTAACAATTTCAAGATGTAATATTCAACAGTTATATTCAACATGTCAAACCTTGCCATAATTTAAAATAATTAATATATATACAGTTTAATTTTCAGCAGTTTAGTTTTCAACAGTAATAACTGCTAAGAATTCATCTGTGCCATCACAGGAAAAAATTTTATATATATATATATATATATATATATATATATATATATATATATATATATATATATATATATATATATATATATATGATCCTTCAGAAATCATTCTAATATGCTTCACATCTGTTGTGCTGCTTAGTAATTTGGGGGAAACGAACAGTATATATTTGAAACAAATCTTTTGGGGCATGACTATGTTTTTAATGTCACGTTTGAGCATCTGATGCATCCTTGCCAAATATAAAATACTTTTGTTCGCAACTGCAAACTTCCATAGTAAGTGCTTACCTGTAACCTCACTGTTTGCCTTTTTTACTTTTTAGGAAAATAAAGGACAATTAAAAATAGTTCCTTGTAATAATCCACACTGTCAGTTTACATTGAACCTAGAATATTCAGATTTCCTCATATTAAAGGATAGAATTGCACCAAACACAAGTCCTACACAACAGCTCACATTCCTGAGTTCAGCAGCTGCCTATGTGAGCAGGAAGTCAGTGTATTGATGCATGCCGGTGTCTAAGACGTGTGTATTAAAGGACAGCTCAAGTCACAAAAGCCTCTCTCTCTCTCTCTTTCTCTGTATGGGCATCGCCTCTATCCTATAATAGCCCCTTGCTCTCGCTACGACAGAGGTTAATGATTCTACACCTGGCCTCGGATGAGCGAGTGATATTTTACCTCTTGCAGGAAGAGGGTGATATATGGAGACTGCAGTTGTTTTGGGGGTGTATAAATTAAAGGAATAGCCTGTATTGGCGGGCAGGATGATGAAATAACAGGCACTTTAGGTAATTCCTCTGATAAAGCAGTCTGACCCCCGAGCAGGGCGGAGGATGATAGAATCAAATGTTCTGGTAGAGGTCAGCCGTTGGAGCATCAGTCTAGTCAAGCCATTACAACAGAATACAAAGACCCAGCACCTGTCAAGAGAACAGGCCAGGTGAGAGAAAGAGTCTAAGGTATCCTTCTCTTTTCCAAACCAAATGAGATTCATTTTACCTTCGCAAAGAGTCAGGGCAGAGTTGAGGGGCTCAGTGTAGAGCACAAATATTACTTTCTATAGACACTTCACATGTGCTGAACCATTGCTATGTAGAAACTTGCATATTAGTTCAGATAGATTTTCTAAATAAACACATCAAACTGAATGTGAAATTCACTGAAATTATTTGTATTTCTGGGAGAATTCACTGATTGGAGATGTGTGCTCAACAAAGAAGAAAATTACTTCACACTTCACTTAGTTTGTAAGTCTGATAACATGTTTTATATTATAAATATGTTTGCATGGTTACAGTGTTTTTTAAATCAATTATTAGACATGTACAGTGACAATTTTAGTTACAACATTAAATTATAATTGTATATTTTAGATATTTCTAGAACCTTACATTAAGGATACCTATATTGCTAATACCATCACATTGGGCTGGTTCTTGGTTTCTACAATTACAAATGACATGTCATATCACTCTTAATTCATAATGAAAAATCTAATTCTATAAACAACATTCAATATCAAAAATTTGATGGCATTTCTTTATTTGAAAAACACTGTAATAGCTCGGCCACACTTTATATTAGTTGACCTTAACTGCTATGTTAAATTAATAAAAAACTTATTGTGTACTTGTATTCATGTTTTTACCTGTACTTAAAATACTCTATTACATTTTTATTACATTTTTAATTACAATGTTGACCCAACCCCTAACACCTCAGCCCACCTTAAACCTTTCCAACAAATCTTTCCCTAGCCATACCCGTATCCCATCTCAGTATCAGCCGATGTGTTTCGCAATACAATAGGAACACAATTTTTTTTGTTCTGCCATAGAATTAAGAAAGAAAGTTAAATGCTGACAGACTTTTCCATTTTGGCTGTACTCGGCTTTTCACAATGTGAGAGGAGAGCTCCATTTCTCTCATAGCTGTGTTCTTGAATACACTTACAATGTTATGCACATGTAACTTACAGTAACATGTATAATTAATGCAATTAACAATCTCAACAACATATAAATAATTGTCTTACTTATGACTGTAATTTTCCTACAGAGCTTAGCAGGAGCTGCAGAGAACTGTATGTCTGTGTGTGTGTGTGTGTGTGTGTGTGTGTGTGTGCGATGGCAGGATGTTAAACACTAAAAATGATGATTCTGCATCAGAGTACTAAATAAATGAATAAATATGTGGACGGAAGGCAGATGATAAACACCGGTACTTTTGCTAAGCCATTAGCAGTTGACAGCTCTGGTGCGGGCGCAGGCTTCTGGTGTGTATGGAGCCTGTATATCAGCCTTATTACACCCCCCACTTCCTGACCTGCCCTTCTAATTCATCCATTATAGTTTGTCCTGTCAGGGGCTCTTGTTTTATCGCTAACTAACCCAGGCATTACGGTCTTGATTTACGGTGCCGATTGAGTGCTAGCAAATCATGGAATATTTTCATTGATTACCACAAATTGTCTAATCTGCGCTATGTTCGTAGGCCTTGATTGGGTGGTGCTTACCGATTGCTTCCCGCTAACTTAAAAATCAATCAAGGGACACAATGGGCAGAAGGCTGGATGGATCCGGTTCCAAGCCGGTGAATCATCCTCAATCAAATTTGTTGCAAATTTAAATCCATAAGTCATCAAATGAATTCTAATTTGTATGATGCCTACATATGCACTTTCTCAAGAAGGAGCCGAGAGAGCATAATCTATGGCCTCTCCGCTGTGCGCTTAAATGCAAGCGAATACGGCACATTATCATTATACTGTTTGTTTTATGTAACACAACCAAAATCTTCAGAAGCAAGAGTCTGTAGTTAAGGACACAAATATTTTTAAAGGCACTTAGGGTGGTCTGTTTGATATGTGGGGTTTGACTGGAGGTCATTTTATGCTCTGTACACTTTTAAACTTTGCCTTGCATGTTTACCCGTTGACAGCAGGTGTCATGGGCACTAATTATAGATCCCAAACAGGTAGAATAGAGGTTCAGACAAACAGCATGCAGTCCCATCTCATTTGTATCAATGCCCCAGTGAGTGAGACGCGTCTGGAGGGGGAATCTAAAAAGCGTCAGATGCATCTTCTTGAGACGTTAGCAGGGTTAGGGCATGTTAGCACCTCTGAGATGCTTCGGCAGCTAAAACATACGCGAGTGCTTGTGTGTATTTGATATGAGGGGCGGATGACAGGTGGTGAAAGGTGACCAACTCCAGGAGGCAGCTCACCTAGCCACATATTACCATCACTGTCACACTCCCAAACATTGCATTTGTTTACAGAGCCTACTGAGCCTTGGGCTTTATGAAGAAATATCCAGTGACAGTGCATCAGAGCTTTTTATTGATAACAGAACAAAGAGCCAGACTGGTGGATCTTCAGCTCTTGGATCACTTCTAACAACTGATGCCTTCACAATTGCATCATCTGAAAGCTTAGCAATGACAGGCCCCAACAATATCAAGCAGTCGGAATCATTCTGAATTTAAAAGAGCAAGACGACAGAACGGCATGTCACATCCCAGGGTGAGATTGACTGTGAGAAAGACAGGCAGAGAAAGCAGTAATTGCACAGTAATTTCGTCCTCTCTTCTCAGTAGATTGTGGGATCGTTTTAAATCGGTGGGTCTGAGATGGAAATATTTTAACTTGCTCATTAAAAAGTAAGAATTCATATAACTTTGCCCATTCAGAGGTTTATAGATTCCAGGTTGGAAATGACCTTGAAAGAAGAGTAGACAAAGACATGATAAAAAAAAGCCTCTTAGGGAAAAGTGTCTACATCAGTGAAACATCAACAGGAAATTCACCTAGTTCCATAGTCAGAGAAGAACGGTTTAAAAATGTTTTTAAGAAAGTCCAAGCACAGAAAAGCTTTTTAAATGAAAATCTCTTTTTCCATTCTTTAAAAAACAACAACACTGAAAAACTTACATTGCTTCTAGTTTCATTTAGTGTAGACTAATTCTGTTTTTAACTCTTACAGCAGCTGTGAGTTTTCTTCTAAAAATATCTGAGGACAAGGCATTATCCATCATTATGTGGGAAATTTGGAGCTGTATGCCATAATCTGTGTTTCCATGTACCGACCCACACAGCTGCAGCTTTGAACTGATTAAAAGTGTATTCATGATTCACTCTTCCTATTTTGTCTGGTAACATTAGAGAGCTGTTCGTGCTGTGTCCATTAGTGCATATTGTTTATGTATGATATATATATAATTAGTTGGGTGTTGTGCCTCCACATTTATAATTTTCCTGTTGTGACTTATTTTAGAACAATTAGCATTCCTGTAGCTCAGACAGTAGTGAATGGCTACTGTTAAAAATATGACTCAGAAAATGTCTAAAATTGATATGAAGATATGAACTGTCTTTGGTGTGGTCTTATATATAAATATAGTATCAAATAATATCTGCACTTTACCATTTTAGCCATAAAAGCTGTCTGCAAAAAAATATTGCTATTATGGACAACTGCAATTTTTGCCGCCTTACGCAACGTCCAAAATGCTACCCAAAAAAAAATACACAACTGATAATATACTGTATTGTAGAATCAGAGTACAATTTATTTTGCTGTTTTTACAAAGTTATTATATGCAGAGCAGAAACTTGGTATGTTCATAACTGGCTTTACAGTATGTGAGGTCAAAACCATGTCTTATTAATATTTTTCCAAATTATGTTCATTTCTGAGAGTTTAAGTTTCCAACAGAGTTACGAGATGTGGTTAATCCTTTTATTGGCTAAATATTTAAAAACAAATATGTAAATACAAGATTTATGCCCGACAGACACAGTTATCTGTACATCAAAATAAGAAAAAAGCATCATATAGTGCCAAAATAGGCTGTTCATTGTAAACCTAACACTAACACTAAATGTTCATCAGTTTTCTCTGTATAGATGTTTTTTAGATAAGAGCTACGTGAGTCATTGTCCTCATATATTCTGTGATTTTCCTCATGCATTTGTGTTCTGTGAAAATGTGTGCTGTGAGAGGACGGGCTAATGTTCATCCCATCTTCCCCATCAGCTGCCTGACTCATCAATAGATCCATCCAGCCAATCAATGGCCTGCAGAATCACTCAAAGTGATCAGCCCAAGGCCTGCTCAATCTACACACAAAATCAGTATGGACATTCATCTTTTGAGTCCACACACACGGGCTGTTGTAGGCAGCGCTTTTCAAAAAACACACATTCACACTCTCTCCCTCCTGCTGCGGCCAAAACGTTAGCTAAAACCATACAACACTGCCAATATGTGCGGTTGCTTCAACCTAAGCACGGATCCCATTTTGCAAACGCAAATGAGTGTTTAAGGGTCTATTAAACCCATGCACCGCTGAGCGATATGGTCCATACACAGGTGTGTGTGCTAGATCATCCTATTAAAGGCATCCTCCGTGTTTAGCGAAACATGTCCAATTCCCATTTTCTAATTTTTTTCCCTCTCTCGTGTCTGCCAAATGCTTGTGCTTTCTGAGCCGAGGTGGAGCCCCGGTCATGACATCTGCTCCCCTGTCAGGCATCAAACATCAAACCCATCCCCCCTCATCCGAGTGCAGGCCCACCGTCCCCTCTGAATGCTGACCTGTGCCGGGGAGCGGGCGACTTCGCACTTTCTCCCCCCGGGTCATTATGTTAGCGCCGATAGAGACCCTAGCTGGTGACTAAAGGAGAGTGAGCGAGCGAGAAAAGAAGAAAGAGCAAATCTGAGTGATGGCCAGAGAGAAACAGAAATGGGAAGAGCGGAGGAGAAGTTTCGTTCTCCCTCTCTCTTCACTGGACAATACACCTGTTCAATGGCGAGGGGCAAGAGTAAGAGAGAGGGACCGCCTGAGACAAATGAAAGGTGCAGTTGCTCAGTACACAGCGGAGATTGCTTATCGATCCAGATGGCAGTATTCAGGCGCGCTCGCGAGAGCCTGAGAATTTTCTGAGGGAGTTAATAACCAGGCAGCTCAGCTGTCCTGTCCAATTCAGCAAACGCTGACGCCTAATCACACCAGGATCCCTTTTTCTGCCCTCCCTTCTTCTCGCCCCTGGGCCCTGTACCTTCCATCCGTCCTTTTCAGCTTTATGCAGCTTTCTCTCGCTCTCTTTCTATCTCTCTATCTCCCTCCTTCCCCTCCCCTCCTCTTCCACTCGGATGGTTCGCTGAGAGTGATTGGACTGACAGCCTATAGAAGAAGGCTAATCAAATTGTTTATTATCAGTCTGAATCAATATGTATGGATTCTTAAAGGATCACAGACAGGCCTGAGCGCGAGAGGAGATCGGTGCAGCTGTGGGTTCGGGCCAGGCCCCTCTGACCAGAGCTCTTCTGTTTAAGCAACTTCACTCTTACTTAAGTCGTGACGACCCGGAGGGGTCAGCTGCTGTGGAGGGGGAGTTAGACAGATTGGATATTCCCCCCAACGCACGCACAAACACATGTGCACCCTCCAGCTTTGAAAGTGTCAGGCCCAGCTGCATGATAAACAACCTGTCAATCAAATTACCGGCGAAAACAACGGAGCATGAATGCCGAGCTCAATCTCAACTGGATGTTAGGGTCACGCGGACCTTGTCCGTCGCGTCTCGCTCAAAATGTGGGAAATTTTTGGAGGAGTCGGGACGCTCAATCTACTTGCGGCCTGTGTCTGTAGCATTAAGGTCAGACACGGCAATGAGTTCCAGTAATTGTGGCGAGCAATTAGACAATACCAAGGCACACTGAGAGTGAGACATGTGCGGAAGACAGCGGCTTATTGTGCTTGGTGGTCTTGCATCTCAAACTGTAACGACGTATGTGCTTTACAAAGAGACATCGGTGACATACTGCCACATTTGCTGAGCGCCATAGCATGGAACACAATACTGCGTGATATTTGCTGCAGATTAGTTTCACATATCTGAAGGACAAACCTCTTTACGAGATGTGATTGGACCCCATAAAGAATGCTGCAGAGGCAGCTCTGATCAGAGATATTGATTTGCTCAAATCACACAGCAGGGAGTCAAAAAAGTGAAACGTTTCTCTGTTACCGATAATTGGTATAATAAGCATGAAGAAGCGAGAGAGACAGAATAAGAGAGAGAGAAAGGCTCATCTGTGGCATGTCTGTTGACTCATGGTGGGAATCAATAGATCCAACAGTGACAGCCTTAGAAGAAATCAAAGATTACCGCTAACACATTTACATTTACAAAATGGTGAAAGAACAGCACAATAAGATGGTTACACTTTTATAAGGACACATAGTAGTTCTATTTTATTTTTTAATATGCATACACACACACATATACATATACATACATTTTAAACATCAACCACTAAGGCTAAAGTTAAGGTTTAATTTTTATGCTTCATTAGTTTCAGGTTTTATATTGCCAGATAGTAGGATTGAAATCTGACATTATAAAATGAGGGTATGTTCTGTGGCCCTGTAGCAGAACGTCACAGCCAACTTTTAACAGTGATGCTAATTACAGCTGTTTTATTTCATTTGGCCCTCTTGATCTCCGATTGGAAGCGGACATCAGAAACCACCCATAAGTGGCACAGTTGGCCTACATCTGATACAAATGTTGGCACAACTTTGACACAACATTGGCAAACTACCCATGCCTTTAACCATTCAGTCAAAGGGTGAATGCCAGGACAGTGGGGCACCCCTGCCAGTGCGCTCTCTTTCTCTCTCTCACTCTCTCTCTCTCTTCCACTTACTTTAAAATGTATACGAACACCAAAGTGCTGCTTCGTTTAGAAGCAAACCAGGTTATCTGCAGTGAGATTTTGTTATTCAGGTGTGCCATACTAGTTAATCAAGTATGCATAAACACAAATAAAGAGTAGTATGACATACGCACAAATGTTCACAGAAAAGTACTATGATGCGAAAAGCAAACATTAATTTTTACTACTGCAAAAAAATTAATTGGTATTAAATTGATATGGAATGTCTTAATAATTTAATGAATGCTGATAATTAATAATGCAAATATTTTTTTTACAATCATTTTTACATTTAATAATTTACTAATTATTTTGTTGTGAAAGCTACATTATTTTGTGATACATTATAAGAACACGCATACATACACGTGAATGAGCAGCAGTAATGACGCAGTGATGACCCAGTGAAGAGTGATGAGAGAAAGGAGCAGTTAAAATGATCCCAGTCTCGCACCAGGAAACATGTTCCACAACATCAAAGCAGAGCTTTGCTCCAGGGCTGCCTGATACCAGCTCTCCTCCAAACAACCAGAATACTGCTACACAGACCTGCTATTACTTAATATGATGATTAAAACAGCATGTTATGTTTTAGCTGTGCAACTAATTATGCATTTAAGAACAACATGTCTGAATTTGTATGCAGACATGAGTGTTTTAATAAAAGTATGTTGATAAAAAATCTGTGAAAACACGTAATGTGTGTGTGTGAAAGAGAGAGAGAGTTCCAATAACCCATCCCTACATTAGGCTTAATTAATACACACTAGTGGTTTGATAACTGAGAGTCTGAAAGTAGATCTCTTTAAGAGATACTTAATCCTACCGTAGTCCTACCCTCTCTTACTGTTTCCCGCTCTGTCTCTCTCTCCCCTTTCCTGTGGTGGAAGTCTCCAGTGGACTCATTAGTACACTGTTCAACAACCAAAATATCCCCCGAGTCTAGAACCACTTCCACTTCTGTACACACAGACAAAGGTAAATGTATGCATTTATACATTCACACAAATAAAACTAAACACACTTTACCAGCCGTGACTTGACACATCCATTGCACTCTTTCATCCAGGTTTTTTTTTTCCTGAAGCTGCCATGCAAGCTTTTCATTTTCTCATTCTTGTTTTTAACTTTTCAAATGTAAGACAAATGCTGCAAAAATAGAACAAAAATGTTTAAGTTAAGAAGCAAAGAATAGAACATCAGGGGAAAACCTCCAAAATGAATAAATAGTAAAAATGAACAGATAAAAAATAGAACACAGAACAACATAATATAGTAAACATCAAAGCTATTTATATAACACACATATTCCAATTAAACACACACACACACGCACAGTTAATATAATGAGTTACTAGCCATTTCTTTGCACACACACATATACACACTGTAAAAAAACAATAGTTGTTTATATAACAAGATGCTATAAAAAAAAAATGTTGAGTCAACTAAAATATTTTAGTTGTCACTTACATCAACAGTAAGTAACACACTTCATTTTTTAGTTGTCACAAAACGAAACAAAGCTCTATGTCCCTTCACAATATTTCTCACACTTTGATTAATTGAAGAATAAAAGGGTGGGCTGTAGTGTGGAAGGATGTGACAGTTATAATTCATCTCAATGCTTCCTGTGATGTTCTATTCTGATACAGAATAACCTCCCACCACCCACTTTCTTTGACACGCACACACTCCCATTTCCTATGGACATACATATTATTTTCATCTAACCTGCCATTTATCTTCAGGGCTGAGTGCTAGGCATAGGTGTGTGTATGCACAGAAACCCAGCAGTGAATCAAATCAATTGATGGAGAAGTGAGCCGGCAGCCTCCGGGTGCTTACTGAGCATGAAATATTATGGAGATTGTTGTTTAAAGTGATCTCTTCATCATCATCAGCTCCGCGAGAGAGAGAGAAGGAGAGGGAGAGAGAGAGAGAGAGGGAGCGAGCGAGAGCGATTCCCTGCGCGGAACACAGCTGTCATAACTCAATCAGCCGGATAATGTAGCACGAGTCGGCCACGTGTGTCGGATGCTCTCTCACACTCACACTCTCTTTCTTCCTTAAACACTGTCTTGCCCCCTCCAGCAGTCATAACCCGTGACGGCCGCGCTTGTCACAGCTCATATCTTACACTGCCCATCATACTCACTGATGGTCCCCTGTCACACACACACACACACACACACACATACACTCACAGCAAGCAGCGCTTCATCCATGAACACACAGGGATTTCAAAGGGGCTATCACACACATACACACACACACACACACTGATCTTACACACAGAGCGTGTGATTTCTCATGCTGGATTATGCCAGTTACATGTAGTGGCTCTGTGTTAAGCATGACAGAGAGCCTGAAGCACACACTGAGTGCTCAACAGCTTGTGATATTTAAACAACAGCTACATCTGAGTAGAACATAACGTCTGATATCTCTCAGGTGGAAAAACTGCTGTTACAGTGGGTCAACGGCATAAAACGTGTCAACAATAAAGAAAAAAGGACATTACATCCAGTGAAAAAGAAATGGCTTCTTTGAAACAGATTGGTTATAATATAATATATATGTTTTTTTTTTTACATTATCAAGAACATTCATTACTTAAAAAATGTAAAACAAATCTCTAACAGATAACATGAATAATTATAATAAGTAATTTCATTTTTACATGGCATTTTAAAATGATAATAACTTGTACTTTTGAGTGTCTACACAGTCCTATGATAACGGTTTTATGATAATATTGTATATTGAATGTAGGTTAGATCACAACTATTTTTAGAAGGAAAAAATATTTGTGAAAATATCTATCTATATATATAGATATGATAAAATTAATAACTGATTAAATTAAAATAATTGTATTTAAATTTTTGGTGTAAAATATAATCAATCATTTGTTTTTTCTAGTTCTTCAAGTTTTATTTTATTTTTTTTGCAATTTTAAGGATTTACTTAAAAAAAAAAAGTACACTCCTTCCATCCATGAGCAATAAAAAATAACAAAATGAATTTTAATTCACAAATTACTTTTTGAGTAAATTAATAGACAGGACTAAATAATGAATGTCATGACCCCAGTAAAATCCATGTAGTAAATACCTGCTTTCACAATAATTATATATTGAATTATTAGTCAGATTATAGATTGGCCAACTTAAAATCAAACTGATCCACTTTATCCTAACATGGCTGTTATTTTATCTCTGCTGAACACACAGAGGTCACGTCCCCTCTGCAACTCCTGTTCTGACCCATGGCCTGTGTGTTGTGTCCTGCTTAATGGTCCATTCCACAGCTCGGTCCAAAAAAGAGAGGACTGCATAATTAAGAGTCACTAGATCGGCCATTCGCTGTTCTACCCGTGTCCGTTACCGTGCCGACTGATATTACATCACTCTGGACGTGTCCTGGATACGGCAGCAGAGAGAGTGTGTTTCTGTGTGAGGAGAGCCAGAGGCATCAAACCATGATGCAGGAATCATGACCCACTGCTACAGTTCAAAGAAGTCAGTGACCAGAAAAACTAGATTTCCAGCGAAACAAAAAATGTACGCACACACCACAATAGACAAAACTGGTTTAATATGAGAAGCAAAGGAAGTGAGTGTTTTCTCTTTCAGCTTTTAATGGATAACTGTTTCTTTCCGTGAATGAATTTCAATTTAGCCTTCAGAGAATATCTGTCTCCCTCAGGAGGTCAGAATGAATATTAAATAAGCTGTTATATTTTATGCAAAACAATTATGTTCCACTGACAAATGAGAATATTTAAAATGTTATAAAGAGAGGGGGAAATGCAAGTGCCAGGAAATAAGATAATAAAAAATGAAAAAGTATAAAGTGTGTTTTCAAGTTTTGTTGACTAAAAATATCAAATGTTTTAAGCAGCAATTAAACAAAGTATTTCCATCCTTCTTGAACCTTCTATATATAATGTAATGCAAGTCAGAAAGAATCACTTTGACAACCATCAGGGTGAGCAAGGGCTCTTTCTGTGATATAATAGTTTTATGTCTTTCGTGATAAATAAAACAGCTGCATTCTGGTTATAACGCTGATTAAAAAACTGAAAATGCATGTAGATATAATTTGTATGAATTGTATTGAATCAATTGCATTTCAACGTATTCTCAAATTTTATTTCTCTTTTATTTCTATTCTCTTTTTATTTGAATATTTTGTCATATTTCATTTTTAATAAATTGGACAATGATAACTAGTAAAAAAAAGAATAATAATAGCAATAGTAAAATGCTACTGTAATCATACACATGCTACAGATGTGCTGGTGTGAGTATAGAGGTGACAGTAGGACGAAGACAAGCACCTGATACTCACTTCACCTTGACATATGCTACAGCCTCCTCTAACATGCTAATGATGAAGTGAGAGAGAGAGAGAGAGAGAGAGTAAGCGTGTAAAGAGGACAAGTACACAACTTCCTATTTAATTAACAAGCATCACCTTTCAGCGTGTGTCAACATTTACAAATGCTGCCAGTATCAATAAAAAAAAAATTGGAGAATTTCTAGAAACTATTTAATGTAACTGGAAAGTGGTTTATGTCCGAACAGCTAAAAAAAAGTAAAAATCAAATATATAAGATTCACAGTTTATGACTCTCATAAAAACTAAAACAAAAAAAAGAAGTAATTTTGAAGTCAATCAACATTTATTTACATACACCTTAATTTTTTCCCTGCTCTTCTTCTCATTTCATTCATGAAAACTCAGCACCTCCTCCTTTTGCCATCTCCTCTCTAAGTTTCCATCTCGGCATACAGCTGCTTTCATTTTACATTCTCCTCTCATCCCTGCTGCTTGGTTGCAGCCACTGCTTGTTCCTGCAAGCAGAATGTTTTCTTGTCATGCCGGCAAGCCTCTCTGTTCGCATTTTTGGCCCACTTGCAATCTGCTTAATAAATTCATCCTCGAAAGTTTGTCCCTCAATTTAAACTCTCAACTATTTCTCCAAAACATTGATTCACACATCATTTGAGAGACCTGTTTTAATTACTCTTTTTTTTTTTTTTTTTTTACAAAATTATGCTTACCCTTAACAATTGAAATAGATTTTTTGGATAAAATAAATTGCTGGCAGCTCTGCTTAAGCTTACAGACTTTGCCTGCTCTCCCACACGCACTTCAGTAGTATAAGGGTTTGAGCTCAGCAGTCTTGCAGAACAGCAGCAATTTACGAGCCTGTTATCTGTGAGTCTGTGTGTGTTCACGTCAGTGTCTGCATATGTGTCTTTGTATGCAATGCTGTGTGTGTGTGTGTGAGGTCCTGAGAAAGTCTGAATTTCAGTCCTGTGTTCTGTCATTGCTCTGATAAAGACGATGGAAACAGTGAGATTCGTGGAGCAACCAGACTTCAACACTATCAATGGAAAAACCTGTGTTTCCACGCCAGCGCAAACAGTCCATCCTTAGAAACCACAAATCTTTTTGTTCTGAATGACTAAAGACTTCAGTGTCACACGATCCTTTAGAAATCATTCTGCTGCTTGAGAAACATTTATTGCTAAATGTTTATACATTGAGCAGCAAACCAGAAAATTAGAATGGTTTTTGAAGGATCTTGTGACTGGAGCAATGACACTCAAATGTCAGCTTTGAAATCACAAGAATAAATTATATTTTCAAATATATATACAAAAAACAAACTAAAACAATTTTAAAATTTATATAGTAAAAATGTTGCAAAATTGTACTGTATTGCTGTAGGCCTACTTTGGATTAAGTAAATGCAGGCCTGGTGAAATCTTTTGACCGGTAGTGTGTATATTATACTCTATATGCTGGTTTACCTTGGAGTCCAACTGGTCTCAAAGAAGCAAAAACCCTTTTAAAATAAGCCAAAAGACCAGCAGAACCAGGTTGAGACATCATACACCAGATAAGACAAAAAACTAGCTGAGACTGGTTAAAAACATTGTCTTTTTAGTCAAAAATGGGTCTCCACATCAGTGGATGGTTGAATGAAGTTGTTTGGCCATGGAAAGCAGGGCTGCCCGTAATCTGTGGAAGGACAACAGATGAAAAGAGGGTCATATACACACACTTGTGATTCATTCAGCACACACACACACACACACACGTAACGTCTTTTGCCAGCGGCCACCTGTTGCTGTTCTTAAGCACTACCTCATCCTGGCATCTCTCTCTCGAGTCGTGTTGACTCTCTCTCTCTAACAGTCCTTCTATACTAACCTGATCTCCAGATGTTATCGTACTCAGAGTGCACTGTTACTGTCCACAGCTGGCCACCTACCACACTCGACTACCATTTATAGACCCTCTCGAGGAAAAAAACAGCCGTTTTAGCTTACCGCCTCTACGGATGATAGCCAAACAATGCCTGAATTTCTGCCTGTACAGAAGGTTTGTAGAACTAGAGGGCAATATCTTCCCTCGGCGCAATGCTCGGGAAGCACCGAAAAGATTTAATCACTCTGTGACTTTGGACATTTCCAATCACTTACAATGCCTTTTTTTGATCAAATTTAATTAATGGATTGCAATTACCTGAGCTGAAATTAGTAGCATTTAAATGCATCCATTTACTTGATTAAAGTTAGATGATGAGAGAAAGAGAGAAAGAGGTAAGCTAAGCCTGGAGGAACTGAGAAGAACAGAAAGAAAATGAGAGGGGAGTCGGGTGTCAGGTGCACACAGTGAAGCAAGCTACAAAAAGCCACAGGTAAATAAATGACGAGGGACCGTCGTGTCACTTCCTTGTCGGTTGAGCTCGGCTGAATATCGTGTAAGGCTCAGTCATCACGCGCTCTCAGATTCTCAGAGAAGAGCGCAGTCTGGTTGCGTCACTCAAAAACGCTGTTCTCGCTCTCCCTCCGCTGTGTTCGTCATGTTTTCTGGTGAGTGTAACTTACACGTGAGAGAGATTTACAGGCTTCAGCTGAGTAAGGTGAAGCCCGGTGTGAGATACTGAACCCTGGCCCTCGACGATAATCACGCGATTAGCATCAAAAGCTAACATCTGAATTATACCACCCTCGCTCAGAAAAGTCTCTTTTTCTTTCGCGCTTCTCTCTGAAAATCTCATATCTCTTTATCTTTATCTACTAATTTGCTTTTTCTTTCCAAACCATGCAGCCAAAGACTGGGTGGAGTGAAAATATCCAGAAGGCTTTAAAGCGAATGGAAGAGGTTTCTGTCAAGTCCCTGTTATCAGCTAATTGTAGGTGTTTGAGCATTTATGTCATGCTACTGACATAAAGACTTTTTTATGGAGCTGTTTTATATTAGCGTTAATACTTTAGCATAAGCGTGCGTTATTACCGACTACATAAGGAGTCAAATATGTCTCCCATAGCATCTTTAAAATACTTAAAATATTCTCCAGATTTGTGTCACTGCAGAGCTCTCTCTCTCTCTCTTTCTCTATCTCTCTCTCTTTTGCCCTCATTTCTCATCCCTCTGTCCATCTCTCCCTCGTTATTTATTCAGTAAAATGGGAGATTGATCAGATAATTGCATTAGGAGGGGCAGATTGGTCATAATCATGGTGGTATTGGCAGCTCGGGGCTGGAGGCTCAGCACTGACATTAACTCAGACTCAGCAGTCAGAGGTCAGCACCACTGAGATTAAACTCTTCTCTCTCGATGGTCAGCATGGTTCGGGCCATTTTACAGCCTCACATCACCCCAACTGACCCCTTGATGACCACTTGACAAAATGGAGGGGAGGGTGAGGACAAAAGAGAGCTGACCAAGGAGGATGAGCGGTGGGATGAAAGGAGAAAGTAGCTGAGAGGAGAGGTAACCGCGGGATGAGAAGGAAAAAAAAAACTGCACAAAGACCGATGCAGCATACCAAAGGAATGAAGTCATGAGCACTTGCATTAAATTCATTCCATACATGCATGCATATCAAGCAAAGTTAATAGAGATCCTCTCAATTTCTTTATTTTATTTTATTTTAATTTATTTTATTTTATGAAGCCTAGTTAAATTCTGTCCACTGGGATCATTTATTTTCGAACCAACAGAAACTGACTATATTAGAGTTATTAGACAAGGTCACTTCTTAAGTCTTGACATACTTTACTGATAAAACCCCTCCGCTTCTCACATCTGCCCCCAAACTCTCTATGCAAGCAATTACATCATATTAAATGGTCTAAAGAGGCATCAGTAATCAGAGGACATAACACAAATTAAACCCAAGGGCTAATTGTTGCACAACTCATTCTAAAAAAATGGAAATAATTGTAACCAGGAGGATGGAATATTCAGCGTACTTTTTTAGGAAAGTTATGGAGATTACAACAGCATGTACATATTGAAGGATCCCCCAAAGCAAAATGACTGATCCACAGATTAGATAATGTTTCTAATTTACTTTTTATGCATGTATCTTCTCAAATAGGGCTGTTGAATAGTAGAGGTTGTAACAAGCACGATGGAATTTTACTTCATCTATAAATGTAACACTTAAATGTGACACTGGGAATAATTTAAGGCACATTGAACTCATTTGAAATGTTTTGATGTGCACAAGCAGTACATTTCTCCTGCACCAAAATAGACAATTTCAGTAACAGAAAAAAGAGAGTTGGGGCAAAATAAATACTCAGTTTAGACCAAATAGTCTCATATATTTTTGTTTTAAATGGTAATATGTATTTTTGCATGATATTATTTTTAAATAATAGTCTATTCTTCACAAGCTCCATGTTTTTTAGTAAACGTATTGCAAAACTCCCTGTCTGCAAATCTTCTTGATTTTCAGTGTCAATGAAGCAGCTGACTCTAGGTGAAAATGTGGATTCAATACATGTTCTGCTGAAACAGCATATAAATATTGCACAAAATGCCACTCAGAACAACTTTTCCATAACTGCTAAGGTTGTTTTAAAAGGGGTTTTCAAATGTAATGTACTGTTACATTTCACTGATTATATTATGCACTTAAAACTTGTCTTTTTGGGCTTTAAAGTAAAAAAAATAAAAAAAAACCTTTATTAAAGCATTTCAGAGAGTAAAATGTTAACTAAATTGTTAACATGCATGCAGAAAAATTAAAAAAATAACCATTTTTGTCTTGTTCGTTTCTGTCCTGTAGAAGTAAATGAAGTCTACTCATGATAACATTTTTAGCTGTTGCCTGATGTATTCATCTTAAACTTAACTTTTGTTAAACTACAATTAAATATAATTATATATAATCATAATGTTCATATATATATATATATATATATATATATATATATATATATATATATATATATATATATATATATATATATATTCATATATAAATGTGCTTAAACCCCTCTCTAACCAGTTTTCTGTCAAAAAGTGTTGGGTGACTAATTTTGCTTATGTTGCTCTGTTTGCTGTGCACACACTCTTTGTGTCTCGCGGGTGTGTTTAGGGTGAAAACATCTGCATTTAAACTATTCCCCTTCCTCAGGCTTGAATACAACCACTTGCTCAGCAGAGCAACAGGAAGCCAGCCATTTTTACAATAGCTGCACTTAAACATGCCAGAAAATGCCACTGCGTAGATGCATGCTTGCAGATAAAGTACTGGGGATAACCTAAAAATGTATAATAAATGTTTTTTTTTTTTTTTTTTTTTTTAGCTTCATCTCTTGAATAATGCAACATTTTGTGCATTTTACTGATTCAGTGATTCATTCATCCATGTCAGTCATTTTGTTTATTTGTTTATTCAGTAATCATGAATGTGTTTAAATTGCGCGTCTTTAGAACAAGGGAGTAAAATGTTAACTGCTTAAATACATGCAGACCTCCAAAACCTTTTTTACTTTCATTATCACATCTTCATGTGTGTCCACATGCTACAATAATCAGTTTATACACATCAGTGTAATTCTAAATTCATTGTTACAGCTCGACATTAACACACTGAGAGATTTCCTTCAGTGCGGCTTACCTCGGCTCCCTACGGACTTCAGCCCAACAGTTGGATGAAAAGTGTGTGTACACACATACCGTTTAGTTACTCAAACATTGTAAACTGTATAACTAAAGATTAGGTCTGATTCATATAGAGTTTACCCTGTCGATAAATCATTCAGTGCCTTCTGGGATGCTGCATACTGACGGCGAGAGAATGGAGAGCTGGCAACTGAATGAAAGTATGTCAAATTTGCTCTTTCGCGTTTGATAAAAACAGATTTGTTTAATATTTAATATGGTTTGCCCATCTGGATCCATTGTTTTGGAGTGCCTTTAATATGAGCGTCATTTAATCTTTGAGGGCTCATGGTGACACTGCAATAAAATTATGGAAAATTGGATGACTGACCCATGACCTTTTAAAACAAACCAGCTCATTCTTCAACCTCTTCTTCAAATAAAAGCTTTTGTCGATTCATCATCTCACGGTGAGCAGACATGTAAAGTAGTTCAACGTTCCTGTGAGTCATAAACAAGACCATCTACACTGCAGGTCCCCACCTAACAGCAAAGAACAGCATCAATCAAACAACAGGACTCCAGTACATACGCATGTGTAAGCAGAGCCTGGACAAGCCTTTCCTGCCCACTCACAATTTCAACAATCCCCCCACCTCTCGTCTCTCCTCAGGGGCTAATGTAACCCCTCACAGGGCACAGGTCTTCATTTACATGCTTTACAAGTCACTTACGCCTTCTCACCTGATAAGGTCAGAGTTCAGAGCGATGTGGGCGCCCTTGGGCTGCAGGGTCTGTGTGAGAAGTATTTAGCCATTTTATTACGACTGGTCCCTAGCTGTTTTTATGTAAAGTTTAAAGAGATATACTTTACAAGGACTGGGTGTCTGATCAAAACCAAACTAAAGACTTCACCCACAAGCTGCGATTTTAAAAGGTAAATCTTAATTTGCTAAATATGTTAAATTACATTCGTAGAATTTGACAGAAAAATGTTGTGTTTAATCCTACACTTTATTCTACTGACAGCCACAATTTCTTATTTGGGGGTATGCGGCCTTAAAACATGTGAAAACAGCTGTTCCTAGCGACATATGTGACACATTCACTCTTACCAGAAGACGCCATGGTGGTTACAAATGTTGAAAACTAATACTCTTTGTTTGCATTTGATCTGGAAACCTCAGTGTTAGTCATAGCCACTTCCTCCTGTAACACCATACGAACTTACATGGGTATTTTGGCAGACACATAAACGTGATCTTGACCATGCCTTTTGTTCATGCACAAACGGCCTGGAATCCATCTGGTATATAACCATTACAGTAAAATGGGATGCCCTGACTGGAAATGGAAGAAGGGGATTTAAAGCACGATTACTTAAAAAGCACACAATTTGAGATTAGTTGTATCAGATTTAACAATATATAATCTATACAATCTATAATTAATAATATAAAAGAAAGAAGTTAAATTTACTAAATTTACTAAACAAGTATTATGTGTTATTTTTATATTTACCCTAATCGAAGCAGCTTACCCCCAATTTTTAAAGATTTTAAAGTAGCGCTTTTTTTTGAAGAACAATGCTGTTATTCATAGCGCTCAACTGCTGTAGATCAGTGTGCATATGTGTGTAGATAGTCGGGGTGCTGATAATGCTGTAAACCCTGGGTAACTCACTCTGCCTCCTAGTCAGTGTGGCCCATTTAAAAGCCTTTGATCCAACCTGGGGTGAATGAGTCACTGACTAAAGCAAAGACACAAACACAGACACACACATACATACAGAGCACCAGGGGTTGCATACTCTCACATACAGCATGGAAACCAACGATGAAACACACACACAGAATGAGATCACCACTGTCCACAGGAAAACACCTCTGCCAGCTAGCTATGACTTCAAAACAGTATCTTTGGCGATACTAAAACACACAGATACAAACGGAAAGAGCGAGAGAAACCCTGAAGGACAGGTCTGCTCCCCGAGGAAGGCCATTAGCTCGGGCCTGTGTTTCATTAGTCTGAATAGTTTAACATTTTAACATGCCACTGCAATGTGTGTGTGATCAACAGCTACAGACCTGACACCTTCTCATCAGCCTCTCCACAGGAGGGTCACACACACACGCGAAATTGCAGCAAACCAATCCTTCACATATATCACCTACGCGATATTAAAACATATCATAAATTTATATTAAAAATTCAGAAGGTGAGATCTATACGCTCAAAGCTGTCAGTGTGTTTCTGGCGTAAATGTGGATGTGATTTACTGAAACGAAACGCATCAGTAATGGTTGAGATAGGTAAGGTTTCTGCATTGTACTAAAAATAACTAAAATGACAAATAATGTAAAAACAACGGTCGGACGCTGTTTAAAAAAAGAGAAACTGTGTAAAAGTGGGGGATAAAAGAAAACTGGCAGAAAGAAAGTCATTATTCTCTCTGTGGCTATGGATAAGATTATATTGGATTAGAAGATTTTTGCAATGCAAATGAAAGCTGGTGAAATCAATAAACTCTGTTCAACTCAATATGCAAACTAATTAAGAGGTAATATAATCAAAGTAGAATAACATGGGGAGCGAGGGTTCTTTAGAGAGAAAACCCAATCAAATCTTTTTATGAGAAAGATAAAATCTAAAGCGATCTCTCTTTGTACAAATGATGACCTGCTCTTTGTGCTAGCTTAATAAAGGAGGCTTGTCTTAAGAGGTTGTATTCAATGTGCATATTCCAATCAATATGAATTACATAGTCTCTTATCTATGGTATCACCAGCAGACGGCTAAACTAATTAATGTTGTATTGAGTGTTTAAACTCAATTATGTTCCAAAGTCACAGAAAGACACAGAGAAATGTTCTGCTCTGCGGGGATACAGGCCCTGGGTTGTTGTGCAGGCGGTACAGAGAGCGCTCGTTCTCCCAGCGTGACGTCGTCTAATGATTTTAAATAATTATGAAGCTGGGTTGATAATTGATGCTATTGCACTCTTGAACAATTGTGAGAGATTTGCGCTTCTTGTGTTTTTGAACAGAATGATGCAATCATTTAAAACCTGTTTGTTTATAGAGTGTTTGTGTTATGCTATGCTAACCATTTCTCACACACACACACACACACACACACACACACACACACACACACACACACACACACACACACACACACACATTCTGTCGCTTTTCCATCTTGCTTATTCCAGCTGATAGCCCATTTTCTAATGCTAATTGCAGTGTGTGAGCTGGAAATGTGAGCATCTTTGTGGTATGAGCGCATAGTTGGTCATCCGTTCGTGTGTGTGTGTGTGTGTGTGTGTGTGTGTTGGCCTGTATCTAATGTGCTCTGACAACGGAGACAGATCTGATTCAGTAGGGGACTGGATGTGGGGTAAGTGTGTAGCCACCCTCAATAGACTTGTTAAAGATTCTTATCACTCACACACACACACACACACACACACACACACACACAAACACAAAGCCATTCATGACACAGGCGCATACACAAAGGCATTCACAGACGTGACGCAAACACACACTCTCATGAAGTTTATTTCCTCTATTCTCTGTGCAGTCACCCAATGCGTCACTCATTATTCATTAACTAGGTTCGCCTTGCCTGTTATAGACATCAGAATATCTGTATGTAAATAATTAGCAAATATTATAATGTATCATAAACAGTTAGTTCAGTTCCTCTAAATGGGAACCCCAAACAGTGTTGATATTCAGTTTTTGTGGATTGCATCGTTCTATGTCCGATTTGCATTCCAGAAAAAATTATTTGTTGTATTTTATTTAGAAGTTTAAAATATATTATGTAAGAATTAAACAACACGATTAAACTACCAACAATAGTAAAGTAAAATAATATTATTAGAGTAAAATTATAATTTAAAGAAAATATAATTAATTGTATTTATTATATTATATTGGAATATTATATTATTGCTATATTTTATTTATATATTATATTATATTGTAATATTATATTATAGTATTGTTTTATTTATTATATTATATTATATTATATTGGAATATTATATTATATTATTGTTATATTTTAGTTTATATTTAGTTTATATCACTTTTTTTCTTGTTCATTCTCAGCTTTTAATAAGAACGTTGGGCAGCATGTGTGTCTAAGATGTTGCGATTTGGCAAGACTGGTGCTTACTAGTTCCTCCACGACCACGTGTGTGTGTGTGTGTGTGTGTGTGTGTGTGTGTGTGGATGCACAAGCTAGGTATGCGACGTGTATGTATGTGTGCTAATGGTGTGAGTGTGTGTCTGAGTGTGTGTGAGGTCTGAGGTGTCATGTGACAGCTGTACAGGATGGCATTTCTTTGACACTAAAGAGTGTGAGCAGCTCTCCAGAATTTAAAATTCAGATTTCAGATTCGGTGCATATGTCGATACGGCAGTCACATCCGCACTGTGAGACTGCCCTTCCTTGCCAGGCAATCTGTTCATCTCCAGCCCTTCATTAGTTCTCATCTCTTCCCTCTCTCTCCTGGTCTCACACTTCTTTTAGCTACTTTGTAGTTGTACTTATTCTGATTATGTAGCAACTTTTTTTCCTCCTAAGCAGCACATTTAAGTGATTATTAAATGCTACATTCACAGTCTGATAGAGTTAATTATTTAAAAAAAAACAAAAAAAACAGTTGACTTAACACTTAGTATGTGTCTTGGTGAAAGCAAAGACAAAAAAACAAAAAGGTTAAATAGAGAGAAGAGGAACAGAGAGCACATTTTTTAAAGAACATTCAGACATTCCAACTTAATTTTGTTAAGGATCCACAATTTCACACACACCATGATTTTCCATATAATGTTTGTGTGAATGCAACTACAATGTTGACAGGAAATCCTGTAACAACCCTCATCAGCCAATCCCGGCTCAATGGAACAGTTTAACACACAGAACCGCTTTTCTCATGTCACCTCAGGGTACATGATTAACTCCCATTAAAAAGGTCTGTTGCCGATGGTTACCAATGTCGAGATGGTGACCCCACTGAATGTCTGTTGGTGCTGCGGTCTGGACACACACACACCCACACACACGTACATGTACGTTTCCATGTCTTATGGGGACTCTCCATAGGTGTAATGGTTTTTATACTGTACAAACTATAAGAGTTATTGCCTTACACCTACTCCTTGCAGGACATTTTCTGCATTTTTAGATAAAAAAACACACAAACAAATCTGTAAAATGTTTTTTTAAGTCTTTTAAATTACAGGAACGCAGGCAGAGGCAGTGTCCTCATAAACCACCTTTAAATTGTAATATCTCTGTCATGCCCATGTCATTAAACAGATTTTTGTCCTTGTAAACCACAAATACCAACACACGCACACACTAGTATAAAAGCATATAAATCCTAATATAGAAAAAAGTAATTCACAATAAATGCATTTTTTCTTCAGTGTTTAACCGTCTTTTTGGCTGCTATTGGTGGTGGTATATGTTTGGTAGTTTAGGAAGATCTCATACTGTGAGACTCCGCAAGAAAATACGTCAGCTTCTTTCTGGATTAATCACAACAAAAGCAGGTACAGAAAGGGAGGGAAAGAGAGTAAATGAAGCAACTCTCAGTGAATGATGTCATGAATATATTTAGGGGATTTGCTCTTAAACTATGACATGTATGTCAATGAATGCACATACATTTCAAAACATTTGAGATCTGTATTGTGCTTTATTTTCATTGCCACTCCAATATTAAAACAAGGATTTTATTTTTTGTTTTATTAATAATGCATCCTGAGATTATTGTATTGCATTATTTTACAGCACTGCATTTCACAAATCTATGTGTGAGCGTCTTTCATTGTATTTTTACTCTCTGTGTGGGCCTTTATTCACCTGACTTACCCAAGAGATTCTCTTTATCTAAAAAAAAAAAAAGGTTATTTCATTCAGCCGTCTGGCTTACAGCTTTGAATATAACTGGCTCCATCTTTCCCTCACAGAATTCATGCTTCGCTTCACTCCAATAAAAGCTGGGCCTGGCCTGCTGCAGAATGGACCCTAGTGACTGTTTGGAGGCTATTGAGAACGTTCTCCGTTTCATACAGTCCCACTTACAGCTCAACGTTTTCATTAATGGTGGTGAGCGCATTAACCCAGGCCAGCACCCAATTACTGCCAACAAGGGACTGATCCGTCTCAGAGCGCAATCTGAAAATGTTGTCATGCAAAAACAGAGCAGAAAAAGGGAGAATTAGAGAGAGGGAAGGAGGGGGTGGAGGAGAGGATGGAATTCTTTCATTAATTTAACACTCATTAAAGCTTGGGAGGTAGAGCTGATTTTAAGTCCATTAGTTCTGAATGCAGGTGACACTGACAGGACCTCTGAGATTCCTCAATCTGACCGAGTGGGGTGGCTGTTAAAAAAAAAAAAAGTCTTTTTTTTTTTTTCGTATACTCTTTCTTCCTCCCTATCTCTCCCTCTCCACGTCTCTGTCTTTCTCTCCCTGTAGGAAAATGTACCAAATCTCCATCCATATTTAATCACTGCCATCTGACATCACTTACGGGTTATGTTACAGAAATGTAGAAGTCAGGGTAGAGTTACATTAATATATAATCTAAAACAAAAAGACAAAATGCTTTGAAGTGTCTCAAGACAACGGTGTCCTTTTGAAGACCCTGTCAAAATTAGCGTGGGCCACCTGAGAAATTCTTCAGATATGTAAAAGTGATTATTGCGAATGGCAGTAAACTCCAGTTTGAGGCTGATCATCTATCACTGAGTGAGATGTAAATAACACCGGCCGTTGAATATTAAATATCGGAGATGTTTTACGGGTGTAAGTGTCACATGTTCGTGTGTTGAGTTTCATGACATGGCTCCTCGTGGAGCTGGGTGATAGCGCTGACTGATTTGAGTTATGTGGTGAAGAGAGAGGATAATCTTACCTGGGTCAGGCCTGCTTGCCTCCATGGTCAGGGAAGATGACACCTGTCTTGTGTCCGCACTGCTGCTGAGTGGAAGCGACTGGACCAAAATATAGCGCTGTAACGATACAAAGGCCTGCATTACCATACAGGCCACAAACCAGCAGTTGGAGATCACAGGCAGCGTTTATGTGACAGTGTCCAGCTACTAAATGACACACAGAATATTCTGTGAAAAAAAAAACAAACTACATGACATGTTTTTTATCACTGTTTGAGTCACTGTGGCAGTGGCTGCGTAAGTCTTGCCATCCACAGCACATGTTCATGGGCAAAATAGCATTATCATTTCCAGACTATCAGAAATGTTTTCATAGTAATGACAGCTCAAGGGTTGTATTTCACAGCAAATCTCTCAGAGGAACACTGACACCCACACGGCAAACTAAATAAACAGTGATAAAAAATCCCCATCACTGATAGCACAATAACACACATACAGTATTCACATACCGCAGACTCTCTCTCTCTCTCTCTCTCTCTCTCTCTCTCTCTTTCTCTCTTCATACGGTGAAATGAATGCCTCAGCAGATCTATATAACAGTAATTCAACAACATAATCAAATTGTTAGTGCAAATGCTGAGCATCCCATTCTCTTTCCGCTAGTTTCCACCACACACACATACACAGAGCAATCATACAGTGGACCACTGACCACAGGAGGCTTGGCCATTATAGTACAGCCATAACTAACCCTGATTAGAGCCGTATTGATGGTCTGTGACATGCAGTTTGCTAAAATATGCTGCCCGGTCAAATGGCTGCAATAATGAAGTATATGAGAATCACTAAGTTTACTCTGTTGTTTTAATATGGACGGATCGATTATCTAATAAAAAAAGCCAAAGGCCTCTAAGAGGTTTTAAACTACAGGGTGGACTCTGTTTCTGTTGGTAAGTAAGTGTTTTTGTGCTGCAGATGCAGAAAATACAAGTACTCTGGGAACAAGAACAAGTAAACCATCTCTTTAATTCTGGTTGTTCATTAATATTTCCTCTCTCTTCATGAAAGTCATTTTTTAAATATTTTACATCATAAAGACACGATCTTCTTTGTTGGTAAAATACTGCATATCTGACTACAATTCTTCTTTTTTTCAATCACTTCGATCCCTAACTGTAAAAAAATAAATAAAAAATCTTCATGGCTAATTTAAAATGGTTAAAACTAGGCTTTGGGCAATTAAAAATTAACCTGTGAGACAGAATATTTGTCATTCACGCCAGATGTCATGGTCACGTCTGGCCTGAGAGTATTATTATCATTCCTCCGTCTCATTTTAGCAAGACTTGGAGCAAACTCTTCACAAAAACATGTTTGGGTCAGTCACCCTGACGACCGCTGCGTCTCAATCAGTAACCCACAAAGCCTCTGTACAGGTGTTTTAAATCATAGCTCGGGTTAATTGTGGTGTACTGGAAAGATCCGCTGATATCAGTATGAATGTCTACAGGTTTTTTTCCAGGCCCATAATACAACACTGGAAACTTAATGGCTCCTGTGAGAGACTCCTAAAAAGAACTATCAGGGCCTGTATCTCTATTCCCACCATTCAGAGGTGACAGAGAGAGCTCAGTATCCATTTAGAGTACACGCATACATATTCATGCTGACAAGGTTTATTGCACTGCCTCATGGCCCTCATCGCAACAGGTTAATATTAAAACTCAGCCGTTACTCCTGAGACCACACAGAAGAGGAAAAAAGGAGAAAGAGATGGATTAAGAGGGAAAATACAGAAAGAAAACAAGACTAAACACATAGTGTGTGATAGGAAAAAAAAACCTACAACAACAACTCACAGATCTAATGCAAAGATTAAATTTTTTTTAAAGTGAGAGGAACGATTACTGATATGGGCTGAATGAAGCAAGTTTATTCATTCATACGTTTATTCGTTTAGCAAAGGTTTTTTTTTTATCAAATATGATTTACAAATATGATTAAAAAAAAAAACTAAATAATTTATATATAAGCTTTGTAAGCACAAAGCCCTGCAGTCAAAAATAAATAAATACATAAATAAATAAATAATTGGGTTAAAAAAAGAGTAAAAACCCAAAAGTGCTGTTTCTAAATTTGCTGTATTTCTTGGGTTTGAGTTTATCAAAATGTTCCTATAAATACGATGTATTCATTTTGTTACACTGAAAGCAGGTTGAGGCAATTTCCAAAATAATTAGGCAGTTTAAGCAGTATAATTGTTTTTACCAAACTTGTAACTAACAATAGGCTAATACAAATTATTATAATAATAATTTTGTATAATCATTTTATTTAGTATTATTGTATAACCTCATCCTTTTTGGTTAATAATAAATAAAATTCCATTAAATGTATTATTTGATATTTCCTACAAGTATACGATATCTCAAACAACAGAGCAGATGGTACTGAATTAAAGCAGGCGAGGAGGAATATTTTGTGTATACGTGAGCTATTTAAATGACTGTATCCCACAATCAATGAGGCTGATCACAGTGTATAGAAATGCATACACTTTTATGTACCTACGCTAGCGAATGTCATTTTCCCTTCTGTTGCGACAACAGTTGTCGTAGTACAGTAACTGGGAGGATAGGAGAGGAATGCGTGTCCCTACAGTGCATCTTAAGACACTTTGACGATGAGGAAACGTAATCTACAGGATGACATTAACGGAGGAGTGAGCATCTACCTGTCTTTGAGCCCCATGGCAGACAGTGCAGGCTAAGGTTACCGGCCCTCATTCTGATGGTGAAAGGAACACAATCAACCTACTTAATCTCCCACTGCTCTTAAAGGAAGAGGAAACCGATCTGGGCTCCATTCTACAGACAAACCACACAAGAGTACATGGGCTTCATCTTAAAATGGACCTACACATTAAATTACACTCAAGCACTGGAAGCACAGATGGCCTAAATGCAGCCCTTCTCTTCTTTTATTCACAAGGGAAAAAAGAAAGGAGGGAGAGATAGAGGGAACTGTTTTCATAACGGACAGTGTCACCACCCTCGCGGCCCTGAGACTCAGAGAGTGAGCTCTGAGCCCCTAAAATTTAAAGCATTAGCATCAGAATGAGGCTAAATACCCCTCCTGCAATAAAACCCCAACAAAAGAACTTCCAGCAATTTCAGCAGTGATGATAAACCCAAGCCTGAGACAGCCATCGCTCTGTGAGAGGACAAGACCTTACTGTACGCCCTCCCATCGTACTGCTGGAGGCTTCTGCAGGCATGAGTGCACTAATAAAGTACGCACCCAATGTCTGCCCACTGCCGCCTGGCTTTCAGGACCCCACAGTGAGAGTCCCACCTGTCTGTCTAAGGACAATGGCAGCTGTAATACAATATCTCTGTGTGTGTGTCACTGTGTGCCAGGAGAAAAGCTGAAGGAGTGGACAGATAAATGACTCGCACACTTGGACCGCAGCCAGGCCCCTGTCCCACCTCAAGAAACCATGTAGAGTGAACCTGTGGCCAGACCGAGCAGAAGACAGAGCCCTGATTCAGGATTTAGCGGGACAAAGATAGAGAAAGATACGGCCTATAGAAAGAGAATGAGATGGAAAGGGGGGGGCAGAAAGATTGAGAAAGTTGTGCTTTTTTACTGAATTGTTTTCATGGGTGACTTCACGCCCGCTCCGAATTCGGACTTAGGATGCAACGCTTTGTAAAAGCTGTACTAATGTACAGACTTCTTTCACTATATGTGTTTTAACTGGATTAAATGCAATGTTTTTTTCCACCCTGATCCACAAAAGTGGTCATTTCACAAAACTGATCATGAAGTCATCATAAAGAGTCATTTTAGATATTGTTTTTCCTATACAAATAAATGAATACATTTGTTTTTATTTTACTTGACTAAGAGTTTGTCTACAGCTTGTTTTCTACTTCAAACACATTTTATTTTGAATGGCACATGAAACACAAAATATTCGAAAAATGAATCACCTTAAATGGCCTTTTTTGTTGAAAATGAATAAATAAATAAAAAACATTTGATTTTTAACTAACTAAAATACAAAACATTCTAAAAACGAATGGCAGAATCAAAGGAGCCTTAAACCTCTTTTGCTGTTGTGACAAGAGAATTACCCTTTTTTTTATTATATTTAAAATATATATGAACAAAAATAATTTCATCAAACTGTTCCTGCAGTTGCAATTTTGTCTAAAAAGCATGTTTACTTTATTTCTGCAGCATTAAACAGTGCGCCAACTCATCTTTTCATCGCACGCCGCTCGAGAAGCTGCTTCTGGGCCGTTCTTGCAGTGTAAAGATGGCACATGTTGCCTTTGATTACTCTGCCATGATAACACAAACACACAAAGACAGGCTGAGAAATCTTCCTCCGTGTTTACTCTTTCAATCTAGAGGTCCTCTTTCAGCCAGCTGTGTACACGTCTCAGAGACTGAGACTCTTTCCTCAGGAAATCATGAACCATGAGAACAGAGGGCGGGAGTGAGTTAAGAAAAAGGGAGAAAATACTGGAGTAGTCAGGATGAAAGTGAGTATAAAGGACAACACTAATAACATAGACAACGAACGGATGAAAAACAAAATGAGCAGTGGATCCGCGAAGCACAAAAGACAGCGCTAATTGCCCTAATTGTATCCTTTGCTCCTGCACGGCCCACTACTGTCACACTCGCCTGTCACCTGGGAATGATTGACAGGTGGGCAGGTGTGACGCTGAGCAAGGGCTCGGTCGAGCAGCACTTCAATTGTCCCAAATGTGTCTTTGATCTCCCCTGCGTAGACCAAAAACACAGCAGGGAGTCACAGCCAGCCCTCGGGGCTAAAGCCAGCGCAGACAATGTGGAGCAGAGGTGGGTCCGTTACGTGAAGAGGTCGCACACTCTGTGGACAATTCCCCGAGGCTCGTACGCAGCGCCCAGTCCTGTCACATCCCATAACCTTCCTCTTTGATGAACCGAAAGCACGGCCACCTGCCTTATTATTCGCTCGCTCACGCCGCACCTCCATAACTGTACGCGTGGAATTAAATACGATCTATAATTACATTAGCCTTTTTTGAGCCTGCGTGTTCTTAACAAGATAAATCAGCATCTTAACAAGATAAATAGCATCAGTTCGGCGGAGGTATGTAAAGCCTCGTTATAATCTCGTTCTCTTCCACGTTCTGCCACTTTTGTATGTAACGCAGTAAATCGCAATTTCTCATAGAATGACGTACACATTATTTAATACAGTTAACAACAACAACCTAAAATAAAGTGATGCAGTGTGTGTTAGAAAATGACTAATGTCCTGAAGCATGAGCATAAGTACTAGAGTTCACTTGACATTGCTCAAGAAACAATAAAACAAGAAACCAAAAGGTGGAGATTTAGTTCCTTCACCTTTGTGTGTTATCAAAAAATGCATCACCTTATAAGCATTTATTAATATTGTTATTTTAATCATTTAATCCCCTGCATTCATTTCGTGTTATTGTTATAAGCAGATAACTTCTCATTTTGGTGCTGTCTTTTGCATGTACATGTACAAAATACTTTATAAACGTAGATGTTCACATATCATTTCTCAAATGGACGTGTCATACAGCTCATCCTCTGTGTGTGTGTGAGTGTGAGTGTGTGTGTGTGTGTGTGTTTTAATTAAATAAAAAGGCTATTCAATTTTTTGCTTCATGTAAATTTTTCGCTGCTAAATAAACAATTATAAGAAAATATTCAAATTCAGTTGAAATCAAATTATTATACATTATCCATATGTATTTGGGTTGACATAAATAAGAGGATAAATTACTCTGCATTGAATAATAATAATAAATTAGGTAGCCATACAACAAATTATAAATATGCGACTGCAGGCAGAGATCAATACATTAAGATGAACATTTCTTTTTTTTTCTTTTTTTTTTGTAGCTAACATCTCTTTAAATTTGTTATTTATTCATAGTGTATTTATTCTTTTTATAAGATAATAAATGAAAAGGAGGAACTATTACTGAAAAGTGGAAAATTACATGAATTAAAATACACTGAAGAACTGTTTTTCTTTCTTTTCATTATTATTAAATTGACCAGTCACCAATTATTATAATAATAATTATTATAATTATATGTATTATTATTATTTATAAAATAAAACCTAAGAATGAAGTAATTTAAAAATGCAATTTGGATTTTTCTGAATTATTCTGTATAGATATCCTGATGTTGACAGCATGACGTTATTTAATAACGTTTAACAATATCAACAAGGGCAAAACAAACAAACAAATAAATAATCATTAATAATAATAAAAAATAAATAAATAACAATGAAACAATTAGGTTCTCATAATTGTATTATATCCGATTTTAATTAAATGTAGCCGATAAATAGGTTTAAAATTCAAATCATATTAATAAATAAATAATTTCGTTATTCGTTTTGGAGCAGAGTTTAACGGGTGTGATTCAAATCACTTAAATGTCAAACGCCGATGATAAATGTCATAATTGAGAGATGGTTCTGTCAGCGGTGTCAAGAAACTGCGCGTGAAGAATCCGGAAGCTGAGGAGATGTTCAGACAAAGCGCCTGTCTCGCGGTGCTCAAAGTAAGCGCACAGATTGAGAGGGGCGGGGACCCTCTGCCGCTCCCGGACTGTTTGCAAGGGTCATTTAGCATAGCGATCTTGTAAATATTGGGGAATTTAGCCAGCTATAAAATCCGGGGAGGAGGCTGCATGGGGCGAGAGGATGCAAGCCTCGAATTAACAGATCCTGCGTTTCAGGAAGTGCAATGGTGTGTTAAATTAAATGCAGCTGGTGAAAAAGCAGGACGTATATTTTATTTTAAACGACGAAAGATTGATAGTTATTATTTTTTATTTTATTTGTATTTTTTAGAGGCCCACTATTCACCAGTAACGTTCGCTTTAGAGGGTTTTTCTATTTTAAAAGTGGCTGAATAATTAACAACAATCAGTATTAAAATTAGAACAACACGATACCCCGCTAACATTTAATCTGTGCTTTTGCTGGGGATGACAAAATCCCGTTATACCGTGTATCGTTCGCGCAGCGCAAAATTAATATTAAACGGGCCGATTCGTATTTTTATCGCTATAAAGTGCACGACATTTACAGTCCGGCGA
Organism: Puntigrus tetrazona; assembly: GCF_018831695.1. Lineage (NCBI taxonomy): Eukaryota > Metazoa > Chordata > Actinopteri > Cypriniformes > Cyprinidae > Puntigrus > Puntigrus tetrazona. The sequence continues at coordinate 21,402,290 of NC_056705.1, read as the reverse complement.
AATCCAAAACCCCCCGGGCAGCACAGCCTGCCGAATGAAAGTAGCGCGTGATACCTATAGGCTACCACATAAAATACGTTCAGCTGAAAACCTATTAGCTCAGAGAAAACGGGTTAGCCTACATGAAAAGTTTTCCTTATGAGACAGGAACGGTGAACCGATCCATCTAAACAAACGCTGAAAGAAAGGGGCTTCTAAAACGATCGATTGTTTAATTAAAGATGCTGAAGCCTGTCAACCGGCAGAATGATGAACTCAGAAATGTGACTTACAGCGGAGCCGCATGTGTTTTAATGAAGCGCTCTGTAATTGCATTTGCATCCTGACGGACGCGGTCTGACACGTTGAAGTTAAATATGTAACCGACTTTGGATTAACATTTCACACGTTTAATGCACTCTGTCGGGAGAAGAAATCCATAGTCCATCAGACAAAGAATTTCTGCCAGAGCTAAAAACAGGATTATCGACTGGGCGAGCTCAACATTTTTTAAATGAAAAATACGCGTGTAATTTTAAATAGTTCAGAAATACAATGCAAATAAATCATCAAGACCCACACTTTCTTTTGGAAAACTGATGTATTTGATTATTAGAGTAAAGAATTACAGTATCGTAGTTGTTAGTAGGTATTAAACTGTAGAGAAACTGGGCCCTAAAAGATCTTCCAACTTTTCAAGAAAGTGCATGTAACAGTCCATATATATATATTTATATAATATTTATAAAAACACTATCATCATTTGTCCCCTGGCCGAGATGGACCTTGTCTTCGAGTAAGACTATGTACAATTGCTGTAAAGAAATTTGTCGCTCCACATCCGAAAACAAAAGAAAAAAGAAAAGAAAGAAAGAAACGTATAGGGCGCGTCAACACATGAAGTGCAGTAGATGTCAAACAAAGACGCTAGTACCTAGCAGCAGTTTGAAAGCCCGGCAAAACCTCAAAGATCACACAAGGCATTTTCCCCCTCCCATCCGTGAGTGTGTGGACCTCTTCATGTCGACATCTAACAACCGTTGATGCTTTTTATCGTGTAAGCACAAATAAAGAGTGAGAACTGAACGTAGTAAAAAGCAAAATGAAAATACTAAGGTCTAAATAAACAGCTGAGGTGAAAACTTTTTTTTTTTTTTTTTTTTTTTTTTTACTTTTTTTTTCTCTTTTTAACTTCTAAGACAGAGAGAAAAGGACTAACCTATGTCCCTGGATTTATGAAATGTTGATATTTCTCAGAGGAAAGTTTCTACACAGCTTGTAAACCATCTAGCACAGATAAGTGTACAGTATTTACAGCCTTACGTTGCACTTTTTAAGCTCTAAATCATTACATGAACATCAAGTTTTGTTAACACATACTACAGATAGAAAATAATTTAATGCCATGGTGAAGTCTTCTACCAAGAAAAGCTAAGTTTTCAAAAGCACACTTTAAAACACTCATACAGATTCACTCTGCTGATAAAACAGAAAATAACATAAAAACTAAGTAACTGTTAATATTTCCACTTGGTTTTTCGAGCAAGGTTATAATCACTAATAAATAAGCTCCATAAAACTATAACGTGTTGTACATTGTACAAAAAAAGCAAGTTCTTTTCAAACTCGTCTTCATAAAGTCTTAATGGCAAGCAAAAGCTGATAGTTTTTTTTTTCTTGCTTTTCATTCTTTCTTTCATGGACGCATATACGGGAGCATGTGTGTGTGTGCCAGCTTAAGAGTGTGTATTTGTTCATGAGCGCAACAAAAATGATTCTCTAGTTGGTCACAATCTCCTTGTCCTCCATGAAGCGTGTGAAGCGGAAGTGAGTCCCGTTCTCAGTGTTGGCCATTTTCTCTAGGCCAGCCAGAGCAGGATTGGGCTCAGAGTTATGCAGCTTTTCCATGCTGCCTGTCAAGCCTCCGATCGGAGAGCTGCCCCCGTTGCCCACACTCCCTGACAGCGGAGGGGGCAGGCCTCCATTCTGGATCACAGAGATCTCGTTGGTCTTCATGGCCAGGCCGTTAGAGAAAGCAGCAGCATACTGATTCCAGAAACTGGTTGGGTCTCCGTTTCCAGCCCTACCGGTTAGGTCCTTCTGGAAGAGTTCAGGGAACTTTACAGGGTTTGTGCCCAGGAAAGCCATGGGACCATCTACTGAAAGCCTGCGACCACGCCGTGCAGGAGCACTGTTCCACATGTGGGTTCCCATATGCACCTAGTGAGAAAGAGAGAGAAAAGGAAGTGGATTAAAGAGAATAAAAAACAAAGGAGCAGCTGAGCTACAATGTTTAAAATTTGGAAACATTAAAATGAATAACACGTGAGGTGATGCAATGGAAAAAGAGGGCCAGTATAATAATTAGTATTAAAATAGGCCCACTGGAAGCAGCATTTGTCTAATTATTAAAACAAGGTTAAAATGTTGTAACGTTCACTCAGTGAGAATGGTGGTCTGCATATAAAACAAAGGGCCTGTGGTAGACGTGTGTTCTGAGAAAATTGCACTGTCCACTTTCATTGTGCTGGACAGTATTGTATCTGACAGTTGCCCCCAGTTCACCCTTGAAGCATGCAATACATTCAGGGAAAAAAAATAACCTTTTTTAATTGTTGCAACCCTTAGTGTAGCACTGAACATATGAGGTGTACATTTTCTCATCTTAATGCTACTTTTGCTATTTACTAATCTTTTCAAACTGATAGTGTTTAATCCATTGCAAATGCATTATTCATAAAAGAAAATGCAGTGAAATCAGACATCAGAAAATTAATTTTCAATTTCATACTTTACTAAAACAGTACGTACTTATTTATTCAGAGAGAAAATGTATAGTTTGATATTTAAATTTCTTCCTGAAAATTATGCCTATTGCGAGTCACATTTCACACATTCCACAGTGCAATCACATATCCATATAAAACTCCCCGGATTCTGTTTATCTGTGTTCTTGGCCTTTTTTTTTTTTATTGCGATCAAAGACAAACTCTGGAAAAATAGTGAGCATGCCACTGCTAAGGGTGGTTGCTGCTGGTAACTGTGGTTAAAGCCTGTTAAGTGAAGCATTCTTGGCTTTGTTCCATCAATTTAAAGCTCAAGTTTTAGCCCAATATTTATATTAATTGGATGACTCAACATTTCCACTTCCTCTTTATCGTTTCTGTATACTTTTTTTTTTATAATGGTATACTTTCTGTGTAATATTTTATGCGTGCTTGTGCTTTTCACTTTTCCCCCCTTATTATTCACACAGCATTCTACTTATTTTCCCTCATCAATACTTGTTTATGCGGTCAATACCTATTTTGGCTGGCTTTTCACAAACATGAATAGCAAAATAACATCAAGTAAAAAGTTCAAATAACGTATTTCATAAAAACAGAGAAAATAATTTTCGGCGTATATAAAGCAGTAATTACCTTGAGATTTCCTTTGGTGGTAAATGCTCGTCCACAGATGGTGCAAGCAAAGGGCTTCTCTCCTGTATGGGTTCTCTCATGGATTTGCAGGGCACTGGAAGAGGAAAATGTCTTCCCACAAGTGGTACAGTAGTGCTGCTTAGGCGTCCTCCGTGGTGGGGCGGCTGAAAGTACTGGAGAGGTGGAAGCAGATGAGGTCACCAGTGCTGGAGCCAATTCTTTTACTTCAGGTTGAAGGCCATGCAGAAAGCCGTTGACTTCAGTTTTCATCATTGAGGACAAAGGTCCAACAGATAGAAGCGATGGAGTTGGACTGGAGGCAAGACTGGTGTTAGGCTCAAAGAGCTGGGAGGGCAAATCTCGCATCTGGTGGGTCAGCATATGTTGCTTCAAGTTTCCCTTGGTGGAAAAGCCCCGGTTGCATACTGTGCAAATGAACGGTCTTTCTTTGGTATGGCTTCGATAATGGATGTCCAAGGCACTCTGGCAGGCAAACGTTTTGCCACAGATGTCACATGCTGTATTCTTCAGGGTGCCTCGCTCACGGAAGGGGAAAAGCAAACTAAGAGGATCTTTTGATGAGTTAATTGAAGTAAGATCCAGAGCTCCAGGACTGTGAGAATGAGACTGCATGAGACCCGCACTAATGTGGTCCAATGACAATGCCCTCTGCTGCCGGTCCTCCATACTAGGAGACTTCTGCTGTAGGATAGTACCATTAGAGGGTGATGGAGCTTGCATGGAAGAGGTAGATTCAGAGACAGCTGGACTTCCGGCACTTTGGCTTTCGATGTCGCCTCCAAGAGAAGAGGAGTCATTTGTGAGTCTGTCTCCTTCCATTACTCCGTTCTCCATTAATTTCCCTTGGTCATAATGCACTTCCTCATCTGCTCCCTGGTTGGCACTCCTCTCCTGGCTCTCCATGCCTAATGACTCATGTGGAGTAGGGGATGAACAGAGGCTGTCTTGAGATGCATCAACTGACTTTGGTGTGTCTGGAATGCTGCTGTCGGGTCCATCCTCGATTCCTTCCATGTTTTCATCAGAGAAGTTGTCAAGATCATCAAAGTTCCTCTCATCGAATGAGCCAGCATCGGAGCCCATGGATTCTGGATAGTTGTCAGGAAGAGGGGTGTTTGGGATCTGACCACCCATGTGCATGCGAATGTGCTGCTGAAGTACCACAGCGTTTGTGAACTTCTTCTGGCAAATGGGACAAGAATGCTGGACCCTCAGTGGTGGCATAGCTCGATGGACGCTGTAATGAGTCTTGAGGTTGCCCTTGGTGGTAAAGGCACGACCACACACTTTACATTTGAAAGGCCTCTCCCCGGTATGTGTGCGGTAGTGCATTTTGAGCGCACTCTGGCAGCTAAGAACACGGTGGCAGATAACACACTCATTGGGGTCTGTCACTTTCCTGTCGATGTTCTCAACGAGCTGCTGAAGCTTAGATGTTTCTGAACCTTGAAGAGGATCGAGGAGACCTCCAAAAGGAAACTTAGCTTTGAACTGTTCTGACATCAGGGGCATGAGTGGGTTAGTGGCCATTGGAGGGCTATTGGAGGTTGTGTACTCAATGGTACCCTCCACTGCAGAGCTCATGTTTGTCATTAGACTGGATGAACGGTTGTTTTCTTCAACTTTTTCATTTGAGGTAGGCAGGGTTGTGCTCTCCCCTTCTTCCAACACATTGTTTGTGTTCTTCATGGGTGCATCAGCAGGACCTGAGTCGCTTTTAGCAGAATGAGAAGGGCTGCTTATAGCCACTGAGCTATTCTCTTCCTTCTTGATGAATGGAGGCAGGCTTGGTATAGTTGGTGGAAGTAACATGCCAACAGAAGATGTCAGAGTAGACAGAACAGGTTTACTATCGAGCCAGCTAGTCACTGGCTTCTCAGGAGGCATAGACATACCATAGGGAATGCCAGTACTCGTAGGAATATTGTCTAGATGCTCTGGGACAGGATATGGGTTCATCTGAATGTGTGGATACTTCTCTTTATGACGTTGAAAATGAACCTTCAAGTTACCTCGGGTGGAAAAGCGGTTGCCACATATGTTGCATTTGTATGGCCTCTCACCTGTGTGAGAACGTAAGTGAATCTGTAAAGCACTGTCACTACCAAACACCTTCCCACAAAACCTGCACTTATGCTTGAAAAACGTATCCTCAGAGCTACTTTTCGGTTCAAAAGAAGAGACGTTAGGTGGCTTGCCTTTTCTTTGCTGAGCAAGCGCTGCCAGTGAGTTGAGATCCTCAACTGTGGTACTGGCACTGGGCAGTGCACTGGAAAATATTGGGTTGCCTGGTGGGGGCTGAGGTAGAAGGGTATTAGCCACAGGATTCAATAGGCTTCCCATTGCAAAGGCTGGTGTGGACGACTTTGCAAGTGATGGATTTCCCAATTGAGGATGCAAGCTTCCCGCATTACCTGGTCTCTTCTCTGAAGGTGGGGCATTAACTGTAGCTGGCCCTGCTGCTCCAAGGTTTTGAGATGACTCTCCCACACTGGAATTGTTCTGAGGTAGCTGCACAACATTAGCCATCTGTTTCAAACTGCTAATGCTTGCAGACTGGCTGGCTATGCTTTGTGCTAACCCTGCAGCAGCTGCCAACTGTTGAGACAAATGGGAACTAAGAGTGGTTAGTGGACTAGTACCTGAACCTAAAGTCACAGGGGAAGAACTAGGTGGTGCTTGGAGCTCGGGTGACTGTGAGGCTAGCAGAAGAATCTGGTGACGAATCTGCTCAATGAGCTGTAGTTGATGGATCTGCTGCTGCTGTAGGGCCAAAAGCTGCTCCATAAGGGCTGGCACAGCCACCCTTTGCCCTCCCGCTGCTCTGGTCTCTTGAGAGAACTGTGCCACAGCCACTTTGGTGCTCTGTAGGTTTTCAATAATGACGTTGCTGTTGATCATGGAAAAATTACCCAGCTCAGTCAGGTTACCCAGCTGAGGTAGTGAGGCAGAGATGACAGAGCTCCCCAGATTGGACCCAGTGCTGCCCAGAGCTCCATGGCTGCTTCCAACACAACTGAGCGGGCTGCCACCTGCCATACGTCCACTTCCATCATTATGTGGTGCAGAGACTCCTGACATCTCAGTGTCCATGGCCTCCTCTTTGTCAAGTACGTTCTGCTCCAAAAGGTCGGTCAACTCTGCTTGATCTGTGTTATTAGTTGTATCATTCATCTGCTCATCAGGATTATGAGGAGAGCAGCCTGGGGAGAAGGTTCCGGAAGGAGACACTGGATTTTCATTCACAATTAGAACTAATTGATTCTTAGTGCAATTCTTCTGGTGTTGTTCAAGATCCGATAGTTCAAAGAACTCTGCGCAACATCTGCTGCAGACATGGGCACCCGAGTCTTTACAGGGGGAGTCGTCCGGGTTGGTCTCTGTGTCCCCTGCAGAAGAAAATAAGAGGGGGGAACAGGGGGATTAGTGATTAGAGATGTTTTGTATCTGAAGAAGCAGCTTTATCTGTTCAAATTCTTTTGTTGTTAATCTTCTGTTAATCAGTTTAATGCTTATCCCTCTCATACGTTCAAAAAACAACCATCAAAAAAGAAACAAATACCAAATCACACCAAGAAAAGGACCTCCACACTATATAGAGCTATGATGAAATAGGATAAGAAAAGAGACAAAATCAATAGCACTTTTACAATATTGCTTAAAAGTGATCTTTGAAGATGTGTATCAAAGTCCCATCAATTCAACCACCTTAGGTAATCATTTTCTTCAGATAATCCATCAAAACATAAAAATACTATGAACTGAGAACAATGGGCCCTAATGAAATTTCATAGAAGACCATTGATTTCCAATATTTCATACTCCTCAATGTCTACATGTCCACTAGGCACAAATCAACCATTTGAAGGACTTATTAGACTTTCAATTTGCTGTCAACTTTGCTCATTTTCAACCAACTGCAGGCATCTTGGACAGGTTATCCCTGTCACTAAACTAATTTGTATCCAGTCAGCCTGCAATCAGGATCTGACAGGAACAAGTAAGCCTTTGGCATTCAGATTGCTACGCACTCTACAGGAGCAGAGAAATTCACTCATACCAGGCTAAGCATGAATGAAGTAATTGCGTGATCATCTTAACACACAGAGAGTTGTTTTCAATGAATTTGAATGCTAAATAATTATTTAATCAGTAGGAACATTTTAGGAGATTGTTTATGCAGCATTATCAATGAAAGCATTAAAATGCAAACAAATAAATACAAAAATACATAAATATAAAAAATAAATAATTTCTGGATATTCGGCTAAACGAGAAACTCTTTGGTTGATTAAACAGGTGTAAGTTTAAGCGTACAATAATAATATCACATGCCAGAACACGTGCTGAATTTTTATTTAATTTATACAGTTGAACAGGTTGGGACTTTTTCTTCAAAATGAACCATAAGCATTTGCAAAAGAAAGCGAGAAAAACTGTTCAGTTCCCTCCCTCCCGGCCCTTTTAGGGCTGTGGCCTTTCTCCAGTTTCCTCATTCTTTCTCACCCCACCTCCTCTCTTTTTGTCCCTCAAAAATCATGCTGTTTAACATACAAGTTGATTTACAAATTGCAATTCTCTATGAGTCCCACTCATTGTGGGGCTTCGCTCTCAACATTTTCATCATCGTGGAGATTCATTTGCAAATGAAACCCCTGCAAGAAGTGTGTCCCAGCCCTGTGGAGAGACAGGATGGCTCCCCATTGTTCCCCAGCATGGGAGTGTCAGAGCAGGGGAGAGGGGCGAGGGCCCAGCCTGCTCATCACGGCTGGCTCTAAAGCAGATCCTGTTTAATTCAGGGATTATCTTCCCCCTGTGTCTCTCTGAGCTGGAACATCAGATAACGTTAAAGTTGCCATGACAGTAAAGCCGTGTCTCACACAAACGATGTGTTGCCCAGACGGGAAAAAGTCAACTTTTTTGATGAAAAAGTTTTAATATTAAAACTCTGTTGAGGTGAGGCTAATGAAAGGGAAAGAAAGCGTGAATGTAGTGTGGGGGTAGTTAAGAAGATCGCTTGAGTAAAAATGAAGGATTGATGCGTGAAGCATATCATACTGCTTATTAGAAAAACATTTTTTAAATATAATATAATATACTGTAACTGTATAATAATATTTATATGATATTATTTTAAATAATAACAACAATAATGCACACTAACCATCGCTTTATGTTTACAGACATAACGTAATGACACTTCAGCTAAAAAATTGAACAACTTAAATTTATTCAGTGCAACCTGTTGAAAATCTGCAAATTGTAGTCACTTCATCTGATAACAAAATAAATAAATAAACAATAATATCTTTGTTCCTCTTCCTCAGTAAATATGTACCGCAAGAGACTTAATAAAATATGAACAACAGCAATAGTCTTTGAAAAGAATAATAATAAAAAAAACTGAGAGGGGAAAACAATGTAACTTTTGAATATGCTTTGTTATCCTTGCATCACTTAACTACCTATAATTATTAATTTGATTATAATAGTCAGAGATTTAAATAACGCCTTGTTTTCTTAGAAAAAAATATTATTCTAGAATATTGACATTGACATGATGATGAAATAAAAATCTTATGGCACATCTGTCCAAAGAGATTTTGACACATCCTCTGACCTGTAAATAAAGCATGCGCTTCTTCTGCATGTATACGCTGACACAAATTTTTAAAAAATTAAGGAATTATAAAAAATAATAAATCTGTGTGACCGTAATAAATAAATAAATAAAATAGCATTTGAACAAATACATGAATAAATTAGCATTTTAAATTATTATTCTCAATCTGAAAAAACAAACTAAGATAAGCAACTAAAAAGCATTATTAGTTCAGAGTTCAAACGGCAATTTGTAATGGGCAGCTTGCAGAGACAGATGTGTGTCTATACGTAGTCACTCTAGTACGTTCCAAGTACATGGAGAGCAAGAAACAACGCTAGATTGTGAAAGCTATTTTACACTGTGCACGGCTGTGTGCTGAGCTGTAGATTAGTGAGGCAGAGCTAGTTTGGATGAGAACCGTTCTATACAGTGTGATGGCTTTGGGTCATCGTCAGCATGCTACAGAGCAGGTCAGAGATCTCATCCCAAGCAATTCAAGAAAGAAAAAAAGAGAGAATTGGTGATGTGGTAAGTAAAAAAAAAAAAAAAAGAATGACTAGAAAAAAGAGAGGATAAACAAACATGAGAATAATTTGTAATGTCTACGTTACTTTTCTCAGCTGCAGGCGCCTTGCTAGTTGTGACTTCGAAGAGTGAGTTACCGTTCACTCAGAACCTCCTTGTGTGTCCCTTACTATCTTCCACCCGCCCTCAACTTTCCTGCTTTCCCTCGGCGTCCCTCCCTCACTTTCTCTCTCAAGCCATAGAAAACTTCCTACTGAACACTAGATGGTGTGCCTGGGAAAGGCTTCTCTGCTGGTCACCGAGCCCTCATCCTTAATTCTTAAGACTTGCCCTTAAAGGACGAGTGTGAGAGGAGTTGAGAATAAAAAAAAAAAAAGAAGTAAAAAAAATCAGACCGTGAAGCCACTTGCGAAACTTTCGAAATGACAAGATACAAGATCCTTGTTGTTTGCGATGCTTGTGTGCGTTTTGGAGGCGGGGGGGGGGACTCCCTCACAATCTCTCTGGGTGGGTATGTGGCAAATTTGCCGAGGTGAAAGGGGAAAGCAGCCACATTGATCTCAATCCACATCACCCCCCACATCCTCAACCACACACACACACACACACACACACACACACAGCATCTCAGAAAAAAAAGTAAGAGTCCCTGTTTGGCTGGCTATAGCACAGCATGGTGGAGGTCAGAGACATGGTACACATGAACAAACCGTGACCTGATCTCTCCTCGCCTCCCCACAGAGGAAGCCTGGCAAAGGTTAAAAAAGCTCTACATCCCACCCTCAGTGACAGGCCAACAGGGACAGACTCCTCACCTCAGTCTAGCCGTAATGCTGCTTTCTAATACCTCACACAGGCCGCAAAGCATAGGGGGGAAATTAGCCTCTCCGCTTTTCTCGGGTGAGAAGACACTAAGGAAGTTTATCTGTGTTTATCAAGAGCTGGTTTACACCAAAGGTTAAGGAAAAAAGTTACCAAGCGACGCTTAAGTCGTGAAGACAGCCATGCTTTTCTGAACCGACATAGCCTACAGGTTATGCCTTTGCCTCTTGCTTTGAATGAGCTGTATTTGGCGAAAATGTGAACTCGGTCAGCTGACGGCGGTTGACAAACACTGCCATTCACTTCTTTATTAAATTGAAAAGGGAACGTCCAGCTATGCCACGATTTTGGAAATCTGTTTTCTTTTCCGTTTCTGAAATTCTAGCAGTAATCACATAAAATTTACCTATGAATGCCCTTCGCACGTCAGCCGCCAAACAACCGCTTATGTAAATCTGGGCCTGCTCTCCTATTAATTTTTAATAACAACGAGCTGATTTCTGTATATCTACGTTCTCTAAAAAATAAAAGGGTATACGCTTTGTTATAATAAAGGCATTTACTTAAGTGTTGCATCTCAACCGGAAAAAAAAAAACAAAACAAAAAAAAACACATGACACAACAAGCATAAAAAACGATCATCACTGATATATATATTTTATCTTCTTATAACCAAACATAAACACGTCGTTAGTTTAAAGATCGCCTGTGAAACTGAAGTTAGGACATCTAAAAGCAACTGGTGTCTATAGCGGCCCATGATCTGTAACGAAATCAGTTTGGTTTTATTTTATTTACAACCTCAGAAATCAAACGAATTAACTTAAAGAGGAGGAGCGTGAAATAACGCTATATTAAAGAGCTAATAGTCGTGTTGTGCCAGTAATTAATGTTTCTGTATGTAGGCTATCTAACACGAAGATTACCGCGGAACGGTCGTTAAATGAACGGTGTGTTATATTTCTATAGCCTACTAACTTTCCCTTTTGCATTAACGGCATAAGTAGGTCACTTCTGTTAATTCGTCACATGTTCCGCGGCGGAATATTGAAGATGGATTTGACTAAAAGCTGAATGAAAAATAAATTCACGAAAATCATTTGGATCCAGTTTCGATATGAAACAAAATCCTTTACCTCTTCAAAGGTCCCATTCTAATCAGAAACACGATAGCCTACAAAACGCTGAGTTAAGCAAGAGATAGGACAGTTCCTCCGAAAAAAAAAACCCTCGTTGAAGTAAGACACTTTAGTGATCAGAATGTTCAGCATGCCCTTTAAATTCTTTTTATAGCTCGTTGGGACTTGAGACGGCCTTTGATAAATGCAGTTTAAAAGTAGTTAAACAAGAATAGGCTTAAAATGTGCAGCTACTAAACCCAGTAGCTGCCTGCCTGACTCCGAAAACAGAAACGTTCAAACTATTAAATTAAAACACGACATTCAGCAGGAGAGCATTTAGGGGAAAAATTAGAATGTGTCGTTATTTTGCACGTTCAAAGAAAATAATAATTTTTACAATACGTTCGTTTGTGAATGTTTCGCACCCTTATTTGTTTCTCGAACAACGCGTAGTAAATGTAGGTTTTAAAAAGCTGACAAGGCGCTGCACGAAAGATGAGTTTAGTCACGGTGCGGGACGGTGTGTGTCGGAAACTAGCTGCATGGCACGGGCTGCCAGCGATATCTTGATCGTAAAACCCAATTAAAACCAAACGAACGAGACTGCACACTGGTGTACGCTTTCGATACCCGTCCGTCGCGTAAGAAGGCATAGCGAAATTAACGCGACCCCGAAAGTTTCAATTATATAAGTGTGAAGTCATAATGGAAAAGCTCGATTACACGAGATTATGCGACTTCGTTGTCCGACCGCCCGCAACTGCACGCTGCTCGGCTTGCTTGCGCTCACTCTTTACATATTACAGTTTCATAAGAGTTGGAAATACTGGCAGGGGGGGTATTTTTAAGAGAAGTTTCGCCGACGTCCCCTTCACCTTTAAGGTCGCGTGACATAATTGTCGATAACGGAGTGAGATAGGCACAGCTGGTCGCTCGCGCAGCACGATATAAAACTACGTATTAAAAGAATCGCTGGATATTAATGCGTTTGATATGGTTTCTCGTCTGGGTTTGGGCGCTGCTGAAATCTAGAGATGCAATATCCTACAGAAGAGGGAGGTGGGGGGGAAAAGCTGAAACCATGCGAATCCCCACTTGTGTGGGCAACTTAAACGGGCCAGAACAAAACTAATTCTACGAGCTTAAACTTTCACAAGAGAACGCTGGTAGATGCTTATTTTTTTGTTTGTTTAAACTTTAATAAACGGCTGAAACGAAACGCGAACTTCCCCTATATTAGACTACACTTTCTTTCGTAAGTCAGCTTGAGACCAACTTTAAAAAAATATCAAATAAATAACACGCGAGAACGGTATGAAGGGATTGGTAAAAGAATCACTCGGACCTAGATGAAACGTGTTTTTGCTACGGCGCAAAGTGATAGTTTCGAGCGGTGTAAAACTTTTCGGCTGTGGCTCAATAGAGCTCTTCGGTAGCACGAATACATGTAAATGTAACAATTCATTGTCCGAGTTTTTTAAAAAAGCACGCTAAATACGTTAAAACCAAAATAACCCAAATAAAAGTATAAATCGCTTTTGAAAAAAAAAAAAAAAAAAAAAAAAAAAAAAAAAAAAGTGCAGCGCGACTTTACGTGTGTAATAAGGGCTTGAACTCACCATTGTGCTCGGTTAGGACCAGCTGCGAGTCGGACTGGAAATGCTGCGGCTTCGCTTGTTTCCTCCGCGACATGCTGGCTCACGCATCAGCCACGAAAGAATAAAAAATTACTATCAAATCTGCTCAAAATTACGGAAATCGAGCCCATCCACCGCGCATGTGTCCTGTTATGATTATCAATAATGCCTCGCGATTAATCATGGGAGGGGGCGGAGGGGGTCCTCTGAAAGGCGATTGGCACCTTGCCAGCCCCCTATTCAAATGAAGTCTCTTTAATCAATTAGCCGCTGATTTGCTGGGGACTCTTGTCTCTCTCGCTGCTCCCACCCAATGAGTTGATCCGTGTGGAAGAAAGGCTGGATTTTCCAACTCCCTTTAGATACAGTTTAACCCTTCTTAGCAACCATCTGGTGGCTACGTTAGAGCTTAACTTGGCCACTACAGGAATGTCAATTTCTCTTTCGAAAGACCGACCGCGTCTCTCGATCTCGCCGGGCATCAAACTGGTGCTCAAAAGTTGCAATTCACCACAAAGTGTCCGGACGGCCAAACTCTCAGCCAAAGGTCTTCCACAGCCTTTTCCGCAGCTTGACGTTTCAGAGCGTATCGCGTATCCTCGTTTGTGACTGGCATTAAAGTTGTTGTAATTCAGCCCCTGGATGATTGCAAAGCGCACCGTTTCTAACCAAGTCCTTCTTCTTTCCCCAAGGCAGCGGCGTTAAAAGTAGGTCGGTCAACGGAGTTTCGTGCGTAATGGCAACTATCGGCGTCTCGAAAGTCCAAAGAATGTATCAAATGTCCCAAATCAGATTCATCTGATTATTGCCGAACGGGATCAGTAACACGTTTTCATCACACGCCGCATTCAGCGAACAAACAAACTTTAAGGGCCCATGCAGAACGGTGAGAAATCCTCAGCCCCGCCTCTCTGTTATTCTATTGGTCGCCGCTCTGTTCTATCATAACTCGCGCGCCGTGTCCCTCTCAGTCTCGCGCCCACCTCTCCTTCCCACTCTCACTCTCTCACCGCGCGACGGAGAGACAGATGAAGCGCTCGAGCTTCACGGCGAACCGCCTCGGCTGCGCGAACACGCGTCCCGTCTGAGCCTGTTTGAAAATTATTTCGCGAATCAATTTTAGCTCTTTATCTTTCGAGGCGAAGACGGCGCCCGTCCGAAAGATCTTTGGTGTTAAAACGTTAGAACTCGCGCAAAAGAGGAAAAGTCTGGAAATCGTCAAGAAAGTCTTTGGAAACAAGTATATTTAGGAATCGATTTAAGATGGATTAAAAAAAAATCTGTTTTCTTATTTGAAGAGGAAAGGTGACACTTTGACACCTTTAGGTTTTTTAATGTGCGATAATCAAAAATGTAATCATAAATGACCTACGAAATAAGAGAAACAATGAAAAAAAAAAAACTTCTGAATTTCCCCAAAGAGATTAAGAGGATTTTTAGAGTATAGAGTATTTGCATATTTAAAGAAGAGAGAATTACATATGTCCAATTTTCAACAACCTAAAAAAAAACTAACAATAAAAAACAATACAAAACAATAAAAAACAAAACGTGTTTTCATAAATCCACGTGCGTAAAAACAAAATTTACATTATAAACATTCATATTGTAAACGATATACGTTGTTATGGAAAAATCCTGTCTCGTTTGAAACGATGATATTTTAATAATAATAATCATAATCATATTTATGAATAGGCACCGTTTTGAAGAAGAGAGATCCCCCCCTCTGATTGCGCCGCAGCGACCTGCAAAGCTGAAGATTTATGCCCTGCAAAAGACAAACGAAGCTATCAGTCTAGCTGATTTTGAGAAATGAAGATAATAACGTTACTATAGGTGATGTCTCGGATGCCATTATTTCTCACTGAATATTTAACGAACTGCTGCCGGCGAGATGGATCAGGTCCTATAGCGTCAGCTATCTATACTTAAGGCGACTGTTATTTACTTATTAATGAAAGAAGAGAGGGAAAGAAGAGAGGAGTGAACGGACGACATGTACTTTTGTTCGAGAAAAAAATTATATACGGAGGAGAAATCAATATACCACGCACCTTCAAAGCACATCAGATCATGGCTGTGTTTTAAAGTTATTTATATTGTTTTATTTCTGGCCTAAACGCATTCCCACCTGTCCACGTTAATTGCATGATTTTTTTTTTCTTTTCTTCGAACATCACTGACCTCTAATTCATTTTCTTTCTGTCTGTCTGTCTTTCTTTCCTACATCTTTTAACAACTGCTTACAATAAATTCTTAAAAAAAAAAAAAAAAAAAAAAAAAAAAAAAAAAAAGGCAACGACACCTGAAAATCATATAGTGTCATAAACGCAGGCGTACGGGCTGTGAGAAGAGGGCAATATTGTGATGTCCCCGGTGAGGGGATCGATGCTCGGTTAATTGATGTGAGTGTTGGTGTGGGGCTGTAAACACGCTGATTTGCAGCTCAGCCGAGCGCGAGACGCTATAAATGAGATTCCCCGCGCGCGATCGGACAATCACCGAGTGAATGACACTAACGGCGAGAAATTTGGGCTGTGACTCGAGAGAAGTCAGGGGTGCACCGCGAGAACGGGGGGTAGGGGTTAAGTGAAAGCGCTCAAACGCTCCCTCCCTCCCTCTATTATGCGGCGGCAATTAATTGGCGGGGCTGACAAATGTTTGGAAATATTATTTGGGTGACACCGGATCGCAGATGCGCACGAGCTCCGTTTTTAAAGTCAGGCGTCTTCCTTAGGCGCGAGAACATTAGGCGCAACCGACAGAACATGAAAGATGTAAATATTTGAGTTAACGTTTATCTTATATTGAGAAAAGGACAAGTCAGGGTTCTTTCTTGAGCGCAGATGCTCGCGCTCACTCGGGGTGTCACGCGCTAATCGATAAGAAGCATATAGCAGCGGGAGCGCGTGGGGTCATCATTCACCATTATCACTGACAACCGATAATTGATCATTCCACAGAAACAGAGGGCGTTTGACCGCATAATTGAATAGCATAAGCAGTATGGATGATTTTTTTTTTTCGCCTTCGCCTCACACATCACCGTTTTATGTCTTTTATCTTTTTTAAAAGAGCTCCTTTTTTTGCCGCCGAGTTCAACATGTAGCTTTCGGCGAGGAACCGAAGTGCCGCGCGCTCTGCGTGGAGAATTACAAACAGTTGGGTCGCACTTTGAATGGGATCGAGTCGAAACAGTGGCGAATGCGAAGAAGGACCTTGTGAAATGTTAAACTTCGCGTCCCCTCTGCATCCTCCTAACCGTTGAGCTATAAATGAAAGACGTTTCTCTTCACCGCTTCCTCGAGGAATCTGATGCTGCTTTTTTTTTTTAATCAGGCAGATTTACGCTCTGCCTGCTGGAGGTGGACGCGCGACTGTTTTAAGCCCCGTTTATCCACGTTCATTTGCGCTCGATCGCGGGACGAGAGCGGAATGCAAAACGGCGCAGTTTTAGGAACAAAATAAAAGTAACGCAAGAATCTGGAATTTGAATTATGATTGCGAACTGTTCCTTGCTCTTTAGAAAGTGGACAAAGTTTAAGTGCGTATCTGGTGTTGTAAATCGCGATCTTGTCTCCATGGCAGGCGTGATGATCATGTCAAGCGGCAGACAGTCGCCTCCTGATGACATCTACCATCTGTTATCAACAGATGACGGGGATTATTGCAGCCACCGAGGCATTTTTCTAATGTGTTAAGTTCCAGATCTCGGGGTGTGAACGCTTTATATTACAAATAAATAACATACAGTTTATTTACCTCAGCTGCTGCCCTCTGTTTAATAATCGATAGTGAACTGAACGCATGTGATCGATATTGAAATACACTTCTATTTAATTATGCAAAGTACTTTCATTTTGCATCATTTCATTAGAGTAATGAAGAACAAAACAGGCTGCTTCGAGTATATCATACTAATCTCAAGTATGACAACAGTTTACAGACACGCGCGCGCACGCACACGCATATGTGTGCATATATATATTCAACATCACCAAATTCAGCTTATGTAAATACAGTTACAGACAAACAGAGAAGTGTCAGACATGTTTAAAACATTTGATAAACTTAGGTGACAGATAGATAAGGCATACGAATAAATTATAAGATCATTGTAGAGCTTTTGTCCCACTCTCTCACCACCACAAATACAAGCTCACAGCCAACATTTGATCCAATACAGTCTTTACCTCTGTAATTGTTTCACTCTCTTGACATCAATAGACTGTTTGTTTTTTGCATTGTCACAGACAGAACTGTTCTTGCTCTCTTGCCTTTCTCCTGAGAATACATATTAAAAAAAAAGTACAAAAAATAATAATAACAAATACTTCCAACAAGCATCTAGCTGTTTGGGAAAGAGAATTTCAGTGTCGAGTTACCAAGAACGAACAAGAGGATGATCACAGAGAGGTCTTACGATAAAAGTGTGTGTGAGACGGAGCCAAAAAGAAAGAGATGTCTGTAGGCTTTTCTTGTCTTCAGAAAAGGTTGAATTAGTGATTCATGGCTAGTTATGTCACACTTTATCCTGGCTTCGATACATGGATAACACAATAGAAACAGCATATTCTTGTTTTCATCTAAATAGATGCAAATGAACAATATCAATCAATTTCACTTTTTTGATTCCGCGTTTAACATGTTGAATTCCTCCTATTCCACTGAAAAACAGAGAAAAAGTAAATATATAGTCCATCACATAAATAATTGCAAGAATGCTTATGCTAAAATAAAATGACCTCTTTAGTGAAAACATGCATGGTCTGTTTCAGCTTAAGTGTGAAAACTCTTCACGTACAAACAAAAGTCTCCATTAGATGTACTTAGGGTTAGTTTAACAAACTAACAGAGAAGAGCTGATGGTGGCTGGCTAAGATGAATCACATCCATCTCTCTTATGACACTGATGAATGGTATTTGGAGTAAGAGCTCTTCAGCGTGTTGTAGTGTTAGAGGGAGTTTATTTTGACACATCGCACCTAAAATATGAAAAACCCGAAGGACAAATTTCACCTCGTAAATAATCTTAAAGAAAACCATGCATAAAACATGGCAAGCAAATGAATGAAATAATAAAATAACTTTTTGTACAATTTATACATTTGTACAGTTTATACACACTGTGCCTAGATGTTAGAGAAGCTTTACCTAAGCACATATATAGACACATAGACACTCACAGATTCAGGGTGAGTTAGTGTGTAAAAAAAAAAACAAGGAGAAAGAGTGTGACTACAGAGCAGCTTATGCTTATAACACACACACACACACACACACACACACACATATATATATATATATATATATATATATATATATATATATATATATATATATATATATATATATATATATATAGTTAATAAGACTAATAAGTCTGAAAGATGAATAAATGAGTAACAAGAAGCAAAAAGGATGAAAGGATGAAAGATACTTTAACAGGATGAAAGCATAACTTTTGACTTTTCAGTGATATTTTCAGCCTGTAAAAAGAGTTTAAAAAATCCCTCCGTTTCCGCATGAACATTATGATATGATTTTATTATTGTTGAGCGGTTAAGAAATTTCCAGCACATTTCGGGAATGAGTGCGACGTTTAGGAAGAGCTTGCCGTAAATAGAATTCACAAGACGTTTTCAGTGTGAGAAATGTAAAATGAATGTTTCAAGATGTTTACTCTTTCATTCACATCTTTCCAGCACCCGACAAAGGAAAAACTACATTAAATTCAAGCTTTTCATTTTTAATTGTTCTTTAAAACAAGCAATAACACACATTAGACGGAACTGGGGTTTCGGTGGTTTGAAACTGCCACTGTCTGGAGGGAGGATAAGCAATATGTGAGTCTGTCTTTGAAAAGCAGACTAAGCAGTCTCATTCACAAAGACCACACAGTAAAACACATGCACACTTGCTGGAAAGAAAACCAAAAAACAAGTATGACATTTTTGGCCACTGGAAGTGACCGCTGGAGCCAAAGATGATGAGTAAAATCATCCTTGAAATACAGTGCAAAGTTCTTCTCTGTCTCCATCTATCCTTTTTTTTGGTTTAAACGTAACAGTGTCCCTGTGTATGTTTATAGTTTCATGTAACAAAACACGTTTGAGTACAACTACTGACCTACTGACCACCCACAGCACACACACAAATGTGCGCAGGTTCCTGTGCAGGGAAGTTTGCTGTTGTTTTTATTGCTTCCCTTTCCATTGGCTGGCTCCCTCCCACATGTCCCACTATCACTTCCTTTCTTCCTTTGTGCAGGTTTTAGAGAGCAGCGACTGTGCTAGCCTATTACCCTCTCTGGCCCAGTTTTCCCATTTCTTTATTCTTCTTTCTCTATCTCAGCCGCTTTCTAAGATTTCATGCCCTTATTCTCTCCCTCTGTTTCGCTCTCCTTCTTTCTTTCTCCTTCCTTTTCTCTTTCTCTCTCTCGTTAATATTCACAGTAAGAGCCCAGGCACTTACAAAGTCTCCTCTAGAGTCACAGCCAACTGTGGCCCTGTGAGAACAAACATATACAGCTGACAAACATCTACAGGAGGTGCCACTAGATCAGTCTCCTTCAGGGATATATCGGCAGAGGATTGTGAATTAATATCATGCTTCACAGGTCACATAAAGATCTTTATGTATTCTAAAAAGGACCATTTGGACCAAATGGACCAGTTAACCACGCAGACACCAATCAACTGCTCTTTAGAACCATCTATACACTGCTTATGCTTTGCAATTCATCGGCTGATAAGCTTATTATTTTTTGATATTCATACAGTTAAACTCTACTATGACAGAGTGTGTGCCGTACACAGGACACCATAATGCACATTTGTCTCCTGGTGTATGTGACAGGAAGCAGACAGTCTATTGAAGACCTTCTCTTGATTTTAACAGGCTCTGATTGGACAGCAAACTCGCATTAAGGCTCTATTGATCCTCCTGCCGTTTCAGAGGTGATCAATACAATTGATTAGAGGAGGCTAAATCTAATACAATAGAAATTGTGTGTTTCTCTCTCTGTATGTGCATGTGCATTAAAACATAATGATATACAAATATACATCATTATTATTAATAACAATAATAATAAACAATTCCTTCAAAATGAAAAATAGTTTTCAGTATGTACTTATACACTGCCATTTTTACAACACTTCAACCTTTAAAGGCACAGGAAAATTCAACAGTAATTAATTAGATTAATCATTTGCTAAAAGCTATCAATTAAACACAAAAAAGGTATGAACTAGAGTACATGTTCAGCAATTAGGGACAAAGAGCTTCAGTCAGCCATTATTGTATGTTAATCACTTATTACTATGCACTAATTATGATGAATATAATTATACTGAGGGTTCCCATTGGTCATCAGTGGCAGGTTTAAAAAAGAAAAGGCAAATCTGTTCCTTAATTTTGCTGTTAATGAGATTAAGTATATTAATGATTCAATTACACAATGTAATGTCTGCTGCTTATAACCTTTGCAGCAAGGGAGATTGATTGTATCAGTAATGAGAAAAGTGATTTATCTGGCTCAAAGGTTGTTCAAAACGAGTAGCATTATTTTTCTACATAAACCGTTCATTTGTTAAGCGCACTTAACTGCCCCCTCCAGCTAATGATCATTAACTATTTGAATAAGAACAATATTAATATATTTCATAACCTGTTATGTCAGTGTTAAATGTGTCTTTAAGAGAACGGGAAAAACTTCCCTCTAGTTTTGTTATTATGCTGATTTTCATATTTTCTTCCCAACACCAGATAGCCTGATTTTCTTTTCAACTTTTCAACCTGCCCGTGGCCCATTTAAGTTACAGGGCCAAATGAGAGTTTCTTGTAACGCACAAATACAATAAGAGTTATATTCACCACGTGTCTGTGAGTTAGTCACAGGAGGGACTTGTCACAAACACACACATGTAAACATGCCACTGTCCTCTCTTATCAAACCCCTGACCCAAAAACACCACCGATACCTCTCATAATTCAATGTCACCAAATCCAATTGACAAGAGTCAAATCGAATTTTCTCACCAAATGCGGCTGAAATTTTGAGACATTCTAAATATACAGAGAACATGCTTAAATAAACAAAGCATTTGTTTGTCGGGAAGTCACAAACAAATAGAATTATGTAGTCTTCACAAATTTAAAGAAAAGCCTGTGTGTGCTACTGCACAGTTTAAAAATACCACCGGGATTATTGGAAGAGACAATAATTGGATTTTAACAGTCAAGCAGTTGCTTTCTCACACCACATCCAATTCATAAAGCCTCATCCTGTCATTGGTGATCTGAAAAACTTCTGATGGTGTGTTCGGTTCACATAAAGGACCATTCATTTTATATGTTTATTTGTAGATTCTGTTGGAGAGGATGAGAATTTAATAAAAAGTCAAATTGTTTAACAGAATGAGATACCTGCATATGCTGTCAATAAACAGGGACGAGGGAGAGAAAGTGTGATGGCTGGACAGGTCATTACCCTCAGACCAACTTTTACACGCTGACCTCGTGCTTCCTCAGTAGATTAAGCAACTGTACATACAAATTTTAACAAACATCTTGAACATAAAGTTTAACATGGACAAACAAGAGAGGAAAGAAACATTACGAGCTAAAGATATATAAATGCAATTTGATTTGATGCAGTCATGTTCGTGAAACAAAGGCCCTCGCACCAGTCGAGATCGTTCTGATATCATATCCTTCATTCATCACATCACATTCAAATTTACTCCAAACTTTTCTTACTGCCATCTAATAACAACAAAACCTCTGAAAACCGAAACTGAATAAAAGGTGAAGATTCTGTCCATGAATAATAGCTGCTGATTTAACCAGCCCTTTTCTCTGCGGATTCATTTCAGAGCGTGATGATAGGCAAGCAGGACAAAGAGGAAAAACATCAGTCATGGGCTGTTTTATCATTTCAATTTGAATAATGATAATATACACAGGCTGTGTGCAGACATATCTTACACCTAACAAATGGAGAGAGAGAGAAAGAGAAAGAGAGAGGGAAAAGTGAGTAGAGAGGCTGGTTGTTTTGGGGTGTAGGGAAGTAGAAACGGGGTGGTCTGGGGTTGCGAGCAGCAATTCCTCTTTGTTATCAAGTGAAATGACTCTACAAATATGACAATAAATCACGTCGGAAATCAATCTGGGCGGAAGCGACTGGGAGGCGCTGATAATGCATCAATCAATATTTAATGTTTAGAGTTTAATTAATCCAGCACTGGAGAGCATTCTTTAAGTGACAGAGAGAGTGTGTGTGTGAGAGAGAGAGAGAGAGAGAGAGAGAGAGAGAGAGGAGAGGAAGAGAGATGGGAGGAAAGTGTTTCAGCACAGAGATACTCCTCTATCAAAGCACCTCTCTGTGTGGAGAAGGCCCATCACTCCTTTCCTCTCTCATTCTTTGTGGCTCTTTTTCGCTTCATTTGTTTATACTTTTCCAATTCATCCATCCACAGACGCACGCAAGAAGTTACCTGTGGGCGAGAAGTTGTGGTGAAAAACTGTGTGCGCATCGCTCTTGTGAATGGTGATCGTGGAGTCTGAACTGCTGTATTCGTCTCTCTCTCTCTCTCTCTCTCTCTGCCTCAGAGGGCAGCCGCACAATTACCGCGACCGCATACACAGGCTGACATTTTGATCCCTACAGTAGTGCCGGGTCAGTGATCATGCTGTTTAACATCGTCACGCAGAATCAGCGCTCTGTGATAACAAGACACACCAAGAAGCACATGCTGATGAGATATGATCCCCCTCTGCCTCTCTCTCATCCTTATGGAGATTTGTGTAAGAGGCTCTTGAGACAGGGTAAGTAGCTTACCTGAGGGAGTTTTGATTTTCTTCCATGCGGTCTGCCACACAGCTCTCTTCCTCTTAAAAAGACACAGATATAGATAGATCTCACAGTGCATTAACTAATGTTAACAAACACAAATGCTGCAGAAAGGTTGTTCACTATTACTTCATGCTAACTAATTAAAACCTTAATATGAAGTGCTACCAACATAATAAATAAATGAAATTAAACAAAATTTAAAAAAAAAACAACCGTGATTATATCCATGTGTTTGGAGGAAACAATGCTGACTCCAATGCAGATGGATAATCGAAAAAAAAAAAGCTAATTTAAATCTTCCTCAAATACATCCATGTAAATGAAATAAAAATAATATTAATTCAACTCAACTCAATATAGACCGGAACATTTACCAACAGCTCTTCAATGAGATGTTAAGCTTAATTTGTGCTTTTTGTGAAATAAAATCTTTTGTAAAAAAGTAGATTTTTAAAAATAATTCCACTGAGTTACAGCACACGTACAAGCGACTTTACACATCTATTCTTAAATATATACATGCATGAATTTGTATTTATATATACATAATATATTTTGAAAACAAAAACTGATTTTGAATGTGATTAATAAGGATTAATAGTTTGACAGCACTTAAAAAATGTCTCTGCATAAATCTTTTTTTCTACATTAAATCAAATAAATGAATTCACTCAAATGAACAAATATATAATCACATTTCTTTATATTTTGTTTCAAATTACATTTTAAGTTTTATTTAACATGACTTCAGGTTTTTTTTGCAGATAATGTCTTTGATGTCTACAGATTAACAAAGGACTCTGACATTAGCAGCAAAAAATAATGTAAGCCTTACACAAGTCAAGAGGATGTGTCATAACTGTACTTATGAAATATCTCATCTTTTGCCATCATGCAACTGTGGAAAGGTACAAAATATGGCAACATATTTCAGGGTCAATTATGACAGCTTTTAACGACCATTTCCTTTTGGTAAAGTATGCATGCATGCGAATGTGGTGCAAAATAAGTGTATTATGTTCCTGTTTTTTTGTAATGGGAGTGAAATTTATGTCTTGCTTCATAAAGTGGAAATGATTATTTTACTCCACGCAGTCCTAGTGCGCGTCTGAATCGGTGCTAGCATGACCGCCTAAATATCAACCATCAAACTCACTGTTAAAAAGCAAAAAAAAATATTTTGTAAACGTGTGTTAATACAGTTGCATTGTAAAAAGCACCCGCAATGAGTTTAATCTCAAAAACAGAATTATAATATCCCTCTCAAACCCCGGCAGCCAATGGAACGCGCTATTTATACCTGTCAAAGCAGAAAAGCTTTATAACAGAACAGCTGCTTGCAACACGAGACTACTTACACACTCATCACGGATAGAGTCAATCTGTTTGGGTCCATAATGAAACATAAATATACACACAAATGCAAATACACACGCCACATAAACACACGTGAGAGTCTAAGCTACAGCATGCTTAAACAATGTCAGATACAATGTGTAACTTTACACGACATAAATCACTGACATAGACTCACAAACCTCTCTTATTCCTGTGTCCCCTCGACGCACAATAGCTTGCTGTATGAAGGGACAGGATGCATTGCCAATTGCACATATCTGATTTGCTACACTCATTAAAAACAGGAGCAAAAGCAAGCAGCTTACAGAGTAAACTATTGCGGGAAGACAGCAGATTTATGACTTATGTTCGGTATTGGAGTTACAGATAAAATAAAATTGAGCGTGAAACAGCCAGACAGACAGGCCGAGGTCAGGCAGACAGGAGTAAGATGCTTCAGCACTTGCTGACAGTTGCTAAGTCTCTGTTAACGCATTTTAACATGTGCTCTTGTGAAGCTTTTTCTCATCACTAGATTCCTCCTCACTGTATTTATCCAGCCAATGAAGATACTGCTTTTTTAAGTTATTATAGTAGCTTGTTCAAATTCTGATATTTACTTTGGACTTTTACAAAATATTTTTGACTTGGTCATGAAGGCCGGGCCTAACTGCCTTTCTCCAAAACAGAGCCTTAGCTAAAAGCATATCCATCCCTGAAGCTCATTGGTGGATTTCTGATAACAATGAAAAACAGAATTAAGCTGAAAAACACATCTGCTCCAGATTCACCTCCTCAGACTGAAGATAAAACACACCCGCCCCTGAAAAGCTAACGATTTGACTCATTTATAGGAATCTGTACCATATAAGTACACACGTGTAAAGTAGATTACAACACAGTAGCACCCTGACTGTTTTAATTCAGCAGTGACACGATGGGTTTCCCAATAACTTTGCAAATTACACTTGCAAGCACATTTACTGTTGCTCTCTCTCTCTTTGTTAAAGTTCACAGAACAAATTCAGTCATTTCAGTAGGAATTTGTGAGTTTTGCTTGAAATTCATAAACTTAGTCACACAAATGTGCCACAGTGACTGACGGAAAGCTGTTCATTTTGAAAGTAACTTTGGTTTAAGTATCACTTCAAGCATCAAAAACCTAACAATTCTTTTAGACACTAAGTATAACGCTCACAATTCTTAATATTAAGCCTAAAATGTGTTTTAATGTCACTATTGATTGCATGATCTTTAAAGAAGCCACTTATACTCACTGCTGATTTATTTGAATAAAAATACAGTAAAAACAATAATATTGTAAAATATCACTATTTAAAATAATGATTTTCTATTTTAAATGACCCCATGTAGATTTAACTCGTGCATGAAAATATGCGGCGATGTCCAACAGAAAGCTGCTTAGCATGAAAGTAACTTCAGCGTGAGTCAAAAACTGTGAAATTTCTCATTCATTTTGCCAGTGTAATCATAATCGCCTTACGATTTTTTAGCCATTATTTTCTTACCCGTTATAACAGAACATTATTTGCATCACTAAATGAAACTTATGAACACAACATCATTACCAGATCTGTCAGAAAGTGCTCAATATATACGGGACAGTCACGCCACGGGCAAGTTCTCAATTATATACTAAAGACAGCAGAGCTTTTGGTAAACACCATAAAAATTAAGTACAACATTTGCGCAACTTAAGTGCTTCTGAAAACCGGGTCATGATCAGATGCTGTATCTTCAATAGCTGCGAGTCTGGACAGCATTGTGTACCTGGATGACGAGAAGCGAGATTTTATGGAGAGTATACTTTGCACTCAGCTTGTTTTAAGAGTTTCAATCTTGGAAGTTCTCGCTGTTCTTTTAAAAGCAGTCTGAAAAGCTGATGTTTAAAAGCACTTTGACAGCCTCTTTGATCCTTGGTGACCTGCAAACAGCGTAGCTCCCGTCCTCTCGGCTCCTCCTCAGTGTTTAATACAGGTGAGCGGGTAAGTGAGTGGAGAGACGAGTGGGCATAAGGGCTTTTAAAAAAGCTCTCTGATGTGGTCACCTAAAGACACAGCAAATGCCCATAGAACAATCAAAGCTACAAGGACACCTACAATTAAGAACACACATAAAACTAAACAGAGTTAGTGAGAGAGAGAGGGAGAGAGTTGATTTTGTCTGACATAGCGTTCTGGTTGGATCAGTCCCGGGGATGTGATGATGTCATTCGTTTTATCATCCGTTTGATTAATCCTTCTGTCAATTCGAACCCTTAATTCACTGCTGCGGTTTTTAGAACGCATCCAAGCAATATACAAGCTGATTGCACATAAAGTCAATGGCACTGTAATGAGAGCGATGTATGTGCGTTTATTCGCATGAGCGTATTTAAGTGTGCGTGCCTTTAGAAACTTCGGCAATGTTGCATTTCGGTGTCTGTCGAAAAGTGCCCCCATCCTGAGTGCGCCAGAGAGAGACTACAGGATTAATCTCCGCTGATCTGCTAAACACTCGCACCAAACGAGCGAGATTCACATGCACATACCCCGCTTTTCTGCTGAAGAAAATGTGGATTTTTGGACATGCAGAAAAGAAGAGAAAAAAAAACAGATGGAAGATGCAATGCATTTAATCTGACTATATATGTACAGATTGAAGCCTGAGATTAGGAACACAGCCGGGCTTGTTTCAAAATAATTATTGCCGAGCTAAATTAAACTCATCCTCTTAAAAACGGAAAACATACGTAGCTGTTCCACATACCCATTAAAGACCAGAAAATCCTATTGTGATTCCTGACATCCCTGTAAATGCATTGGTGGTGTTTGGCCTGATAATCCCTTGTGTAAACATGTTTTACAGAGGTGTTTTTAAAAAGATGTTGAGTTTAATTTTATGGAGAAGATTATTTGAAACTGATAACAAAACACCACCAGATGTGGAGTTTGTTTTTAAAGTGAAGATTTTATGATGTTGTTTGTTAACCAGCATCAGTGTATTTACTATAAAAAATTTACAAAAACAAACAATAAGCAAAAAAAATGTTAATAAGAAATAATATATAAAATTATATATATATATATAATTCCTGTGATGGCAAAGCACTTTTTTCTTATTTTTCAGAAATTACTTAATACATAACAAGTTTCTATTATTCTATTTTACTATATTTTATGCAATTACAAAAAAAATTTGCAATACATTGTTACAGTATTTATTACGCTTTGTTAATATTAGTTAATAAAAATACATAATACAGTTAGTTAATGTAAATTATGTAATTAACTAATTTTAGCAAATGTAACCTTATTGTACTCAGATTACTCCAGTTTTCAGTGTCACATGATCCCGGGAAATTTGGTGCTCAAAACCTTATTTATTATTATATTTATCAATGTCGAAAAACAGTGGTATTTTTTTTTAAGGAATTGATTAGACACAACCCTTTTTTGCACATCTGACATTATTACAGTCAACCTGCAATCAATTTAATACACGCTTGCTGAAAAAGCTAAAATACAAAAAGGAATACAACACTGACCCAAACGTTTGAAGAGTAGTGTAGCTGCATACATTTCTATTATGTGTCTAAACCCCTGCTGCATTCGGGCTTATCATAGAGTGATTGATTGAGCTGTATTTAGCTGTGCTGTACAGTAGCTTGGCAGCGGTGCAGAAAGGGGCCTTGTATTCCATTGTTCTCCAGCTGTCTTGGCTACATATGAGAAACAAATGAATAATTCTGCCTTTCATTCCATTAACCGAAAGACAAGGCATTTATCCAGGTCTCTGTCATGACACAATACCCTACAAACTTATCTCTCTCCCACCCTCCTCCATGTCCTTCTCATTGTCCCTTATAAACCCCCCCGAAACTCACACACAATCACGCTATCACACTTCTCTGCTAATTGATGGCGCAGTCAGCGGCGTATTGAAAGGACCGATCTGCGTGCGTATGCGTGTGTGTGTGTGTGATACGTCCCTAGCTGGGTGGCTAAAATCACTGCTCTCCATGGCCCAGGCTGGTCTTTTGTGTCTTTATCGGCACGTAAACCTGTAAATCGCAGATACCGTCTGCAGATCCCGCTCTTTACAAAACCACACAGGTAAAACATTTACCACCACGACAAGACCAGCACGCCCCTCTCTCTGATCTTATCACAGAGGATGTTCACATTGAAAGCGGATACTTGGTACTTTGTTTTGGGATTCACACCCAGCGCGCGCACACACACACACACACACACACACACACACACACACACACACACACACACACACACACACACACACACACACACACACACACACACACACACACACACACACACACACACACACACACACAGCCCCTCCAGGCGGGGGTCTCACCCTTGTCTCTCCTGCCTGATGTTATCTGACACACGAAGACCCTCTTTCCTCTAATCATAAGCCCTGGTGGAAATGACACTATACAATTTAGTAATGGGAGTCTGCATGCCTTAATACTACAGGAACCAGCACACAGCCTCCGAGGCACTGAGAGGAAAATGAGAGAGAGGAAGAGATGGAACGAGATGTCTGGAGTCATTAGAGGGCCCAAGGTGTTCTTGAGGAGCTGGACATGATTTAAACACCTTTCAGACGAAAAATGCTGCACATAAAAGTGAATTGATGTCGGACTTTGACATAACTACAATACTTATTTTAGTGTTTGCTTTTGATGATGTTGTTTTTCTGCTCCTTCTCTTTTGAATGTTAAATACCAAAAAAAATGCCCATTTAAATAAAGCTCTTGTCCTTTAGACCCCCCCCCCCACACACACACACACAACCTCTCTTATTCCTCTCCATCCTTTGCGAATGGCCCTTAGCCATATAAAGCTGTTTGGTGCCAGTATCATGCTCAGAATCTCAATGCCTGAACTCTCCTATGCATTCATCACAGCCCTTTCCATGAAACAACCAAAATATTATTACAACTCGCAACCCCTGTCCTCATAAATTTGGGAGGAAAGTTGGAAAGAAACAGAGAGATTATATTATCTAGATAAAAGTTTTTATAAAGAATAAGAGAAGAAACAGGTGGATTTGGGGGGCTGTCAGTGGGGGGGCACTGACCTCTGAGTAGCCAGACTCAAAACTGACTTTAGCATTGAGTAAATATAACATATAATGAATTATTTTTATTACTTAATCAAGACAATTACATTTTCATTTTTTATTAACATTTAATAAATTTTAACCGTCCTTAACTGTGTAATACATAACGCTGTTACTGCAATATCTTCCCAATCTACACTCATTCATTTGATTGATTATTTTCATATTTTTATTACTCTTTTGTAATTAATGTTAATAATTAATTACAATTATTAATTCATTTGTAATTAATTGCTAGAAAATAGTTAATCACACTCAGACTCAAATTTCACAAAAAAATTATGACATATTTGGTTAGAGGATGCAAATTTACAAACCACTTTTTAAATAAATGAATGTACACTTTATTTAAGGCGTTACAGTGTAATTTTACATTTACGTATTGAGTAACATTATTTATTCAACATCTTATTTATTGCTTATTTATTAATAGCAAGTACACATAACATGTAACAAGGATGTCTTAAAATAAAGTGCTACCATAAACAATATTCTAATGGACTTTCTGATGTTGATGATCAACACTTTTAAGTTTAAGCACCTAATTTTCCTTTTCCTTAATTTGATCTACTTGTGGAAAGCGCCAAATGACTGTTCAATACACAACATGCTCATCATTTATTTATACTTAAGTGGAAAATATTGTGCAAGTATATTATAAATAATATTTTCTAGTTTTATCTTTTTAATTTAACCTTTAAGTGGTAAAACATGAAGTATTACTTCTAATAATCCACCAAAACAAAAGGCATCATTTTTTTTTAATAAGAGGTACTGACCCTCTCTGAGTGACATTGCGACCTGCGCTGTCTATCACAAATATGCAAGAAGAAAAAGTTTTAGAATGGCAGTTTCCTGCATCCGATGTATGTGACTCAAATATTCCTGAATGCCCCCACTTCCCCTCTATCCCTCGATCCACTAAAGTGAAACTCCTAGGAAAGGAGATGTGTGCGAGGCGAGAGTGCTGCAAAGAATACAAGTGTTCTCATTTGCACTGTGTTTCATTTTCCATGGGTCGTGTTAACCTGACTGTGGTGATTATTCTGTTCAGGGCAAAAGAAGAGAGCGACCAGCTGCGCTGTAATGGACAAACACACACACACACACACACACACACACACACACACACACACACACACACACACTCTCACAGGCACATACAGGCTTTACAAAACAAGACTGCAACCTCTCTCTGGATCAGCCTGCACTCACACACTTCAAAACAATCCACGAACATTAAGCACACACTGACTCCTTTCTGTTTCTCATAAGTATCTATGCTGTTTATAAATGTTGGAACATTGAGGATGGAACTCAGTCACGTGACAATTATCCTTGAACATTCATTCTTTATAATTACAAGCAAATTTGGGAGTAATGAATGCAACATCACTTTGAATCATTCATTTGGTGTACTACAATGTGAAAATTGAGATTAATATTTGTGATCTTTTTTCAACAATTACACAAACATTTGCTGATGCTCAAGAAGGAAATTAAGATGTGATGTATTGACTTCAAATGAGAATATATTTTTCATTTAACACAGCCCTTTAAAATAAAGAAATATACTCAGAAGACAAAATAAGTACATAAAATCATCCCCCTATGCCTTTTGGCGTTATGTTGCTTTCTTGAGCATCGGTGGTTATGTCAAACTTCTGTAGTAGTTCTGAGTGTGTGTGTGTGTGTGTGTGTGTGTGGATCTCAGCGCTGTAGTCAGGACCAGAAAGGGTTCAAATATGCAGATTCTATGAGACCAAAGAATATGAAAAAAAAGAACTAAGAAAAAAACTATTAAGATCTCTTATTTTATAATGATAATGATTTATGTTTAAATGTACAGTTAAACATAAGAGAAGTGCAGCAGTGTCCGCTGATCTTCTATTAATTTTTTAATGAATTATTTTTTTTAAAGAAATGTTTACTTTTATTCAGCAAAGATGCAGTAAAATAAACGCTGTCCTCTTGAACTTTCTCCAAGAAAATTTATCACAGTTTCCACAAAACCACTACACACTGATAATGAGAAATATATTAACCAAGGAAACTCACTTTAAATTATATAAACATTTCACAAAAATTACTATTTCACTGTATTTTAATATAGCTTACATTCATCTCAAAGGCAAAATTTTCCTAATTTACCTAAATTCACCTAAGTTCAGCCTTGGTGAGCATAAGAAAACTATTTTCACCCAAATTTACATTTAAAAACTATTTTCACCTGTGCGACTCACCTTTTCGATGCTCAAAGTGACAGTGCAAATGTTGTTACCTGTTAGCATGGACACTGAATACAAACACACACCGCTCACGAAGTGCGCTGCGCAACAAACCTATGACTTAACCTTAAAGTGACTGTGTTTAACTCAAGATGAAGAGGACATAATTTTTTAGCAAATGCAGATGGCCGCAGACTTAAAAGGGCCATTAGTGTGGGCTAGTAATGGGGAAAAGATAAGAGGAAAACAATGCTCAGAAGATAGAGGGAGGGGTCGAGGGCCAGGCCAGTCTTCAAAGAAATATCCATTTTGCCATTAGCTCAGTTTGAATTGATTTTTTTCCCCCCTCAAACACTAAGAAACAGATGCCAAGATGCTTTTGTTACATAGTCTGCAAAAAAATTACATCGAAAATTGAGAGACAGAACGACAGACATGGAGAGAGGGAGAGAGAGAGAGAGGGAGAGAGAGAAGAATCCAGCATCTTTGAGTCCTTTGATTGCTATCTTGGGGCTATACAGTGCAATTACTGGCTGGAACCATTAAAAGACTTGATTACAGACAGGCAGGCCAGACAGTGAACAACAGACACACATACTAGTGTTAGACCAGGTACTGTCATCCGGACATGGTCTCACACACACACACACACACACACTCATAAACTCTTCCTCTCGCTTTCTCTCTCACACACAGACACGTAATAGAGATAATTTCACCTTCAAACCTGAATACATCACTGTTCAAAGTGTATAAATATGCTCACAGCTTCTTCTAATTATCTCTGTGTCAGTGTCTGTAACATCCCAATGCACCTGTCCTCCCGTCTCCCTTCCTCTAGCTCTCTCCCGAGCTGCTGCCGATTCGTTTTTTGAGCTCCCGAGACGACGACGCACCCTAACGCCGTCGATTTATATGCCCAGAAATGACCAGGACTTCCAATCGCCCTCGTATTATTCACACACGCTTCCATCGGCACATGTTTCCACATGTAGTATGTGGGGCGGGAGGGGGGTGAGGAGAGCAGAGGAGGGCTTGATCATTTGTTTTCAGTTTTCTCACAGCTTTAGGGCTGGCACCCCCTCTCCTCTTCATTTACTGCTTTTCTCGACCCAGCCACATCTAAAGCGCTAATAATTACAGGCCTCTAAAACTGGCCGCTTTAGGGCAGCTGGAATCAGATTTTTTGGCCTGAATATTTCTGTGTGTGTGTGTGTGTGTGAACAATGTGTGGGCATGCGGGAGTTGTTTGGGTCTGAGTGCATGTGTGTGTGGCAGAATGTGCTTGCAGTAAGAAGGTGTAGCTTGTACCTCCACCCTTTTTCATAGTTTTGATTCCCGCGTGTTGGTTCGGCATAGTCAGCGAGTCTTTACAAGGCCATTTCTTCCTCTGAGAGGCTTGTAGTAGTGATTAAATATATCCCCAGAGCAAGGCATCAATTACTGGGATCACACGGGCCCGGCTGGCTGCTGCTGCTTCGCTGGCGTCCGCGCACCATCCCGCCGCTGCAGCCAGGGAGTGGCGTTAAGAGCCAAGCCTGGCTAAGGAGCTCCGTACTGGGGCCAGACGTCAGCCTCTGGGGGCAAACTCTGGGATAGGCTCCAGGGAGTGGAAGTGGGTGGTGGAGGGGTGTTAAGTGGGTAATGTGGCGTGTGCGTGTATGAATTTAAGAAGCTCTGATTTGAACTTTATGGTAACTGTATAATTTGTTAATATATTAGGCATTATGAACTAATAGTAAACAGAATTTTGTAATCTAGATTTTCGTTCATTTCTATATTTGAAATGTGACCCTGGACCACAAAATTTAAGCAAAGATCATGTTCGATGAAGACGTTTAACTTTGTAACTTTCTACTGTAAATATATCAAAATAAATATATATATATATATATATATATATATATATATATATATATATATATTGTTTCAGATTTTTTAAATTAGTAATATGTATTGCTAAGGACTTTGATCGGATATTTTCTAAATGCTTACTTTTCAACATCAGATTTCAGATTGTCAAATAGTTGTATCTCTGCCAGTAGAAAGCTTATTTGTCTCATATTCAAATAAACTGACCTTTATGGCTGGTTTCGTGGTTCAGGGTCATAAATAAGTTGACATTTCACATTAGAAACATAAATAACATTAATATATCATGAAAACTTTATGATTAAAATTATAACAATGTAAAAAGTAATTGAATTAGGAGTTGTAAAAGTCATACATTTATGTATTTAAAAAATGCTGTAGCGCTTAGTTTATGATACCTAATGCATGTTTTCTTAAATTGAATCTTAGCTCTTAAATATGAAAGTTTCTAAATGACATTTTTAAAGTGAAGCTATAGAATAATTTTTTAGATCCCAGAAACCTTTCAGTGAACAGTTCTTAAAATAACCTTTCTTTTGGAAGCACATTTTTAGAAACCTTATATAAAGAACCTTTTGTGCAAGGACAAGTTTCCACAAATGTTAAAAGGTTCTTCACAAAACCATAGATGCCAGTAAAGAACCTTGATTTTTAAGAGTGTACTTTAAAGTGTTACCAACTCCTTCTTTACTTTCAGAGAATGATTGACAGAGAAACATTTGACAGACTTTTGACAGCAGCGTCCAAGATTGACTGCAGCCACTAAGACAAAAATCATCTGCACCTTTATCAGCAACCCATAAACATCTGCAGTCTCGCTCAGCAGGCGCAGATGTTCAGAACTCATATTCTCCGGTCTCATGCCCTTGTCTTTCTCATGACAAATATCTCTGATGTTATTGGATACTTTGTGAGCTCAATAGCTTTTTCTGCCACTGTCTTCGGTTCCCCTGGGAACGGAAATCCCTGTAACTTCAATGACGGTGGTCTCAGGTTGATGACCTCACCTCTGGAATGGCAGCTATGCTCTAAATGGAACTGTGGAACTTTTTCATTCAGTTTTTTCATACGCTTCATTAGCACTCATGATTCCTGCCTTTATGCACCTGTCAGAGAGAGACTTCCACTACAGTTAAATGAGGAAAAGAGCAGGGGTTGGGGGACAGAAGGGTTCAGAACAGTACAGTTAAAAACAGGAGTACATTTAGAAGACATTTTTAAACAAAGCAACTTTATTTATTTTAACAACACTGGGGTTAGACGCCCTGCTCTTCTACTCATAGGTGACAGCCGACATGGCAATGAAAAATAACTTATCTCAGATGATAAAGTCACAAGATAATGGTCATTTTGGACATTTGAAATGAATATATCTTTCATAATTTTCTTCCTATTATCATGGATAAGTAAGATGTTTTGTCATCTTTTTCAGCACAGTCTCATGACCAATTTGTACATATTTTATGAGGCGGCTAATTAGTCTGAATTTTGTACAGTTTGTCTAAAACCCCAATAAGGTTTAGGGTCAAGGTTAGATGTAGGTCATTCGTACAAATTCATACGAATTGGAAACTTGTAAAATATGCACAATTTAGCAAAAATCATATGAATTCGTATGAATTAGCCACATTTAAAACTGCATGACCTGCCGTGAGATCGGGCCGATGAGTTACTATTCATTTAATAAGACAAAGCTGGTGACATCTTCCTTTGGATGTTCCGCTGTCTAGCCCTTGGTTATTATACAACAAAGAGTAATATAAGTATTTCTACAAAACAGTCCAAGACATGTTCAAAAAAGGTAGTCAGAAAAAAAAAAGAGAGAGAAATAAAGTTTGTGTTTATACTTAATATTTCATAAAAACATGGAACCTGTTTTTCACCATTGATGTAGTTACTTCATGGAACTTTGCAAGGAGCCAGTCCATCTTTTTCGTGGTAAGAAACTTTGAAAGAAAATCATCTACTCTGTAATCTGAGATTAATCCACGTCTGTGCATTTCTCTTACATCTGATGATTTTGCCTCGTCCTTCTAGTCTCTCTCTCTTTCACTTCTCCCTCGCTTCAGTGAGCTCCAGGCGAGGGGAGGGCTGAGGGGCGTTTGGAAGCCCAGGCTGAGCTCTCTTACTGGGCTGTAATCCCGGCCAAATACCCCTGCCTCTTTTTTCTCTCTGGAGGGGCTTCTTTTGTCTTGAGGGGAGTGAATGGGTCTATAGAGGCCGGCAGGAAACCAAGGATCTGTGTATGTGTGTCTCTGTCTGCGCGAGGTTTTTTGCCAATCGTTTGTAACAACAGAAGAGATTTTTAAGGGTGATGTCAGTGGCATTAATAAAACTAAACAACTGTCATATGGTTTCATGTAAAGACTTGCTGAGCGATGATAAATAGCACTTTGTCATCTCGAAACAACCCGCTGTCATACACACGCTCTCTCCCTTAATGTATCTGCCCACATACCCTCTCTGAATATGAATGTGTGTGTTATGTATCTGTACCTGTACAAGTGCATATATCTTTTTTATTGTGTAAGCTAACCATCTGCTGTTCATCCTGCATCCGTCCTCGAATGTACCCTCATGTCTCTCTTTCTCGGGCTGTGTGCTTGAGTAGTCTGACAGTGAAGGGGTGCTGTACTGGAATGTGGGCTGTGTGTATTGTTTGTAAAAATAAACCATCTGGACAAAGATATTCACTGAGAATTTATATTAAACAGCTGAGAAAGCAGAGCTTCTGAACGTAGTGGGGACGGGTTGTGATGCAACAGACCACACCATGAGACAGCAAGAGAGAAAGACAGACTTTAAGACTTCCGATTTATATATTTGGCCTGTATGCCAGCTTAAACGTCATCCATCGTGTTTTCATATGAAAAAAAAATCACTAAACTTATAAAATTTTATGCTTATTCGACTACTGTGAAATGCGAACGTTCATTCAAACACAATACCCTCTTGTTCACTGCTGATGTCCTATACTGTACTTGTCTTGGTTGAGGTTAGTCATGTCGTGCCAATCACACATTGATGACCTAACAGGAGAAAAGACCTTCCCACTTACACACACACACACACACACACACACTCATCAACATGGTGGCTCGCAGGCAAACTAAATAGCTACAGATGTGATTGGTCTGCATGCAGCGGCCATCTGGCCAAGTCAAATATTGCCTCTGCAGATTCTCACCCTTCCCTTGCTCTCTTTCTCTCTTGATACCTATCTGTCTCTCTCTGATGTATATTTGTCTTTGGCGCTGTTTCATTGTCCATACTCACACAGAGGTGTCTGTCAATTTCAGAGCCACCCAAAAACGCAAGGCAGGGTGTTGCAGCCGTGATTGGTTCGATCGCTGGATGGCGTCACTTCCTGCTATTATCTGTAAAGTGTTTGACTAAGTTCCTGGTTAGATCTGAAATTAACATCCGTTGTAGGTGGTCCATGTGAAATAAGACAACACTAAATGGCCCAAAAACATTTTGATATGCCCATTTCAACTATATTCAGTGGTGTTTGACATCGCTTTGTGACAACACATGCTTTAAAAAATGTAAAAATAAATAATAATAATAAAAAAATTAAAAGGCAGTGAGCTTAGAAATAATGCTGTTGTGCGCTTAGGTGTCCCAGCTCATAGACCTTTTCTGATCTCGTTCACCCTCTTTCTCTCCCACTTTACTTCCTGTCCCCACAAAAAATAAATAAATATCCCTAACAAAAAGGCAAAAATACAATAAATAAATAAATAAATAAATAAAAATGTCAATAATTAAATCTTTAAAAAAATACACAGGTATTTTTCTAAAATATATTTATTTCACATTTTGTTAGCATGCACTAATACTCCAACAATAGAAACACAACGTAATAAATACACCCAAAACAAGATGCTTTGAGACCCGTTATTACCAGGTGTAAACTAGGATTAAAACTCTTTGAAGAGCAGAATGACGTACACACAGCAAAGCAAACAATATAAATAACACAGATTTTCTCAGTACACTGTTAGTTTCTTTCAACTCCCTTTCTAAGAACAATTACAAGAAATATTTAAATTACTAAAGAAGAGGAAGGAAAAGAAGGAAGAAGAGGAGAAAAGGAGAGACTGACCAGATAGCCCATTTTTCATGTACATTTATTGTAACTCCATCAGATCAACTCCACTGACGCAGCTGCTGTAAACTGCAATAGATCTGTTGTTGTGAGATTATAAAAACTTAATTCTAAATATAAAATGAAAACATTATAATCAATATAAATACTTTTGTTATAATTTGTAAATAAATACAATACAATAAATATTATTTAACAGTATATGCTGAATAAAGATTATAATACGCATTAAATTAAATGATGTATTATAATAAATAGGAATAAATACATAATTTGAGTCTTCAAGTTAAAAAGTCGTACAAAAAAGTCATGCAGAAAGAAAGATAAAATTACATAAAAAGAGAAAATATTCATGAATATGACTAAATTCTGCAATCCTAATGAAGCGCATTACGTCATGGAAGAGCAACCCTCTCCTCCTGTAATTATCCAGACACACACACACATAACCATACACACATGTATACACACTGAGCCTGGGGGTGAGGAGCAGCTTGGGAATGGGATAGGGGATGTGATTGTGAACAGCCTCTTGTTGTTCCCCCAGATGTGCTGCACTGATAAAGATATGCATTTGGCACCATTGTTTTCTTCTTTTGCGTCACTTTTCCAGTTTTCACCGATTCATAAACCTACAGAATCATGTCTAACATAATCTGCTGAGGCTGAGCACAACTGAGCTAAGTTGAGCTGTCATTGAGCGGCGAGATGTCTTGTTATTATGCAGGATGTAGACAGATTGAGTCTGTGATGTTCTGAGCTGATCGGATCACAGGGGCCAATAATAGCAGCGGAATAACTCCGGTGACGCTCTTAAGAATGCACTTTTAATTGGTTAATAAATTCTGCCAATTATGGGACGGAATTCTCCCGGGTTGCAGAAGTCACCTTTGATAATCCGCTCCCAGAGACATCAAACGATGGCATGTCACAAGGGCTAGACATACACATGACAGAGGAAGAGCGATAGAGAGACTGTGTCAAAGTTCATATGCTCTGTTAATGCAAGTACGCTTGCGTGCTTCTGCTTTAAACAGCATTTGATGCGCGACTCTGCCTGTTCATATTTTAAAATGTATGCGCGTGTGCGTCTCAGGGAATACGGGATCATGTGAATTGTACACAGCCGCTCAATTGGATTAGCAGATTAGCCCATCTCACCTTTGCCCCCAACATGTTCTCAGACACTCTAGCGCTTGCCTGACTAACATTTGCCTCCGCACACACTCACAGATTCAAACTTTAATAACACGCACACACTCGCAAATGTAATCATAGTTCCTTGACATGCCCTTTACCTGCAGTGAAGAGAGAGGCTCTCTGCCTTATCCAGTGTGCAGTCGAGACAGGTTTAAATTGGATCAGCATAAGTGGAAAGGAAGAGCTTAACCATAATGAATAACAATGTCTGATACACAACTCGTACGCTGTGGAAAACAGCTATATAAATGGATCCAGATATACCAATTTACAATGTAAGTGGTCCACAGTGCCCGCCAGGACGTTTGATATAAATGTGGTTAACATTTTGCAAATTACAAATGAATAAAGTAGTGTAATCCTAATCGTTGGAGATCAGGATGGGTAACGCAAAGATTGCAGGTTCGGTTCCCGGCAGGGATGACCCAGGAACAGGACAGTTACTTCAATCACAGTCCTGCTTTATCCCCATTGTGTCCCGGAGCCAAACACCCAACGCAAGTTTGCTCCGGGGGTCTGGCCCGTCCGTTCGCACTCATCAGGTTAGATGAAAAGCATCTGGAAAGTAACAAGTCGATTATGCATGAAAGCATGTTACGGGATAAAGCACTTTGATATTTAGTAGAACACTGCGTATTTTCCTATGATGGTTGATTTAAACTTGAGTCACTAAATCAGCCTGGAGAAGCTTGTGTTCATTGAAACTCACAGTCACGACGTATGAACAAGTGCACACACATACGGCCATAATGTGTGTGCACATTTTCTCCAGTTCATTGGATCTAGGCTTTTTACTTGTTTTTGCTCACACCTCTTTACGCCTCAAAGTGACCCTAACGACGAGCGCGCTTTACGCACACGCATCTTTTCCCCGCTGGTACATGTCTCACGTGAGCGTGTTGGCCAGTGGCGGTCTCTTACGGGAGCTAAAGACATGTTGCTTCTATTGGCAAAAAGCCTTTGAACAAAATGACTTCCTGTAAATACCACGGCTGTAATTAAGTGCGAGCAAACAGAGAGCAGGTCCCACAATTTGTACCGCAGCAAATCATATTTCCACGGCAGAGATAAAGACATAACCAATGATTTAATACCAGGAATGTCATAATTATTTTCCTCGTCTTTTCTGCGCTGCGGAGGGATCGGGTTGCTGTTAATGGGCGTTGGGCTGAAAGCTCTAATTAGGTTTTGTTGTCGACTGTCACTGACGGAGAAAGAAAAGAAAAGGTGGCAGAGTAAATAAAGTTCCCAGCGCAGAGGCCAAGGCTGTAATTTGAGCTCAGGCTCCTGTACAAGGGTTAGTGCGAATCACAAACCTCCTCTCGGCAAACACAGAGCGAGTAATTGTGAGGTGTCGACCCACACCTTGTGTTACTGGGAGAGCGTGTGCGTCTGTGTGTTTTTTGGGGAGGTTGTGAGATCGGGGGTGTATGATTAGTGGGGTATCCTCTCTGTATGACAGCGAAGGAGTGTGAGAAAACACACACACACACACACACACATACATACAAAGATTACAATGTGTGCTGATTTAATGGGAGATGTTCCAATGAGAATAGTAGATAATTTACTAGCTCATATTTAGATGGAGGGAAAAAAAACTCTCAGCAGACGGTGGAGCTGGAACATCAAAGCTCATTATGGTACATCTGAACACACACACACACAGGTGCAGGGGTACAAGAGACAGAATACAAAAACACATAACACTATAA
This sequence comes from Puntigrus tetrazona, assembly GCF_018831695.1. NCBI lineage: Eukaryota > Metazoa > Chordata > Actinopteri > Cypriniformes > Cyprinidae > Puntigrus > Puntigrus tetrazona. Next base: position 21,361,680 of record NC_056705.1, on the reverse strand, counting down.
TGTAGAATTGGATTAATTCCCAATGGCGAATGGTAATCTAGGTTAAAAAAAAAAAAGAAAAGAAACAATTCATTTGGTGGAACTATGGAAAAACAGTGACTCATTATTGCATTGCAAAATATGATATTCTGTAATGTAACACATGTGTGAGCGTGAAGCATTGTACAGCAACTAAACCACCCTGTAAGAGTTTAATGGTCTTTGCTGGTTTAATCTAGTTTAGCTGCTTGGTCAACTGGTTTCTCAGGTCGATCTCTATCAAAAGTATAAAAATCCCACCTAAAACCTCACTGTCCTACATGTAAAGTGCCTTTCGATGTTTTAAAGTCTGTTATGCTCAATTTATTTTAGAAATAATACATTAAATTTGTATTACAACATTTAACATTTAATTTATTTCTTTAAAGGCAAAGCTAAAATTTCAGCAGCCACAGAAATCATTCTAATATGCTGACATGAGCTCATTACTTATTATCAGAAATAAAACACCTCACAAACGGTTTTCCAGTATTTATAATAAAAGGAATGTTCTGATCTGGTTCTGACCCCAAACCCCTAAGTAAAATCTACTGTAAAATACAATAAACAGGAGATGATAGTGTCTTTCAGTAGCATAAGCAAAGCGTGTGCCTGCTGGGATTCATTTGGTCCCCAACACCTTGCATGTCCATTAGAGGTGGTCTGTGTAATACCTTTATTCAGGCTCCAGTGAGAGGTGTTGAGCGTTAAGACTTAATACAGAGGTACAGTATTAGCTGAGCTCAGCCTAGCGGTGAGCAGCGTGTCCGGGTTTCCCCAGGTGTGCAGCAGAAGCTGGCCTGTGTCCAGTGAGAAGCACTCCACACTCATTAGGGAAAGAGGAGAAACATCCTGCCCCCTGGCACCTAGCAACAGACACACGGCAACACAAAAGCCTGTGTGTCCCAACTACCGAAGCCAACCTCTTGACAAAAACTCACCCATTCAGAACAACAAAACAACTACATACAAACATACCTACATAATTAGAGGGATTGTCTGAAGAGGTGCTTATACCAGTGTGATAGAATAAAGCATACTGAAATTATGGATTTCAGTAAAGACATACACAAACACACAAACACACACACACAAATATATATATATATATATATTTAATGAACTGTCATTATATAACATATTTAATTTTTTTGTACTGTATGGAATTAATTAAATACATTAAAGTATACTGCAAAGTACAAAAATATATGCTTTGTAAGTTTTGTTGCAGCTGCCACAGAGGTGTGTGAGCGTGTGTGTGTGTGTGTGTCTGCTGTACTGTTGGGCGGCTTTACTCACTCTCTCTGGGATGTCAACTCTGTGATACATGATGACCAGAGCAAACAGGAAGGATGTGAAGCAGCTCTCAGCGTCCCGCACAAAGGAACCTCAACTTAATGAAGCCTGCAGCAGCCGCTCACAGGATCAAAGAGAGAGAGAGAGGGAGAGGGAGAGAGAGAGAGAGAGAGAGAGAGAGAGAGGGAGAGAGAGAAGGAAATAGGAATGTGAGAGGGTTAATTACTTTGAAAGGCTCAGGCCACACACTGGACCCATCACCTGAAGAAAGACTGAGAATAAGTGTGTGTATGTGTGTGCGCAAAAGAGGAAAGAATGTTTTTCAGAGAGAAGCTGCAGAAATGTAATTGAATACTCAAGTAAATGAAAGAGAATGAAGAATGAATTTTAGGGTGAATGAGGGCAGAGAAAGCAGAAATAGAGAGACAGAGAGAAAGAAAGAGAAAGAAAAAGAGAAAATTAGAGAGAGAGCTTAACAGAATAATAGAGTCACTTTTCATCATTCCTGGTTCACGTGACATTGCCACCAAAATATATACATGTTTATACACTAACATCAGTACACTGCTACAGACAGAATAATTAATCAGTTTCCCATTGCCATTATTTGTTGTTTTAAAGGGACAGTTCACCCAAACATAAAAGAATTCTGTAATAATTTATTCATCCTAAAGTCATTCCAAATGTTTTTAATCTAGGAAATGAAACTGAATGGCATGTTTGGAAAATTTGTGTTGTACCAAAATAATAATAATAAAAAAAAAGTATGAGACTGTAGATCTCATTTTGTTATTTACATGTTCAGAAACTCAATTATATGAAGAAAATCTTTAGAGCACAAACCTGAACCAGCCACCGAGCTGTACAGAATTAAGCTGCTCTCTATGGTTTACATGCTGGATGCTCTCTGGACATATGATTTTAATTAATTATTATTACTTTGCACAACCATCAAATAAAAGCCCTTTTGGTGAAAACTGTGGCCGATGAACCACACAGGAAACCTTACTGAAAGACACCTTTACGTTTAAGACTGTTAACATACTGAACCTGAGGTTCCCACATAAAACAAACAACAATAAATCTGAAAACAATATTAGTAAGCTACTACAAATCAACAGTAAGATGCGTACGTTATGTTTCGTAAGTAAGTAGAAAAATTTTCATTTGTATTTTATAAAACAAAAGAAGTCCAGCAAACTTTAACATCAAAGCTATAAACAACAAGATCTAAAAATGAATACAATGATGCTGTTATTGTTCGGTTTTGGTTTTGGTTCATGCATTTGATTCTTTGTAACAGCAACAGAATCCTTGCAGCTACAATGAAGTTAAATAAACACTTGTTGAACAAGGTAGACACATTTCATTTGTTTACTCTTTTTTGGTTGTAAACCTTTGCGCATTTAGCATAATCTTATTTGTTCGAGACTAAATTTCAGGAGAAACAACAAAGCATTTTTTTCTTGTTGTTTATCTCCCCGAGTAACTGTAGCTTTATAGCTGTGACAAATACTAGCACTTGCACTTTCAAATCCATTATCAAATAAATTATGGCCAGTGGTGTGTGTAGGCGCCCCACACCATCTCTAAGGCTATCTTCAAATGTCCCTCCAGCACTGAGGTCTTGAGAAACTTCAAGCTACTTGAAGTGCTTAAAGAGAGGTTCAGTCAAAATAATATTTGAGGTACATTACCAAACAGTGCTACAATTTCGGTCATACTTTTAAGTGTTTCTATTCGAAATAGTGAATTAAAACTCTTAAAAAATGGATGAAATATCTTAAATAATAAAGTATACTGGGAGACAAAATACTGCTCTTGGTTTTGAAAATAGAGAGGAGCCCAAATTACTGAGATTGCAGAGAAGTAACAGCAAACCACATCAATTCTAATGCAGCCCAAAGCTGGATAAAGTTGAGCTTCAGTCATTTCTAGGTCTGTACAAACAGATTGGTACAATTTCAGTCAGACTAAAGTGTTTGGATAACATCTCAAAAAGAGGAATAATGGACTAAAATTCACAAATAGAACAAGAAATGAGAAGGGATGCTAGTATTATTTATTTATTTATTTATTTTAGTGTGCCTTAGTCCAGCTACATGCACAGGTTGCACAAGTTCAATTTTCACTTAACTTTTGACCAATGCCGAATCAAAACAAATATCTGTATTATGCGACCAGCATTCAAGTAACAACAGAGTGCACACCGCAACATAACCCTTTTTTTTCTGTCTCTCCTTCTTTCTTCCCTCCTCTTTTCTCCCTGTATGATATTAAGCAGAGTATTAATCAGCTTGCAGTGTTGGTACAGTGGCACAGCTGAGGGGCAGGCCAGAACTGACGGTATTGTTCTCTCTCTTTATTTATGTGCTGGCTGTACCAGGCAGATGAGGTAAGGCTTCTTTTTATGGTATTATTCTGTAGTGCTGATACATAGAGGCCTGAGTCAAATGCACACACACACACACACACAAATACCTCTCTGTCTCTACAGCAGCAAACTCATACTCCTCCTCCCATCGCTCTGCCCTCTCTTGCTCTGCACAGCTCCCTCCCTCCTCCCCCCATTTCTCCATCAATAGCACTTTTCCCCTCTTCTCCTCTGCGTCCTCTTTTAAACCAGTCCCAGCATTAGCATGTGAATCGCTTGTATATCTTCTTTTATATGATGCACTGACAACTGGCTTTTTAGAAAAGGAGGAGGAAAGAAGGAAGAAAAAATATAAAGACTCAAAACCTCCCCCTCTCCAGAAAAAAAGATGAAGAAGAGAAAGAAAACATGTTATTGCTCTCTCAAGAACTTACTCATACGGTCCCTCAAAGACTTTAACTTATATAAACATATAGGAAGTTGATATTGTTAGCAAATAATCACCGCTAACCTTTCACCTTGTAATTACATTATATTCCAGAATAAAATCTCAGTATGATGCAATAAGCATAGGCTTACCTAAGGATTGACCTTAGGACTGAACAGGAACATACTATTTGACAACATGTTAGTTGAACCAAACAGAGCTTCTGAATTGTTCTGTTACCATTAAACATCTCTCTCCATCTTCTCTTTTCCCCCTTTCTTCTTCTCCAAACTCCTGTGTGTGCATGTACCGGTGTACACACACACACTGCATGCTCTTTCGGTCATTTAAACATTTTTTTTTTTTACATTGTCAAGCTAGGTTAGCCTCTTTGAAAGTCCAGCAGCGCAGATCTAAACACACACTCCAACCTTTTATCCACAGAGCAAAGGGGTCAACCCTGCTCTTCCTTCCTCCCAGACACAGACACACACCAGGATAAGGTTTCAAACTTACATCCCCACAATAATTCAAATTTGTAATATAACAAGGCGATGTTTCAAAAAGCAGATCAACTTCAAAGAGTTGAAATTGACAGATTAATAGTGGCACAGAAATGCATCGTCATAAACCATGAGGTTCTGACCCATTAAACTCAGATCTTTTGCCCTACAAAGGCACATTAAAGAAAACAGACACACACACACACACACACAAATGAGAGGAGACTGACTGTCCAAGCATAACAGCTGTTTACCTCCTCTCTCCCTCTCTCTCTGCCAGCTGACATCATCCTCTCACCTCTCCTCCCATCTTTTTCTTGGATGAGTTGTGTTATGACAAGTTTAATTGTGTGCTGTCTAACCCATAACATTTCTGTAAATATTGGTCATGCCAAGGCCGTCAGTAACAGGAAGTATGTGAACTGCCTTCTCTTCACGGTAGCACAATGCCAGTCTTTGTTCTGTGAGCGATCACTATGAGTTATTTTGATACTGCTTCACTAGACATGCACTCTGAGCTAATCTGCCTACGGAGATTACACATTACACACAGTTTTGGTGACATTTTTACTGATTTGAAATGCTAAAATACATTACATATACGCATGTGCACACACACACATCAATAAATTAATCGTTAATAATTTTATTCGTGTGTATATTACATTTAACATCAAAGAACATAATATTTGTATTTGATTTCAGAAGGATCATGTAACACTGAATGCTGAAGCAACAGCTGAAGTTTGTCATCTCAGGAAACTGTATTAAAATTGAATATACATATAATCTCCCCAGCCACTTCCAAAATATATATCAACAGCTTGTGCTAGACTGAATGACGATTCTTTTTAATAATTAGTCAAGGATAGTTATATAAAACCGTTTCCATGTCATTCTGATGCTTCCTTTGATCCAAGCAAATGAGAGTTTATTTATCCTCCATCTGGAACTGTGCATCATTTCAGTGCTAAAATTCTCTGGTTTTTTTTATGTCTCAGGAAGTTTCTATTACAAGAGGCTAGAGTTGTTTCTGTTGTATTGCTGAGTGATTCAGTAATGAGAACGTATGAACAGGCGTGGGTTCCCTACTCTCCTTGTGTACTTGTGTATGCGTGTGTGTGTGTGTGTGCATGTCCGCATTCCTGTAACTGACGTTTGCTGTTACTCACACTGGGGAGGGCAGGGTGACTCACTACTATGTCATCACTAATAACCCTCGCTGAAGAGAATCGGTAACACACGCATATTTATATGCATGTAAGCACACACATACAAGCACAATGAACATATATATAGTCAAACAGTATGCTGTCAGACCGAGGGTTATGTAAGCATACTAATGCATTTGATACAATGGTTTGTAAAGAAGCGCACACACTATCCCAGCCCACACAGCTGAAGTGCCCTCTGAGAAAGAGAGAAAGCGACTGTGTGAAAATCTCTATCTACTTCATAATATTGTTCTGAGAGCTTCCCAGACTTTGCAACAAGTGCTCATAATGTTCTTAAAATTGGTCAATGATTGAAAAATATTGTGACACAGCTTAGAGAAATGTACCCATGTTTTTTTTTTTTTTTTTTTGCTCAAGGCTGAGTACAAGTATTTCAACACTTACCAAGCCAACAAGACTGTTTCTTTAAGATACTCATCTAAAATACTGTTGCTCTAACCCATAATAAGAACGACTCCTAAACACGAACCTCTCCAATCAGAATGATGACTCAGGAGTTTCTGTCTGTCTGTAAAAGCTTTCTCTCTCACTTCTTCCTTATAATATCACAGAGAGAAAACAAAAACAACCCCGGATAGTTGATTTATGAGAGGTTGCTTTTAACAAGCCTAAACCATATTAAGTTGCAAGAATCATCCTTATAACCGCTCCGCTGTCTACGCATGAGTCCGTACGAGTTCATGTGTGTGTTTGAGTGATTTATTACTCTGTGACCCACTGCTAAGTCTATAGCGCTGAAATCATAAGCTGAGTGCATTAAAGTGACACACTTACAAATTCATAGGAGAATATGCTGACATCTTGGTTACATGAAGTCTTTTCCTGACAAACGTATTAATTAATTGTAATAATATGACTATAATAATTAACTATACATTTTAATATTACTACTAAATAAATATATATATATATATATATATATATATATATATAGAGAGAGAGAGAGAGAGAGAGAGAGAGCTACTACTTAATATTAGTAGTATTTATTACAATATTAACAATACTGTACATTATAAACCTGTACGATTTCAATCAAATGTATTTCTTCCCATTTTTATTTTGTCAGAAAACAGCAAACATTTTGGTTTTATCAATTATGAAGTACAGCTGCTTTGCTTACATTCCTACTATGGTGGAAAAATGATGTTTGGGAAAGGAATGGTACAGGGGGCAAATACAGGGTCACTTTATCAGTATTAATTTCCCGCTTGTGGGCACAATGACCCAGAATACAGCTGAGGAGATCTGAAGACATCTGTGGCCAAGCTCTTCTTAATGAAATATAAAATTAATCTGAGCTATAATCCTTCTCTGTTATGAAGTAAAAAAAAAAAAAAAAAAAGAAATAAATAAATACAAAATATCAGAACCTATTTAGTGCTGATGCAGTGATCACTTAATGATTTGCATATACTCATCGATTGAATTGTAATTTATATTATCTGGTACAAAATGCAGTTATATGCAAATGCTAAACACAATGCAAACAAATGAAATATGACATTCTTTGACATTCCATACAGCTACTGTAAACAGTGTTTGTGTAATGGGGTCAGGATTGAAGGGGATAAAGAGCATCTTATAATCGAGCCAGATTAATAAGTCGCAGCTTTAGGGCTGTCTGCGTCTGCCTGCGTGTATTTGTCCATCTTAAAACGGTCCTCGGATTAAAGCCAAGACAGTGTTCAAGCAAATGTCTTGAGTTACATTTCAGATGTTTAGGAGCGCTCAAAATGACCCCTCTGACCCCTCAGCTATTCCAGCAAATTCCCTTCATTCTCAGAAATCAAAGATTACAGCACGAATCGATTTCTCTAGAGAGCTTGTGAGAATACATGTTTGCTCACTATGTTTACTATGAATGATTAAATGTTGCATCAGTGTGTCTTGTACTCTGAATTCCTCTGCGATCGGGCTGGATAAAGCTTACAGAACAACACAGACGTCAATGAACTACAAAACTGATATTCTAAAGGGAAACAAATTCAGCTATCTTCAGATAATACTATCGGCAAAATACTGTGAAATGTTTGTGGTAGTGCGATAGCATACAAAAAAGAAAGGAAAGAAAAAACGCAAACCCTAAAATGATGTTATTATTGACATTTTGCTAGAGAATAAAGGAAGAAAGCAACTAAAGAGCAAATTTCTGACCTTCTCCACCCCGTGGGAGGCATGAGAAAATGAAATGCTGTAAGAAAAGCATAAACACTCTGAAATTTAACACCAAGGCTGAGGCTTCCTGTAAAAACACCTGCTTGTGAATGTGTTTTGCCCACAAGGAGAAGAACGTGTACCATAACTACTGGTCTCAACCCAACTGTACCTTGTAAAGAATTCATTGCAAATAACAAAAATCTTTTGTTCATGAAAACCAGTCAGAGACAATGAGAGACTTTTGTATATGTGTCTGACCTAATTCTGAGAACTGGAACACACCAAAATTAACCCTCAACACCTGTTATAAGAACTGATTACATACACATTTGTACGGATCAACAGGTTAACAGGCAAATGTACACGGCTAAATAACTAGATCTCTCAACCACACCGCCTTCCATTGGTCAGAACGCTTATACTTCACTTACGCCACAATCTAAACCACGACGGTGAATGTAAATCATCCTGTGGCTCAGGCACGTTCGATAAAGGAAACAATGATTCAGCAACTTGTTTTGAATGATTTAGCCACAATGCGGTCCCCATCACACAGAGGTGTCACAACACCGAAGAAACGTCAGATAATTCGCCTTAAGCGTGACACCACGTGACATTATCATGACACTGCACTGTGAACAACGTCCTCCGATATTTCTCGCCTCGGGTGAAGTTTTTGTTATGAAGTATGAGAGTGCATATTAAGCAGGAAGAAAAATGTGTTCTGTCAGCACCGGTCAAAGGCTTCTGCATTCACACATGGATGACAAAAGAAGGAGGAGGTGATCATCTAGACCGGAGAGAGGGTTTGTGAAATAAATCAGCATAAACACACACACACACACACACACACACGCACACCAATACAAAGACATATGCAGGCTAGACAGGGCTTTTGGGCCTGCTCCAGAGCACAAGGAACAAAGTCTGCACATAGATTAATATTTGTTCTGTACTACTCATAGTTCAGCACATAACACTAAAATAACAACACTGTAACTTTGGACCCCCTGTACCCCGTAACCTCCTTTTCCTTCACTTTAAAGAGGTTATATCATAGGACATTCTTCGAAATAAGAGTTTATTGTACTATGAAAACATGTAACTTCCTCCGCAGCCTAAAATAAACCACAAAAACGTCTCATTCAGAAATCAGTAAAATTGTACATTACTGCCCATATTTATGAGGCAATGATTACCTAATCAGTATGCAGTAACTTGTGTAAAACATTCAGTGATGCAATGATTTTAATTTTTTTTTTGTGTGCAAAATACAACCTATTAGTGTCAACATGGTAAAGTCTTAAAGATCTAAAAACTTAATTTAATAAAAAAAAAAAAAAAGGAAAGGCATGAATGCAAAGGAACATTTGTATTAATCTGTGAAAAAAATAACTGTAAAACATTGCTAAAAAATATGCATTAAAGAACAGAAAAAGATGCATTGATTATTATTATTGCATATGTAATCCATATATCTGTGTTGCATATGAATTGCGCTTAACCACAAATCAACTGAACTGAATGTACAGTAGCACAACTTCCCAAATGACACACCATACAATTATTTTATTTATAATGTTGAACACACTATTTATAATAATGAACACACTACTAACACTATGCATACTACAAGCGTCATATAATAGTGCATAACTGCCTTCACTCCATGTCTGTCTGTCTGTGTGTCCTTATCAATTAAATTCAGTCATAAAACATCATAGAAACTGTTTTACTATGCCTTCTCAGCTTATTTTTCCTACTTTAAACATATTCGCATATAGATTTTATTGTGTTACCCTTGCCTAGACCTAAATCCTAAACAATAAAATGAATAATTTTTATGTATGTATTTAACTGTGATCTGATTGTTATACAAAGTCGTATCCCCTTTAAATCATTGCCCTGAACACAGGAGGCCGTAGTGGAATTGCTACTGGTGAAGTGTACATGGCTCTCAAACTTACAGTAGCTTGTCTGTAGGGAGACTTGATATTGGTTGTAAAGTGCAGCTGGCTCACAGACAGCAGAAATACAAACCCTTGGCAAAACTCAAGTGTGAAAAACTATCAAATTGTCGGCCATGACAGGAATAGCTGCAGAGATTAGGGTCTGGCTGCCATGAGACAATAGGCTCATTTAGCCCTGAAGAAACAGTGAGGACTTGTTTGTGCATGTGTGAGTTTTATCAGGATGAAAAAATAAAGAAATAAAATCAATATTCAGTAGTATTCACATGTACATTATAAAGATTTATAAGATATAAATATTTTAGATTTTATACTAATAATATGGACAGTAAAACAAGAAAATAATAAATACTAATACACATTTTAATATTAATACTAATAATAATTAAATTGTCCGATTTAATATAAATAGTCCACATATGAATATACAATTAATATTCATATATGAATAATCATTAAAGGGATAGTTGAAAATGGTAGAAAATGGTAATTGTGTTATTATTACTCACGCTCATGTCGTTCCAAACCTGTATGAATTTCTTTCTTATGTTAAACATAAAAAGCAGATACACTCATACAGCCCCTTGTGGCCAAATCTACCTGTGATTGTACGATCCTAAAGTGTGCACAAACTCTAAAACATCATTTATTTAAAATAAATCAACTGTAAATAAAAATGGCTTTAAAATCGAAATGCAATTTGCAACATTTAGGCAGATTCAGTAGTTAAAGTGATAGTTCATCCAAAACGAAAAGTTTATTTAATCAGCCTTATGTCATTTAAACTGGTATGATTTACTTTCCATAAGATATTTTGAGAAAGTGCTTCTATATACACGCAATGGAAGTCAGTGGTCACTAAAGCTACCAGTGTTCTCTAAAGTATCTTCTTTTGTGTTCTGCAGCAGAAAGAAATTCGCACAGGTTTGGAGCAACACGGGGGTGAGCAAATGATGATAGAAATTTCAATCGGAGTGAGCTGTACCTTTAAATATGTGAGACTTTTTAAAGATATCAGTCAGCTTGGGTGGGCGTGTCTTATAGACTGTAATGTCTGTTGTTAATTGCACATTTCATGGGTTGACAGGAGTGTGACACAAGTATGAGTGTTTGTAAGGAAGGGAGCTGACAGTGAAGACAAGACTTCAAACACAAGCGGAGGAAACAGACTCGGTAAAAACAAGCCTAAACTTGGCCAGCAGCATAACAAACTTATGAAGACACACAAGCTGAGGCCCAGACTTGTGTTGTAAACCAATCTAATAAATCTTATATCTCACCTATTAAATAAAAAGATTTTTATAAACTGAAAATAATTAATCAAGATGACGAATGCTGCATTGCTAAGAGTGAGAGGTGACAGAGGTCTAAGTGAAAACGCCTTTAGAAAATATTATTAAAATCCTCTTACACACACACACACACACGGACTCAGACTTTTCCCATAAGTCTAATGAGGGCAGTCACAGACGACCCCATTCTTATCCCACCCCTAAATGAAGCTTTTTACTATAGTCTGAGGAGGGGGAAACGGTGTCATGGTCTAGACATCTCACGCACACACACACAAAGAATTTTGCTACCCAGACTTTTGTGGAGAAACTCTTTGTGAATGAGAGGAGCCTTGTTACTTTTTTTGGAGGATATTTGAACCAAAAACACAAAACAAGAAGTCTATAAATAACCAACAAACAATTAATTGTCAAATTGCTAGCTCAGACTTTAAATTCAGATTTGACAAGCCACTTTTAAAATGCAGATTAACACACCTGTTATAAATTACTCTGTATTTATGCCACATTAATGCCATATTTTGCACATTTAGCCTAATACATTATATTACTTGGACGGAAGAGCTGTTCATTGTGATTATTATGGTGAATGTACTGCTTCAGGCTCAAAAAAAGTTAGATTATTGTAATAGTGACTTGTTATGATTTGCTTACCGATGTAATTCATATTCATTCAAAATGAATGAATAAATGTGTGTGTGTCTTATGTCTTATATATATATATATATATATATATATATATATATATATATATATATATATATATATATATATATATATATATATGCATGCACACACAGGCACACACATTCAAACACTTGCCAGGTGACACTTTAGCCTGTGAATCACAACAAATAAAACATTTAGCCCCTGACACTGATACACACACACACACACACACACACTGTGACGTTCTGTGGTTGCCACCCCAGACACAATGGACCTGCTGTGTTGACAACTCAACTGCGAAAGAGCTTAACCTCCGCTCCTGAAGGTCAGCTCATTACCACAGCAACAGCCCACATCCATGATAATGAGCCACTCTATCAGAGCAATATGAAAATCACACAAACGGGCAAATTTACTTTTGTGTTCACACTCAAACTCACACAAACCTCAACACACTCTCGCAAAGTGGGTAAGCAAGCACCACAAGCGAAGGAAACTCAACATTTCAGTAAGAGAGAGAAAATATGACAAAGTTGCATGCACGAGAGAGAGAGAGAGAGAGAGAGAGACTGCAGGAGACTCTTTGGGTTTGAGAAGGAGCGAACTGAGGGGGACATGTTTAGCGGTGTGTAATTGGCTAGAGGAGGAGGGATGTCAGCAGGTGGAGAGCCATTGTTCTCTTTGATGGGATTATTTGCACTTCTCACCACTGGAAGCCCAGGTAACATCAGGAGGAGCAATTCATGCTTTTAATATACAGATTTAGCTCTCTCTCTCTCTCTCTCTCTCTCTCGTTCTGTCTCTTGTAATTGCTCTTACTCTGTAATTACAGCAAAGACTTGACGTCCCAACACACACTTGCTGGGTCCCCACACAAATCGCTCAAGGAAAAAGTAAGTAACAGCACACAAAGACAAATATCCCAATTTCACACACTGCTCACTCTTTTCTTTTTTTCTACTCTGGTTCAATTTTCCTTTTATTTAGAAGTGAACACTATATGAACTGACCGATACTAATTAGTGCAAAAGGAGACTTTGATGAAAAGCTTTTTTTACTTTTGAAATACTTTTTTTTGGTTTGGTTTTAATTAATAGTAAAGCAAAATTCTTTTTCGTAGTAGTAGCATTAAGCTGATTTTATCATTATACGTAAGCTGTGAAGAACAGTGAAGAATAAAACGAGCCATATTATAAATTAGCCATAAAAATCATAATAGGTATTATTATTACTATTCAGTTGATGTTATCATTAACATTGGGGACAGTTGATTTCTAGCGATTATCATCGATTTGATTACAGAGCCCATCTCTGGGTTTAATCTCATCCTTATGCATTACGATATGCTTTTTTTTACTGTTTAGTGCTTTGATACAATCTGTATTGTTAAAAGTGCTATCTAAATAAAAAGTGAAATAAAAGAAAGCTTATTGTAGTATTATACTTTATACAGTTAATTACTGTGAAGAACAAAGAGAGATTATAAAGTAGAACCTGAAAATATAATTACAACGGTAATACATTATTATTATATTATTATTATTATTATTATTATTATTATAACATGCTCTCCCCAGGTGCATGGAGTAAACATGGAGTCACTAAATTTCATGTGCATTAAGTTTTAATGTTTTAGACCTGGGATAGACATGCCAATTGAGATAGGGTTCAGTTTACCTATGACCTTAGTCAGATTATTATTATTATTATTATTATTGTTGTTAAATAAAAAATAACTGTAACATCATACTTGATGCAGTTAATCACTGTAAAGAACAAAAAAGAGTAAAAGAGGCAATAAAGAGCTGGGGATCATATCTGAGCGTGCAAAAGATAGAGGTCCATATGGTGCAAGGTTGATCCAAAGTAATTCTGAAAGCTTAACCATGCTGTATCCTTATAAAGAGGTCAGGAACAAACACATCCAGCATATGTTTTGTTCTTGCTCTCTCTTCGTCTTTATTTATGCCTTTCTTTCTCTCTATCACAAACTCGCTCCTGAAATTAACAATCCTTAAGAAGAAGCCTAACAACTGATTTCACCGACACACTGACTGCACACACAACCCTGCGTCCCATAAACTAGAGGCTTTTGCGTAGTCTGTATACATTCATGCCAGTTTTTTTCCTGCTCTTGTTAAGCTAATATATATTAATATAGCATACGAGAACTAATTAGTTTTGCTGTGTGATGGGTAAATTGTGAATGAACTTTTCATCGATTCGCACTGTTACATATTAGCTCTGCATAATCAATGGATAAAATGAGCCTGGTGCTCATTAAAGAGAAAATTACCACATGGATCAGTTCTAATAGCCCAGACTAAAGGTTAGAGCTGTGAAATGCGTTGCTCCGCTGAGACGCAGAGTATGTGTGTCAGTATTGGTCCGTAATGACTTTTGACTGTACTCTAAAATATTCTGACCTCATGGTGAAATTTCGGCATCTGTGAACCCTCTCGGTTTAGACTAGGAGATGAATCCATTCTACAAATAACGTGTTTAAAGGCATTATGGTGTTCTCATTTCAGGGTTGGAGTTTTGTCTACTGGGGCAGTCCAGTCGGCTGGCGTGTGATTCATCAGCCGTATCGAGTGCTGAATCGATGCTTCAGAAAACACAACGCCGCTGTGAGTATTCAGCATCCTCTTGAGTCTGGCCTGCATCTCTGGCTGTTAGAGCTGATCAGATTAGCATTGTGGGAATATTGCTGCAAACCCACCCCAGTGTGTCAGCGATACTAGTAAATGTGATCGTTTTGTGCAGCCCGACGCACTCTGCCCTTCGCAGATAAGTGGTCGTGCAGGTCACATAAACAACGAGAGAGAAGAGCGGATAAAGATTCAATAAGAATTAGAAATAAAAACCAGGGAAAGCGAGAGAGAAAGAGGGGGCGAATTGGAGCGGCTACTCAGGAATAAAGCCAAATGTTTGCTTCTCTCAGCTCTCATTACAAATTAGAAGTATTTCAGGGATGAAAGAGAGAGAAGGAGGGAGAGACAGAAACAGGACGAGGGCGATTTGCAAATGAATGCAGTAGTAGTTGTGGAAATATAATCGTGGCTCCCTTCTTGGTTGATCGGGATAAATGACATCTCCACTCATGGGAAGGGAAACAGACTCGCTCTCTCTTAACAGAACACACATTCACAACACTTCTCATCTACATACCCAGGCAACTACCGCGAAAGCGTCAAACAAACGAACGAATGAAAAAATGAACATTCACTGAGATAGAGACCAGGGCTTCATTGTTAGGTGGGAATATGGCTCTAAATTCACTGTCCGGTGATTAAAGGGATACGTTACTCACCCTCATGTTGTTCCAAACCTGTTTGATTTTCATTGCATGGACAAAAAAAACCCATCATAATCATTTTTTGCTCCACTTAAGTCATCCGGGCCCCCCAATGAATTTTCAATTTCCAAGTCAAACGCATCAGATCCGTCTCATTTTGACATTCGTCACATTCCAAAGTCACAAAGAGAAGGAGGCAGAAGAGAAGTCAGGCTTTAAATATGATTTCAGACTGACACAAACACGCTGAGCGAGTGAAACCCATTAGGGCTGCATAATCTCCCTTTTCTGGGCTATAACAATGATTTGAGTGGAGGAATGCTTGGGTTTTGTGGGGCTGGGACATTGATTCAGCTCAGCATTCAGAGTAGTAAATCAAGTCCAACTTCCTATCCTGAGGCCTATTGGCGTAATTCAGCCTGTCTCTGCCATACTAGTCAGTTAGTTTAGAGAGAATACATTCAATACATTGAGCGATCCACTGACAAAGCATAATGAATTACACAGCTTTAAAGTCGCAAACACGCACACACATACGCATGCACAGAGGGACCCGGTTTTAGAGGGAAATTATAAAATCTCATTACTGTGAACCTCACAGGTTGTAAGCATTAACCTACTGGTTTTATGAGGCATTTATGGAACCAAATAAGATGTCCTTTTTTATCAAATTCCATTAAAGCTGATTAAAAAAAATAACAAGTTACAGGAGATGACGTTGTAGTGGAATGCAAGCATTTTATTTGAAATGAGTGTTCTTTGAAAATGCTAACCAGTTATTGCTTTCCCCCCTTCCTTGTCCCGCTCTCATAACACACACACACACACCCTATTAATTACTCACTGCTGTAGTTTCCCTCCAGCTCTATAATTTCTGTAATACTCTAAACTATTACACATTTTTATTTCAAATTTTAAGGAAAGGTTTTCCCAAATCTAGAGGACAAATAAGAAAGAGAGGCTACAAACAGCTGGTCAAGTCTTTCAATGCTTGTCCCATTGTAATCTGCATTAGTCCCATTGCAGAGGAGTTCAACGGGTCAAACTCTTTAAGTGTCTGTAGGGAAAGATTGAGCTCTGCTCACTGGTGCTGGCTATCAGCAGCACACACACACACCAATATGTATTTACCTATATTTGCAAAACGTTATGAAATTTTTGATGATTTTAAGAAAGTTTAAAACATATTTACAACTGAAGATTGCGCCCCATTATATATATATATATATATATATATATATATATATATATATATATATATATATATATATATATATATAAGGGTTTGATTGATTTATAAAGATTTCATAGAGGCGTGAAGTTATGGCACCATGATATGAGATCCACTTATTACATATTACACTTATGATATATATTTACACATTTGAACACTTACAAAATAAATTACGCACAATGCAAAACATCTTATGTAGCTTGGATTTTGCTGTAGATCTGAGAATAATATTCATACTAGACTCATAAATTAAACTAATAAGCATGGTGCTTCTTTGGAAATCCAACTTTAATCTGGAATTAGACCATTCCACATAAAAAGCCGAGCCATATGTTGTATGTGAGAGTGAGGATGCGTTTGCGTGTGTGTGTGTGTGTGTGATCGGTCTAACCTGAGCAGGCTCAGAGGGTTATCTCGCAGAACGCCTCATTCTCAAAAGAGGGTTTTACAAGGAGAGAGAGAGAGGATTGGTTTCCGCATGTCCTTCAAGGAATTACGCTAACACACAATTGGCTTAAAAAGGATTTTCATCCCTAATCTACAGTTCTGTTAAAGTCTTTCTTTTGTTAAGTTTATGCTCACAATGTGTTGTGATTTAAGCAAGCTCTTTTTCATTGTGATAGATTTAAAATGTCCTTTTCATCATCTGGCACAACGCAACCCCCCCTGACCCGAGCCATCTTCATGAGTGATGCTCTGTGTAATATAACCAATGTCTGTGTGAGAGAAAGGATTTCACATGCTGCTCTCGCTGCCTTCAATAAATAAGAGACAGCATTCAGCAGAAATGCAGTGAAGAGTGGAAGGATAACCCTTACGGCTAACACAAATTCTTAGAATGACAGAAAGCTCAACTTGGGCATTTGTCTAGCTGCCAGCGAGCACATCCTGCCGGTGCAGTGATGGGGTGATCCGTTTAGACACTTTACTCTTCATGCATGCGGATATTGTTCTCAAACTGTACGTCATATGTCCCTGACTGCGCTTTTACAAATTTATGATTCCTGAGCGCACTGATAACCAACCCATACTAAACACAAACAATCGATAATGGCTCCGTTATACAACAGCAACAATAGGACAATGTTGCCATTATACAGATATTTATACCCAGTCCACTATGCTGATTTCACTCCTCATTTATAGGGGCTCCCTCATAAATCCACTGCAGGCTAATGTGGCTGCTAATGCACAGTAAACGACCAAACGCCTTATCGATCACCTCCTCTGAGGGCTTTTTAACACCTTTAAAAGTTAGGATGACAAAAAAAAAAAAAAACATCAAGGAGAAACATACACTTTCAAAGCCTAAAGACAAAGGAGACAAAGCCTTAAACTATTATTTTCTGATGGGCTAAAATATGCATTAAACTGATGCTTTAAATATATGACCAGTTCAGATTCTTATTCTTTTTTTTAATAGAGTCATATTACCATGTGAAAATGAACTAACAAATAATTATATAAATTATAGCTATTATTATATATTTTAATTTCGTTTAATTTCATATATATATATATATATATATATATATATATATATATATATATATATATTTCCAAACAAGTGGTTGAACATCAGTATATGTATACACACTAACCAAATTTGTTCTTGATCCATTACACCGATAATTCCATAATGCTAATATTATAAATAGAGGAGCAAGGCTTTTTTAGGCAGAGTATTGTGTGTATACAGAGAACTGCAGATAAAGAGCACAGACTTCACCATATTCATACTAAAATTAGGGTCACATAACCATACCAATGGCTCGAAAGAAAAAGGGCAAATATCGTTAAACAGGATTCTTTTTTAAAATTCAAGTCTTGTCTCGTGCATCTTTGATGACAATCTGTTTAGACCAGCGATGAATTTCTTTTTCCTAAAGCTGTGATTTTTTTTTCCCAGAGTTCATTCCCATATATTATGTAGTTTTTAAATAGGGGGTAACAAAACTCCTCCTCGCTGACAGACAGATTGAAAGAATGCGTTCATCTAAAGAAACATTATTTCCCCCTTCCCCTGTATTAGCATATGTTAAGCCATGCATGGGATATGTCGAGATCCAGCAGGCATTATGAGGTATATTCATAGGTGGGAAAAAAAAAGTGTGAATAAATAGTGACAAGAGCTACATTTAAGCAAAACTACTTTGCTTTTTTCTCTCCCTCTTTAAATGCAATTGCCATGAAAATAAACTATTAATCTGTTTCCCAAAGGAATTCCAAGCTGTCTGCTAGAGGTTGACAGCTGAGATTCGACTGTTGTTGTGCAGTCAACAAACAATTTTCCCTGGCTTCACTGGCTCTCAAAGGATAACTTTCTCCCTCTCTTTCTCTTTCTCTCTCTCTCTCTCTCTCTCTCTTACACATACACAAAGATAGTGGACTAGCAGAGTTTTTCCCAAATATGTTAATCCCTTATGTCGTAAACTTTGGCATTTTTGAAAAAACATCAGTGCTCAACATTCTGTCAACACTAAACACCTATCCCTGTGTCCCAAGCCTCAGTCTTTATATACACCGAACCACGACACACAGTAACACAAAACTCACACCTTGTCAAGCATGTGGTGAGCTATTCTCATATTTCATGGACATAATGTGTATCATGTTGTGTAATAAGGGAAATGCATGATTTAGTACTGCATGCGCTCAAAACAATGAACAAATCTAAGTCATTCAAGCCATCTCACACACATATTATTAAGTAGGTGGTTTTAAAAAGACCTTTATACTGGGCTGTGGGAAAATATTTTAATGGTATTGTTCAGTGTTCAAATGTAGTGGTCACTGAGAGGATCATACATTTAGAGGCATAAAAGAACGAGAGATTGTATCTATCTATCTATCTATCTATCTATCTATCTATCGTTCTGTTGTTTTTCCTGTCGGCCTGTTGTTCTATTGTTCTGTCTGTCTTTTGTCGTTCTATCCATCGCTTACAGGAAGTTCAAAGGTCAGTCTGCTAAAAGGCAGGAATGAACTTCCTGTCTACCTGTCTGAGGCTAGACAGTTTGGAGGAAGTAAACAACAGGCTGCTCATTAAGGGGAGGAGTCATGTCTGTCAAACTGCTAAACCCAGAGTTGCAGGACGTCTTTGATCCTATACCGCTGAAGCGGATGAATACTCAAGAGTCTCTCATTTGGGTCCTGCTGAGAAGATAAAAATACTATTTAACACAGTAATAAACAACAGGGAAAAGTGTTATTAATAAAACAAGCCGTCATGCATAAGACTTACAAAACTTATATTAATAGACATACCTTATAATGGATGTAAATAGATGTTGTAGTAAATAAATCAATCAATCAATCAATTAATAAACCCTTTTTGTGTTTTGTGCAGATTTATGTTTTGTGTAAATAAATAAATATGCTTTTGTTGTTTTGTAGGTTCACAATACAAGCATGAACTTTTTACCAGCTGTAAAATCTCAGGTGAAAGAACAGTGAGTGTAGAGTTTGTCATGATCTTAATTAATATTAATACCTTTTTTTTTTTTAGTCTGAAGAAAAGAAAAAAAAGAAAAGAAAAGAAAAGAAAAGGGGTGTCTGTGCTGAGGAGGATAAGAGAGGAAAGAGAAACACAAAAGAGGGTATATAACTGGCCTGTCTAAGTTATGGATAGCGCTGAAAGCTGTATGCTGTCTCCCGCTCACACACGGTTCGACAGGCAAGAATAGAGCCCCTCTGATAATAGTATCACTAATAAACTGCAAGCCAAATTAGTAACATAGGAGGTCTTTTATCGCTCTTTCTGGGAAGAGATGAACAAGAAAAAGAAAGGGGGAGGGAAAGTTGTAAAGGTGGGGGCTGAAAGCGAGAGAGATGAGAACAGATGAATGAATGGATGTTAAAGGGCCATATACAGTGCATATAACCAATAGAACTACATACCATTCACTGTCCGTTTAAGACGTTATTTATGTAAAACGTATGAAATGGTGAGAAATGAACTCGCCAACTACACTGGATCGAGCTGAAATAAAACCGAGCTTAATGTAATTCGGCTAATTACACTTTTCTCTGTAACATTGTGTATTTGCTGTTAACAAATGGAGTTTGCACTACTCTCTGCTGATCTATCCAGCCTATATTTAATCGAGATGGGTTCCATGCCGTTCCAAGCATGTGTGTGATATGGTTGAACCGCTGGTTTAATGGGCAGATGTGTGTGATATGTTTAAACCGCTGACTGAACAGGCAGACGCTCTTTAAACCTCTCCAGACTAACAGACCAATTGTCACAACATTTGTTTTCCAGATTTTTGCATTCCTTTGACGTACTGGAAAATTTATAATGGCAACAAAATGCACTTATACTCTATATTTATACCCGTTTCGCTACAGAACCGCTCAGTGGGTGGAACTTTGTTTTTGCTTCTTCTTCTTGAAAAAGTAAATATAATGATTGCAAAATCCAATGTATTTGTAAAATCACGACAAGGTGCTTTAAATTTGAAAACCTCATGCGGAAACCTGAACAGGCTTGATTAGGTCATTAAAACGCATAAATGTGTCTCAAGCGCTCAACCAAATAGGATGAGGGCAATATCGGCGGCCTAATATACTATTTAAAGACTTCGGTTGAGATAAATGGTTGAGGGGGAAAAGAGAGAGAAAGAAATGGAAGTAAAGAAGATAAGCGCTTTAGAGAAAGAAAAGGTCACGGCGAACAGTTGATTTGAAAAGTTGCTACGATCTCACAAAGGCCAATGACATCATCAGGTAGTGAAGTGTGGGGCAGAGAGAGAGACGCAGAGAAAAGAAGGCTGCTTACCCAAGACCATAATTACATTTGCTCTAAACACAGCCAACAGCTCCACAGCTTGCGCTGAATAATTTTCAACCATTTCAGAGGTATGTGTGTGTGTCTGTGTGAAAAAAGAGAGAGGGAGAGAGAGAACGAAAGACAGAAAAAAGAAGGGAGGGGGGATTAATCAGCTCTGTTTGCGGTGGCTTCCCCTTTATTACGACATTTTTTGTTCACCCCAAGCTTTATTTCCAAAAACATAATGTACCCTTTCTTGTTATGCTCATGTGTATCTCTGCGCATGTGTGTGTGTGTGTGTGTGTATATCAAAATTTAAACAGTGCGTTTTTCCCCCACTTCCGCAGATTGTTTTGTGTTGAAAATGTACTAAACTCTTAACATCTAAAACGTTTTTTATTCCCACTTGCACCCTCTCTCCCGCACTCCTTCCCAGCCTCCATTCATCCCCCTCCTTCATTGCGAGGGAATATAAAGGCTTTGCAGTGCATGTAGAGAAGACATAGCGCCTAGCCAGCATGAATGGAATGCTATTAAGTAAGTTATGCACATAATGAATCTTAGAAATGCTTGGGAAAGAGCCATTTACGTTTACCTCTCTCTTTTTTTTCTTTGATTTTCCTAATTTGTTGAAATTTGGAATCTTAAGTGAAAGATCATACAACACAGAACACAGCAAATTAGCTTGATATTGCTACGCTGTGTGTATCTTTGGTTTAAAACTACTCCTGAAATGATTAGCATCCGCACACTTCTTTGTGGCAGGAAGCTTTACACAGTTTGAACGTCATAAAACACGCAACTTATTCAGCACATAGCGGGGTGGCTGTTCTACGGGGGTGACAAATTCTCCAGGACTATGATATCTGGCTTTGTGGCTTTCTACTGACACGCTATTGCCTACAAACACACATTCACACATTGCGTCAAGCGCATTTACTTCCACACAAGCATCTTAAACCTATGATACCTCTGTGGCTTTTAGCTTCCACGCTACGGTGTGCACAAACAGCCACACTGCAGTTCTCATAGATTCTCGCTGATTGGAAAGGTTCTTGCTGCATACCATAAAAATCTGCTTAACAGTGTTTTTTCTCAGCATCATTGCCGTATAGATTTCTTTCTTTTCTTTTTTCCGCACCGCCTGACCTTATCTGTTTTCTCTAGTGAAGGATCTATTTTATAGATATTTTTGTGTGCCTGGCACATGTAGTCATCAATGGCAGTGCCTTTGTGCTTGTGTTGTGAACACCTGTCTGCTCTGATCAGCCAGTCCCTCCAGCTGGGAACAGACAGGCTGAACATGCAGCCTCTATCTGACACTGACAAGAACAAGATACTATAGATCTCACCCTGGCATCCTGGGATGATGATGGGAGCTCGAAAACAGGACTAAACAAAAAACACTTGTCAAAACTTATATTTTTATTGCAGTACAAAACTAAATCAAATATTTAACTTTTTCTTTTTTTTTTCCTTTATGTAAATCAAACATGTTTTGCGGTCATGTTTGATTTACATACATGAAAAGAAATGAAGAAAAAAAAAAGTTTAATATTTGATTTAGTTTTGTACTGCAATAAAAATGTGCGCATATAAAATTGAAATACAAAGATGTATAAAGACAAACATTACACCTGTGCTTAACTAAAATAAGGATTTTCCAGAAATAAGTGCTTATTTAAGTTACATGAATCACTGTATTATAATGTCCCTTGTTTAAAATCTGTGGTTTGAGTCAGTTTTTCTATGAAATATATGCACAGTTTCCTGGAAAACGTTAGCTAATTATCTAGTTAGCTGTAAATATGAAGGGAAAACAACATCTGGCAAAACAATATCACTCTACCATAACATCTAATGACTAAATGACCACACTGCATTGTGTGCGATTCCAGCATTCTGCTGTTTACAGTAAGACCTGGAAGTGCTGAGGTCATAACTACTAACATTTCTGGAATTCTGGGAACTTTCCCAGCTGTGTTTCTCCACTATGTCTAGCAGACCTTGAGCAGGTCTGAAATCATCTACCAGCAAGGTTAATAAACTTAACCTCTGATATTATACCATAGAGAGAGATAGAGAGAGTTACAGAGAGAAAGGGTGAGAAAGATGTTTAGTAACAAGTAGTCCGACCACATGAAACAGTCCTCCCACGCCCTGTCAGCTATAAGTCATCAATCCTTGTTCCTTCCACCCAAAATGGATTTTTTTTTTGTTTCACTGATGTAAATAATGGTCAATGTTTGCACAGCGATGAACACATTTTTTTTATCAGTTTTTCATGGAAAACAATTTGGCCTTGAATGAAGAGTGTTTGTATTGGAGGTACACGTATGAAAGGCTCCATTTAATGCCGTTCAGATGAAACTGACCTGCCTTGCTCTGATAAGAGGTTACATCAATATACAACCTCACACAAAAACAACATGCAGACAAACAATGGTATTCAGTTGCTCTCACATAGCTCTTCTTCCTCCTGTTCCTCACAGACATTTTGGGAGGGCAACGGGGGCGGCTTTTTTTGTCTTCGTTATTTTTATTTTTATATGCATTACACAAAAGAAATGCTTCATCCCACCGCAGTCGTGTTTCCAGAGCTAAACGTTGCTGTAAAGAGGAGGTTAGGACTTAATCCAGTTTGGCTAAGGCATACAGTAGGCCTTGCTCAGAGCGGCTGTTGCGACTGCTGTTTAGAGATCTCCTGTCTTCCAGATCCCAGTCATGGGTTTTAACACTCCAAAAGCAGGCCAGTTCGCAATTTTAACAGCTATAAAAAGTGGGATTATCACCTTGCTTGTAAAGACAGCAGCCCATTTGGAATAAGTGTAAAAAATAAACGACAGGAGCAGATCTCCAGCCTATGGATGCTTCTGTCAGAGCAGGTGTTTGGCAACTAACTGCTTCTGTATGCTTAGTGCACACACACAGTCACAGAAAGGACATTTTAGCAACAAAAACTTGTGCAAGAGCATCTTCTCTTTTTTCCAGTTTCACACAGTAGCTGAGTGTTAAATCAGGGCTGTCCCAGACTGGGATTAGACCCCTGGTGCTGAAGCCAGGAGAAGAGCCAGGCGAGGTATGTTTACACAATGAACAGAACTCACTTCTAGGCAACGACAGTGGTCAGTCTCGCTCAGCACTGGTCACTGCAGCCTCCAAATCAACTTATAGATCCCTCTATCCAGTGTCCGTAGAGAGGGCAAGGGGTCACAACACGGTAGGGGATTGTGGGAATGATTGTCCTCCAAGGAGTAGTGTGGTGTATCTTTCATCGTTAAAGGACCAGTTCGCTCTTATTAGTCACTGCCCAAAGGCGCTACGGGGAGATGCAGCCTTTTATATGGAGGTTTTTGAAAGGACATCAAATTTGTCATTTTGGCTAATAATTGGACCAAATAGGGCTTAGCCTTAAGAGGTCAAAGGGCCTGGCCCAGCGAGTACCCAAACATACACAGCACTTAGAAAGACAGAATAGAAGAAAATGACAGAGATAGATAGACACAATGCTACACAGAACGACAGACAGAACAAAACAAAAATACAGAAAAAACTACATAACAATAAACAGTATACAGATAGATAGATAGATATGTTTCAGATTTAGGATGTTAGGCAGGTACTGTGACCTTCATTTCATAAGGCAGATGCATCAGAGCATTAACACACTCAATCAGGCTTGTATTAAAACTGCCAGCTGAGTGGACCCAGCTGCTGTGTGTGTGTGTGTGCGAGCGAGAGAGACTGCGTGTGGGGCATTTTGTGTGCACACGTGTGTGAGCGTGTGTGACAGTTCCAGACCCTAATCTTGCCCCTGAGCTTTTTTTATCATGGTTCCAGTTTAACCTTTGACCCCTCAAGGATGAGGGATCTGCAGAGAACATTATTGATGAATTCCATATTTGCCAGAATGGAGTATTGCGTGTGTGTGTGTGTGTGTGTGAAAGAGAGCGCTAAGAGACCAATCAATCAAAGAAGACCGATTCAGTCAAGACAGAGCAGTCAAAGAGAACCAATACATCTCAGATATATATTACCACACACAGAGAAACTAGCGCAAAAAAAACCAAACACACAAATGGTTGTCTTCACCAGCACATCCTTATGCAAAAAACATATGGTATTCAAATGACACGATTAAAAGGGCAGATGGGAGACGAAAGCTATTTTGTGAGTGCATGTGACGCGTCACCTCTGCTATTGGAAGAACTCATCAGAAAGTATCAAACTCTCACTTTCTCTCTCAGAAACACAGGTGATAATCTTCGTGTGAAAAATCGATTCCTCCAGAGCACTTGTCAGAGCTTGACTTGTCGTGTGACTCAGTGGCAATGAGCGAGGCTTTATGTTGATACCTGCGGGATCTGAGAGCGGACACCGGGGAATGAGTGTGTGTTTTTTCCTTTTTTTCTCTAAAGTCCCCAAATCTGAAGAGGAACCAAGGGAGTGTGTGTCTTCCTTTGGAGAGCGCAGCGATGACAGCCGAGCTCTAGGATGTGTGTGCGTGTGTATGTGTGGGAAAGAGAAAGAGACTAATCTCATAGTAAGCCCGCTCTATTTATCACAGAGGTAATGATAAGAATCAGATTCTAAGGTGAACTCTGCATTGGGTCAGGGCCCGGTGCAGGCAGTAATGCGATCCGCAGAGAGAGTGGGGAGATAACCTCTATGCAACGGCTCCGCAACGTCAGATAACTAAAACAAACTGTTACTGCCTATGCTCAGAAACCAAGAGACAAAGAGCACTCAGACTAACCAGGGATGAAGAGTGATGGTGGGGGAGGTGGAGCGAGGGGGAGAAATAGAAAGAGAAATGAAGAGAGAGCGAGAGAGGGCGAGACAGTTAAAAAAGCAAGATAAAATGAAAGAGTGATAGAGGCCTCATCCCAAAGACGGCTCGTGGTGAAGGTAGAGCAGGATTCTCCTCTCCAGTGGAAGAGTGCAGCAGCCAATGGTGTAAATAAAAGCGGGTGGCCCTCGGCACTCCGAAACTTCACCAGCTGAGTAAAGATATGATGTAATGAGAAGAATTCACTGTCTCTATACCGCATCCCTGTACATTTACTTCCACATTTTACTACACAAGCTCCAACTGAACGTGAGAAACAAGACTTCAGGTATGTTAAAGGGACGAACAAATAAATGAATATGCACATAAAAGACAGAGATTAAAAGCAAAAAGTACTGTATTACTGTAATAAAAAACTAAAAAGAACCAGACAGAACTGCGTTTAAAATAAGCAGCCGAACATAAGGGGGAAAAAATAAATAAAAGAAATTAATGCAATGCCTTCATGTTCAAATATATAATTAAAAAATAATTATGAAGTGGAAATGCATTTACTGTCTCTATTGCAGAATATTAAGAATCTAAAATAAAATACTAAAAAGCTGTTAAGATTTTAAAGTTTCAAGAATGTAAATCAGTTTAGGCCTTTTGATTATTAAAATGTAAATAAATTTGGAGACAATAAAACTGAATTTTTTTTTCATTGGGCACTTAAATGTTTTTTTTTTTTTTCATCCAATAATTTTTTTAATCCTAAAGAACTGCTATGTTTCATGATTTCACTTAACTGGACATGTTTAAACAAACAAATAAATAAAAAACAACCTAGCACGAGTCTCTGACCGGGCAAATGAAGAAAGCAGTAATCTTACTATGGCGAGCTCTCATTTACCAGCCTTTAATCAAATGCTTTAGCAAGACTACTAAACAAATGTTACATCACCTAATTAATATTCATAAGCCAAGATTTTCAGATCACTGGTACACCCCTGAGCTGAGAAAACATGTATAGATTGATCTGTGACAGCTTGAAATCACCTCATCTCTGTCATACTGCACATGCTGTCCACGAGCAGTAGTGCTTGCACATGCTGACATTAGGCTAAAACAGTCCAAACCCCATCAGCTGGGATTAATGGAGTGAATGAAAGAGAAAAGGAAGACAGATGAGTAAACCAGAGCGATAGAGAGATGGATGACCGCTGTCCTCTCTGCTTCCAGACCCATATATGTTAGATAACTCCTGGACATCCCTCAGAAATCACCTCAGACATTGGATTAGAAGGGCCTGTAAGGCCAGTGAAGTGCACATTGCATGTGCTACATAGTGTCTGTTATTTCTACAGTCCAGTCAAATAAATAGTGACCCGAAAAAACGTTCCGTATCCTGCTTGGATGGGAGAGCTTACATTAATAGTAACAGGGGTGACAATTAAAAGAATTGAAATGTTGGTGGGTGGTGTCATTCTGGCAGTCGATACGTGGTTCATCACAGATGAGTCCTGTGCTTTCAGTCTTGAGCTGCTAAAAAGGTGGGGAGAGTGAGCAGCTACAGGGTCACGAAGGTCACACTGCACGGACCATTGAGCAAAACACTTATTTTGCTTAAATGGGACTGACCTAGAAATCAGCCTACTGTACATCACTTTGGATGAAAATTACAGGCTTTATGTTATTAAATGTCAATCCAAATGTGTTGCTGTAATGGTTTTAATGATCACTTATAAATTACAGCATTCGTATTTTACCTATACAAATCTTTTTCATATGTGTAGAAAACAAATAACATGACTTACGTCAAATATGATACAGAGAGAGAACTCATCTGGCAGTGGCTGTATGTTTTG
The DNA here is from genome assembly GCF_018831695.1 of Puntigrus tetrazona. Lineage (NCBI taxonomy): Eukaryota > Metazoa > Chordata > Actinopteri > Cypriniformes > Cyprinidae > Puntigrus > Puntigrus tetrazona. Next base: position 21,333,797 of record NC_056705.1, on the reverse strand, counting down.
GTGAACTTTAATACAGATTCCCTGATTACATTGAGTGTAGTCATCTTACGCACAGTTCAAAGTACAATAAACAATTTTAAAACAAATTTCAAAGTGCAAACAAAAGGGAAAATATCCGTATTAATAATTACCAAGCAAGCCCACGTCTGACCTTGATACACAAATGATAGATCTGCTGCTGTTCAATGACTCTAGAAGGCTAAAAGTTCACTTAATAAATGTGAGGCAATAAAAGAAAAAAATAGGGTTCTTAATTTTTTTTTTTTACAGCAGATATCAAGATAAAAAAAACAGTTCTAAGTATAACAATTCTAAATTAACTTAAATAATGCTGATATGATAAAGCTGAGATAAGGCTGATAAGCATGTATAGAAAAATTGTGAGGAAGTTGTTTCAATGTTATTTCCTGCTTTTAACAATGCCCGCAAAACATATTTCTTAATAAGAGCTTTCAGACTGACAACACACACACAAAATATTTGTGTGATGATGTGAAAATGTGCAAGCACTTAGTGCACAGGAAGTGCAACTCAGGGGTTGTGTGTGCGCGCGTGTGTGTGTGCGTGCTGTGATTCATTAGGTCAGAAATGGCACCGTTCATCTACGTTCATTGCCCATGTCATCAGAATGATAAATGTTTGGTAAATGTGTTAAGTGCACTCAATATACACAACATGCCCAGAACTGCTGTGCAAATATGTCACATCTCAGGAACAGAATGAATGTGCTCCGAGTAAGTATACACAGCATACAGCACATCTCTAAGCTTTAAAGGGTACTTCATCATAGACTTATGAATGAACGTGTCTGAAGCCAGAAAAGCAAAGTGATTTTTGTTCGTTAACTTTGAGAGTTAAAATGTGTAGCTTTAACTAATGGATACATATTTAATTCTCAATTTTCATTTCGAAAACACACCGCACGTGCATCTGAAAGCGTGTTAGCTTCCGTTTCCAACATCCCTGCATGATGAACACCTGCTGTTGTACATTATATTGTGCTACATAGAGAACAGCCAGAAAGTCTTTGTGTCCCTGTAACACCCCTGCCCTTCAGGCGCTCTCGCTCCAAAACACTTGTTGTAGGTTTTCTGTTTCACCTAAAATTTTAAAGTAAGAATAAATACAAGGCAAACAAAAGAACGATTTAGACAACCCACACGGTCGCCCCACCAACTCGCTCGGCAGTCCGGGCTCTATTATCCATATGTGTGGAGAAAATTTAATTACGTCTTACACGCAAAACACGTGAATACATTAGAGGGAGAAAGAGAGAGAGAGGGAGAGAGAGGAGGGGAAAAAGAGTCGCAAAGCTTATCACTGTGTTGAATTTTGATTAGCTAGCCAGAGTTATTAATCTTTTTGTCAAAAGCCTTTTTTGTATGCCCGTTAAGAAAAAGTGTCACTCCTTTCCCCCTTTTTTAAACTTTCTCCTTTCTTTCTGTTTCTTGCTCTCTCTCTCTCTCTCTCTCTCTCTCTCTATAAGTCTCCTCCTCCTCCTCGCAGCTGTATTTTGAATCAGGCAGGATCCATAGAGAAATGGGCATTTCTTTCAGGGCAGTACATTCTTCCCCCACCTCCTCTCATGGATCAGTGGTTAGCTTAGAGATACAGCCGGCACAAAGGCAGCAGCTGACATGTGGGTCTTAATGGCAATAATGGCCATTTTTAGGCCCAATCAATCACATTTAGTGGACATCTCCATTTTTTTGTCCCTGAAAAGGTATAAATAATAATAATAACGATAAAAAAGAAAAGCGAGGGGGAAAGAAATGGTGTGGGAGAGAAAGGCGCCTCAGTAAATATTTTAACTGCTTATTAAGATTTGGAGGGCATCACAATAGAAGCATCTGGGCAGTGCGGAGAACTCTGAAAAGGAAGGATCCAGATGGTTCTATAGAAGAGGCCAGAGAAAACCAATTCTCAGACGGGGAAAAAAGTACAGCCTATTTATCTATTCATTCATTAAACTACTTATTGCATGTAGTCGTACTTTATGTGTGTGTGCGTCCGGGATGGGAAGAAAAGACCTTCGAGGTGCTGGAGTACAGTTGATGTGTTTGTGTGTGGAGTACACTGATTTGGAGTCCGAACGCTGGCTCCTCTCTCCTGTAGCTCTGACAGAGGACAGGATTCTTTGGACAGCTCATAAAGTCTGCAATGAATACCTCGGTTTGTTTATCTTCGCCGGGGCTCAGATATTTCAATGTCTCTTCTGCCTTCTCTTTACGAGCCACTAGGACTCGCCATGCGGTTCCTACACACGCAATAGCGGAGGAAGGCGGGGGTGAAGGCTGAGGGCGGCGATGCAGGCAGGTTGCCTTCGCACCACAATGGGCCTTATTTATCTGGGCTGCTCCTCTCCACCAATCAAAGAAAGCAATTTCAAAAGGAGATATCGGAACGTCTGACTTACAAGCACCAGAAGTGGCACTTCCTCCTCGAGATCTCTTGCCTTCGCCCTTGGTGAGGCAGGACCGAGAGAGGTGAGCATAGCAGTTCACAATATAATATGGAAAATTTTACAGCTTTCATCCTCCTCTAATCCCTCTCTCTCTCTTTTATCTGGTTTGCCTTTTATTGGGCACTGTGCTCCTGGGAACTTCAGCCTAATAAAAAACAATCCTAAGGAATTTTCCATTGGATTTATGCAGTTAGAGAAACAGCATGTATGCACCCTCCCTATCTATGATCCTACGGTACCGGAGCGCATTAAATGATGAACTCACTTCAAAAAGACTAAACAGTTACGTATGCTGGTCATTATGTGACGAGTCAGGGACGGTGCAGTCTTGAGCTAGACGAGAAAGCATCAAGGCTTGTGCGTGTTGTGTCTTACCATTGGGTCACGTGACAAGACTTCAGCCAAGCATATTGGAGTCTTCCTAAACTCCCCTGAATTTCCTCAAGTCGCTCCCAGACAGGCTGAAGGATCCCCACCCTATTTCGCAGATAGATTTACTACGGCCTCAGTCTCCCGCCAGCATCAGACAGACACTGCTTGAAAACTCAGCTAACAAAACCGCTCAAACGTCTCGTTTCGCTACACGAATTCCATCGGATCGACGTCAAACGGCTAATGCTAAAAATAATCAGGCGTTAGGCGACTGACTACGTTTCCAATTTGTTTGGATTTAATATTTCGAGGGCAAGCTCGTTTTTTTGTCCTTTTAATACACCACTCTTTATATTGCAGGGGCTCTGTTCATTTTCAAAAGCAAACTCATAAAAACATCATATGAGCTGGCATAGAACAGGGAGCCAGGTGGAAATTTACATATTAATCCAATGTTAAAAATCACTCTGCATTAAAAACTTTTATTGGCTAAAATAAAACAGAGATGCTTCATAACAAAATGAAAGTAGCGTGCGGCAACTCTCATTGCTGAATGAACTACATCACACATGCAGAGCGTGTTTACACTCTATGTCTACGGCAGCCAAGAAAATCTTTGTGTGCAAAGATAAAAGCAAACACATTTGGGTTTGCATGTAATGATATTAGTTATAATTAATATTTTTACAAACTAAAAAAGAGACATATTAATATATTTATCAATAATGTTAAGACAAATTTTAATACTGTAAAAAACTATTTTTGACTATAAACATAACTTATTAAAAGGTCTAATGAATTTTTATTATTATTGCAAAAGCCATTGAATGAACCGACTATTTTATACAATTGCCTAAAAGTCTTAAAGTCCTTCCTGTCTTTATAAGCCTCTTCCTCTGCTTGAGTGCTGAGTTGGGCATGTTACGTGCAACGTTCTCTTGAGCTTTTGTGTGTAAATAATCCAATTATCACAGAGGCCTCTGCTCCTCAGCATCTTGTCAAGTTGGCCCATTCATCATATGATCTGACAGCAGTGGCACAGTCCTGGTCTATGCATAATTGACTCAAGTGAACAGACTACAACCAGCTGTACTCTCACACACACACACACACACACACACACAGCTAACACGCAGACAGAAACGGTTAGCATGTTAATAAACTGACGGATCACTTTGATTATGGAATAGCATATTAATATTCCGGTCGTATACATTACGCAGCATAAAATCGGTTGGTATGACACTGTAGCCTAGACTCTCACCAACAGAATGAGTTAGGTTGTCAGGCTAAAACACTGACAGATACTTAATGCGCTAATAGAATTAATTAGCGTAACATGTTTACTCTAATGGAACTGGCTAGCATAACATGTTAGTATGCTAACAAGCATATGCTAGAATAACAAAGCGGACGTTAGAATATGAACTAATGAATGGATCATACTAGATCACTGACACATGCAACATACATAATATTTTCATAAATTGATTTAAGTTGTTAACACAATTAGGTTGTTTCAGAATTTACAGCTGTAAAGGAAAGAAAAAACCTCGAGAATTTCTATCACACTATTTTTTCCACCATTTCTCAATTTGTTATAATTTTTTCTTTATCGTTTGAATAAAATAAAATATTTTAGAATAACACACAATAAAATATTCTGTTCGAATGTATTTTACCTTAATTTTATAATATATAATACATTTTCAGTATGAAACAAGAGAAAAACTATATATATATATATATATATATATATATATGTATACATATACACATAAAATAAAATGGAGCACAAGTTGAAGAAGCCCTCATAAATAGCAATATTTTTATCTTGCAATTAATTATTTATAGGATAACAGCATCAATATGTGATTTTCATCAGGTGTAAAGTACAGTAATGAGGTGATGATGAAAAGGCCGATGAAGAAAGACCTAGTCTGTATAGGCCTAGTCTATTTGTCTTTGCAACAGCTCTAGCAAAATAAAGCAATAATAATAATAATAAAGAAATCTAACACGCACAACCTCCAGCTTTAAGCACCAGCAGCGCAGAAGCAAAGTTAAATACTCTGTCAGGGAGCGAGTAGTCGGTTTAGTTGAATTCACACATTTGTGACATGTAATGAAATTTTATTTCTGTGGTGTTTATTGTTTTTGTTGGCAATGTTAATATTTTTGTTCTCTTCCACAGATTACATCAGCACCATCGGCCACTTTATCATCTCCACTTTTAGGAAAGGTGATTCGGTTCAGTTGGACTCAACTAGCCCTATTATTTTCAAACAGCTGGGTTCAGTATCACACTTTTTTTTTTAACCAGACATTTTAGACGGTGTCTAAACCTTGACCCGTAAAACCATAATTGTTACAGATGCCAATATTCAATCTCTCCGATTACAATTTGCAGGTTTAGATGAATTTGGAAAGATCAGTAAGGTCAACAGGGTCACAGGTAGGCTTAGCAGGGTGAGAAGAGGAGTCCCTGTAAATCAATAGGCTAATTAATAATGCAGAGATATTTCAGCTTACAGGCACTGCACCAACAGAAATGTACACTAATTCATTTAACACTTTATGCTTATAAACAGCACTTCATTAATATAATTAATATAATATAACATTAATATAATATAACTTCAGTGTTCCAATCCTACATGATTTTCTTTCTTCTGTAATAAAATAAAATAAAAATGTTGTCAATCAGTTCTGGTGACAAATAACTCTATGGACAAAAAGCAACATCTCTCAATATATCTTTTATGTAGCACAGAAAAAAAAAAAAGAAAGCCAGTAGTTGACACTTAATTTTATATCCTACAAATAAAAAAGAAGGTTATTAACATAATTATGCCAGTGCTGCACAGACGAGATTACAAGCACACCACAGCTCTCACTGTCCTTGGCTGGCAAAACTCATAAGGAGGTGCTCTTGTCACAAGTGGGCTTGAAGTGAATGACGCCAACAGAGACGTCCTCACAGGAGTGGGAAATAAGGCTCCCAGATGCCAGTCCACGTCTGTGCCACTAAAACCAAGCCTACGACAGAGCCCAGGTGAGCTTTTACACCCCAGCCGCACAGAGACGCGCGCAGCCTCTAAAGCAGCTGCGCTTGCCAGTGGCCATCATAACGTCTGTTTGATTAACACACTCTGCAACTGAGCAGCCATATAGCCACGCTGACAAACACCGGACCAAGGTGATCAAGTTTGATACTCAATGTCAGTTTAAAGGCGTTTTTTAATTCAAATCTGCAAATCTGGTTCAATAACGCGAAGACTTTTACAAGAGAGTGGTAAAGTAAACTCAGATGAGGTGCCACAAGATCTGTTGAGTTCCTCTTTCTCTTACTCCCCGACTTTTTCCTTTCTCTTCCCCCACCGTCCGATCGGAGAAATCATCCCATCTCAGACATGAGAAAGCAAGAAAAGGCACAGTATATGTGCGTCGTGGCATGACAATATGCGGCTAAAGAAGCAATAAAGGGGCACTTTTACAATGGCCCCACTCTGACAAAGACCTCTGGTGTGTGGAGAACAGGGTGGGCTGGGCCCCCGCTCCCCTCCTGGAGCTCTGGTTATTAATGCATCAGACCCTGCCACCATGTCCTGCTCTGTGCCAAAGACATATTTCACCCCCAATCGGCCCCTTTCAACAAATACGTTGTTTTGAAAATGATTTCCAGGGTGCTGTCGGTTCCCATAGCGATGACATTAAATGAAAAGAGCAGAAGAGAAAAAAAAATTATAGCGGGTGATAAACGGCGCTGGTTTAGGATGACACAACGAACTTCCAACGGTCTCTTTGAACGGCTGGCACTCAGGAACAAGCTCTCTCTCTCTCTCGGTGTCTTTTACTTTGCCGCTTTTCTCAAAGAGCAAATTAAAATGTATCTCTACCTCTGCATCTGAGAGTGGCACATCATAGCGTCGGGTCACTGGCTTGTATTTATAGTTTGTCATCTTTGTAAGGTTGCCACAGCACCCACGGCCACGTAAAGCATGTAAATCATCCCTTTAAAAGTGCCAACTGAAGTCTGAGACATTATTAAAGACAGAAGATGAGAGAACATGCTCGAGATAAAGGGAGGAGGAGGGACGTGGCGTGTGAAGTCTTTGATATTTCCCCAATCCCCCTATGAATCATTAACTGCCCATCACAGCCGAGCGCTCTTTCATTTGTTTGCATGTGTATACGTCAGTGTCTGCGAGTTAGTGTAAAGTGTCAAGTATCAGTGATTTTCTCTTGTATGTCTGTTCTGGCTCAGACTTGCGCGTTCCCCAGAGCAATTAGTTATGGCATATTAATCCTGCTGTAGTATTTCAGTAACAAGTGCTGCATGTCAAAGCTGAGGCAAAGTTTTTTTTTCTCTCTCTCTCTTCATTTTGTTTTTCAATGAGTCTCTAAGACAACGAGCCAAAGTAGCCGAGGGGGGTGGTGCAATAATTTGTTCTGCATTCTCTTAACGTCTCTCACTGTGTTATGACTTGTGTTGAGAGAGAGAGCGAGAGAAAGAGAGAGAGAGAGAGAGAGAGAGAGAGAGAGAGAGACGTATTTGTCAATCTTTGGACTAACTCCAAACTACAGGACCCCTCTGTAGGGCCTGTCAGCAATGTGATGCATTTTATATAATTACCATTTTTATTGGATTTTTATTTTCCATTTACAAAGGGCCCATCTGCTGGAAGCCTTGCAGTAGCAGACTGGCCAAGACAATACACACACTACATCAAAGAGTTTCACATCGAGAACTCATGCTCAAACACACACACATACTTAACATCATTTATTCATTCAGTCAGTCTTTTTTCTTTATCATCCTATGGCTTTTTCTTTTGCCCTGTTTCACATAACTTAAAGTGTAACTTAGCATATGTAAATATACACACACACACACACACATATATATACACATTATATACATATACATTTTGTTTTTTGAGCACATTTACTTTGAAAAAAATATGCAAAACAATGCAATGTAATTTGTTCCTGTGATCAAAGCTGAATTTTCATCATCATTATTGTAGTCTTCATGATACTTCAGAAATTAAATGCTAATGATTTGCTGCTCAGGAAACTTTTTTTTTATCATTCTGCTGCTGATTATTTGATGAACGGAAAGTTCATAGCCAGTATGTCATGCTGTTACTTTTGTGCAAATTAATGCATTCTTGTCTAAAAAAGTGTCTATCGAAAATAATAATAATTGGAACCGTATTTTTCCGGGGGTGGGGTGGATCAGTTCATGCACTATAATGATTCTAGTAGAGTCAGGAGTATTAATAATACTTTTGGATAGTTTCTGCTGTGAAATGACCTAAATGGAGTAAAAGTTTCCATCAGTGAACGCCGATAAAAGTGCATACACACGCACACGCCGTGCTTTGATAACACGACTTCCTGCGACAGCGGTCAGCTCAGACCTCACTTACCTGCCCCTTCCGACGGCCCTCCACAGCCCCCCCAACCCACCGGGCGGGTGTTTCTGAGGGTTATTGAGCGAATCATTTAGAGGAGGCCTCCTCACAGCGGGAAGCAGCTGAACAAAGTTAGCATGAGCCAGTTCTCCCTGTGCTGTTCTCACTCCTCACTAATTAGTTCTGACTGGGTTTGTTTAAATCCTTGAAGAGAGAGAGAAGGAGAGCGAGAGAAAGAGGTTGGGGGGACCAAATGCCGTGAAACTAAAGTACTGAAGTGTGTCACCTCAACCAGACGGACAGACAGGGTGGCATAATAAAAAAAAAAAAGCAGCCAGATTTTTTTGGAAAGCGAGACTTTTACCTTGATCGAGTTTGCTCTGGGTGACAAACGTTACACACTCGCTTCCTTAAATGCGCTACTTTTATCTCTCTGGTCATACTTTAAACCACAATTTAATATAAACAGCCTCCATTTATTTTTACACTTATCACTATTTTAGTATCTACAAGGTATTTCAGTTCTCCGCAGTGTTTCTGCTGCAACACCAACACTAATGAGAAATACACAGTGTCTGTCACAGCCTGTCAATAATCCAGTCTGTCATTATCAGAAACCATAAGAGCTCTTGGTTAGACACTACTTTGAACATTTTTTAATGATTTAACTCTATATAAATGTTCTTGCGCATATACAGAGCTGCAAAGAAACACAATCCAATTGATCTCACGTATAGGGTGCAGCTACGAAAAAGTAAACAAACAAATCTGATTCCTTTGGGACCACTTGACTGCGCTCCCCTCTTAACCTTTCTCCTGTTTAAACACAAACACTACACAGTGCCGCCCAGGCTAGATCTGTTTTCATCTCTTTTTTTTCACCACACTTTGCCATGCATCAGACTGAAAAAAAGGGCTCATTGTAAATTTTATTGCTCCCATGTCAAAAAGACTCCCGAAAAAGAGAGAGTAACGATGGAGAGGGTTTCAGACCCAAATCTTGCTCTCATTCTCTCTCTCTCGCTCGCTCTCTGCCAGTCTGGTTCCAGTTAGACACTCATTAAGAAGATCTTACAGCTGGAGTGAATAGCTTCCTGTCCAGAGTGCTTAACTCCTGCAGTAGGAAATGTCCCAGGCTGTAAAGGGTGAAGCTAACTTCCTGAACATTTTTAAAAGTTAGCACAAAGGCCACGTGGCACAGTATGACCCACTGCTTCAGCCAATCAAGTAAGGTCCTCTTTGACCCCAGCCAATCAAACAAGACCCTCTGTGACCCTAACATAACATTGTCCATTCAAACAGGAGGTGTTCATTTTGTGACTGTTAAATGATCTGTGGCGGACTCAAATGTTTCTTATGCAGTTACTTATTTGTTTATTTATTGATGTATTTTGTGTCTGTTATGTATGAATGCGTCTATTACATTCACAGAAAAATGACTTCAAACTAGAAAGAAAAAAAAAAATCCCAGTGACAGTAAAACCAAATTGTGTCAAATAAAAGAGGAAAAACATTATTATAGATCAGTTATTTATACATCTGTCTATCTACATCTATTTTCCAAACTATAATAATATTAATAATAATATACAATTTAATACAATTTAGTGTTTACAAAAACTCTTAAAATATCCATAAATCAGAGAAAGAATAATAATACAAAGTAAAATGTATAATTATTAATAGGGAAAAAATCTATATATTTTACTGAATATTTTAAAGAAATCTGTCTTATTAGACTAGAACAACTAAGGCATTATTATTTCACATTCCAACTACCTCGGCAAGACTGGAAATAAGTGTTGCTCCCACTTTGTCATTCTCCAATCTTTGTGTGATTTAGGCAGGGGGAAAAAGAAAGAGAAAAAAATCTTTGATCATTTTTGTGAATGGTAGTTTCTCTTTGCCAACGCTCTTTCAGATTCTTCAAAGAAATTTGCCCCACTTCAAATTTTTCAATGAGATCAAAGTACCAGTACTTCTTCCTTGCTGTGTGTCACCGACCACAACTGTGAGACATTTGTTTTCACAATACACAAAAATGCAAGGTCACATAATAAAACGTAGAAAAAAGTATGCGAATACTATCCTACGGCAATAGCTAGTATGCTATTGCAGTAATTAAAACTAATTCACACGGCGAAATGCCGCATGAACCAAAGAACCAGCATGTCTCACCAGATAACAAACACAGATATACAGTGCAGTATTACCAGTACTTAAATCCTAGAGGTCAGAAATACTGACCTGGAGTGGAGTCTAAAGTTTCATTCGCGAACAAAACCATATCACAATTCTTTAAGACAAAACGATGAACAACGGAGTCTTCATTGCACTTCACCTACACACATGCAAGTTCAGTTCCAAGTCATTTCCTGTCAGATGAAGATGAAGAACAAAGTACTCCGCGCCGGGTATCTCACACGGATGACTGACGTGAATAAAAACATATATGAGATAACTGAAAGGCAGAAAAACAGCAGAATGCGCTTCTTCCTGTACATGTCATTCAGGACAGGTCACAGTAGCTTTCGCGACTGCCTATCTGGCCAGCTGCAAATGATAACTTTTTACGTTTGCTAATTCATGCTTGTTTTCTGCCTCTAACAATGCAGCTCTTTCATTCGTTATAGTTATGGAAATGCAAAGAGAAGAGAGAGCCAGCTACAGCCATCCATCAGTGCCTGTAGAGTAAACACGCTCTCTGTTCTGTGCTGGAGATTAGCTCTAATGAAACCAAAACAAAGCCGGACATGTTAAATTTATTAGCGTGTTTAGCGCAAGCACTCTGGAGAGCCATGGACAGCCACCGCGCTATGCTCAGAGTGTGGACGCGCCGCTATTTCCTGAAGCCCCTGCTAATCTGCACACGGGATATTTGCGGAGAGGCTGAACAAACACTGATTTGCTGCTATCTTTCTGGTTCCCAGCCTTCAAGGGGAGCGTGGCCGCGTCTGTACTGCTTTACAGGCCTCGCTCCTGGGAACAGGGCTGGTCTTTGCAGCTTCTTGGCGGACACTTCCAGGCAGAGAAGTGAATCCCCACCCAGGGAGCGACTTCAAAAAAGCACACACAGAAGTGTGTATGCCAGGGTGCCATGGTGACATGGGAATGTTTGGGAATGTTTTGCTTTTATGACTCCGTGCACCGTCTTAGATGAGGTATTAGGGCGCAACTTTCTGACAGCTTTCTGTCTCTCAGGAAATGCAACACACGCTTTTCCTACAAGAAGAAACTGACAAATAGCATATTGTAAAAATGTAAAAACACTAATATACATTGTAATTTGTTTTAGAATTTCGTACATTGCAAAGTACATGCAAGAATCATCAAAACTCTTTAAGTTGTTAATTAGCATTTCAGGTAACACATTATTTTTAGGTCTCTTAACTAGTATCTTATTAGCGTGCATACTACTACAACATTATCCATTTATTTGTAATTAAGCACATATTAATGCCATATTCTATGTGACCTTATTCTACATCTCTAATCTATACCCAATACCTAAATTTAACAACTCCCTTACCAACTAATAATAAGCAACAAATTAGGAATTTATTGAGGAAAAAGTTATAGTTAAAAGTGAATAAGTGTTACCTATTCTACTCTGTATTTTATTTTTTATAGTTTTTCTATCGTTTAATAATTCATTCAACAAATTAATAGAAATTAGGGTTTTAGTAATAAAATCTGGCATTTATTAATTACTATAATTTGATACATACACTGCCGTTTAAAGGTGTGGGATCTCTTATGCTCACCAAGGCTGCATTTCGTAGGACTATTATGAAATATTTAAATAACTGTTTTCTATTTAAATGTTTTTAAAAATCACAAAGCTGAATAACGCCCGACAACCCTTATTCAGATCTTGAGTATACTGATTCAAAGTTCAAGCAACCTGCAATGTCGCTTCGTATTTTTATGGAAACCATAATACTTTTTTCAGGATTCCTTGATAAATTGAAAGTTGAAAAGAACAGCATGTATTTGAAATAGAACTTTTCAGAACGTCTTTACGGTTAATTTAATGTATCCTCACTGAATAAAAATATCAACTTTTTAAATGTATTGTATATTTAATACTTAATACAATTTGTTAATTAGCATAGTTTATGCGTACATTCTAAACATGATTATTTATTGATATATCTCATAAGAAGAGATTTTTTAAGCAATCTAGCCATTGAGTCGATTAGAGTATGTTGAGTGTACAGAGAAACAGTCTTGACCTGGTCAGCCTGGCTTAATGACAGCACTCTAATGTCTTCCACATGCAGCTCAGCCCAGAGGACATGGGCTTGGAGTGGCCATTCTTCTAATTCAGAGCCAATCTTCAGATAATGACATTCACATCAATAGCAGGCAGTCGATTCACTGATAACTCCCCTCTTTTCCATTTGTGCGTGCGTGCGTGTGTGCGTGTGTGTGTGTGTGTGTGTGAGAGAGAGAGAGAGAGTCTGGGCCCGGTCCTCATTTCCTACTCTGTGTGTGCTGCTCGTATTCAGTGTATGGCCATATGTGATGCGCATGCATATCTGTAAGGCCTTATCAGACTCTCAGGGATTATGAGTTTTGACACTCAGGTGGTGTCCTTGGTCCTGAGAGTGTTTATGATTTTAATCTCCACAGAAAGGTCCAGACAATCAATAATGCTAATTAATGCATGAGGAAGAGAGACAGGCTGTGAAAATGTAACCCGCTGAATAGTAAAAGACGAGCCGGCTTACCGCTGCCACTGTTTTATCTCATTCCCAGATACATGAAACAGCCTCTTGACAATACACTGATAATATTCAGAGCTGCTGTATGTGTGTGAGCCCTCTAACTCATTCAGAGTTGTGTGTTAGCCCATAAAGTATGACCTTTGACCCTTTACGAATGATTTCTCTGCCCCGAGCTCATTTATATATCTTTAGCAACCTGCCTGAGGAATCTATAATAATGCTCGCAGAAGATGCGTCGCATTGTTAGGAGTTTAAGAAAATGATTGACAGTTTAAATTAAAGATCGGTTTGTTTTATGTTAGTTAATGCATTAATATAACGAACTAATGATATAGGACTATAACACAAATCCATAAAATAATTATATTATATATTCATGTTGTACTAATTAACATTGAAGCTCACCCTAAATAAAAATTCTGTTGTCATTTACTCACCATCTGGTTGTCCCAAATCCATATCAAATACTTCAAAATGTTCATACAGAGAAAATAAATTAATAGAAATTGAGTAATTTAATACAGATCTTCTCAAGAGACATAACTGCTTTATAATTTTTGAAGAAAAGATGTACTCATTTAACATTGTTTTAATGGTTTTGAAACAACATGAGGGTGAAAGATGAGATGCTTTTTTATTTTTATGTAAAAAATATCCCTTATACAGTATAATGATCAAATTTTGATTAGCAATGAACAGTAGTGCATTTAAAAATTTACCCAAATTAAATGTTTGTTAGTTTGTGATAAAAACAAATTAAACTGTACTACAAAAGTAAAATGCAAATGCATGTCTTGCCAGAATTTGTACATTGAGCATTTTGCTAAGAAAAAAACATTTGTTTGCAGAGGAAATATAGAGATTTTTTTGTTAGATTATAGAAACTGAGCATTTTATAAACTAGCAAAAAAACCCAAAAACATTTGTTTGGAGCGGAAATATAGAAACACTCAAGCTCTTGATAGCCATTTGCACTGTAATATACAAACGGACATATCTGGTAAATCTCCTAAACGGGAATTAAACTAAAAAGCCCAAAAAAGAATTATTTATCATCTACTATTTGCTTGTTTAAATTTGCTCGTCTGCTGTCTTGAATTTGCCCAGAAATATTAACACAGCGGTTATAAAGAGGTTGGATGACTGATATAAGATTATAAAAGCAAAAGGAACTCGCATGCTAAAAGCTCAGCAGATATTTCGCACTAATGATGATATTGAGACAATGAGATAATTTTCATTTCAGATGCAGACAAAAATGTCTGGGACAGAATCGGCTCCGCTGTAGTGCCTCTCTAATCTCTTTTCAACCATCACAGCCACTTGTGTTGGGACCATATGCTACATGAAAACACAGGCCCTCTTGCGCTATTTTAAGAGAGATAGACAGACACCGGGAGAGTGAGATGAAAACATTTTGCTAGCCTTTCCAATCGGATAACTCATCTTCAAACGCAAAGATGATGAGGAGATCTCAAAAAGCCCTTGATGTTCTCAGCACAACATAATTACATAAAACAGACATATGCCATTCTCATTCCCACTCAAATGCAGGATTAGCGCTTTGATTAATCACACTTTAATCTGAAGACTGAAATTATCGTTCTGCTATCAGCAAGAAACAGGTTTATTTCAGATGGAGAAATCCCTGATTATTTATGGCCCCCAGCTACCGCCTCTCTCTCTCTCTCTCTCTCTCTCTCTCTCTCCTGTTCTCTATTTGCTATTCTTCATTGCACAGCGAGGATGATTGCGACTCAATTATCTTTGTGTGAGGCGATTATCTTCAGGGTTAATTTAATCTTCATTGCTCCCCAGTCATATTTCAATTAAACATGCTATCATAGTGTTAACACGTACTTAAACCTGTTATTCCTGTGATTCACTTGCTGCTGAAAGGTACAATGAGGCTAACAGATGTCATAATTATGCACTTATTAAACATATTTCACAGTGAGAGAGGCACTGGGGAGGAGAAGCAGGTCCGCTGCGCAGAGAGGGAGCATTAATCTAATGGCAATATGCCTTAGTGTTGATCTGTACTAGCGCCTCTGCTTAATTGTGGCACAAATATATTAAAATGACTCTTAAGGCGTTTACTGTATTACAAGATTACTTCGTTTCACCTTATACTTGTCCAGGCCACCTTAGATGCCCCCCAAAAAATAACATAACAGTACCGGGTTGCACTTTAGCTTGACATATCCAAAAAAACAACAATTAAATTAAATTATGTTATTCCTGAAAAAAGAGAAATTCTACAATCTACAAATGGGCCTTAAATGTACTTCAAACAAAACAAAAAAACAGCACAATAAAACAAAACAAAATAAATTTAGTCTAAACATATACATTTACAAAGTCTTGTCCCAAAAGAGCATGGGATTTAAAATCTAAATAATCCTTTGTTTTGTTTTTTTGCTTAGTTTTTTGACAATCCCCCCCCCCCTCAAGGTTATCAAACGAACTGTAAACTTTTATCAGTTTGACTAGACTCCGTTGGTCCAAGTTACGCATATTGCTTTGGTTTCCTTTCTAAAGTATTACCAATATCATTACACTAGTGCCCAACACACACATGCACGCTTAGACACACAAACACAAACTCACACACAGCGGAAACACCTTTAATAACCACTGATAGGAAACGAGGAGGTCTGGCATCAAATGGATGGCACACACACAAGCCAGCCAGCCATACTGAGCCGGGAAATGCTGCCAGCCATGAGCCATGGCACATTAAAAATGTTTAATAAAAAGCATGCACTACTGCACTGATCGCACAACAACCTGCACCATAAAAACACAGAAATATAAACACCACAACACTATCTGCACTACACACTACAGAACACTCAACTGTATTTTTTTTGACTGATCAATATGTACACACACATAAATACATACATATACAAACCAATGTACTCCATTATGGATGCATTCATTTTTATACATTCATTTATATATATATATATATATATATATATATATATATATATATATATATATATATATATATATATATATATATATATACATATACATATACATTCATTTAATTATGAACAAATTATAAACAAAAAAGCATAGAGGTCAAGCAGCTTTGCATGTTTAGTCTCCTGCATGTAATAAATAGAATTTAAGTAAGCCTGAGAGGCGTTGTGGAGGAGAGGAAGAGGAGAAAGAAATCCTCCAAGGTCTATTACAAACCCCATAAACTCATTATGCAATGAAGGTCCTATCGCAGGTTAACATGATTAAAGCTTGAGATTCATACGCTGATATAATTCTTCATAGAGGCAGATAAGGTCTGAAAACGGAACTGCTGAATATCAAAGGCAGCCATATTCTGAGGCGTGAGGCCAGCGCTCTTTCTCAGTACACACACACACACACACACACACACACACACACACACACACACACAGAGTGTACAATAAATGCAGGTCTGGTAAAGATTTGAATGTCAGGGTTTAATCAATGCCTTTAGAGAGGAACATCATAGTGACTAATTGTCAGAATAATCTGTAGTATTTATAATGTGTGTGTGTAGGTTTTTGTGGTTTATGAGGACACAAATTTGTTTAATGACATGGGTATGACAGAGGTATTACAATTTGAAGGTGCTTTATAAGGACACTGCCAATGTCCCCATAATTCAAAAAGCTTAAACATACTAAATTGTTTTGTTTCTTTTTTTTAAAAAAATTCATAAAGTTTGTGTAAGGGGTAGGTTTAGGTGTAGGGGAATAGGACATACAGCTTTTACAGTATAAAAAGCACTACACCTATGGAGAGTCCTCATAAAGCCCAAATACCAACATGTGTGTATCATACAGGTCTGAGGTCAGCTGTAGACTTCACTCACCCATACTATTCCTATTCTTCTCTCTTCTATCCTCTACATTCAGTTCTACATACTACATAGCATATTATTTTGGCATACTGCACTGTAATTAGCATTAGCTGTAGTGTGTGTATACATTGTATGTTGCACCAAATGTGATAAATTATGGTTCTCCACACATAAAATTCAGAAATTTCACATTTCTAATGACTTTTTTAAATATACATCCTTTCAAATATAGTGCAAGAAATTATCATGTTATTTAAAGTGTTTTGCTTAATTTAAATGTTCAGCAAAATCATGAATAAATCAGCTAAATCGTGTTTTATTTGTGTGTGAGTGTATACCTGTTGAGTGCCATACACTCTCAGCAAGAACACAGATAGATACTCCTCAACTAAGATTAAGGAAATAAAGGACATACCGTGACTTTAAGTCTAAATAAATAAATTATGAAATAATAGCCACAAATATTTGCCACAAAATATTTGTAATTATTTTCGAGGCTGTTCATTTTAAGTTTAGGCAAACGGCATGCATAATAATTCACATTATAGAGCATTATCAAATTTTAGGATGGCATTTCGGTTAGAAAACATCAAACGGATTGTTGTGTCCGAGCCATTTAGCCGCATCTTTCCTTGCATTTGGTATTTTGTGGTTAACTCTTAACATATGCAGCATAGCTCGGAGGCAGGCATCACACAAGACTCTGGAAATTCTTAGGAAATGGCGAAAAGACACGGAAATGTGTAAAGAACTCTGCCAATTTTCACTTCAAATGTTGTCAGAGAAGAGAGAGAGAGAGAGAGAGAGAGAAAGAGACCAGGAAAGTGAGAGAGACCCCTTTTTTTTCACAATCTCTAGAATTTTTTGTAGTGCGTGGCAGAAAAGTTACACATTTAATGAACAACACTTCCTAGAGGTATCTTTCTTCATCTCAAAGCTTTTTTTGGAACACGTTGTTAAACATTCATTTACATGAAAGATCAGTGCCAGCTTTTGGCAAACCTCCAATCTGAATATCTAATGAGGCTACACAGGAAATACAATGCCAAACTGAATCAAAATCATTTATTTCAAACGTTTTCTATTATGTGATATTATATATTTTGTTGTGAAAATAACCTAGAAAGTCTTCGTTTGGCAACTGTTTGAGGTTATTCGTGCAGCACTTTTGTAGCGTAATACTGTGAGATGCGAGGATGAGTTGTGTGCGACACTGTTTAAGATGCATGTGGGGGGGGGTTTCTGAGCAGATACATGGGGGCTGAACACAGGAGCATGTGTGGTACATGAGGGCAATTGAACGTGTCACACGAGGACGGTGTGGAGAACTGACACTGCAGGTTGTATTATATGTAAAGACCGAACATCAATGTAATTACAATACATACATATGTGATGCACACCTGGACGTGCGCACAGAATTTCGTTATCATTAGAGACACATGTTAAAAGTGAGCTCTATGTAAGTTCCTGAAAAGCCTCATCTGTAGTACAGTCTCTCCCTCCTTCTCTCTTCCTCACATCCGTTGCTTTTGGAGCGATACCACATGCACCAAGAGATGCATTCATTTACACTGGCACGCAATCCTCTCACACACACACACACACACACACACACACACACACACACACACACACACACACACACACACACACACACACACACACACCACTAAACAACAAAATACTACAAGGTAGCGTACTTATCACACAAACGACAGAGTGATCAAAACAGAAACAAAAAATACAGCAACATGTTGATTTTGTTTTTTATTTGTACAAAATTGATGAGAATCCTTTATAATGATAAAAAGTGACAGTAAAGGCATGTATACTATTACCAAAGATTTCGATTTAAAAATACATTATACAAATCCGCAAAAATATCAAGCGGCATAACTGTTAATAGATTAAAAACATTGCTATAATTAATAGTGATCTTTCTTGAACATTAAATTGCCATATTGGGATGCTTTCTGAAGGATTATGTTATACCGAAGACTGTAATGTCTAATGATTCAGCTTTACCATCATATAGATGTTTATTAATTTATATATTTTACTGCAATAAGCACAATATTAACAATGTCACAGTTTACTGCATTTTTTAGCCAGTAAGCATAATTGAATCGTACAGACCGCACATTTTTGATCAAATTAGTACTGTTTCCGGTCATTCATTTTTTTTATTTATTTTTATTTTTTTAAATGATTATGACGAACAACTGTATTGAAACTAAATGCACCCATATAAAGAAATAGTAAGTCGAAAAAGAAGAAGAAAAAAACAACAGCCTTATGTTTTATTCTTTATTATGGTTCACCATCTGTACAGATGTATGTTAATAGCTGGCAGTGTTGTTTACATGTATGCAAAAGCATATCCATCTGTTATCACACACGATCACTCCTGAGACTCACTCTCACCTTTACAGCAAACCCTTAACACACGTGCACGTTCACACAAGTACACTCGAGCACATACGGTGACAAAGAAACATGCTGTTGACACCTAATATCTTGAGTATATGCCCATCTGTATGCCACTTGCTTCCGCCCGCATTAACATCAGGAAACAACTTGCTTGTACATTACCTATGCATTATTCTATATCTTTATTGTACAGTATATACAAAAGATGTCTATAACCAAATTTAAGTGAATTTTTTCATCTCTTATTGTTATAATACATAAAGTGCTGCAAGTGTCTCTTACCGTATATCACATTCTTAGCACCGGAACATTACGCATACACGCAGTATATTTACATTTCGCAACAATCCAGATTTTTTAAATATTTATTTTATTATATAATGCATAATGAGGTATTGCAGGAAGAGCACTACGCTTTTAAGATATCGCTATAAGAGTTGAAAATGCACATACAAGCTATAATGCATTTATGCTTACGTTAATGTTTTGTAATATGAATCCTCATAGTAATTATAAAATTGGCCATTAAAAGGGATACGTTTATCAGCGCTGAAATAAAAATGTACCTACTGATTAGCTGATATGGCACATTACATTACTGCACGCATCGCCTTGGAGATTTTTACTGCTCTTTAAGTGAATTGTTCATGGTGTTTAACGGCAATGTGTGCTTTAAAATAATCAACTGCACAAATAATATCTCCGCTCGCTTTCAACGAAAGCAGTGGATCAACAACAGAACCGGTTCTAGCAGCGACATTCAGGCCCGGAGGCTTACAACTCGAGATTTAGCACGAGCGATAAACACAGCTGTACAACCGTCGTCCCAACACGGAAAAGCGGCAGAATCAGGTAGTGAGTGTTTTGTCTGAGGGTAAAGGAACATTACTGCATTAATCCGCACCTGACACTAATACTTTTGTATGATTGACCTGAAAGCGGAACGCTCGTCATTACTCGTGTGCGGCCATATGGCGCTAGTTGTTACCCTTTGGCCTTCAGCAGGATTAGCTTCTGCTTTCTGGCACTGCTGGTTCTTCACAGATTTCTTTAGAGCAATAATTGCATGACAGTATTAACGTATTGAGAGAGATTTAGCGAGCCGTTCGTCACAGCTAGAGGGGCGGGGCATAATCCAGCTCGTGAGAGGAAATCAGGATACATAATCTACTGTAATCTAAGATCCAAATAGCTGGACAAGATGATGGAAAACAGGAAATCTTGTTGCACATCTTTGATGCGTTTATGACAAACTGATCTCAATGCATACTCTCATGTTTACTGTATATCCCTTTCATTGACTTTGAAGACATTTCCACAGATATTATTACTTACTGTTGTATCTAGCAGAAAATATTGAAAAAAATGCAATGTACAATTATGACACTATACATTGTTATATTACATTTCGGAAAATGTAAACACTGCTGTATTTCTAACAGGCTAAAAGCTGCGGGAGTTATGGCAAATTTGAAATATTTCTTTCCAAATTTTGAGAAGCCACAGAAATGCGATATGCTATGCTATGCTAAAGTGGAGGGGATTTGTTGTGGTTTCCTTTAACCAGTATTGAAATTTGGGTTCAAACTAAAAAAAATAATAACTTATTTGACATTTTAAAATTCTGCTACTAAAGCTATATTACTTGGCTTAAACAAAAACTATTGCAATGATACTTTGGAATATTACTTTTTAACCGTTTTTAGCAAATAAATTTTGCCTTGGTAAGCATAATTGACTCCTGTAAAAAACATACGGGGCCTAAACTTTTAGTCAAATGAGTGTTTAAATTTTCAATTTTTATGATTATTTATGATGAACGGCCCATTTTAACTAAATATCAGGGCTATGCTACCTGATTTAGTTCATTCTAAAAGTTTATTTTGTATAATTTCTTTAAAAACGGAGAATAGTTTTGAGCATTAAACTGCCTAACCTGAACCAGATTAATCCAGCATTGATGAATTTGAAATATGAGACTCTTTTTATTTTGTAATCTCCTAAAACACTTTCAGGCGTACAATCCCCTCAAACGCGTATTGTTTTACTGCTGTGACATATTTTAATGCATATTTCCAAAGCCTTGCGGAATCTGTCTGTGCATTTCATACTTTGAATCTCCAGAGTTTTCTCATAAGTCCTTTCAAGCGCGCAAACAATCTTTGCACAAAATGAGGTGAGCTCATGTTCTCCTCAGCCTTTCAAACAGTTTAATCTCATACTTGTCACACACACACACACACACACACACACTAACACGCTCATTGCTAGGGCTACTCATGACCCCCCCTTCTTTTTCTTCTGTATCCCATCCCTTTCAATAGCCGGCCCCTGTAATGAACAAATCCACATTACTCTGGACTTGATCTCTGGCAAAATAATGCTGGAACAAACAATTTGGTTTGTCAACACCTTTCTGTGGACTCCTCCATCACTGTCAGGGGTCTAAATTTAAACAGCAAAGTGCATTTGACTGCTGGACCCCAGTCTGATTATCTTCCATGGCTCTGCCAATTGCCTTAGACAGACCGGCTAGCTGTGATTGCTAACCTGGCTTGAAAATACGCTCGGTCTGCCCACGGATTAACATGAATATTTTGATATAGATCGATAAGCAATCTCCACTCCATAAGAAATGCCAGCATCTTTCATTTGGCTGATCAAAGTAGAGAGGGACAGCTGGGTATTGTTTTCCGAGAGGTCGGAAGAATGAAGCCGATTCTGCGAGGACAGAGGGAGCGATCCAGATCTCTCTCTCTTTCTCTCTCTCTCTTTCTCTCCATTTCTGCCACTGCCTAATCGAGGAAACAATCTCGGCATCACACAATCCCATCTCTCAGGACAGGCCGGCGTAAACGAGGATGGCGGAACCCCCAACATCAGCGGGCCAAGTTCATTTGTTAAGCGTTTCGGCTTCAGCCAGCAGACGACCTTTCCGCTCAACACCGCTGACCCGGACGGAAAGGGGCAGGTCAGTTATCAGTGTGCCGGCCTGGTCCTCATCTGCGGAGCAGTAGATTTGCTGGATTGACCTTGACTGAGTTAATGGGGGTCCTGAATGGAGACTGGTTAATAAGACAGCAAGCAACTGAGATCGTCTCTTGGGATGCGTGTGCTGCCGCTCCACATGAGCACCAGCGGGGGCACCGAGAGAGATAGATTTGAGATACCAAATACATTTCATTATTACATTATTCCAATTGTAAAGAGAGAGCAGGGATAAGTGGAACACTCAATAAATGTACAATTTGTAACTCACTCACAGGGGCTTCACGCGGACGCTTGATTCAATCCACCACCTCTTCCTCCCAAAAACAACAAATGACAGATTTATTAAAAAAAAAATCAAAAGCCCAATCAAAAACTTCAATTTCTTTTCCATTTCATAGTTGCAGTCAACTGTGAAAACCACATCCTGCACAATCCTAAAATATACAACACAGATTTGTGGCTGACTAACTGAATAATGTTAGTATGACTAACGTCGTATGTGGACAAACTGTGAAATATCATTACTCACATTAAAGAGCTTTTTTTTTTTTTAATCACATACTGCAGTTACAATCATTTCCTGTTGTGTTTTGGGTAAAGTCTGTCATCAAAAGTATCAAAATCACTCATGTTTCAGACACTGAAACGGACACCGAGCTCTTTTATTTTCAAAAGATGGAACGGTTTTTAAAATTCCAAGGATTACATTCTAACAAATTCTAACTACTAATCTCTAACCCGACACTAACCAGCACACCAGGGGAAATGAGGAACAATCGGTGGCCTCTGCCTCCAGGGATTTAAAGCAGAGCGTGCACAGCACAGCTGTAAAGGTACCTGATTCATGTCTGATTCATTAAGAAGTTTAACTTCAGGGTAGCTCAGTAAAGGTGAAGGGAATTATCAGGATTAATTAGCAGAATATATATGTGGAGATTAACAGGGTTAAACCTTATGAACAATTTCCACACTGTCCTTCTGTCCACTGTCTCACCTCGTCTTTAATTTGTCTTTGCTAGGATGAAAACTAACACACACACACAAAAATGAAAAACTTATGTTGAGGTGATTTTATTAATATTTACATTCACACATTGGAAAATGCTAGTTGAAATGCTTGCTCCTTTAACACTACATAAGTAAACAATATCATATATTTAATTTTGGAGTTAATCCCTTGTAATTGTTATATTTATATGTTGGTAAGATTTCTTTAGTAACATAGGTGTCTAGGTGTCTTTACTTTTCCTAATCCTAATCCTAAGTGAATTGTGAAATAAACACACAGATATTTGTATTTATAATAATTAAGAGGTTATCGTAAACATCAAATATTGGAAAATAATGTTTATATGTTATTTACACACACACACACACACACACACAAACACAGAGTACACACATACAGTGTATATATACACACACACACATTCATATATATATATATATATATATATATATATATATATATATATATATATATATATATATATATATATATATATGCACTTGCACTTTTACTAATTTAGAGGTTATCTTAAACATCAGATATGGGAAGATTATATTTATGAACACGCAGCAAAAGGAATGTCAAACTAACTTTTGAAACGAAAATATTGTTTGTTCCAAACTTTTGACTTTGGAACAAAAAAGGCTGTCTTTTGGCATTGTATGCTCATGAGTTATGACAGAAATCTCCCACATGGTTGGTTATCAAGCTGTTTATGTTATTACTTCACCATGTTTCGGTTAGCATAACCTTGAAACACTTCAGTTCAAGTGCAGGCATGGGGCTGTTTTCATTCGCAGGACTCAAGTATGGTGATGACGCATCACCCCTTTCCCTGGACCAGACTTAGGCCAGATCTGTCATCCTTAGTCTCTCTGTCTCCCCTCATTGCACTCGCTCTCTTTTACTATGTGCTTCTGATTTTCTCAGAAAGCCTCTGAGAGCCTCTCGCTCACCCTCGGTCTCGTTTGCTCTCTCTTTTTCTACAATCAGGGTGGCCTGCACACATCTCCATTGAAACACTTTGTTTTCCTTACGATTCAGTGTGGGAATAACCTAGCGTGTGTTATGCCATCAGAAGCACGAGACAAGATTATGAATTTGTGATGTACAGATATACAGAGAGACAAGGCCGAAACTGCACTTACATACATTATTCACTTCTAACATCCTTGAACTGACAATGCCAACATTGAATTTAATCATTTGACAGGAAAACAGACGAGACTTGGAAATTGTCATTTGTACACGTACTGTACGGAGTGATCCTGAAGTGTAAACTGAGCAAATGTGATCTGGCAGCGTTTAAAGGTGCACACAGCTATAAAAGTAATGTACATCAATATAAAGAGCTTGAAAACCTAAACTCAAATATATAGACATACAGCATGAAATTATTCACTGAATATACTTAAAATATGATTCGAAAATACACCACTGTTCAAAAGTTTGGGGTCAGGTTTTTTTATTCCTAAAAAATGTTTTTTGTTTTTTTTAAAGGGCACATTCATTTGCCATCAAAACAGTAAGTAAAGACAAATGTTACACATTTTGTTCTAAAACTGTACAGTTGTGTTTTTTTACACGTATATAAAATGACAAATGCTTCTTAAACACCAAATCACTGTTTTGTGACACTTTTGTGACAAATTTGACACTCAATAAAATGTACAATTTGTACATTTTAGTTATCACAGTGACTTTTTTTTTTAAATCATTAAAATTATATCCTGCGTAATCTTACAATATACAGTACAGATGCATTGAGGGTAATTTATTAATGTTAGCATGACTACTATTGTATGTATATGTCATTGCTCACATTAAAGAGTTTTTTTTTTTTTTATCCATTGTTTAAAATTGTAAATGTTTCATAAAATCTGTGTTTCTAAAGATAAATCAAGGATAACATTATCTATGAATATGACTATTTCTGAATATGATTTTAAAGATCAAAGAAAAAAATTGAAAAATAATAAACAACAATTCCCAAGTCAGGGTTACTATAGTTCATTAAAACTAAAATTAAAACTAGTTTAACTTGATGTACTAAAATAACAAAAATAAATAAAATAATAAAAAAAAAATCTACAAATATAAAATAAAACTAAAAATTTCAAAAAAAAAAAAAAAAAAAAAAAAGGTACAAACTTTCGGTAAAAATGAAAAGGGCAATCAAAAACTGAACCAAAATAATAATAAAAAATAACAGCATCTCAATAAAAAACAAAATAAAAAACAAAAACCTTGCTTATCATATTTCCACATACATACAGGCGGTCCCCAAGTAACCAAAAGAGTAAGAAGTCAGTCAGAGTGTGCTAGAGGCAAATATAAATCTGTTACAGAAATATATTATATTTCATGTATACTGCACTATTATACTACAGAAACAGTGCTTCAAAAAGAGCAGTATTGGATGGTACACTGACAATTAGTCCACTGTCATTACCAATCATTTTTCCATTGACAAATATATCACAAAAAAAAGAAAAAAAACCCTCTTTCTGAGTTAGCTAACTGTGCTAGGTGTCAGAAGACATTTTCATTGCACAGGACCAAAATCAACCAAAATCAACCAACCCAGTACTTGAATAAAAAAGCGCACCACTAAATAACTCACACAACTGAGGTATACATTTTTCCATCAAGCAAAAGGAGAACAGTTCTCCCCATCCAACTCACAATGTGCTTGTAACAAATACAGTTTATTCAGTCGTGTATTGGTCTGATATCTGGGGATCTAGAGACAGATTTGGATGAAGCCTGGGACTTAAATGATAGCAGGAGTGGTATTGAGCCTTTTCAGGCCGAGATCAAATAGCACTTTCATTAGTTTAGTGCAGTGGCAGCGAACATTGATGAGTTGTCAGACTGCCTTTCCTTCAATAAGCTCCAAGGCCCTCTCAAAATCATCCTCACACCGAGCTGCCGCATGCTCTCTCGCTTTCCCGTTTTCCTCGCTTTTACTGCATTCCAGCTCAAATGTTTTATGTTCTGAAAAATCTTGCTATAATTTAGAAATAAACGAACCACAAAAGACAAATTACACGTACTTACTATTATAATACCGATAAATTATGCATCATTACACGCAAGTCGAACCATAACCATGTACATAGTTCATTAATATCACTCTTTATTTAAATATAAAATTACACTGTAACAAGGACACCTTAAAATAAAGTGTAACCTACAAATCACTCTCAGAAAAAAAGACCCAAAGTGTGTGTGCAAAAACTAGACAGGACAATTAAGACAAAGAGAAAGTCAAATGTTGTACAAGTAACGGACTACACATTTTCGAAGAAAACCTTTCCAATTACAAAGCACTGTCCAGCTGAAAATATTTGTTATTGTGGAGTTATAGTATTGCTCACTTCCTGTGGCGAGAAGAGTTAGTCACCGTCTAATTCTCCTTGTTTTGTTAGAGTACAGCAGAACACAGAGGTTTCATGACTTCAGCCAATAAGATAACAATCATACTTACGCGCTATATATGAATAAATGACTCGCTGTGTGTAACAATCCCACTGAGTGGATTTATGAGCCTGTGACATGCCTTTGTAGTTGAAGTATACTTACAGTAAATATGATACATACTCAAGGACTAAAAGCTTTCCATAAAACTGTCATCAAAAGAACGTATTAACCCATCTTTGTTTACAAGGGGTGAGACGGGGGAAAAGACAATTTGGTGCAGCGGTCATAAAGCATCTTACTCCAGTCTCTGCCAGACACGCATGAAGAGACACTGATACACACTCATAAGAATCTCTCTCTCTCTCTCTCTCCACACGCACACACACAACACACACACACACACACAGGCACCTTTAAGGCTAAATCAAGAAGGAACAACAGCATTTAAGAAACAGTGTCACATTTCTGGGTCATAAATACTCAGATTGATTTGACCCCCCGGTTGGTTTCAGTCGGTGACTTCCACAGCTGTAAAGAAAAGTGGAAACCATGTTAGTCCCGGGGGGTCCATAGTGGGAAACCCAATAGCCCACAGCGGGTTTAAAAAAACAGCCTGCTAGTATTGTCAATATGGTCTCTCTTTCTCTCTCTACACACACACACACACACACACACACACACACACACACATTGTGATACAGGACAGACGCAGGAGCACCACACACCAAACATGTCCAGCTGTTCTCAGGATAGGTTTCAGTGTCTGTGTGTGTGTGTGTGTGTGTGTGTGTGTGTGTGTGTGTGTGTGTGTGTGTGTGTGTGAGTGTCTGGGCACCCATAGCAAAGAGCAAAAAGGTTAAAAGGTTTCTGTTACTGATGAGTACACAGATGCATTTCTATTATTAATAGTAAACTCATCAATACCATTCTGCATGTCACTGCTTAAGTCAAACAGAATTAATTAATTAATGGTAATAATAATAATAATGAAAATAAGAAGAAATGTTTTTTTCCTGAAAAATTTATAATAATAAAATAATAATAACAACAATATATTATATATATAATAATTATTATTGGTATTAATATTTATTGCTAGGTTTGTGTGTGTGCGTTTATATTTTTTATTACTTTTTGGAGGTACTCTTCTGTTAAACCACAATCAAGATTTATCCCCAAAAAAAAAAAAAAAAAAAAAAAAAAAAAAAAAAAAAGAGAATACAATCAATATGGTGAGGGAGCGAGCGAGGAGTTCTTCTACCTGGGCAATTAGTACAATGAGGCCAAAGGCAGCATCATCAGTCTTACTGCAGGTTACCATAACAACGACCTCTGACCGGACACATGGGACATTTGTCAAATAAACGTGGAACCAATAGCAACATAAGACACTTTACTTTATCTATTTGACACAACTTTGTCCAAGGTGAGGTATTTCAAAGAATCAGTGATCTGTGGCAGCATGAAATGTACATAATGCTCAATAAAAGCTCATTAATGATACATGTATGCACGTTGGTCTTTCACACCATTCATGCGATTTGCTTAGGAAAAAAAAAATGGACTGCGATTTTCCAAAATAAATTTCCGTCTCTCTCTAAACAGGTTTTTGATGAATGATAGCTGTAGGGTCAATGAGAAATCAGCGGAGAGCCCTAAATGCTTATCCAGGCTGCTGACTGGTGCAAATAGTCTTCTGGAGCACCATCAGGTTTCAGGCCAGCTACCCTGCATGGCTGCACTGCCACTATAAATCCACAAGCTGATTAAACAGTAAATTTAGCATGCCTATCAACTTACCATTAACCAGGTTGCTGCTTTCAAAAACATCATTAATCAAGCGGCAGATATGGAGGAAAATATCAGTCATCGATCCTGTGCACTTATGACAGTTAACACTGCAGCATATTAGCATTGAGCGGCCGCTGATCTATCAATTACTGAGCGACCACACCATTCGCCTGCCGCCCGCACTCATTCTAATTCTGCATTTCCCTCTTCGCTAATGCATTTCAACTGTTATCTCATAGGCTAATGAAAGCAAACAAATCAATAAATATAAATTATACATGCGAGGATGTACCGCTGCCAACATAAAGCCCCTAATTAATTGCACTTGATTAATTTATATACTTTAATTATCTCTCTAAGCCGCACGAGGCATAAATATCAGGACAATCTGCTTATTGCTATGTCAGTCATAAAACGGCAGACGCTGGGAAACGATTAGCACAGCCAGAATATCGTCAATGGGAAACGCACAGTTGCTGACAGAAAAAAGTCAAAGCACTGAATAATTTAAAAGTAAGCAAAAGCAGCACAAAATGACTGAAGGCCTGGAACAAGACCACTGCTTTTATTTTATGCATCCTGGCTTTAATATGGTAAGTGATTCGTTACTGCATGTTGCTCGAACAACACGAACAAGGAAACCAGCACTTTCTCCTCTCGGTTGCTGTTCCGCATCTCATTCAGCGCATTAATATAAATAAAAATAGGAGAAATTACAATTATATGATGATGACAATAAAAATGGTTTGCAGCAGCCGATTTACTTTCAACTGTAATTTAAATTAGTTCGCTATGTTTTGTTATCTTTTGGCCTACGTTCAGTTTTAAAAGAAATAAATTAAAAAAATAAAAAATAAATATTCCCTCCACCTTGGATGCGGCATGCTCTGGAGAAATTAACAAAACTGAACGCGCTGCTCTCAACACGTGATAATATTCCATTATGAAGAAATCCGAGGAACTAAATCAATTTATGAGGCTGTCTCGCGGCAGCGGCCTTTGGGGAGAGACGGCCTAAGCAAGGAAAACGATATAATCAAAAAAAAAAAATGTAAGACGGAACGAGTGTGGAAAAAAAAAAAAAGTGCAAAAAAAGTAAAGGGGGTTGCAAATGAGTTTTAGGAAAGTGAAAGAGGAGTTACGTCCTGATTCCTGTTAATTACGGTTTTTAGAACAATTAGCCCAACAGGGAGCATGACAGAATAATTATGGTATCCGTGGTTACAGTGGAACATTAACGTGTCCAGGTACAGTAAATATGTCTGAAGTCGAGGTGACGCGACCTTGCACCCCTCACAGCCATATCCAGATACGTGCTCTCAATTGTCTGCCCTTGTGAAACCGTGTCCTAATGGGCTTTAGAAAATTACAGTGTCTGCCGCGAGTCTTATCTCTTCAAACAAAGAACTTTTTATTTTTTGAGTTTGCGCTAATTACACATCTTCGGCATCGGATTTGTGAGAGTTACGGAGACCGTTGATGTGTCCACGGTTTTGCAGTTAAGCGTCAGACCTCCGACACAGCAGCTCGCCTGGACTTTATAGAGTAACAGAAGCCGGTGTGCCGCATAGGTGCTTGCAGACAAAACAATTGGAGCACATAAATGCCAGACTGTACGTAAAAACACCTGAGAGAATTTGGCTGAAACATCAAACGCGTCCTATACACCGCATACACACATTCGTCTGTTAGCGTGCCAGTGAGCACAGGGAGAACAGAGCTCCTTGTCTCTCTTTGATTTGGCCGTTTAATCTATAGAGCTACACAAGAGAAACAACTCGGCTGACAAACTTTGTATGTTTTCAACATAAATAATATAAATGCGCCGTTTCATCCTACAACTGTACATTTCTGCCATGTGGGCATTTCTTTATAGTTACCTACACATAGAAACTATATCTACTCTGAAGCGCTAAAAATAAATAAAAAGAAGCCCATGAATTAAACAAAGAAGTCCAACCAATGCTGCATTCATTTGATCAGAAATACAGTAAAAACCTTTTTTTGTCTTTTGATTAAAAGCTGAATTTTTGGCAGGCATCATCAGTTTCAGCGTCAAATGATACTTCATAAATCATATTCTGATGTAGCGTAACTATAAATATAAAAGGTTACAGTTAGTACTTTGGCGAAAACCATGCTTTTTTTTTTTTTTTTTAAGTTAAATACACGCTTTTATTAAAAAAACAAAAAAAAACAAACACATTTTCTGTAAATTTGTTTGAAAAATCGAGTAAACTTTTGCTGAATGAAATATGATTTTATTTTTAAATCATACCGACCCATAACCATAAACAATGTCTTGCTAGAAGAACTTCGAGGTATTGTTTCTAGGTAAAATTCAATTAGTTTAACACTAAGCTGAAATATAAACATAAATACTGCGAGTGAATTTAAATAAACAGCTGGAATCGGCGCATCTGGGGCGCTACTAATCATGTTGTGTTTCGGAGATCAGCACACGCGCAGAAACAAAATGATTCACAAGAGGATTTAACACATATTATGAAAAACGCACCACTACAATGCCTTTGAAAGCAGGCTAAAACGCTTCCGCAAGCCACGCTTCTCTTTTGTTTACATAAACATGTTCTTCAGACAGGCCGAGTGTGTTAATCATCCTGATATGATACAGTCACTGTTAAAGCATAATGACGCTCCGCTGTGTCATTTAGTACTGGTGATCAATCAGACACTCATTTAGCTTTAATTCATGTAGATGCACACCTAATACTCATTACAAAGACACAATTTCCCCCAGTCACAGCAGATTAATGGTAGTCCATCTCCCAGTGTGTCCTGCATCCCGTGCGAGTGTGTGTGTGTATAGATAGATGACTCTCTCTCAGGGAGAGCAGCTCGCAGACCGACTTTTCCTAAAGACATGTTTTATGACAAATGGTCTGACACAGCATAACTTCATCAGAGAAGACAAGACAATGAAAGTGAATGAAACATCCGAAACAAGACTGAGAAGAAAAGCTCGTTTTATTCTTCTTTTTAAATGGCATACATGTAACCGGCTGATTTGTCTCCAAATTCAAACATGTTTTATAAACGAGTGAAATTATATGAGGTTGAACATTTACATTTTGACGAAGCTAAATAGTGGCTAAAAAAATAAATAAATAAATAAATAAAACTTTTTCTTAGTGCTAATTATGCTCAACAAGGCATTTATTTGATCAAAAATACAGTAAAATAATATTGTGAAACAGTTAAAGATACTGTGAAGTATTACAGTTATTATTGTTTTAGTACTAAAATATGTTTTATTCCTGTGATGGCAAAGCCAAATTTTCAGCTGAAACATCTATTTAAGTCAGTTTGTAACTTTACTGTCTCTTTTGATCAAACCCTATCAATGTGTCCTTGCTGAATAAAAAAAAAAAAAAAAAAAAAAAACTATACAAAATGTCTGAAATCTAAACATTCACAAAATTATGTAAACTGTATTTAAAAAAAAATAAAAAAAAAGCGTAACATAAATGTATACCAGGCAGAACAGCTACAGAAATATCTAGTCTAATTATTGCAAGCCAACACAACAGTCTTCTACAAGGCCATGCATGTACACACCCCACGTGCGCATGTGCGGCATTGACCTTTTCGGCAAAAC
Source organism: Puntigrus tetrazona (assembly GCF_018831695.1). NCBI lineage: Eukaryota > Metazoa > Chordata > Actinopteri > Cypriniformes > Cyprinidae > Puntigrus > Puntigrus tetrazona. Next base: position 21,301,689 of record NC_056705.1, on the reverse strand, counting down.
TTCATCAGTCTTCAGTCAGTCGTCTTTTACCTAAAGTAATTACGCCCTAAGGAAGCTCACACAGGGACAAACGGAGCGGTTCATACCTCAGAACTGGTCAAATCTCCTCCGCTGGTCCTTTCACAGGGAGTGTACTGGCATAGAAAACCTCTTCCTGCCTCTTCGCTTTGAAAAAAAAGCTAAAAAAAAAAAAAAAAAAAAAAAAAACGTACCTCCACAAAACATGGCACAGGAAGTACCCACACACAGTGTGGCACAGCACTGGCTGCCTCACGCATTCAGTGGCACTTATACCCCTCGGCTTCAAAGGCAGACAAGCAAGAAAACAGTTTGGTATTTTTCCACTTAAACAAAGAGGCCTTTAAAAAGAAAGAAATCGAATTCAAACCATTGTGAAATCCACAACTTACACGAATGAATGGACATATTTGGTAAAATAAAGACAGGATACAAGCACAGCATGATGTGATGAATTCAAACACAATAAAGGCTGGACTCTTTCAACACTCATTTCTGAAATAATACACAAGCTTTATTATTACAGGTTATGGACCATAAGGCAATTCGGCATCAGTTAGTAAAATCCCTAGTAAACCAGAGAGAAAGATTGATCCCAACTTCTTGATAATAGAGACAGTGTTCTGCCTTTTTCCTGCGTGTTTGTGTGTTACACGCCGTCTCGCAGCGTGAGCGTGGCTGAGTGGGGATTAACTCTGAACACTGCCAGAATACAGCGTGTGTGTGTGTGTGTGTGTGTGTGTGTGTGTGTGTGTCCTCGGAAACACTAACACAAGCAAACCACGACCCACTGCCCCTGCAGACACGAACACTCATCCAACCTCTCTCGCACAATTCTCCTGCATTATTCACTTAAAGACGTACTGTACAGGAATTCCTGTGTCAGACTCTCGACCTGCGGCCCACGCTACGAGGAGAGCAAAGGGAGCCATGCAAAAAAGAGAGAGAGAGAGAGAGAGAGAGAGAGAGAGAGAGAGAGAGAGAGAAAGAGAGAGAAGCCGGTACGGTGGGCAACAATTATGATAATTGCCAGGGCACTCAGCTGAAGGATCAATCAGCTGTGATTACAAACCCTCCTGCATGATCAAATATTAATCTGCTGTACCTTCAGTCTGACCTGCCAGCACAGAGCCTCTTACCGACTTATGCATTAAGCGATTTGCACAAGCTGAACTCATAGCACCTAATAATATTGGACATGCAAGTCAGGGCATTAAAGGGATCTTCCAGGAACTGAATTGACTTACAATAAACAGGGTAAAAATAGCCCGGCATAACAGCCAGGATAACCCTTATATGACAGTCCAATTATATTAAACAAGGTATGACTGTAAAAACCAATTAGGGCAAATTCCATGGGCCACCTGATGGATTTTGTTCTTGTCATGTCCCGGAGAGCCGTGGCTGTAAAGTCAAAGACAGAAAGGTCAGCATTTAATCACAGTAAACAGATGCGATACAGCAAATGATACAGTTCATTTCACTACTCGATTCCGAGAGGATGAAGAGAAAAATTAGCAAATCATTCGTTTTTAAACGGACTGAAAGTTGCACACAAATGAGAAGAGATGACATTATTAAAAAAAAAAAATACAAACATTTCTTTACAAATCGTATATATGTGTTTAGTATAAGTTGTGTGCTAGTTTTACTTATACAATAGTGTTTGTAATTCAGACAGGGTTTATATTATATAATACCATTTATTAATATTAGTTTTACTAACATTAAAAGCAATAATGACGAATAAATTAATCTGAATATTTTATATTTTACATTAAATATAAATATTTCCCTGTAATCGAATTTAAGACTACTAGAGTACAGTTACATTAATGGAAAAAAGATTGATTGAGACGCTTTCGAGACATCCCATGAACTTAATCTCAATTTAATCAGTATTCCATTTAAAATGAACATATGCGTTGAGATATGATAATCCATTCTGACTGGAATATCACATCAAACAGGACGATGAATGAATTAATAGCCACATTAATTACTTTGTATGCAGACATGTATTAAAAGACAAGTGTCTGTTTCTTTTGTGGCAGACAGCAAATGGTGGTTAACAGGATTAATATGACATTAAATCAACTCAGACACTCGACATTTAATAACACAAAACAGCTTGTGGAAATCATAGGATTATTCCACTGGATTATAACAGTGCCCCCCCACCAGCACAGACCTGGGAGCAGATAGGGACTCCAGATTACCTAATCTACTTACATCTACAAAGCATATTTAAGTCAATATATATTTTTTGAATTACACAGATAAGGCTTATTCGACGATCATAATCTTATTTGAAACCATATTGTTTGGTCTGTTGGGTATTAGAGATAACAGATGTCACGGTTAGCCTCCTGTAAACACTGTTTGCGCTACAATAGTTTGCGTAGACGCATCAGGGCGCTAAACGCTGGAAAAAAATGCGGTGGGAAAAAACTAAATGTAGAAACAAAAGCAGTCAGGGGAGGAGAAAAAGTTTCATGTCATAATTTCTTCGTGAACCGCAGAAATGATTACATTAGCATTTAACAAAACAACTGATAAGATAAACGTGTTTTTACTTCGGGGTGATTTACGCGTTTAAAAAAAAAAGAATAAATCGAGCACACACAAAGTTAGCGTAAAATATATAAAATGAGTCCAATTTTACTTGATTATTATTTTTTTCATTTTACATAAAATAAGTGTTGATGTAATTCGTTTTAATATACACACAGGAGAAAAAAAAATAGCTTAATCTCTTATACTAGCAGGTCTAATTTCAGGCCTTTATTCAGAAAATGAATCCCACTAATAATAGATTAACCCAAATGCTGGTTGGGGGCTAAAAGAACTCTCAGCAGGGAAAACTTGGCAGTGTCAGGTACTGAAACGCTGTAGCAGCCCAGTGAGAGAATGTGTGTAAATACTCTGTCGTAAACAGGGTGGGAGATGGTCTGCTCTTTGAGACACAGCCACGTACAAACAAGAGCCCAAATGTAAACCAGACTATAACAGTGAAACCCAGACCCCACCGGATCCTTTTCCAAATAAATCAGAGAAAGTAAAGGGAGTCAGCGTTTATTTGGCATCTCGGCTGAAATTTTAGTAATTCTGGTCCCTCAAATAAATATCACATGATATTTAAAGAGTTCAGTTTCTACGGTACAGTAGTCTCAAACAATTACTGTACTGACCTCACAACACGGCAGCTTTGTGTGTTGGCGTATGTTGGATTTAAATATACTAAAACAGGCGCAGCGTTCAGTAACCAATAAAAAAAAAATGACCGTTCAGCAATTAGATTGCTGAAATTAGCCCAGAGAAATATCAAAGCACTTTGTACCAGCTTGTACGGTACATACTGTATGTTTTAGAAAAAATCCTATTCCCTTTCTTGTTTTTAGGTGGCTCATGTACGAACAAATACAATCGTTGTGTTAAAATTATTCCACTAATTATTAGGTCAAAGGACTAAATAAATGACTTGTTTAAAAAAAAAAAATTTAAAAGTCAAATTAATTTACTCTAAATATCTTTTTGGAGACTAAAACACTTAAAATCCCGTAAGGCAATATCAAAAACTGATTTAGAAATGATCAAAAATGAGCCCCGGTGCGGTTTTGTTTAGGCAACATAATAGTGTTTTACGTGTGAACACAGACTACGTGAAAAGACACAAACACAAAACATTTATACACTATTAAAGCGCACAGAAACTTGTGGTGAGCAAAAAGGATTGTATAGGATTATTACAATCCTACAGCTTTGTTTGTCTGTGAAAGGTTACAGAAGGACGAGCCATAAAGAGTTTTGGATTAGTTCTGATAACTGAGGAATAATTACAGTAAGTACAATCTAAATAATGCACATTATATTAAGTGTATGTTAATATACAAAATCCTCAAATGCGTCACCGATTTCTATTTTGTGTCTGGATGATATTAACCATATAAATAAGTACAAATACACCCTTTAAATGTGTAATTAAATCTAATAACAGAATCTGAAATTATCTGAAAAGACAAACTGTAAAAAATGACTGTGCAAAAATAAGAAACTACATACATTGAGTTGCTACACGCAGAAAACGATTCAATTATTATAATGCGACTGTAAACTATATATTGTATTCTTTATTATTTATGTTTTTAATGTTACGTTGGCATCAGCTTCGTTCTTCATTTTACCGGTCCGCAGTTTCACTAAGATGAAGTTGCTCATCTTCTACATGGCATTAGCTCATGTTGGGGTCAAAGGTCAATGGTAGAGACTAAGATCCTCTCCCCTTGTCACTCCTCTCCCCCTATTCCTTCTCTAATTGCACAATTGGATTAGCACAGAGCCTTCCCCCAATAAGAGAGCTCCCCCAGATTTAATATGGCGGTGGAATCTAGTATATAAGATAATTTAGATAGAAAACGCATGACTCGAGGCTTGTGACATCCAATTCTAGACAAAGCTACAGACGAGTGTGTGTGTGTGTGCGTGTGTGTGTACCCTATCATCCATAAGACTTCCAGCACACCTGAACACACAATTTAAGACAGGAAAATTAGGCAGACTGTTGAGCACCGTTTTCGCTGCAAGAAGAGCCAAAAGAACTTTAAGAATCTCTTCCAATTAACTTCATGAAAATGACTGCAGCGTGTAATGACAACTTCCCCCTAATTGTAACTTTAAAATAGAGTTGCAGTTCTCCAAAGATACACTCCATTAGCTGTCAGCTAAGAGAAAAACGGTGACAGAACCGCCACACAATCAACAGTTATAAGACAGCCAAGCTGTGAAGAGACTTTCTTCTGAACCTGAGCGAAAGCTTGGTTTAAACTGCTAAAATCATTGGCAACATGTAGATGAATGTCAGAGAGTTTTTCGCAAAACATAAACACGCACGCAAAGGTGTGTGTGATGCTGACACTGTATTTGGTAAAAGCTGCTGCACGGGACCTGAGTTTAGTTAGGATTTCAATCCATTATATTTAATGCTCACATTTTCACGCTGACGTAAATTAAGTATGGAAATGTTACATTTTTCGAGACGTATACCAATACGTTCACATGAAATTAAATACATTTCTTCCCACACTAAAAGTGAATAAAAGCTTATTTTTATTACCCTCACCACATACGTCGTTAACATTATTTCTTTTTCTTTTTTTTTTCTCCCACCTGTTTGTAAATTCATGGCAACAGGCATACGATCTCTACATTTATCTTTGAGTGCGTTTTTTATAATATATATATCAGGATGTGCGTTAATAAATTCTGCGTTCTATCTACAAGAAATTGTAAAGACAAATCTTGTCATATACACGTACAAATTACCATAAAACATCATTCATTCATCCATACCCAATACATAAAAACGCAGCCTATTACCCGGCTATTAGCACAGTTATTGATCCCAGATGATTTACAGCCAAACTACTATGTTGAGAATATACGATATAATATATATATATATATATATATATATATATATATATATATATATATATATATATATATATATGACAAAAACAACACTACTACAAACAATATTAGCAATAACAACAGGAATAATAAAGGAGGTCATTGTCAATTTAATAAAAATAGACAGATGTGTTTTAGATGAGTAGGCCTCATACTGTACGGTTCCCTACCATACTACAATCAGTAAAGACACTAAACATAAATACACACCTCTCTCCTCTGAATACTGAGAACTCCATGATACCGGTGCTTCCCGCCGCATCACTGCTCGACTGCCCCTCACTCTCCCCGAGACCAACAACAATTTCTTTTCTTCTCTCTTTTCCTGCTTCTCTCCCTCGCTCTCTTTCCTTTCTCTTTCTATCTCTTTTCTAGAGTCAATGTCACAGAACGAGACTCTAAATGCTGCTGCATCACACACAGCACAGACGAGAGAAAGAGGGAGAGAAAGAGCGTGTGAGAGAAGAAACAGAAGAACAAAAAGTCTGAAAAGCGTTAAATGTCGAAGCCGGTAATGACACTTTTCTTCTTAATCTTCTCGTTTATGCTCATTTACAACAAAACGAAAGCAGGGAACCGTATTTTAACAAACGCTTTGAGTGAGGAACAAATCAAACTTTCCATCACTATAAAAAATATATATATATATTTTATCTCTTTCTCTTCACTTCTCAGGGGATACTGTACACTAATTGTGTGTGTGTGTGTGTGTGTGTGTGTGTGTGTGAAAGAGAGAGAGAGATCGTGAGCACCGGGAAGCAGTATGAAGCTTGTTCTGTCTGAGCTTTTTTAAGCTTCATAGTGAAGATGCAGCAGCACCACCTTCTGGTAACAGCAAGTATGAGTAAAGAAGACACCAGAGAGGGACAGAGTTGAACTGTAAGGTAAGAGAAACCAGAAAAAGTGTGAACCATTAAAAAAAAAAAAAAAAACTTTACAGTGATTACATTAAATGATACTTTTCATCATTTTCATCATTGCGTAATGAAAACAGAAAGCTTACCTAGACCCCACCAAGCTGTACATTCATATTTCTCTACCTCCTCCTTCTCTCTATTCCAGCTGTGGTTAGAATAGAGGGATGTAAATAATCATCTGTGTGTCTCACCCCCATTTCCTACAGAGGATCTCCTGCCCTCTAATAACAACTTAATCAGTGTGATTACACATTCATCACCGCGTGTGTGTGTGTGCACACGTGTGTGTTGGGTGTGTGTGTGTGTGTGTGTTTGAGAGAGAGGGGGGGGCGTTGTTTTAGTTGGGAAATGAAATATTTGGGACCAGGTCCTATGGCCTGAGAGAGGACAGCAAGTCACACGGCAGCTGTATAAACACCCGGAATGTTTCTGCGGACAGGTACAAGAGAGACTCCAAATCTGCAACAGCCCAAAACCATTAAGGTGCTACGGAAAAGAATGAATAGAAGAGTCATATTAAAAACATGAATGATTAATTATTGAAAATACGACAGTAATGACGTTGCCATGGCTAACAAGGAATCCAAAATAAGAGAAAGCAATGGCATTTTTCATTCATTCAGCGAATTCGTTCAGTTTTAAATACGAGAACTTTGCACGCAGGTTGCTCACATCCACACACACAAACTGAAACTGCTGTGAGGATTTTTCTCTGTGTGTGTGTGTGTGTGTGTGTGTGTGTGTGTGTGTGTGTGTGTGTGTGTGTTATACAGACAGAGACTCCAGAAGCAACTATTAATAGGAAACTTCTGGATAAATCACAAAAAAGCTATATAACTCACTATCTTTTTGAACAAATCAAAATGTATAAAACATAAAAAATTACAATCCAGAAATGTTTCCGTAGTAAAAAGGATTAAAAAAAAAACGGAGAACTACGTTGTTCACTTCAGTCATCAACTTAATGATACAATCAAAAAATGTATGTTGTTGTTCATTTGTCTTGAATTAATTAACACTTTACTAAATTTCCTTCATATGCTCAAAAATAATAACTGAAATGTGACATAATTAGCTTAGAAGTGAAAATTGTTTCAAATTCCCATGACGTGTATTTAACTGCAATAAAAAAAAAAAAAAAGCACCAGCACCTGTGCTATAAATTATGCTACTTGAAAAAAAAAGGTTATGTTGACAACAACCTAGGCTAAAAACTTTTTCAACCTTGCTGCATAAATCACATGCATAATAATTGTGCAAAATAATTATGCAAATGTTTTTCAGGGCTGTGTTCACAACCTCGCACCTTTGATAAATATATTAGATGCCTTTTTGCATATGAAAAGGTGAGAGATATGCAAGCGAGATGGAGGTGTGGGTACGACGCAGGCTATAAAGTTTCAAAATGATTTTACCCCTTAATGCAGTCACACCTGTTGAGAAGACGCCAGCTCGGGAAGGTGGTGTGAGCGGGAGACAGGAAGGAAACACAATTACAGCATAGACAGAAAATCATATCGACAGCTTTCCATGTTCCAAGAATTAAGCTGCACACAGAATTATTAACGAGACGCTACAACGATGATAAACTTGTGTGAACCTTTCACACAAAGCGGCTTCTAAAGTTTTTTGGGAAAAAAAAAAAAAAAAGTGATGACAAACCACTGTCTCACTGCAGCTTGGAAGTCGTTGTCTATCTTTGAAAAGGAACAAACACATCTTCCCGATCTTTATCTTAACATTAATTCAAAACAACTTCGGTTCAATCACAATTGCTCGTGCACACGGAAGCTAAAATCAAGAATGATTGACTTTTGCTTGTCGTTCTGCTTGCTTTTTGCTTACTATCACTTCCTCCGGCATAGATCTGTGTGCTCTAATCATCCTTTATTGAAGCCTCTCCCTCTGCAGCCTTTTCAAACCCTCGTCAGCAGTAATGGCCACATATTGTTTCTGTGAGTGTGAATTGATTTATATCAGCAGTAAAGCATCCCCAGACATGCAGAGAGGGTCATTGGAACCCAATAGCAATTATATGTGTTAGTCTGAACAGAGAAGGCCGGGGAAGAAGTCGGATCAATACTGCCAGCAAAGGTCAGGAAGATCCAGGCAACAAGGAACAACAAGGAAAACATTGTGTGCATGTGTTACACCGTCTGGATGTGTGGAAGAATATTTGGACAAATCCAAGAATCAACTTTGCGGAAATCGCCATTGGATTCAAACGCGGCTATTTATATACAGGAAATTGTAGGAACCGATGCGGAAGCGTGCATTCGTCCAGCCCCTGTATTGCGAACGAGGCCCATTAGGTCAGACGGCGTTTTTCTCTGACGGCTGGAAGTGCAATTTCATCTATATTGCCATTTGAGAAAGGAATCGCTCAAAAGTTTTGTGTTTGAACTTTGTTTAAACATTCTGGGCCTTGCATATGATCTATCCCTTTCCCTCAGCCTTTAATTACATCGCCCTCACTCCCGCCATTAATATGCTGATCTCATTATGACCTACATTACCCGGATTAACGGATTCAGTAGGAAACTGGAAACCAGCAGCAAACAGTGTTTCCTTCCAGAATTCCCATTACCCAAGATTTCAGCTGCTTTCCTCCCTTTATTCTCCACCATACTCTTCCTCTCTTATTCTATTCATCTAAAGTTCTTTCTTTCTTTATATTGAGTTCAAACCAGTGCCAGATCTCTCTTTTCTCCGCATGTGTGTGTGTGTGTGTGTACGCATGAGTCTCTAAGGAGGGTTTGAATCCATATTAATTTCCTCTCTGGCAGTTATGTGCTTTTGTATGAACTGTGGGGTTTCACTTCTAATCTGTCAGTAATTCAGTAACGTGTAAACTAATTATGCCACACATATTTATGTAATTGGTTCGGGGGCCAGAAAAAAAAAAATTAAAAAAAATCAATCTGTTGGTAGAGAATGCATTAAAGAGAATGGAGTTATTATAATCATATGTCAAACGCTGATTATGTTATGAAAGTAAAAAGTGGATGTCAGCCACAGGTCAATACGGAGGCCCCCCGGCTCCATAAAAATCCACACTAGCGCGTTCAATAATGGTAAGAGCGTGCGCACACACACATCTATTAACTCTTATTCACTTTCTCATACACACACACACAGATCATTGTGCTCTCTCTGGGGCACGGATGGTATTGATATTGCTTCACATAAAAAGCAATTCTGAAAAGTTTGATCTAGTGTTTAGGATTAGCAGGGCTCATGACATCAGTAAAATGATTCCAACTAGAGGAAAATACACACACCCGAACACACATACTGTGTCTTGAGTTAGCATGGAACATTATCCGCAACATGATCAATAAGGAGCAATAGCCAATCAGGGACTAAAGATGCTATAGAAAAGAGTGACAGAGAGAGAGAGAGAGAGAAAATATTGTTGTAGAGAAGAGAAAGGGAAGAGAAAGCTTATAGCTTTAAAAAATGTGCAGCATTTTATATGACCCACGCCTATTTTAAAATAATCAAAAAAATATTTTTCAAGTGAACTTTTAGCTTTGCAAGGTAAACCAAACTCAAATTGCCAAGTTGCTTTCTTCAGTAATTCGCAACAGTTCTGTGTGCTGTCCATTTCGTCAACTTCAATCGCTTCCCTGAATGATTCCTGACCCTGATCAATCTAATCAATAATAATTAGAAAAATAAATACCATTGTGCAACGTAAAAGGCAATTTAACCATAGCACAAATAAATCCTGACAGATAGGTCAGGTTGCAACTACTGCAAAAAAACGTTTAACTTTTTTTCATAACGACAAATTTACTCACTCGCTTCATGTGACAGAATAAAAAAAACCCCACTATAGAGAACGTTCCCTTAGCCCCATTAAACAATGTTTTAATATATAAAGTATTAAAACATATAAATGGTTCGATGCCGTAAGCGTCGAACACAGTGCTAGCTCACAGCCAGTCTGGACGCGATGTATGCGAACGACCGCGTTACGCTCATCAAGCATCCTCTGCTGATCTGGTAACAATTACAGCTGACAAGGTTTATGATTGATAACCTTTGTTTACAGTGTTTAAAGAGGGGGCAGATTTCAAAACATCATTTCCCTGAGCACATAAATAACCGGGACTTAAATTGACCCCTCATCCGCAGAAAGGCATACTACGCCTGTCCCAAAAATGTTCGACAATCAAACAACAATAACAGTTTCCATCTTCAGCATGAAATTATGTCCATTTTAAACCCCCAGTCATACATCTTCAGCTGACAGCTCTCAGCCAGCTGTAACGAGCGCAGACGTAAATACAGGACGTAGCTTTACACTGTATCCTCATCTAGAAGCCTGCGCTGATTACTAATGTCTAGATTTCCATCTAGATGTTGCCGACAATGATTGCTAGTGTCTGACTCTGTATTACACAGCAGGAAAGGAAAAGAGGTGCTAGTATGCGATATGATTATGAAGACACTGAGGATTATGTATTACATCGTCTATTTTTAATTATAAGCATTTGGCTGGTGATTAAACGCTAGACTATTGTGATTAAATTCACATTTATTATACAGATTAAAGGAAAAGTGAAGAATTACAGGAAAATCCAGCAGCGTCGTGTAAACGTACAGAATAAAATGTCTAAGGTGGTCCGACAGGCTGCCTGTAGCTCGTGCAGCCGGCAGCAGAGCGGATGTAAGTCAATACGGGCTCATATGGCACGCTGGAGGCACAGAGACTGGAGTCTACAGACCAGCAATCTTCATCTGAACATCGGTGGCTCCAGATATGGATTTGAAACCGCCGGTGGGAACTCACACTTCATGACAGAAACTTCCTGTCTCTGTGTGTCCTCCTTTTCTGTGGCTCACCGCTCGCCAACGACACGTTCTCTTTCTCTCTCCTTCTCTCAAAAGACGGCTTTCTTCTTGTTTTATGGATTACGGCGCATCAGCGCTAATGTGTCTTTTCATTAATTATGGATGCAATTTTGTGTCCTTGTCCCGCTCTTATTTATTCAAAAGGAGAGCGGCATCTGAAGTCTGAGCTGAGAGAGGGGTGGAAAGAGGAAAAGTGTAATCTCCCGCCGCACCTTTTACACATTCATAGCTTAGGTCTCATTATTCACCCGGGCTTGACGCTCGGCAAACACACACAGCCCATCTGCTTTGAGAAACCCCTTCTAATGAATTCACCTGTCCTGGGAGCAGAGAAGTGGCCGCGGTCTGATCCGGGAGGCTCAACATAAATGGCGATCCAAATCCATACAGATCCTGCGAAACGGAACGGATAGCGGAGGTCCATGCTGGGAATATGTGCTTTAGGGTTAGCAGGGCATCTCAAAGTAGCTTTCCCTCTCCCACAGGCGCACGCACACACTCGCTTTTGCTCTCCCCTTTTCCTTTATTTCTCTCTAAAGCCCTCTCCTGTTAAACAAATTGCTGGTACAGGGATGTGTAGTCTGGGTTAGCTGATCAGGCTTTGATGTGAACAAGTCAGTAAGAGGTCATCTGTCTCTGAAAGCACTGCCGAGGGCTCCAGCGAGCTAATATACTTGGCATGGGCACGAGTTGAAGACAAAGAAAGAAAGAGAGGTACATAGATAGACCGAGGGGGGATGAGAAAAGGAACAGGTTGCGTAGCGCAAACGGGACCCGTGTGTCAAATATGTCATACAAAAGGCACAAGAAACTTTAAGCATGAAATGTGAAAAGGAGGGTCAATAATTAATTCTATAAGATATTATTAAAAATGTTATATTCATTATACTTCAGTTCTATTGCATTATTATTATTATTATTATTATAAAAACAATACCATTGTATGCATTATTAAATATAATAGGAATTATAAAAACAACAAGAATAGTAGTATATTATAAAACAGTATTTTTTTTTTTTTGTTAAGCACTTTTAACTGCATCCCATGTATGAGGAATGCTTCACATATGTGACCCTGGACCACAATACAAGTCAAAAATTAAAATTTATACATCATCTGAAAGCTTAATAATTAAGCTTTCGGTTCATGTATGGTTTGTTAGGTTTGACAGAACAATATTTGGCCAAGATACAACTATTTGAGCATCTTTACTAAAATATATATACAGTCAGAAATTTACAAAACATCTTCACAGAACACAACCTTCACTTTTTTTGGCGTAAAAGAAAAACGTATCATTTTGACCCATACAACATATTTTGGGCTATTGCTACAAATATACCTCACTGACCTAAGACTGGTTTTGTTGTTCAGTTCGGGGTCACATAAAAAGTTTGTTTATTATGAATTTTGCCTTAACGTGTAATGAGACATGAAAGAAACAGTCAAGTTTTATCCCCACTGTAAAACACAAACACAGAATGAATTTCCATGTTCAAGATTGGTTTATGTGGTCTGGTGCTAGTCTAGCTCTGCAATCCATTTCTTTCCCCAGGCCTAATGAAGAGGCCCGATGGGAACATTAGCATCCCAAGGACTTTTCAGCAGGGAGTGCATGTGTGTGGAGTTTTCTCCCCTCTTGAATGTTTCCTTGTCAGTCACATGATGATGATTACACCAATTAATTTTGCTTGAACTATACTGCTGAGACAACACACTCTCATAATTACCATTTTACCCTGTAACCCTGTAATCTTCAGCTACCTCTCGCCATCTCACCAAAGAAGTTAAAAACTTATAACGGGAAGCATTTATCAAACGCACATTCATCCCGTCTCTCCCATCATACACACATAAAACACCTTCATCTCACACCCGCCTGATGTCTTGGTTCATGCTGTGCGTGCTAGGATGACTCACACACACACACACACACACACACACACACACGAAGCCTCACACTATTTCAGCAGGCAGCAACAGGAAAGAAGGAGATGGGGATTTTAGTGACTCATTAATTCCACCTAATTATTCTCCATGACATCCATTTCTGACATTTCCTCTCAGTGTTACAATTCACTGACCTTAGACGTGAGCCCAGCGCTAACGGCTCTCTACTGAGCTCAATCCTGTTAAAAGTGCTCTTATCCAACAAATACACGTTGACCATTAAAGGCATTCTGTTTTAAGTCACGATGGCCAACTAGTCTCCAATTGACTAATCAGAGCGCGTGGTCTACTATTTATTACTATTATTATTATTGTTATTATTATTATTATTTAGCATTGACTAAAGCTGTCAATGCTAAATAATGGAGGAGATGATGGAAGAGATGGAATAAATTTACTAGCTGCAGATTTTGCAAAAAAAAAAAAAAAAAAAAAAAAAAAAAAAAAAAAAAAAAAAATGGTGTTTAACATCCCAGAGTGCAGGAAGTGCATCTGTAAAATAACAGACAAAAAGTTCTGGAATCTCATTATACAGGATATTAAAAATGATATGGTTAGTTTTTCTGTGTTTTCGCATCTTTAGCAAACAATGATGAAAAAGGCACACAAAAATGTTGGACTCAGTATGCAATGATCTTAAAATACAAAAACACTTGTAAATATATAAAATCCTATTTTTACAATCATTAAAATAATAGTAAATAAATAAAATTATAGTAAATATAGTAAATAAAATTAGCATTTTCAGAATTTTTTTAATTTCTTTTTGTAGTTTGCAAACAAGCAATGCGTCATGGAGTTCAAATGAGCAGTGACAGTCCTCTACAATCCCACATTACTTCTTGAATGAGTTTCCTAATGCGCCTATGTCACGCTTCATAAACAACATTTGCTATAGTCAATCTCAAGGTTGACTATTATAACACAGGAGCAATGGTTTAGAATGTCAAAGGCAAAAAATATACATTTCTGTATAATACAAACCTATCATTTCAATTCAGAAGACACCGATTCACCCTTTGTGATTGTGATCACTTTGTGTGGTGTTTGAAGTATCAACTTTTACGTTACTACCCACTTCCATTATAAAGAAGAATCACAAACTTTTGAAAGAAAGTTAGAAACATCTCTGACGGTTTTAGTGTAAAGAAATCGTTTTTTAGAAAACGTAAGGGACAGCTTTCACAATCTTTCACTGTATTAAAACCTGAAACCGACCTAATGATTAGCTGACCAGTCGATTCAGAAAAACTAAGACTGGAGTATCATTTTATTCACGACACAGAGAAACAGCCAACATGATTTTAGCGCTGACCAGAGAGGGAGGGAGAGAGACAGACTGGCTGACTGACAGATGGAGACAGCGTGACTGAGAGAGAGAGAGAGAGTGGCAAGTCCCATCACCTTCCTTTTTGATCACGTTCATCGGCTACCATCACCCCAGCGCAGCGGAGGGGTTAGATTTACCCAGTTTACCTACTTTCAGTACAACAGAGGAGCCACACGCATTGATCTCGGCTGAGAGGGAATCGAGAGAAAGATGAAGAGAGAGCGAGGGAGAGAGAAAGACCATTAACTCTGCTGCTGTACAACTGTACAGCTATTGATTGATGGGGGTGATGCTGTTAATATTATTTATGGAGGAGCAGCTCCTCTGCTCTCTGCCTGAGCCACAGCCCATAATAAGCAATAATTGATGGCTCGGGAGACACGACTTCCCCCCACACGACCCCAGAGCAGTGGGAACTAGACGGATGGCCTCCAACGCAGTTATGATTGATATTATCAGATTACATAAGCGGCTGACATGAGGCCAGGCCGGCCAGCTCAAGTGGGGGCATTGATTTTTGATTAGGACGGCACTCAACACATCATAGAGCAGGGAGGCAGGGGGAATGCACCCCGCAGGCCTGGATATGGGATGATTATCAGGGTATGTCTGCGGCTGCTGCTGCACGGAGACGGTGGCTGCGCAGCGAGAGCGCACGTTTGCTAAAGTCGGCAATATTAAAGACTGCATGTGCAACAAACCAAAATAAGCCGAACTGAAGCCTTTCATTTGTCTGATGTAATTGTGCATATGTGGCTGTAAATAGGCAGGCCTGTAGGTCGTAAGTATGCATGTGTTTGTGTTTGTATGTCCGTGCACGCTCACATATTTCAGAATAGAGACACGCAGATGTGTGCATCTAATTATCCCAAAGATAATAACACCGCAGCTATACTATTAGACATCGCGCTGCACATGATGAGCAAAACTGAAGTTACATTTATTCAGCCTCTCAAACCTCAAGCCTGTAGTTAGCTGAATTAAAGGTGAACTGTGTAATTTCTGTCACTAGCGGCACCAAACCGAATTGCAAAAATTATGACTGTTGCCAAACAAGTCTCCAAAACTCTCGCCCAAGCTGCCATTGAACAGAATAATTAATAGTCCCACCCTACATTTTTTGAATATTAAGTTTAAAAGGAATAATTTTTAAGTAATATTTGGAAGAAATAATATTGGAAGAAAAATGCCTGTTATATTGTTTTTCTATCTATCTATCTATATATATATATATATATATATATATCTATATATATATATATATATATATATATATATATATATATATATATATATATATATATATATATATACACACACAAACACACACACACAAATCTGTCAAAAGTTTGAAAGGTTAAACAATTTTTAAATGTTTTAATTAGTGCTGTTAAGCGATTATATCGCATCCAAAATTAAAGTTTGTTTACAAAGTATATGCGTGTGTACATTTATTATGTATATATAAATACACACCCATGAAAGTATACATTTAAGAAAAATATGCCCATTTTTATTGGGTCACTTGACAACTACTATTTAAAACTTTTTTTTATATATAAAACCCTAGTGGAAACAGGGCATTGAAGACATTTTACCCTTTACCCATGATCCTCTGCTTGACCCATGCAACAGCTGGATGACTCTTTGTTGGACCACCATGACAGGCAGTGGCCATTAACGTGTCATTTCCTCCTCCTTTTATCTGAATGAAGAGTGACCTCTCCATTTGACCCCAGCTATCATAACATCCTCTGTTTAAAAATGGAGGCTATTCACTATGGAATAACAGTTATCAAACTGCCCAGAGGCTGCTCTCATCAGGCCAGTGATTAGAAATGATCACAAAAATGAAAAATGAATGGAAAATTAACCCCAAAATGAACTCTCTCGATCTTAAACACACACAATCAGCCATCTCTCTTTTTCTTATTTTCTCAAGCCCCACATTTACTCATACACAGTCAAATGACTACGTAGTGGTCATCTTCGGGGTCTTCATGTTCTTTTTGGGGTCTGAGCCAGTTTTAATAGCTCAAAACATAGTTAGCATTGACGCCAGGTGGATACTTGATGACATTTCATAATCTTATAAAAACTCACATTTTTGAAAATCAGATTAATCATCCATTAATCAAAATGTTACATTACATTATGATTACCTCTTGTCTCAGAGATACTAGATATAAAACGCTAACAAATGTAATTAATGTTTACATGCTAATA
The DNA here is from genome assembly GCF_018831695.1 of Puntigrus tetrazona. Taxonomy (NCBI): domain Eukaryota; kingdom Metazoa; phylum Chordata; class Actinopteri; order Cypriniformes; family Cyprinidae; genus Puntigrus; species Puntigrus tetrazona. Next base: position 21,284,918 of record NC_056705.1, on the reverse strand, counting down.
TTGAACAATGTACACAGAAAATCACTCCTGACAATTTTTAAATGATATTATAGCACAGCTACTACTGCTGGACAAGAGTTATTTCTGAAAAGTGCTTAAAACGCTTAAATAATATCTGCCTACATTACTTTAAGTCAGAAAAACAATTATTTGTCTAATATTAAATTAATTATTATCTATTACTATTATAAGGACATCACTGTGGTCTTTGTGGTCATTTAAAAAACTTTGTCACGCTAAGTACACTACAAGTACATTTTTACATTTACGTAGTAAAATAAATTTCTTGCAACTGTAATTTTAATATATTACACTGGTATATTTATTCTGCTAAATTGGAGAAATTAAATTTGTACCTAATGTATATTAATTGTGAAGAAGTAATGCTAAAGTACAATTAAATATTTGTTTGGTGTAATTTATTGTACCCAGTGTAACTACTGCATGTATACTTCAAGTACACTTTAAATATTTAACATTTAAAATCTGGTATTGTTCAAAGATTATACAATCCCCATCAAGAGTGGCAATAAAACCCATTTTAGACTAAATATTAAATGCATTGCGGCCAAATAATATGCAAAGTTTAATTATATCAGCAAGTCTCAAGTTATCTGTCATCAAATATATTAATTTCAACTTAGTATGAATTATTTTATTTTATTTTTTTTTTTTTTAAATATACTACTTTTTTTTTTTACTAGGGATGTTTTTTAATTACCATTTTTTTTTTTTACATATATACAAATATGACTACTTTTCAGCACAGTGCTTCCACAATGAACCAACTGTTGTGCATCAGACTGTGTATGACCCCTCTAACCTTTCCCCAAACACACACCTCCCTGAGGTACCAGCTCAATTACTACAGTCACATGGTTTGTGCTCAGAGCCGCAAATTTCTTGTGTATGATCATGTGTGTATGATCATGTAGCCAAAACAGACAGATTTTAAATGAAAATGTGCGTGAAAACCATAATAAAGTACTGAAAAGAGTTCAGTGTGCTATGAGCGTGTGTTTGTGTGTGAGAGAGAGAGAGAGTTCATGATTAATGCTTCTTCATCACTTCTCTGACACCTTTCCTTGTAATGGTTCTGTACTTTAGAATCAACTAATTATCCTTATTTTAGATGTCTCGTGAGCAATATTTTCTCTTTTCCTCACTTATTTACCAGCCATGGCTTGACGGAGATGTATCGAAATTGAAACTAACTGCATTTGGGTGTATTCAATAAACGGCATTAGATTTTTATTTGCACAGTTCATAACGGTATAATTGAATACAAATAATGGGCAGGTATCTGCTTAGCCATCATGAGAACTGACCCTTGGCTGACCACCTGAAGAGAGACAAGGCCAAAGCTATGCACACCACCTCACACACTAGAAACTCTCTCGGCTAACAAGAGCAGGTATTCATAACCATAATATTTCCAACATTCCAACTAAGTAACGTCAAATCAAAGCAGAGCAGAAAAAGAAGTCATTGAGGGAATGTTATTTCAAATTTTTTAATTTCCAAAATCTTTTCGCCAGACAGAGGTAACACTCAGTCGGGTGAGAAGGTGAGAAGAGTGGACTTAAATATGATGGATGACTTTTTTCATAATTACATTCCAAACATTACACAGCGGAATTCAGCAGTGGTGTTACTTTACCATTAACTATTAAATGCAGCTGGGCTTTCTAACATGAATCAACTAATTCATATCTTTCACTTCGCATTCATATTCAATTCATATCTTTCATATAGGCTTCTTTATAAAATAACACAATTTAAAGGTAAGTCCTTCTGTCTTTGATAAAACCTCTCTTAAAAATACTGATGATAATAATAATAATAATAATAATAATAATAGTATTTTTTTCATAATTTACTCATCTGCATGTCTTTCCAAACCTGTATAAGTTTCTCTCTTATGGTGAACGCAAAAACAGATTTTTCTTTTAATTTTGAGGTTTTTTTTAACTGTTCAAACCAAACAGTTGTAGATAAATAATTACTATAGAAAGTCAATGGGAAACATTAAATGTTTAAATCACTAGCTCTTATTAACAAATCTTGTTTTATCTTCAACGAAAGAAACTAATACATGTTTGGTGAGGGTGAGTAAATGATGACAACATTTTTATTTTTTTATGAGCTATGCCTTTAAAACAGGACAAAAGAATACCACCAAAAAACACAAAACAATCCACACAATTGAAAAGTATGACTATTTAATATAATTTGCCTTTCATTAAGGTTGAGGCTTTGAAAGGCTTTAAAAGACCTTAGAAGACTTGGAATGTTTAAGCCGATCTCAGTCCAGTGGTTTATTGTGGGGCAGCAAAAATGATTAATTCAGACATGATTGGGTTTAATTCACCCCATGATGACTCACAAATCAGCCTCTATGGATTATCTGCTCTAAGGATCTATTGTGCTGAGTTGAGGGTCATGATATTGGCCTGAACTCTGAAATTTATACCACTGAACTAAAAGGCTTTACTACATGTGTTAATGCAATGTATAATACATTTTATAACCTATCACAAGTTCATTATGCCTTTCTACAAGCTTTGACCAGGAACTTTGACTTAAGGTACAGCTGTAAAGATCGTCAATTAATTAGCAGCGTCAATTAAAAGCCGCATCTAAATAGCCAAGGGCCAAAAAAAAAAAAGCACTAATCGTCTTATCATTTTAATTAATATCAGTTACAAATATGCATAGACACCAAGGCCAGGCCAAACAGTCAAGTCTGAACACAGGCCTGTTCATTGCAGGACAGTCTACATGATTAATGACCCCCAATTAAAGGCAGGATGACAGATTTGACATTCAAATGATGCAGTCCCCAAAGATAACCTCTCTCTCACACAAACTCATCGTCTGCGCCAGGGCTGCCTCAGAACATCAGCACCGACAGATCTTAAATGCTTTAAAGCTGGGCGTCAAACAGCTCAACATTTTTCCTTACTCAACAACATTTATTGATGTCCAAGCAGACAGCTGTCAAATACTGACAGAAAGGACTGCACTGTCGCAACTTTGAAAAACCCACACGGAAGAACGAAAAGACAAAGCAGCAAAACGATGCAGTTATATAGAACGGCTCCAAAGATAATACCACAGCAATTTCACCTAATGCACGTTTAATTGCTATATTCACCAATTCTAAACTAAAAAAAATCTTTCTAAAAGCAAAACGCAAACCTTTATCTGTATCCCACGTCAATAGCGGCAAGAGTTTTGCAATGCATCAAAAACGCAGTAAAAAAAATTGTACCTAACAAGGAAATTGTTTTAACGCATTTTAAAATGTGGCAGGCAGATTTTGTAAGGATCTGAGAACAACGCAAAACTTCCCAGATTCCCTGGATCCCAGCATTGTTCCGGGTCCAAACACATTATTGAAGATCTTAAGGCTGCTTTCGTCTCTAAAAAACACCCTTAATAATCCCCGTGGCTGGAAGTGTGTGTGTGTGTGTGTGTGTGTGTGTGTGTGTGTGAGAGAGAGAGAGAGAGAGAGAGAGAGTGAGTGAGCATACGACACAGTGCAAGAAGCAAAGAGAGGAAAAAAAATCTGCCAACAATTAAACACAGACAGCGTTTTTACTTAGGGAAAAAGTAGCTGTTGTACTCCGAGCTGGAGCTGCCCGTGGGCAGCCGCGGAAGTGTCATTAAAAGGAGAAAGGATGCGTGAACAGCTGTTTTCAGTGCTGGCTTACACTGCCTGCCATGTTTCCCTTTTGTAGTCACAGCGCGGGAATACCACAAGCCTCTGCCACGCCCACCAAACTACACCTCACATGGCCAACATATGCCTTGGGACGAGGGATGGAGGCCGAGACTCAGAGAAAAAGTGTAGGAGAAGAAAAGGCGGGAAAAACGACACGCTATTCGGCTTACAGTAGCCTTGTGCTGCCTCATGTAGTAGTGGTCACTGACAGCATGATCTCTCAATCATCACAGCATGTGTGTTTTATGTAATGGGCTACACTTCATAGAAACATGCTGACTGAGAAACAGATGTAACGCTGGCTATGTTCACAGTGTCTGGGCGAGACAAAAGTTCCCAAAAACAAAACTATCTTGCAAAAGTTTGGGGTGTATATACATATACATGTACATATACATATATATTGTGTTAAATAGTGGTATCAAACAATTAATTGCATCCAAAATAAAGGTTTATGTTTGCATCAGGGGTCACCAAACTTGTTCCTGGAGGGCCAGTGTCCTGCAGAGTTTAACTTTAACCCTAATCAAACACACCTGAAGCAGCTAATCAAGGTCTTGCTTGGTATATGTGAAACTTCAAGGGTGGCGTGTTATGTTGAGGCAAGTTGGAGCTAAACCCTCCAGGACTGAATGCGCTAACCCCTGGTTCATATATGTATGTATTTATATACATATAGTTTCTATTTTAGATAAATATATATGTAAAACAATTATAACTAGTTTTTTCGTAAATATATGAATTTGTGTATGTATACTTACACATGTGCAAACAAATACTTATTTTCAATGTGATTAATCACGACTAATCATTTGATAGCGCTAACACGCATACACAATTATATATCGTTTTGAAGACATTTACATACACTGTAACAAACAAAACTGAAATACATAATTTTATTTATTATGAAATTACGGATTTGTGAACATAACCGACTTCATTAATGAACATTAAAATCTTACCAACCCCAAACCCATGAACATGACTTTTGTACGCCCACTTTTTTTCTTATGCGGCCAGATGCTCAATATGAATTTTGTTTTGCTTGGCAATCGCGCTACAGCTATTCAAAACATTTTTATAACCTGACAGGGGCTGACAGCAGCCTTAACATTAGTAATTGCCCGCAAAAGAGAAACTTGTGAAGCATGCTGCTCATACCATACATTCTTCACGTCGATAACATGAAAAGTCGTAGACATTTGTCTAATTCAAACAGCGCATACTGTATGAGCTCTTCAAACCTGGCTAATGTAAACATTTAAACCTCCCTACACCTATAGAATGTGATTGTCAATCATGTCTTTCATCACCAAACTGCGTGTGAACATGAGTCTTCGCACTCCAAACAAAACTGACACTCGCATTCTGCAGCTGAACGTCGACACTTGGCCTGAAATCAAACTATTTGTGAGGTTATTTTTCATCCAAAAGACGCAAGCAACATTCCGGTTAAACTTTTCATTTCCAATGTTGTGACTTAAACGGTGTACTAACCCATCAGCAGTGTTCAGAGTTGAAGAAAGCCTGTAGGAGAGAAGATAGAGTGTGTTTATATGGCCCATCAGTGCCACTCAGGAGCAAGCCCACCTGTAGTCTGCAAGCCATTACACTAGGGTCACGGGATATCCTCCATGTAAACGCACACTCACTTCACTTCAAATTGGGTGTAAAGATCCCATTTCCTCTCATTGGCAAACTGAAACACCTGTCCAAGGATGGGATGTGTGTGTCATGGTACCCTGCCATCCGTTACTGCATGTCCCCATTACCTGCAGATAAACAATGTTCAGAGACTGTTTAAAAAAAGTTATATAGACTATGATATTATTCAGAAAATCACTTATAGTTAAAGGTTACTCCACCACAAAATGAAAATTGTTTTCTGGAATCTGGACTGTAGGACAGTCGCAAGCCTCACAATTTTCATCCAAAATATCTTTAATTGCGTGTTCGAGGACGAAACTAAGCTTTGGGAAACGACTCGGAGGTAAGTGATTAATGACAATTTTCATTCTGCGGTGGAGTAACTCTTTAAACGCATTACATTTTGTTAGCAGCAGTTCAAATAATCACATTTTTAGATACCGTTACTGTTGTTATGAAACAAAGTCTCCATTTTTTCAGGAAATTCAAACAATGCCGTACTGACGCTCTTTGATGTGGCATGACAGACAGCTGTATTAGCGCCGCAGCTCAGCCGGCAGCGCCAAGCGCCATCCTTTTTACTGCTTGTTTAAATGGGAGATAAACATGAATGCACGTCTCATGCCTCAATCAAGGTTTCAACCGCAGGAAGACGTAAAAACTAAATGTCACGCAGCATTTCATTTAGTCATCAGTGTCCACGGCTTGCTAGTTCACTAGAAAAATTTTAAATATTACACCATGAACTCATACTTTACAATACTTGTTAGTGGTGCCTTAATTATTTAATGTATGTTTAAATAAATCTGTTATGAAACAATCTTATAAAATCCAACGTGTAGGGCAATGTACAGTAGTCTACTTCAGCAACAAATAGAAAGAGTATAAGAAGTTAATTTAAAAACTGCATTATGTGCAACACTTTTTTTTTGTGATTTTTTTTTTTAATTCAATTTTAGGTTTGGTCTCTGTTCTTATTAAAATGGTAATGATGATGAAGATGATTATTATTATTATTATGAATGTGTGTGTAACAGGTATACTAAGTAATTATTAAATTATTTTTTTTGAATATTTTTTACATGCACACGTACAGTACTAGTCTTTCCTGGGTCAGTTTTTATACAGTAAACACTTAGAGCTATCACAGCAGATGCCAGAAGATGATATAACAGCCACATCACTTCACATTTAACTTGCTTTGCTTTGATCACTTCCATTTCCAAGGCTAAAACCCGCAATGCATTTGTAAAAATTGGTTATTAACAGCAATGAGAAGACGGCTAAACGGAGACTCATTTTATTCTGCGCCATACCTCGGCTAACCCTGAAATAACTTACAACCCAAGGCCTGTTTGACACCACACACCTCACAATCCCCCCTTCACCCGACATGCTTCTCCGCACTAAATCACAGGAGCTGCTGTGACCGCTGACATGCTAGATATGGCCTGCAGTCACAGCACTCAATCAGCCCGTGTCACTGCGATAGAGCTCCGTCCAGCGCCCTGTGTTTCTCCAGCAGAAGAGCAATGAGTAACAGACAGCAAGTCCACTCGCGTGGATAAAGAGATCAACCGAACCATCTAGCCTGGAACTTCACTGAGCAGCAGAACTTGTCTACTTGCATAAACATTATCAATTAATTGCCGCTGACTGTTGTGTGAAATACATTTTAGTTTTATCACGAGGGATTACATCTACTACACATCCTAATCAGATTCTACCAGATATCTACGGTGGTAAGCTGCTGTTATCGTAAGCCTAGAATACTTTGGCGCCGATAGTCTTTTGGGCAGTGTGCCAACATAGAGGGTGGTTGCGCTACAGGCATCCCAAGTTCAAATTCAAGATCTAAAATATAAACAATTTCCGCAATGCACAAAAACATGTAAGGAATCACAGAATCCAGTAATACACAGGGAACTTACAGCATAACACGGAATGTCACAGAACTTTTGTCAAATTTTGGATGAATAAATAAAAGCATTTCACGAGTTCGCACTTACATATAATTAATCATAGTAACGGTAAAAGTAAGCGTGTTTGGCGTGCTGTCAGAGAGAGGGCTCGGAACTCGGTGGACTACTGAGTCCGGAGTTTTTTCCTTTTGTCCGTAAAAAGCGGACAGGGCTCTGCGTCCGACCCGATCCCTGAGTGCCACCCCCCTGAGAGGGAATAGTACAACTAGGAGGAATGGAGATTGGGGTGGTGGAGGGACGCTATGAACGAGATATCGAGGTAAGAGGCATGTGTGAATTTATAGTAGGCTTCTCTTGCTCTGGTTGGATAATTGCGTGATTGGGAAACGAGAAGCCAGCCGGGTTAATTATCAGGTTATTAAACTCTCTCTCACTGGATATTAAACTACAAAAGTACTATTTGACATGGCACTTTTCATTTTCATTATTTGTAGCACATGATTTAAATTCAATAGACATGCTGTTTGTTTACTAAAATGTAATATAACCATTAAAACTGAATCGAAATAAAAAATAACAACAATTAAAAGAATAATTAGAAGAAATTAAATACATTTCAAGGCCACTAAGAGAAGGACAGAAAGTAAAAAAAAAAAGAGCATTTTGAAATGGATAATTATTATTCTTTTTTAATTATACTACGGGGTTGTTGAATGCTTGAATCTGATTGGCTGACAAACATTCTAGGGGTGCAATTATTTTCAGGGAACCACACAACATCATAATCAAACAAAACACTTTTTTTCATGTTTTAATATTAATAGTAAATAAAAATGAAATAAAATAAAAAAAATAAAACAATTTTGGGAAAAAATGAAATGGATTTCATAAGGCCCTACATAAGACATAAGCACTTTAAAACCCCAATGTCTTATCTACGGTTTAACAAAGTGAGAATAGATTTGGTTACTGCTTAAGACAAAAGTTCTACTTAAGTTTTCTATTTTAATAAATTGTAAAACACAATTATTCCTGATAGAGCAATATTTGCTCCAGCATCACAAAATCAGGATCATTTAAATATGCTAATTTGATGCTTAAGAAAATAGTTCTCATTATTATCAATGTTGACAACATTGCTTAATATTTGCTGCTTAATATTTTTGCGTAAACTGAGACACAAGGCTTTATGACAAGTAGAAACTTCAAAAGGGCAGCATTTATTTGAACTAGAAATATTTAGTAAAAATAACAACGTGACATCTGAGCCTGAGCTTTTGAACAGGAGTGTTTAACAAACACAGGTTACAGTAAAAAGCCAGTTAAAACAAGCCTGCAGCTGTACAGGCCATTATGTACAGTATGTATGCCAAACAGGTGTATTTACAGCAGGTGTTTTCCTAGACAGCTGTAATCAATCCTTTAGGCAGCCCGTGTTGAATTAACAAGAAATCATACACAAAAAGTACCAAATATAGTTAGAAAACATGCTGCTCACCTGCTAACAAACCAACCCAGAGCTGCCAAACCGAATAAACATGCCAACTCATTCATACAATCACAAAGCCACAGAAACACAGATGTGAGCAGCTCGTGATTGATCAGTCTGTGGATCGCGAGCGTAGCTGCACACACATCCAGCAGTTCTGGAATGTCTGATAAAATGATATTAATTCCACACATTAATGAGATTAATGAATTTCAATAGTGAGAAGACAAGAGAAGTACGTTTTCTTTTTGTCTGGACCTGAAATAATAACACAAAGGCAATTACTGCGCATCCATCAATCTGCAGCAGACAGTCTAATTATCTCTCCATTTCTGAAGCACTTGCAGTCCTACAGCACTCATTTGTATTCTTTGATATGTTATTTTTTCATTAATAGTGGGCTGCATTAAGGCTGTGCAGATGAGTACAGTGGGACTCAGATGTTTCAGAATTGTGACGGAGCTCTTCCCCGCTCCACTCCGAGAGTTGCCGAATTCTTATGATTGATGACGATGTCACCGCGTGAGAAATGGCCGTCCCTGCAGCTATGGATAAGTCATTGTTTTCCTGCTACAGGAAATAAAGCCATATCTACCACCTAGGATCAGGCTTATTCCTCAGCCAGGAGTCTTCATTTACATCGTCTTGAGAAATAAAGAGTCATCTTTTGAAAATTTTGCCTAATGACCGCATTCCGCTGGCCCGTTAACATTAAAGTGTTTACAGACCTGCTTTGACCAAATTGTTAGTAAAATTTGTAGTCGTTTGGAATGCACAAGGATGATCGCTTTGATTTGGAATATGCCTGTGAACCGCTCGGAAATTTTCACAACACGGCAAAATCAGCACAACACAATGCAAAGCAAAATTGTTTACCCATTTAAAAATATATTAAAACTCATAATAATTATTAACTCTTTTGTTTGTTCTCAGTTGTTAAACCACATCATCAAATAAGTACCATTTTGTGTCGTGACCCTTGACATTTAATAAATGGCCCCTCCTTTTCCTCATATCGGTTCTTTGCATAGACAGCTGCAAAAATAGCCTCCAAAACTATAATCTCGCTTTCCTAAAACAAACACGCAAACGCTGCAGGGGAATTCTGCAACAATTATAATTTTTTTTTTCCCTTGCTGCACCATTACACTTCAGGCTAATTGAGTGCTGAGTGAGAAGGTACTTCCTGGTTCACTCTTACAAATGAGGAGGAAAATTTTGGTGATTGTATTCTCCTCAGTGGCCCACTGTCCAACAGTGAACACATACCTAAAGGCTTGAACAATTCTGCCTGCTTCGATTTATGACGGCCTACTGATCCTCACGTGCGTTCATTTGGTCTGTGGCAACTGTAAGCAGGCATCACATCAGTCTCAGCATTTACTTAGGAAACACAATCTGGCAAATATCCCAAGTGCCAATTATAGCTAAATATGCTTTTCATTTTTCATTACCATGTTTGTGGAACATAATGCGCAAAGCCGCATCACACAAGTCCAATTGAGTTTCCATTCCAGCAGCGAGAGGATAATAAATAAATATTTCCAAGCCATTAGGGGTTGGACGAGCTCCATACAAGGGACGAGACAGCGTTATGATGTGTATAGTGTTTCAATGGAGGGTTGTCCTCGGGGCACAGACAGTCAGTCTGATAAACACTCTACATGAACATCTCAGCTTTCCATTAAAGGTTGCAGAAGTCGACGCGAAAGTGTGCGGCAGACGCATGTTTTATGACAGAGCCCGGCAGCGTAGACAGGTTAACTGTAATAACCAAAGCGGTTTCAACTTTAATTTCAATAAACTCATTACAATCACGGCCTGCCTGGTTCCCCCCTGCGTGTCCGCCGGTTTCAAAAGCCTAACGGCCCCCTCATAAATAGCCATTACTTTTCATAAACATCATCAAAGTTATTTATTGAGCAAAAGAGTTATTTATTGAGGCGGTAGAGAACACACACTCATATATATATACACAACGTGTTCTCAGCTTTCTCCTCCGTGAATTAGTCATATGTATTCCATTTTGGAAAAAAAAAAAAAAAAAAAAAAAAACCCTAAAAAGATGGATGAGGGAAGAACAGAGTTCTTCCTCAGAGGGCAGAGCGCTGTCATTCACATATTATACCGTTACGTTTTTTAAATTAATAGGAGCCAAGCATTTAAATTCACAAAAACGGTTTGTCATCCAACACTGAGGGGATCGATTGTCTGTCACTGTCAAAACCAAGCAGCCCATCATCATTAAGTCACTCCTGATTGAAGCCATTCTCCTTCAGACAGGCCCATCCATTACATTCACACATAATCCACAACTCATCTCTCTATCCACAGGCTCCAACCCCCCCGGCCCCTGAGGACCCGTGTCCAGCAGTGAAAGCGGGGGCCTCTGGTGTTTCGACCAGACCCTGGAAGACCTCTCTACCACAACGAGCCATATGTGTCATCAAGTGGTCAAAACAGATGCAGGGTTAAACCCCCAAGCGAAGTCTGCCGTTGGGCTAGACACACTTTTGATATGTCGAACCACTTTATGCAATGCCACTGTGCCAGATTACTACATTGTGCCATAAAAAGAAGGATAATAATTAAACAAGCTGAAAGTTTCTTATTGGCAAATGCAAACGCCAACTCTAGAAAGCACATTGACAACCATGAAAAGAAATCAAGGAAAACCAAAAACGCCATTAAAAAAAGAAATGTATACCGAAACGACATTCTTAAATGGAAAGAACGTTTGAAAATGACTCAATGCTTACTAGAAAAGTTAAACTACTGAAAGAGGATCATTCTAAAATGTACTGCATTTGAGTGTGAGTTTTTTCTAGTTGGCCTTTTTCAACAATAAAAAGCATTTTGCTCAGCTTCTTGCGGTAATAAAACGGGTTTGTGTGGTTTCTATTGTGTCTATTCATTGAGTTATTTCCTCAGCTCTCTGACGTATTACCCAACAGCTCAATCCATCTGCTTTGGGGCGATTTCCTCTCTCACCGGATATCTGAATGGATCACACAATAATCTCTCCTGCCCTCAAACCATACGCACAATGATTATTTTGTCTTCAAACATCTCTGACAGGAAAAATTAGTAATCATCATGGTGAGAGCAGGTGTTTTTCTTTCCCTGCTTTTCTTTTCTTTCCTTTTTTTTTTCCTCCCCAGAGCACCGACACAGATGCTTGTGTACAAGGCCAATATTGATTTTTAAACCATTTGACGCGAGCTGAATAAGATGGGAGAGAAGGGAGGCTTTAGCCATGAGCTTTTTTATCAATCAACGTGTCAAAGCTGCTACTAAATTCGATTCTTATTTATCAGAATTGCCCGGTCGGACAGTGTGCCACGCACAACAGTCACAAATCTTCACGCAAACTATACCATAACTCACCGTCTTAATCCAACGCAACGCTACTTCATCGCGGTTGCCAAGATGATTGACTTAAAAACAAATCCAGCATTATTGCCATGTTCTAATATGATGTGATCCAGACTCAATCAAATAAGTAATGATCTTCAGCTGCAGTGTAAGACCAGGTAAACGGGTTAAAACAATTATGACCGGGTCAAAAACAGGGTTTAGAATTTATTAGCAATATTAAATCACATGTAAACGGCATAGTTTGTTCCTGTTGTCTGTCTGGGAGGCATTCGTGTAATGCATTTACCGAGAAACGGCAACACACAAATCGTAAACATGTTCGTGTCAAAAATTTCAAGCCCAAAGGTCAGGACTAAGCTGTAATTTGCCCGCAATACAGCCTGATGAACAGGGAAACATTACTTTCCATCTGATCATACGTGCCTGATTACCTTGTGTACCAATCAATTTCTGAGTGAGTTAAAACACCAGCACCAAACAAAGGACATAGATGGAGGATAGTAAATAAAGCCGGAGTCTAAAACACATGAATCACGGTGTTATTACATTCCCACACCTCTCTTAACAGGTATTGATCACAGAGTGTGCTTGAAATATAGGTTGCATTGTTAAAAGACAGCACGGGTGAGATTTGATAGAGGGAAGAGCGCGATCAAAGGCAATAAAGACAAAGGCCTAAGCACTAATATGCACACACACATACACACACACAAAGGAAATCCAGAGAAATGCAAGTTTTACATCTAATAATATACTCTCAGAGACAAGAAACTAATTATGAGGGCAGCTCTTTCAGATTTATCATGGAACTTCTTTTTTTTAATGAAAGACACTCAGTTTTTCCATGTAGCATTTAACCAACACACACACACACACACACACACACACACACACACACACACACACACACACACACACACACACAAAAGTGAATTAGATTAGCATTTGAAATCCTCCACCTCTAATGGAAAATACCTGTTTGTACTGGTCCACAGAATGTTATAAAACCTTTCAAGCCAAGCAAAGATTCAGCAGATTTAAGATGAATAGTACCTTGATGAAAAGATGCAAAAGATGCATGAAAATGTATCTTTAGAAGTGATTTAGCTACAATCTCCCTCAAGCTAGTAAAATGTAAAAAATGGATCAACTGGGGAAAAAAACGGCAAAATTATGAATGAAATGTCACATCCAAATGCAATGGTGAAATGAGGGTGATCAATCTAAGGCGCTTATGACGATGAACAGAGTGGAGAATAGAATTGAACCTGTGTGTTTTGACAGCTTTGATTGGATTAAACACTCACTAATGGGATCATTTTTCATGGGAAAAGGTATTCCTTTAAAACAGGGGCAATCAATTATTATGAATTATACATAGCTTGAGTCAAAGTCAGCCATCATTAAAACATCTCATTATCATTTTCTTCATTTTCTCTCAGAACTGCGAGAAAGAGAACAAGAAAATGAGAAAGATATCATCTTTTTACTTTGTGTGTGGGTGTGTGTATATATATATATATATATATATATATATATATATATATATATATATATATATATATATATATACACACACACACACACACATATATATACATATATACACATATACATATACATATACATATATATATATACACACACACATACACACATATATTTTTTTTTTACAAATAATATTACAAATGTATGTACAGTGTACACACACGTATGTATACATTAAATGAATACTAAGGGAAAATAAAAAAAGACTATTTCATTTGTATTAATGTCGGATGGCAGAACTTGGTAGTTCCTGTGTGTCTGTGTTATTGTGTTCGGAGCATGCGTGTGTGCATAAACATGTAGAGATTACTTTGAAATATTTTCCACTGACTGATGCGTTAGTGTTCGGATTTTCCAGTTCCATCTTTCATCAGGCAGACCTGCGTGTGAGAGTATATGTGTGTGTCACCCAGTCAGGCCGGTGTGTCAACACAACACCACACACTTAACTATGACATCATTTGACTAGAGGTTATTGATGGTGATTTTTAGAGGGTCAAAGTGGCCTTGTTTTCTTTGCACGTCTCCTAAGCTGCTCCTGGACCGTGAGCTTCTCCTGTGCCTCCATTAGGCTGATGGATGTGGAAGGCATGCAGGCCAAAAAGAAGGGAGATGGTCGACTGGTTTTAAAACAAAGGGAACCCACAGCACTGATTGGAGGGTTATGGGCAATGGCTGCTTTTACAATGGAAGATGTTGTTAGGGAGGTTGTTGCTTAAAAAGATACCACACACATAACATAAAACCACACAACATAATGAAAACATGCGAGTAAGATTACGCAAAAATTCTGAATGGGCATGGATGGAATTGATAAAAATGGGGAAAAAATATAATAAAAACGGGTTTGGTAAAGTACTGTTAAATAATTTAAATATAAAAAAGGTTTTACATTCAGTAGGTCATTTCAGTAATAATTAAAATAATTATGAAAATTGGAAGTCTAAGTCTAAAAAGTGAGGACAAAAACCATACTGTACATTAAGAGATATGCTTGGCAGTTATTTAGCAGAGCAAAAGGTTATAGACACAGATTTCCTATCCGCGATTCCAAGGATAAAATTCTCCGTAGGAAATCTCAGTAGAATCTGACATGACTGCCACTGATCGTTGATTCTGATTGGTTATTAAGTGTCAGTAATGCAAAGGCCTTGGGGTGTAATGGGCAAGAAGCAAGCGGTTTTGTAGTTATTCCTGGTCATGTTCTCAATGGTCTTGTGAGTTACAATACACAGACCGTTTTATTCCAGACACACTCTCTCCCTGCCCAAAAGCATCCACCAAGCATGACCATAACGCATAAAACACTGCCGCCTGGCTCCGCCGCTCGGCCATTATAACTGCCATTAGAGAGCAGGCCTCACAGAGAGCATCAGAGAGAGGCTCATTGATTCAACTGCTTAGTCCAAATCACGCACTGAAATGACCCGAATAATTCACAACACGAGTCTCAATGCGCAGTAGCAAATTGGCATATTAGCACTACACCGTGTGTGGGACCATTTTGGAAAATCTGTGTTGCTGTAAATATCCACAATAATGTAAAATAACCACACTAAGTAAGAAAAATGTAAACCGTGCAGAAGAAATAAAAGCATTTGATCCTGTAAAAGTCAAAAAATGGTGAGGGTGTGATGAACAACTGAATTGCATCATAAAAGTGACCATATGATGGAGCTAAGGCAAGTTATTTAAGGTCTTACAAGACTTTCCTAACTGACCAGCTACACCCAATAAATAAACAATATCAAGAATCCCTTATAAATTTCTATACGTGTTCATTTTACCAAAAGCAAAACAGAAATTTAAGTTAATGACATATTGGTAACACTTTACAATTATCAGTCTAACTGATTATCAGCTTGTTATTCTTAATTTTGACATTAACTTTCCATTTTAACACCAGGCCTTTTTACTGGTAATCCGTCTACTTAATATTAATAATCTACTTAATAATCGGTGTCAGAGTTGGCCCTGAAAAATGCTTTCTCACCCCAGTGAGTAGCCCATACAAACCGGCTACTCATAAAATTCATATAATTTAGCAAAAATCATATGAGGCCGTACAAATTAGCCACCTCGTAAAATATGTATGAATTGCTGTAAGATCAGGTTGGGGCAACCAACCTCTGTGAAAAGAAGATGATGAAATGGAAAATGGGTGTAAACATTGTTTATAGAGGCTTGCTCTACCCTAACTTCAACACAAAAGCAGTGACGTTGCAACATTGCTAAAAGCACTGAGGGCGGATTTGATTCTGTAGTGAAAATGCACCGTTATTAATAATCAGTGAGATAGTTGTTAGGTTTAGGTATTAGGCAGGATTAGGGATGTAGAATATGGTCATACAGAATGAGCTTTATAAGCATTAATAAACAGCCAATATGTTAATAATAGGCCTGACAATAAGCTACTGGACAATAAAAACCCAAATAAATACTGCAACCGAATGTATTGCTCATTTAAATAAATATTAAATAACTAAACTTGTTTTAAAAAACACTGACTTAACATTGACATAACTAATGAGATCTCACTGTAACATACTTAATGTAACATGTTTTATTCACTACAACAATCTGAACAGCTATGAATGTATTCATCTTTTTCCTCAACGTGAGCCTATGGGTGAGGCTTCGGTTCGGTAGACGCCATAGGTAAATAACAACATAATTTATCTTCATAATTACGATTCAAATAATATGTTAAGACACAGCCATTTTTAATAATCAAGCAGCTAAATTTTATTTTAGCTTTTGTACAGCTAACAATAGCTACATGCTGGCGAGACCGGAAGCTGTACCCATAGAATTTACAAATGGCGGCATCCATTTTTACAACAGGAATAAAGTGGATACATGTCATTGTTTGCAACACCGATTAGTTAAGGCTAAGCTAAGCACAAATATCAGGCACCTTAGAGTGAGCAGGGCATATCGTTGCCCACTTTCAAATGTACTTTGCCCCGAGCATCTCTTCAAGCGCTATAAAGACAGTCGCTGCAAACTGAGATGCTTCATCTCCGCGAGGTAAGGGACCTTCTTTCTCTCTTTCCGATTCTTTTTCTCCCGCCCTCATTTTTTTCTCTTGCCTTGTTGAATTCAATACAGGTCCACTTTAATTAATTAGCCCTAAATAAATAATGTGGGAGCAGCCTATTTAGAGGTTTTTATTCTCCAGACATAAAAGTCATTAATTATAACACTCGGTGCAAGAGAGTCTGATAAGAGACACTAAGTGCTACTTCAACTCCAGGCAGCACATGTCCACCTGAATATCAAATTCGGAATAAAGCACGACAACACAAACAATGACAAACAGCTGCAGGAATCACTTAAGTCATACTCTGATATCATTCTTTGTGTCTGTGTGTCAAAAATCAATGTTAAAATGTTGTTGGAAGGGAATAATGGAAACGGATCGGGAGTCGGCAGTCAGAATCACTCTTGTTTGTTTGTGAGAGGCTGAGGAGACAGGTGAGATTTGCCCTTATTACCAATGTCAGAGATTCGATTAGGCAGCAGGAAAGCAAATGATCCCAATGAACTTGTGATTAATCCGGCTAAGGTCTATTCACTAATGTAGCAGAATGCATTAAAGGCATAAGCTAATGGGGACAGGACATCAATTCAGATACAAATGAACCGCATTTGCATTGGGCGCTTATTGACTGCTGTAACAAAACGAATTACAAAAGGTAATCTACTTATGAACCGCCTGTATGGATGAAGCATGATTTCCTCCATATCTGTGCTTCCGCTTAGAATCAGGCCGGGGTTTGCCTCTACAAAGGATTTATTTTGTCAGTGCCTGTTGACTGACAACTCTGAAGCTGAAACACAGGTGTGCACTGTCTGCTCACAACTTTGAAAATACAGATTAAACCCCTGTAAATTGACAAAAAAAAAAAAAACATCTAATATTACACTGATTTGTCACAAGCTATTCACAATGTTAAAACTACATTATGTCTTATACAGTAGGTTCCTATTTGTTTTTGTTATAGTTATGAACTGAAACAATTTAAAATGTGGTTCGACGTTTGTGGTTCAAGGAAGTTCGTTTAGCTCACCAAGGTTGCATTTAATCAGTAAAATCGTGAATTATTATTACAACTTAAAATATTTGAACAGCCTAAAATCAAAAAGGTAATTTATTCCTGTGAAGGCAATACTGAATTTCCAGCAGTCTTTACTTCATTCTTCAGTGTCACATCCTTCGGAAATCATTCTAATATGATTTGCTAAGAATTACCAATACATTTTTATTACCAATGTAAACAGATTTTTGTGTAAACTTTTCAGAAGTCATTGATGAAATCATGCTCAAAATACATTTGCAATGTAAGATTTGAAATATATTTTAACTGTCTCTTTTGACGAATTAATGAGCATTAATTAAAAAAAAATGTGTATACAGTATATAGATGACCACAAAAATTTGAACGAAAGCATGCTTTGACAAATATAAATTGCTTTGCGTAGAATGCATACATTTAAATGCATTAACTATAAAACGGCACCAATCAATGACTTATTTTTGTTTGTGTGTGTGGCCATCTGTTAAAATGGGGCTACTTTTCACCTCTGTAGCACCCAAATATCGTAAAACAATATATCGAGTTGTTTTGTTTTTTTTATATTCGTGCCAGGCCTTTCTCGATCTGTAGCGTGTGTAATCTGTCTGAGAATACATTTTAAGTTTCCACTCTCCCAGAATGTCATTTCAGGCATCAGTCAATGCCGCCAGGGGCCCGGGGTCTCACGAGATCTTCTCCGTTATGCCACATCATCCCAGACACTCTCTCTGGCACTGCTACCTCTTTTCCGGATGCCTACCTCCTGACACCTCCACCCCTGGATGAAAGACAGTGCATTAATCCTCGCTTTGTTCTGCTGCACACACGGACATGAAAGAGCTCTCGGGTGGATTGCTCTTCTCCGAGTCCCCTGGCAGTGGGACGGTCCGGAGAAGGCGGTCTTATCAATAATACCACGCTCTTAACGTGAGGGCTTAGTGCACGGGAAATATTCCACAAACCGACAGGAATCTATCTCGCCTCTCTTTCCCAAGGTCCCTCTAGTAATGACACTTTTGCAAGCCTGTCTAATACCACCTAGTAAGTGATTTTTTTTTTTTTTTTTGGAAAGGCAGGAGGGGGAATGGGAAGGAGGCTAAAAATGAAGTAAGAGAGCACGGTTCTATTTGATGTTTCGATCGGGGATTGATCTAGGTGGAGAAGCAGGGATGGAGAAAAGGGGATTATTGGCTTGCAGAGATGCGTTAGATGTAGAGGATCTGTGAGAAGTGTTGCAAAGAACTGCTGTTTCCACACAGATTCTGAACTGCTCATGAACTCCTCACAAAAGCACCTGCGTCCATCTGAATGGGCGTCAAAGTCCACTAGCTGAAACTTCTTTCCCACACACGTATATATGAATGTATATCTAGACACAAACAGACACACGGTGGAGTAAAGAAGTCTCAGACCACACTGAGAATAGTCTGGGATTTTAAATATTTAAATAAACAAATTTGTACATGAAATGTAGAACTCTTTATTATTATTAGGTTACTAATCAATTAAGCAAATTTGTGACACTGATCTTGTGAACAGTAGGCAAAGTGGTCTAAACATGCTCTTTGAATAATTCCAGAAACTAAATCTCAAATTTCTTTTTTTTTTTTTTTTTTTTGGATGGGGGATAAAATATATATAAAAAAAACGTACTTATTTGTTATTTCTAATTGTAGTAATTATAAGTGTATACACTTGTATCTCTCATTATATATTTAACACATGATATAATTAATAAAAAAAAGTAACACTTTCCACTTTCCCAAGTGCTAACAGACTTTTTAACCCCATTTTATACACTCACACAAAGAATGCACGTTCTCAATGACAAGTTTTCTTTAATCAAGACCTGTGCAAATACAGCTTTGAAAACATTGTGTACAGCGTGCTGATATAGGTGACACCTCAAATCAGAAGTGACTACAGTAAAATAACACCACAATGCCTTTTACTTTTTTTTTTGGCAAGAGAGAAAATTCAGCGAGCATGCCAGCAGGAAGCCAGACATCTGCTTTCAAATGAACATGCTCCACACACAGGGAGGGTGAGATGAGTGTCGTGTTCTCAAATAGGGAAGATAGAGTGATTTGTGTGTATGTGTTTGTGTGTGTGTGAGGGAGATAGAGCGAGGTGGAGGGTGTCTGGGAGGTTGTGGGGTGTTAGCAGAGCTGTGATGTTGCCAGTCACAGTGAGGGGGTAGTATTTGTGTGTGTGTGTGTGTGTCTGTATGTGTGTGAACTGTAATGGATAATGTAAAAGCAGATGGGTATCTCCTGGGAGACGGAGAGAAATTCAAACAGATGGTCCTATTGCTTCTTATTTATGTCTTGCCGGGGACACACACACACACTTATACACAGACTCTAACCATATGATGGATCATTATAGAGTGCATTGCATAAACACCAATATGTTTTTAAACCTGGATGGCAAAACTTAAAAACCGCAAAGGGAGAGAGTGAGGGTAATAACTCAAAGCCCGCTGACAGGAAGTGAACCCCATTGCCATGCTAATATGAATAAACCTCGTTACAGCCAATCCGGTCACTCTATTAAGAGTTAAGTTAAAACAGACTGAAGACGAGTGACTGGCATGTAGAAGAACTCAAGAAAGCTGCCTGTTTTTATTATAGAAATACATAAAACAATATTGTAGAATTGCCAATTTAAAGAGATTGAAATTTTTTCGGAAATTACCATTATGTTGCTTAAAACCTTTATCACTTACATTCTTCTGTGGAACATAGCCGTTTCCGTTCATTCAATCATAAAAAATACAAAGACTACTACTTCTAAATATTAAATTAAAAATATTTTGTCATTAACAATTGTCATTTTTCTTTCCATTTCTTCCATTTTCATGTCTTGAATTCAATTCAAATACTTTTTTTTTCTAGTGCAGTCAAAGTAAACAGGGTCCAAAACAATGTTCTTAAAAAAAAAAAAAGAAAAAAAAAAATCGAATGTCCTTTTTAAGGGAGATGACATATCATAAGAGCAATGATGGTTATGATTTAACGAATGACTAAATTAAAATCCTTCAAGCCGACACAAACCAAACTGACCAACGTAGTCACGACCTGTAATCCTACTGCAACATTAACCATTGCGCAACACGTTTATTGCTGTTCTGGAGGCTTTTTCTGTACGCCATTACCATAATTGTTCCCTTTTGTTAATGATTGGCAATTGCATGCAAAGGCCAAAGGGTGAAAGGGGTCAGTGTTCAACAGGCACACACACTCTCACCCACGCACAGGCAATGAAAGTGGTTAGTGGTTATTCTGACTCTTTGACCTCCTCAACCTCAGCAGGGTTAATTCTGTCTCCATGGACACAGACGGATTGGGTAATATGGAGCCCTCTCAATCCAGCAGGTTATCTCCATTAATAACACACACACACATACACACACACAGACATAGTAATTGGTGTAGTAATGTGGGAGCACTGAAGTGAGGACCATCTATTGGATCCAAGATTACATACTGCCCTCTCCCTCATAAATACAGTCCAATACTAACCCACTTTCTGCCCTGGGAGATTACCGCTTAGAGCTGCCTAGGTACATCTATTCGCTGAACAGTTCATCTTTCTTCCGAAATGTGTAAAAATGACTTGGAAAAACACAGGGAAGATAAACTGTTGTATTACAATGGCAACGGGTCTAAATAAATTTCTTGAGGCTACTTTTCCATTGCGATGGACCCTGAATGTAGCGAAGGAAACTCTGAAAAATGTACTTAGAAACAACAGCAGTAAACACAAAGCAGTCTTTTTTTCCCAGTAGTTTTTTTTTTTTACTCATTTCCACTTACTTTTAGATTTTTTATATATTTTAGTTACACACAAGTTCTATACGTTATCTGTATATGTTATTGAAATCAATTTACAAACATTTTTTTTAGCATAATCACACTAGGAAAATGTCTAAAAATTACATTTTTATTAAATTATAGCCAATTTAAGTGTCCGATAAGATATGCAGAACCAAAATATTTACAAAATACAACAAAATAATAATCTACCTTAGATTACAGTAATGAGAATATAATAAACATCATTATTATTACAAAGACTGTTCATATAATTTATATAAATATTGTAAATATTATTAATATCAATAATCAGGCAAAGTTGTTTTGGTGATTTTAAAAGCCTACAAATGTAGTCTGTTTTGGGTTTTTTTTTAAGCGACATTTCTTATATATATATATATATATATATATATATATATATATATATATATATATATATATATATAAATAAAATATATATATATATATATATATATATATATATATATATATATATATATATATATAAAAAAAAGAAACGTTCATGTATCTCTAATGTAAACGTGAATTAGCAATTTAAAGCAAAAAAAAGTGTGCCTCTATGATGCCTCCCACCCATATCATCAGCACACCGAAGTGTCTGTTCAGCATTTACAATATATTTACTGTAGTAGCAGAGAGAAATTACTTGCTGAACTCCCAAGCGCAAGCTGTTATTAATATTTGCTTTTCATTTTAGCCACGGGCACCACACGGGACAGGAGTGTGTTCTTCCATAGTTAACATGACCCCGGAGCAGGATATTACAGCTGAAACGTGTACGGCCCACGCAGGTGAACACATTGAGCTGTTGTTATTTGATTAAGTTGCTTCTATTTTACGTGCATTTAACTTGATGATGCAAAAAGGAGGACAGAGAACACACAGCAGGACCCAACCTCATACACGTACATCACCGTGGAGGAGTAGACGGCACCGAGTGTGGCGTTAGCAACTTTTCTCTTCGCATTTAGAGGAGATAAAACACTGAAACACAAACACAGATGATTCCTCCTCTTCAGACGTTTATCAAAGTTCGGGAGCTGCGTTGTCTTTTCTAGCACCCTACATTTGTTTTTCCGCTGTTAATCTCAGGCAGTTAGGGCCGCTACCCTGTGATGATGAGAAAGAAAGTGTCCTGCTAAATACAACCTTTCTATAAATGTATAGCAGTTAGAAACAAAAAAGATCATTTACAACACACACACACACACAGACGGAACAGAAGCCAACGCTAACTATTAAAATACATGGTTATGCTACTTAAAGCAATCAGTCCACGTAAAGACTGTACCATACTACTTCTGAAAAGATAATCTGTTAAATCTGTTAGATGTTGTCAAACATAAGCGTGTAACTGGATCAGTCATACCATGTCAAATGCTGCTCAAATTTAATTTGACGAATTCCAAGAACGCTTTGGGAAAGCATAGAACTAACTATTGTATGAAACGTGCAGTTTTCAATTAATTTTCCTTACAGATGTCCCACCAACCCCCCCTCGATTGCATGCGCTCACAAAGGCTTTCCTTGCGTTTAGTATCATGTGGAACGCTTTAACTCTATCCTCACAGACAGCGACTTCAACTAACAGCCCGTTCTGTCTTTTGATAAAAGTGTGCTTTATCAGACAATCCGCCCGAATATGGAGCGAATCAGCCCCTCTGTACATTCACGCAGGAAAAAAAGCAGGAGTGATTTTTATAGCATTCCCCAAATTTTCCATGATCAAAAATCATTCCTGATCTTCCCTTTGTTGTTGAAAATTAAAGCAAACTAAAACAGGGAGTTAAGGAGGGTAAGCGAATGATAGTGCAAATGAGGCAGAACTTTAAGGGCTTGTGTAGCTCTCCGATTCCATGGACGAGTCTGTATTCTGCACTTCAAAGTCCTCTGTCTGATTCCGCAGGAACAGTGTTAGAGTCTGCACTCAATTTCAGAAATAATTTGCTTTGAGAAAGAATCTGGAAGCAATTTGTGATAATGCGGCCAAGTCTCTTTACTTTTTTTTTTTTTTTTTTTTTTTCCTTCCTCCTTTTTCACAGAGAAAGTTATTGTAACTATTGACCTCTCTGGTGCTTGAATGGCATTTCCAAGCATCCCGTGTGCCACTGTTATTACAGAACGGAACTTTTTAATCCAGAACGTCAGTGTTGTTCTAAGCCTCACGTTCCATATACAGTGTGCAACTACAACAGCTATCCTTCCACCTCAGCGGAAAGCAAAGTCTGCTAAAAACACTCCTGAAGATGTCCCGAGTATCCTCAGTAGGCTACTCGATATCATATGTCTGTGTTTTATTGAGAAACAAATATTCGCATTTCAAGCGTTACTGGCAACAGCTATTCAAGCACCAAATAAGTATTCATCTCTTCTCATGACTATAAACGATTTTATTCTGCCAAAAAAAGTGGTCTCTGCATCTATTGTATATAATCATCAAAATGCATCAATCTGCCGGCAAAAATGCAATGCAGAGACAACAGAATTAATATTGATTATAATTGCTATAATAATACCCATGTATTATGCATTCACTGCTTATCCAAAACACAATTCCTGGATCTATGAATGTAAAAACTGGTTAATTGCTTTTGTCAATATTCCATTACAGTGTAAATCCACTTACTACTTCAGCAAATTTTTTAAAATAATTTACATTTATTCAATAAGCACACACTTCTATCTAAATGGACTTAAAAATGAGGAAAACCGCAAGCGATTTATCTTAAAGAAGCCACAATATTAGAAGTGTCACTATCTCAAATTTTAATAGTACTTCAGAACAGTGCAAAGCTAAAGAAGCAAAGCTATTGAGAGAAAAGTTTATACACATATACACACACACATATATATACATATATCTAAATTGTTAAATGTAATTATGTTTCCTGCCTACTAGAATTCATTATCATTTAGTATCTCTTGGTAATGAAACAAGCTTGATAGAACAAACCCTTTTGTAAAATAATTAATAACAGTAATCTCATAATAACCATAAATGCATATATATATATATATATATATATATATATATATATATATATATATATATATATATATATATATATATATATATATATATATATATATATATATATATATATGTGTGTGTGTGTGTGTGTGTGTGTGTGTGTGTGTGTGTGTGTTTCTCTCTATAGCTTACAAATAGGATAAAATTGGATATAAGCATTAACACGTCCACTTATTCAAAGAATTACTACTCATAATTGAAATATGTATACAATTTGGAACTAAACTATAGGGGAAAAAATCATTTATCTGTTCTACCTAAAGTATGGCTGACAACAAAGTGAGAGAGTGTGATGAAGGTCTTTGACAACTATTGAGAAAAATAAGAAATGTGCAGTATGAAAGGATTGGGAAGCCATATCCAGATCCATTCTGTACTACTGAAACAACAGCGGAGAGAGAGGAAAAAGTTGTTAAGTGGAGACACAGATCAGGATTACAAAAATTACAGAAAGAATATACTGAAATACATAATTTGCTTTGAAAGTGGAACGGATAATATATAGAGGCATTATAAGATGGAGCATTACTCTACATTTGATAAATACATTCCTGCAACCTGTCATTCTGCTGCCCTCCTGTGGTACATATAACTAGTGTGACATTTGTACTATACTGTACCTTCACATTAAGCTAAGAGAATCATTCAGTAACACTTGTTAACTATTAACTATGACTTTTCCCTCAATAAAGTCATAATTTACTGCTTATTACTAGTTAGTAAGGTAGTTGTAAAGGTTAGGCATTGGACAGGATAAGAGATGTAGAATAAGGTCATGTACAATAAGGCATTAATGTGTGCTTAATTAGCAAATATTGCAATAATATACATGCTAATAAGCAACTAATATGTGTAACCGTAAAATAAAGTGTTACCAATCATTTTATATAATATATATATATATATATATATATATATATATATATATATATATATATATATATATATATATATATATATATATATATATATATATATATATATATATATATATATATATATATATATATATATGTGTGTGTGTGTGTGTGTGTGTGTGTGTGTGTGTGTGTGTGTGTGTGTATCACGTTATGGGGACCAAATGTCTCCGTAAGGATAGGAATACCAGTAAATTGTGACCTTGTGAGGACATCTAAAATTGCCAATAGTTTCCTGTAAGGGTTAGGTTTAGGTGTAGGGTAGGTGTGGGAGAATAACACATACAGTCTGTACAGTATAAAAAACTTTACGCCTATGGACAGTCCTTATAAAATATGAAAAATAAGAAAAAAAACCTTTAATAATGAGAGAAAAATTATAAAAAAAAAATTACCAGTGTCTACATGACATGAAAGCTCGGAGGAAAAATGTTGATAGCTCAGTGCATGTTAATTAATTAGTGGTAAATAAATGGCCTGTCATATACAAGACACTAAGAACAGCCGTGTCTTCTTCTTCCTCTCGGTCAGCACACTGCCGTGACACCAACAGCTTGCCTACCTCATTCACTTCCTGCTTTGGCCACCCAGTTTTCAAAAACATTTGTAAAACCGCTTGCCCACCTCGACCGCCGAAGACCCCAAAGCACTCCTTTACAGGACTTTTACAGAGCGTAGCATGCGAGAGCGACACACATGGCAGGACTCAGTCGGGAGGGAGAGAGAGAGACAGAGAGAGCAGACGACGACTAGAGCACCAAACCGCTCGATTCTAAATATCTTTCCTAATCTATTTCAAATCCCACAGTACTTTTTAGCATGTACACCTCTGGCTGTCGTGCTCAAGAGTGGCCATTTGTTTCAGCACACAAATAATGATGAACAGCTCGTGCTAATTGCAGGTAATGTTAGTATATTGTTTCATGCCAGGTTTTATATGGAGCGTGGTAGAGCAGGTTAAACCAAGCAGGCTGGGAGCAGATCAGGTATCCCTGCGTGCACACACACACACAAACTTCTCAATCTCACCTTCCAGCCATCCATGACCCTCCTACCTCCAGCCCCTCCCCTCCCACACCAGTAATCAGGTAACTCCCACATTAACTGGCAGGGAAACGGGTCATTAATATCTCACTTGTTTCCATCCCTGTTTGCTCTATATATCACTGCCTGGCCGCTCTATTCACATCCATACATTACAACTATTCTCAGAATACTTCATTGTCAGCCCATGGCAGTCTCATTACTTATTAAGATAAGAGGAGAGATGCGGCGGAGAGCTCAGCTTGCTTTAAAAGCTCTTCTTCTCCTCCTCTTCTACCCCTCCTCCTCTTTGATTCTCTCTCACCTTTTTCCTCCTCTCATCTCTCTCTTTCTGGCCACCCACCCCTCCTCCTTCTTTTGATTCACCCATGTTCACTTCGGTTGCCCCTAATAGAAGCTCAACATACTTAAAAGGATTGTTAATCCCGAAAAAATCTAAACCTGGTCATCATTACTCACCCTCGTGTGGTTCCAAACCTGCCTGAGTTACTTTGTACTGTGAAAAAAAAAAAAAACTGGGAGAAATTATGAAGATTGTGCTGGTATCACGCAGCACGGAACGCAGCACATAATCTGCACGAACCATTTTATGATAATTTTGAAGCTTTTGAAGGTTCATTCAAAGAAACTTTAAAAATGTCTTCTTTTTACGTAGCCAGGAAGAAAGTCGGTCATATGGGTTTGGGGCTAAATGACAGTAAGTAAATGATGACAGAATTTTAGTGAAGTAAATGTAATGTTTTGATGTTGTGAGTTAAGAGTGGAGATAAACCATCCCAGAGCATCCCGACCTCTCGCCCTTTAACTGGAGACTCTGAGACTGGAGCCCGCTCATCGGCCACTCACACGCTATAAAACAGCTCATTCTCATAAAGGATGTTACAGCAAATTCATTCCCATTACAATCATTACATCACCATATTCTTTTCCATTTGGTATAGTGGCCATCAATGCAAAATAATTATTGTCGCAATCAGTATTTTTATCTTGCATTACAAAATCTATACAGTATTATATTGAAAAACAAGATAAAACATCATTTATGTCACTGTGCAAAGAGTATGTATTTAAATATAAGGAATAAATGGAGTCAGCTCATTTCAAAAGATTAATATTAAATAAATATCATAACTTTATCTGTCATGAAAAGTTCAAGGCCATTTTTACTACAGATGCCTCCAATGAACCTTACCTTTTTGTGTATTGCTATACGTTTATTTTTCTGACACCATTGAAAAAATGTTTCTCTCATTTTAAGCATTAAAAAAAACTGAAATATATTAATAGTAATAAAAACCGACCCTAGGGTAAGAAAAACTTATGATATATTATCTCAATACAAAGATCTCATGCACTGAATATCTCAATAACAATAGTAAGTCTCAATATTTTTTTACTTACGACAACAAAAAAGGAATTTACATAAACTTTACATCTGTTTAAAAAAAAAAAAAAAAAAAAAAACATGAATAAATCCTACTTTACTAAAATCTACACCGAATGTTAAATGCATTTAAACACAACATAGGTTTGCCTAGAAATATTCACTTTGACCTACATTAATACAGCACCATGACACCGTGTAAATACATACACTCACACAGGCCACAGCAGAGGTCATGATAAGGTCAGGGAACTATCGTGTCTGGCATCCATTTCCTGTGTCCTGTGTCACAAACTGCTTTAATAAAGCGTTCTCGTCTCAAAGACGAGGTCATCTGGGTAAATGTGTGTGTGCTGTCTCTGATTTTATCTGCAGAAGAAGGATGACTACATCACATACAAACTGTCACGATGGTGTAGGTGTGTGTGTGTGTGTGTGCGCAGAGTTAGCCAACTTCATGTTTTTAGTCAAGAGAGCATTCAAGAGAAGTCACATGGCCTGAGATCGGTTAAAATCGAATGCATCATGTCAGGCTTCTGGGGGAGGATTTTTTTTTTTTTTGGATAAATGTAAAGCTGCACTATAATACATCTAAGGTGCTAGTAATACTCTTTGTGTGTTGTGGTTATTGTTTTTCCGATGTATATCATCATGCTACTGTCTTACAATGATTAAAATGTTTAAAGTTACAGGAAATCAGTGATAAAAGAAATGTTTGTTTGATTCAATGAATACAAAAGAGCCATCTGAAAAAAACATTTACAAGTTTTTTTATTTAATTCGATTTACACCTTTCGTCAGTTGATTGTAAATGCGCATACAAAAATACTACGATTTGAATATTTTTGTTTAGTATACGCTAAATACAGTTCACACATTTTAACATGCTCAAATCAAAGACGGCACAGACACTTTTTATTTGCAAAGCCTTATGCAATTTGATTACCACGTCATAGATCCTTAATGTCTCCAACATGGCCCTGCTAGAGCTCCAGGACTGGGTTTAATTACAGGGGGCAGAGCCAAACTTGGTCCCCAGCACAGTGTGCCCACTCTCCGGGAGTCAAACACGTGCCATCCCCTCCTTTACTCTGTTGTTTACCAAATGCCTAACACATCATGGAACCATTTAATCTTGCTTGAGTTGCTTTTTTAAATAACTTTAGAGTATGTGAATAAGTACGAAATTATCAACAACACGGCTCCCCCCAGTGGCAACAACCCTATGAAGAGACCAAAACACTTGATAACCTTGGTATTTTTGGTCCATGAAGAAAACCTTGATGTTACGGTATGTGCATCGCCTAATTGTATACAGAGTGGTTGAACAGAGGTTTTTTATCCTTGCCCTTTCTTATATTATGTTTCATATATATGTATGCATATGTGTGTGTGTATATATACAGACACATGTATGGGTTCCAGATAAACTGTATGATGTGGGGACTAAATGTCTCTACAAGGAACGTAAAATCTGACATTGGGGTTTTGGTCCCCATTTTTGTTGTAAAAATGCAAACTGTGACGTTAGGTTTAGAAGTTGGGTTAGAGAGGATATAGTTTGTAGAGTATAAAATTAAAATATGATGTCTACAGAAAGTTCAAATGAAACATGAACACCCAATGTACATCTCTCTTTTCTTCTTAAATATTTGATTGCTAAGTAAAGTCAAAATGGTTGTTAAAACACGGTTTACCCAGAAATTAAACATTTGTCATCATCGTCATCACCATCATCATCATTATTGTTATTTCAATGCTCTAATCTCCCCTTGCTGTGGAACATAAATATAATTCCTCTTCATACAAAGAAAGTAAAATGGGTCCGGTGTAATTTTGTCTTTAATAATTTGAAAATAAATGAATAAAAAAATCCAGTATTGTCTCTCTACTCAAATTCCTCTTGAAGTAAGAAACCTGTTATAACATAAAATATTAAAGCAGGAGTGACTTCACCACAGAGGGGTGCATTCTTCACCTCTAAAAACACACATACAACTTTCATTAAGGGAATACGCAACACACACTGCAGAGACAGCGTTACACTGATTTATAACAAAAAGGAGTCGTTTTACTCATCCCAGTGCAAGACCAGTTCACTGTAGTCTCTAGTGGTCTTAGAGTTGTGTGTTGAACATCATATGAGAGGTAAGCAGAAACTGCACAGGCTTACAGTGCACTCTGATGCACATTACTCATACACTACCATTATCCTCCATCTCAACGCAGGCCATCCATCACAGCAGGCCAGGGGGCAAGCCCCAAAATTCAACATTTACTATTGGCCTGAGATAGATGAGGAAACATTTCTGTGGCCATACATCAAACACATCAGATTTTAAAACATCCAGCTTCCAGGAAGCCAGTGTCTGGTCTTGATATTACCATTCCTGTAGTGTTACATCACTTAAGATGATATCAGATTGTGGTTTTGGCTTCTTTATCTGATCACTTCGAACGGCTCACTACAAATATAAAGCTTTTCACGTACTAAATGTACAAAAACCCGAACAGCGGGAGGTTTCTTGTATTTCAAGTAATGCGTTCCTGTGTCTGAAATCCAGAGAGAAGGAATGAATGGCCTGAATTGCTGCCGACTGCCTTGTTTTCTAACTTCCGTGTTTTCCAACGCAAACACCAACAAACACAAGAGTCAGAGAGGGCCGCAGTGGAGTGCGGTGGCCACACACAAACACACACAGTGGGTATGTTTGGATGTCTTCCCCCGTTCTGTCAATCCCATGACACACGGTCTGCACATGCCAGCAAGAAGCCAAGCTAAATCAGTGCTGAGGCTGTGCTGCCACCTAGAGGCAACGGCAAGCGTGGCAGCCTGAACCGAGAACAGGAGGCTGAAAAGAAAAAAGATGGAGGGAGGGAGAGAGAGGCTTCCTAGCACCCCTAGGGTATGACATTCATCTCTGTCTTTTTGCCAAATTTGATTTTAAATATTTACAATGCCATAAATCTTGGCTGAAACAAATTACCCGCAAAGTGCTATTGTCTGAGAATTGGCTCGTAAGAAGGATGGCACCTTTAGAGGCTGCATCAATGTTTTATTTGGTGAAATATAAGACTATCAGGTACACAGCCGCCGCACTTTCTTCCTTTAAACAGTAATGATAAAGTAAAGGCTTTAACTTTTTCACGAAGTAAATATAAACCTAAAGACCCGTAATAAACTCACTCTCCATTCCCTCGTGTTACTCTCGTCAAAAGGCGTGCAGGTAGCAGTTTGTATTCATTTCACAATCACCATCACGTGTAAAGTGTGTGAATAACCGATTCCGCTGAAATAGTGTTCTGTAAATGTAAACGTGCATTCAAACTGCTTGTATGCTAGGTAACTTATTATTGTTCAATAAGGTTTACTAAATAAAATGACTTAAGAGACCTTGTGCATAAACAATGATTTTGAAGTTGTTTGATTAAAACTCATAATGATCAAACACGTACTGCATCTCACATTTTTGGCAATTTTATTCAAGTCTGATTCACAGCAGTGATTGAAGAGCAAGCCACTCTCTGCAACACAGTCGATCTATTTTGTCACTCGCCATAAATAACAGTCAAGCTATGTGTAAAAAACAGACACAATCTGTCAAGTAGACTCATTTGCATTTAGAAATATTTGTTCATACCTTATATTATCCATTTTACTTAAATTTAAATTAATCGCTTAACCTACGTGGTTTAAGATCACACTCATTCAAAAAACACCAGCATATTACATCTGTAATAATTTCTGTAACTGCATTTAATTACACTGCTGACTCATCCTTTACACCATAAAACAAACCTTAAACCTACCCATACCAGCAAACCTGCCTAATGCCACCCGCATCCATCAGTAGCAGCAAAGTGCAACAAATTACGAAGACAGTAAGTGCAATGAACTTAAATACAAAAGAAATACTTCAATGCTTCAACAAATTTTGCTGATTATATGATTGGTTGAAAAAATGTGCAAAGCTGTAAACCAAAATAAAAAAAACACTTCACTTAGATTAACACTTTTTCTCTATTAGAAATGATCCGAAATTGTAATTAACAATGTGCAGGTGTCCACATCTCTGATTGGCAGTACACAGAGAATTAGCACCAAATGCACAAAGTAACAGACTGTTGTTTGCCGTTGTTGATCTGAGTATTTAGGGTTGGGTTATTGAATTGTTTCATGGTGTATACAGTAAATGTGCCCAGTAGGCCTAAAACACACAGGAAGCAAAAACATTCTTCCTGATGATAAACAGTTTTAATTAATCTCTTGCCAATTAAAACATGAATAATCCTACCGTCCCTGTGCACTTTGTTTGAAATGTGGGGTTTGGAAAACCTCTCTTCCAGTCTCTCATTAGTTTGAGATCACTTTCCATCTCTAGTAATTGACTGGCCTCGTGAGAAGGGAGATTTGAAATGCAAACGCTGGCAATCAGTCTCCCTAAGGTCAGCATTTAAGCATTTTCACAGAAGGATTCGGGATTAGTGGATTTGTCTGCCTCTTTTGATAACATCCGATCTTGAGGTTTGTTGCTGTGCGCTAGACTAAGGCCACGTACACACCTGAGCCAACATATTAAGGCATAGTTTTATTCCCTCTCTCCTAGCTAAATTAGTTTTTTTTTTTTTTTTTTTCCCTTCACTCTGATGAATTCCTGGAAAGCAACTTTCATGTACACAAGTACCGTTACGTCTTTATTTTCCACATTGTCTGTATACTGAACCCGATACCCAGTTTGTTAAACTACACAATTAAAGCTAAAAAACATCTAAACTCGCTTTAAATGGACTGTGGAAAGCTCACAGACTGCTAATAACACAACTAGATTACAAACATGTTTAAATATTCATGCAGTGTGTGGGAGGAACGGACTTTGATTTGCTATTATTTGTGCCAAACAACACACTGGAGCTTTGCAGGACAAAAGTTATCAAAGGAAATAAATAATTAATAAAAGACAAGTTTCATCGCACATAAACTGTAATAATTTTGACTATTTATGCACTACGGAGCCTACAATTAGAGACGATTACATACACATTACATTTCTCATTTAGTATAAAAAAAAGTCCATTGCAGTTTAACGGTCTGAGAATAAAAAAAAAAAAAAAAAAAAAAAAAACTGTGCCCACACATTCGACAATTTATAAAAGAATAAAAAGAAAAGAAAAAAGGGAAAAACCCTGCCTGACATCTTGTGATACCTGCCGACTACCACTGGGGGAAGCTGTTTGATCAATATTCCTCTGTGACATACCGCATAATGCTCTTATTTATCTCTTAAGGTAAATAACATTTTACAGGGTAATTCAAGTTATGGTTTAAAAGTTGGCTGCCTGTGTGGTTAGTAGAGACATGAAACAAGTTGGTGATTAACAGCTAGAAGAAAAGAGGGGAAAAAAAGGCTGTGGTGAAAAGGGTTGGATATTGTCTGCACCCATAATGCAACTGGCTTGATCAGACTTTGCTGTGAGCAGGGATAAAAAAAAAGGAAGAGGTACTGTCCGATTTCTAGTTTTCACAAACTTAAAACACAGTCTTTGCGTACAAATGAAGAGGAACGCAGGTAACACACAATACAAATTATTAACAATACAAAGTTGTAGGTCTCTGGAAACAGCCTCTCTGTTACAATTACAAAAAAACAACAGTTTCATGAGGTGGCGATTTCATATGAATTTGTCCGATATGAATCATACCAAAAGCATGCAATTTTTTTGTAAAAAGTAAGCATGAAGGTGCACCATGTAAAAGTAAAGAATCTGTGAGATTTATGAGCATCTTTCCAGCGATGGCCCATCAACTGTATGCATTCTGATATGTTTTTTCCAAGCAACACATAAATTGCGAGTTAATGGAAATATTTCCCCTGTCTACTGCCTTTGACAAGTAATCATTCACATTACAAATGTTCCTGAAACAACATTCAGGTCTCATACTTCCAGGGGCCCTGGCCTGCACCGATTGATAAATTGCCACCGAGATGAATGGAAATGTTAGCAGATACAGTAGCTTTCTCCTTTTTTAGACCTACAAGTCGATAAAAGATCATTCCTTTAATAAATCCATACCGTCCTGCTATACGAATGCTCCAACGGTCTAAAATGATAAGCTAACACATGAAATCTGATCTAACAAAGAGACGGATTAAGTCAACTGCTTACGCTGAAACATCTACCTTGATATCAGACCCTAATTAAACGGTTTGCAACTATTTCCCTGCACAATTTATTGAAAGGAGAAAAATCGGCACAAACTAAGGAATCTTACGAACGCGGCCATTTTGGATTTGAAAGCCCATTAGCACTAGATGGCACTGTTGTAGCACACCAGGAAGTGCAGCCCCAGCCTATAGAGACATTGAGCTGATGTCCTCATTCAAACAACAAACATCATTATTCTAATCACAATCCCGTGCTGGGAAATAGGATGGCATGATAATTAATTGTTAGTACATAACTGTGCCAGCAACAGACAGACTGATTGCTTTATTTGGTGAAAGAGGAAAAATGATAAGACATCGTATGAGGCATGTTTACGCTAGATGGAGGATCGGAGTCAGATTTTTAATGGTTTGTTTGTTTCAAGTGTATTATTTAAAGACATTAAGAATGATTGTTTTTTAGCGACGTTTGCGCCTGATACTTGATTCAATTTTTAGTTGTTTATGCACCGTGTTCTGAAACAACATTCCAGCTGCGAAACAGAAAAAGGACCTGCCTTTTAATGAGCAAACAGCAACATATCAAGACTGTTACAGAGTCATTTATTGGCAGAACTTGAAATGTGGTCAAATAAATAATAGAAAATGCTGATGAACAGGAGTGAATGCGGTATCATTTCAACTGTCATATTCATTCACGCACGCTAGCGCTTGCTCATTTTTATAGTCTGCCTCCACGGACCATTTGCTAAAGGCTGTCCAGCAAAAACATTTAAGTAAAAACTCAAGGATACTTAGGAATGGTGCCATTGCTCTTCCAGAGTGATCAACTGAAGAGTCATTTTGCAACATAATTTCAGGAAGACACAGCTTCATTAAATTTTCCTATAAAATATTTGCAATAGCTCATTGGCTCTTGATGGCTATAATAAAGGATATGACTGCCACAAATCGGAAGGCATTAGAATTAATTTTCTCAGTACTTCACAGATGGGAAATGCATTCAGAACAAAGTAAAACCCTCTCTCTATTATTTCTCAAAAGTGTGGATGGTTATATACTACTGTTGTAAAAGCAATATTACTGTAAAGTTGGGACGCACCGATGTCAAAATGAGGACACATATTCAACAAGCAGAAAATTACTTTCATTTTGTAGCAAAAAACTAATAAATGACAGACATAACAGTTCTGTATGTGTTTTATCTAAAAGACAAAACCTAAAAAAAAAAATAAATAAAGGTTTTCAGTAATGTTGCGTTAAATAACAAAAAAAAAACAAAATTATGAACATACTAATTAAAGAATCCTGCAAAAACGCATCATGATTTCAACAAAAATATTATTAAGCAACATACACAACTGAGCATCAAAGCAGAAAAAAAAAAAAAAAAAACACACACACACACACACAGAGTGTGTGTCAGCACTATATTTGTGTGGAATGCAATTTAGCGTGATTATCAGTTGCCCAGCAATACAACTGTGTCATATTTGTCATGTCAATGGACAAAAATCTCTCAAATAAGAAGAGAATTGAGAATTAAGGCAGTTCAAAAGTCAAGTATGGGTAACTAGGTACTAGCAAGGTGTGCCTAAAAAGTGACCGGTGAGTGTGTATCAGTCTGGCAAGAGTGTTACGAAGCCGTTTCAAAGGCTTTGAGACTCCAAAGAACCACAGTGAAAACTACTATCTTCAAATAAAAAGAAGATTGGCACAGTAGTGAACCTTCCCAGAAGTGGTCGGCCTTCGAAAATTCCTACAAGAGCATAACGACAACTCATCCAGCAAACCACAAATGACCCAAGAACAACATTAGACCTCTCTTTCATCAAATAAAGGTCACTGTTAATGACACCACTAATTTTGCCAACTCTCCTCGATGATCTGCAAATCATTTAGGAGAATATTTTTTGGACCGATGAGTCGAAAGTGGAACTGTTTGAAAGACAAATGGCTTCGAAGCCAAATTGCAATAATTGACGCAAACACGGCTTCTGCTCTCTAACAAAAAGAAAATACTATGGAGAACGTCAGATCTTTAGTCTGCTAGTTGAAATTCAAAAGCAGCTAGGTTTTGCGAAAAGACAATGCTCCCAATTATTCCCAAGGCATTGGAGTAAGTTCACCTCTAAATGATAAAAAAGGTTTTGGAGTGGCCTAGTCAAAGTCCTAACTTGAACCAGCTGAAACCTAACCCTTAGCAAAATCAAAATGCTATTCTAAATTTTTTAACTTGCATATTGTTCACCTCAAGACACATAGCAATAAGTACCATCAAAGTAAACCGAGTCAGTTTGGTTGTCATGAGGACTACATTTGAGAGATCAATTAGAGTTCCACATGGGTCATAAATGTTGAATGGCTTTTTTGGGGGGGGCTACGAACTTCTTTGTTGATGCAGGCTGATTTATGGCAGATTTCATTTGAAGATCTTAAGTTATTCACTTTCACAACACTGTAGTGGTGCAGCGGATCACAAAACACAAGGTTCGGATCACACTATAGATTCTGAGTCAAAGATTGGATAATTTTATTACTTAAAAAAAAAAAAATCTTATTTTTGATTAGCAGACAAAACAGAAGTAGATGCTTCTATGCTGCTAAACGCACAGAACTAATACTCGCACACATTCGGTTTCTTAGTCGGCTGTATACGTTAACTTAAGACATGGACATAACCTACTGTGTTTAGTTTGCCAAAAGGCTTCTACAGCTGAATGGTCTTCGCTTGCAATAATGTGTAAATTGGCAAGACAATACACATGTAAAAGACAACTTTGATGACAACTTTTTGATGGTACAACTTCACAGTTAATCTGCAAATCATGTGCATGTCGAACCGCAGGGACTGGTCCGCACAGATTATAGATCATCATCTATGATCCGTCACACCCCTACGGCGCTGTACATACACTTGTCCTTTGATTTCTCAAAAAAAAAAAAACTTAAAAACAGCTGCATCAGTAACACTGTACAAGCAATTCTCATTGGCTATTTATATTGGATCTGAGATATTTTTATTTATTTATTTTTTTAAGTTCAGCTTTCTGCGGTCTCGGAGTCAGTGAAAATAGATAAAAGAGAGCGGGAGTCTGTCCCACTGTGACGACCAGCTCCACAAGAACCACCTACAGCTTAAAACACCACAGAGATGCCACGGTACAGCCAAAAGTCACTCTAACTAAACAGATTTCCAACACTGAACAACAGGCGAGAAAGGCTAGGGTTATGTCCACAATGAGTATGTGGTTTTGTGTGCACGTGCGAATGTCAGTAGTCTGGTAAATTGATTGTGACCTGCACATGACCCCTAGCAATGTTCATTAAATCCGTAAAGAGGTGCGTGTTCGAGAAAAAGAGAGATAGAGAGGGGTCAAGAGTGTTTGGTGTGTGTCAAATAGATCCAGCTTCTACGAGTCACCGAATATTCAGTGCTTCAATTAAAAAAAAACTACATGGACCCCTACAGCCTTACCAACATGATCCCAGTAAAAAGCAAAGATAGCGAGTCTTTGATAATAAGCTGAGCTGTGTAATGATTACATTATAGAGTTGGCTGCTCTGATATGAATAATTATATCCATATGACATACAAAAGGCGACGTGATGCTCAAAGGCTGAAGTCAGATGTACCACCGTCACCCCCGTGACCCCGATGACCAGCATTACCATGTTAACCATGTTCTCAAGGGTCAATTAATGAGGAGTGTGATCTGTTGGGATACAACGTCATTACAGAGATCGTATACGTGCACACAACCCAATTATAGAAGCTCTGAGAGCACATTTACATGCACATAAAATACGTAAGAAAGATTTAAGATTTAGGCAAATACACACCAACGCATGCACACAAAAGGCCCCCGATATGGAGCATGGTCACGTTAACCTAATTCAAAGTGATGTGTGGTTAATTCGTTTCTGGGAAATGACCCTGCATGCAAACACACACCATATGTATGACCTTCATAATTCTTGTTTGTAAAAATGTATCGGTAAAGAAAACCAAATAAACTGTACAGATAAAATCATGTTTAGTATAATATTATATTTATACACACACATACAAATCTTTCACATATATTTATTATTATATTACGTATATTTATCATATACACATACTGAAGTATATTTTAAATGTTTACATTATTATAACGTATGGTTATAATAAGATGTTAGACTAGGAGAAAAAAAAATACAAGTTTTACAGATTAATTCAAATGTCATGTTTTGCCATACTCCATTTCGTTATTTAAAAAAATAATTTGTTTTTATTGAGTTTTTTAGTGTTAGTTGAATTAATGAAATCTGTGAAAATTGCTAAAAACCTGTTTAACAAATTAACTCTTCATATTATGTATGTGTGTGTATATTATACATATATACACTTACACGAGTACAGATGCAAACGGCTCTAAAAGCCGTTCTCCACACATATTTTCACCAAGAATTTTTACTTCAAATGCACTAAATGCCAGCCTCAAGCCATTTAGAAGTACCAGCACTTACACAAAAACTTATACTAAGAAGCCAGAAAGAAATGTTCATTTTAAAGAACAACGTTAGATGTACTGTACTTTTTGCATCTGAACTCATAAATATTACATTAGTATGTTTGATCAATATTTTTTTCCTTCATATTTTATATGCAAATAGTTAATATGAACTGAATTGGTGAAAAAAAAAACTAAAAGCACAAAAAAAAAGGTTTTTTGTCTCTTGCACCCAGCCCTAGCTAAATTTATAACTATTTGAAGTAAAAAAAAATTATAGAACTAAAAGATAAATGACATGTGTGCCATTCTAAATACTCCATGCACTTCTCTTCCTTCCATCTCTATCTTAATCTCTCTCATAGTCACCCACAGAGACCTCAAGATTAAGAGGTCAGGAACATAACTGTTCTGTTATCCATCTATGTACTCTACTGTAAGATGTCACTGTCATTTAGAGGGTCTAGACCCAATGAAAGTAGTGCTAAAGAGCAATGACTATCATTAACAAGGGGTTAAGATTTGGCTCATTAGCATGGGCTAGTTAGCCCTGCTGGTAAATGCCATAATTACTGTAGTCTTGGAACAAACACCATCTTTTTTTGTTGAATCAAGCATTTCACTACATTAAAAGTATATGTTTCAGCAGTGACAGGTTATTTTTTGTAGAGCTCCCGGTTATGTTTTTGCTCCCTTTGTTGCATTTGATGTCAGCTCAGAATAGTAACTATAAGGGCTTAAAAACTATTTTAATTGTAAAAATATCAAAGTGTGCACAACCAACATTGATGGAAGATCTGCGTCAGTCAAGCAGCTACCCTCGAAATCAAGAGAAATGCTAACAGATGTCTTTTTGTGGATATTGTGGAGTTTCTTGTTTATTCCTCCCTTTAATGTGATCTAGTAAGACATGGCAGGACCTTTTTATTTAGTTGGTTTCTTAAATAAAAATCTATCAAATAATATAAAAGGCTCATTTTATAACGTACAATCAACTAGCGTTCCAAAAATACCCGTGTTGTCTATTTTGTTTTTGATTATTCACTTCCAACACGATGTAGACCAACTGACAGGCATACTAAAGAGACAAAACAGAATAAGCTACAATTTATCAGCACCTTTCATGTTTCGGTGAGACAAATTACAACAACTGAACTGAGTAAAATCTATTACCCAGGTTTAACATTTGCATGTGAATACAATAAACATGATGCAAATGTAAAAAGATGCTACTCACAGCACATTATGTTGCTCCATTTGCATTGCATTAGTGTTTAGAGCACTCAGACGGCTGTTCTCCATTCGTCACTCATGTCTGTCCCATTAAAATGGAACTGGGACAAGCCAACAGTCCTTAATGTACAGCAGCAGAGGACAGAACAGGAGGACAGGACATATTTCATGTGATCTGTGGTTAACTATCTGTGCACTGCATGATATGGAATAAGAGTATATACTCTAGTGTAAATGGATCACACATTCGTTACCCTCAGAGAGGCCAGTTATACTTAGATATCATTTTTAAATTCATTAAACGCTCAAAGAGACAGGATGTTCGTTATGTTTGCATTCAATTTGTCAAAATGATTCTAACTTCTTCGCTAAAACTAAGTCGACGCGAATGCACACGCCAGTATAAACCATTCTACTTCAAGAAAATAAAAAAAAGTCAAACTTGCTGAAGTGTAGCACAAAGCTTAAATCGCAGACCCATGCCAATTCCACAAAGTAATGTAGTGTGGAATTTTGCAGTTTTCGAACAGCGAAGCTCACAAATCTAAATCTGGTGTCATGAATTATTGAAGACTCTTTATGGAGCTTTCTCCGCTGCTGAATATGAAGCTCTGTACAAGCCTGAGATCAAACACAACCTTGGCTAGTAAGAGTTAAATGTAATGCTAAAAGTAGTTTCTACTAAAAAAGCTCTCACTGGTGTGCAGTCAGGTTTAATGAAAAATGAACTTGCCAGGGTAAAGGGTGTCAAAGTGTGAGGACAAGGCACAAAGACTACGCCCTCTTGAGATGGTCAGTGTTAGTATCGTCCACGGCAACCACCTCTATGAGAAACTACACAGGGAAATGAAAAAGGTAACAGGATGAGATTAGATGACAAGTTGATGTCTAGATGGATTTTTCTCCACTCAAACAGTCAGGAAAATGGAGTCTGTTGTATTATCAGCCATCAGGAAACACAATATGAGAATTGGCCTCTTATGAGCCCTGAGGTAATGTAGCAACACCAGAGCTCCAACAGTGTAAGGGGTCTACGACAAAACTCTTCAACCATGTACAGAAACACAGTTAATGACAGGCAACCGATGGGGAGGCATTCATAACTCGAATCATCCAACAAAGCCGACGATTCCTCCTCCGGCTTTCCTTGCATTCACGCTGACCTTCACTTGTGTTGACCATAAACCATTTAAATAAAATATTAAGCTGTTTTAATTGATTCGCTCTCATTTATGTTAGTCTTACATGCATTCATTGTAAATTCAAGTCGGTTTACCATAAAGTTAGCTCTCAGCATTGCTTTCAATTTTATTCAACCTCTCTCACCCCAGTTGTTGAGGTGATACAGCTGAATTGCGTCAGTGTAGAAGCAATTTTAAAACGTATAATGAGAATCAAGAAAAGGTGAAAGTGTTTTTGCTTCCAAAACAGATAAAGCCTGAAGCCAGATTTAACCGTTTTTTTTTTTCTTCAGAGAAAAATATTTCTCCCAGTGTGCAAAACATTTAAAACAGCTATATATTAAAGGGGAACAAAGCCAGTAATTTATTTTTTGCAGAATCTTCACTAGAGTGAATGTGTCTATAAAATTCAGAGAGAAAAGTAGGTTGCTAAAATGCACTTAATTTGGCATGATAGATTGGGTGCACGCTTCAGTGACTGTAATTGAATCTGTGACCTATTTCCTCAGAAGAAAATTGTCTCTTGGGTTTGTTTTTTCCATACATTTCAATGGAACTCAATAGACTGTCTTCAGATTTGTACATTTACAGCCTAGTGTTAATAATTCTCCTTGTACTGCGTACGTAAAGCAATTGATCTCGGTTCAATCATTCTTGCCTTAATGAAATAGATGTACATTTACGAAGATGGCATATTTTTAAGAATGGCATCTTGCATGATTGATTTTAATCAAATCCTTGTCACTGTAATCACAACAACATGATTACAATTAATCAATAATTCAGCTGCAGTAACCTGAAATACATCAAAATCACACTGCAGTCTACAGTCTAGATGCTTCTCGTTCATTTTTTTCTGCCTTTTCCTTTGGGCTTGGGTACAGTCTGATTTTAGTAAGTGTCACAGCTAGCAAAAAAAATCATGTACAGACGCTTTTTGGCTCAGAGTCTGATTCACTTGTATTTGCCAGGAACAACAGTAAAGTACATTTTCCCCCCTCTACTGAAGTCAATAATCTAATTCGGATGTTTCACCATCCAAAACAATCAATGCTCTCCATATTTAACTTACGGTCAGAACACAATCGTGGTCCTTCAGAGCATGAGGGAAATAGAGAGGGTAGCAGGTAATGAAAAGACATGTTTGGCATTTAGTCTGCGCTGTCAGCTGAAATCGTTGCAGAAATAAATGCTTGCAGAAACAGATGTTGTGCAGACGTCTAACAAAAATCAGCCGCAAATCAGCACAAAAAAACATGAATGAGTGAGCTGATGAAAGGATGGATTCTATTTCTCTTGCCTGCCAAAAACTAAGTAGATTAAAAAGATATCCAATTCTTGAAACAGCTCGAGACGTTAAAAAAGTGAGAAATAAAATTGTGTTGACATTAGCAAAGTTGAGAACAGAAGACATTGCCTGGCATTCAAAAAATGGTTCATTTATAAGCATTCCACACTCAATATGACCATGCGTAGATACATAAATTAGCAATTCCTATTTTCAAGTTTGTTAATCCATCCATACAGGGATACACTGGAATTAGAGGTGGCCAATCCCAGCTAACCATAATACATGGCACAACGTAACTCTGCAACCAAACTTTTGTTGTGACAACCGGAAAAGTGAAGTTCCCCGATACGTTGCTACAATGTAACTTGGTGACGTTGCTAGTTAGCAATCATGATGTTGTGACAAAGTCATGTAATAGGTTGATAATAAAATTACGTGCAAAAATACAAATAAATACATAAATTAATTAAAAAAACGTAATCTTCGAATTTAACCTTATAAAGGCAGGGTGATTTGGTTCGAAAACATATTTCAATATGTTGGTTCACATTCCGATCACTACGTTAAGAGTTCTAAATGTATTTAAAACTGCTGTGAAAGGCATAGGACCATAAAATGTTCGACCAACCAGATTATTCGGTCCGAATGTATTTGTACACTGTTTGATCAACATGTGTTTTGGAGGAGTGGCTTTTCAGCGTGATTATGCAGGGAAGGTGGCATCTTGCCTTCAAAGCTAGTTTGCTATTACTAACTTTTCTGAAAGTTGCCTACCCTAACTTTAAAGTTGAGTAAGTGAATCAGCCAAGAGCAGTGTGTATGTCGCAATAATCAACATGTATTGATTTATCACATAATATACATATACATGACCTCAATAATTTATGGTTATGCAATATATTGCCCATTATATTTATATATAAATACTCATTTCCTTAAAAGTTATTAAGGTATCTAATACATTTTAAGAATTAAATGTTTGTTGTCAATTAAAAGTGTGTAGGCCTTTTTGAATTATTATGCTGTTAATGGGGCAATATATCACTCAACAAAAAGCGGTTTATCGTGACAGGCCTATCTGTAGACTTCACTATTCTCACAGAAGTAAAGTAAATCTCTGTAGCCATGTTCCAACATCTAGCAGAAAGCCTTCCCAGAATGATGAAAGCTGTACTAGCAGCAAATAAAAAAAAAAAACACCTCCCTATATTTTATGTCCACAGATTTGAAAAAAAAATATTCAGCATGCACATATGGGGGAGGTGTTTATGGTGCACAGACTTTTGAGCCTCAAAAACGCCCAAATGTATGAACAACAAACAAGATTCCATATTTTTCAAAGCATTATTTCTAGCCACAAATTGAGCGTTACGTGTATTGTAAATGTATTTTAAGACCCAAAATTCAACCTCAGAAGAGACTTCGGCATTTTGCGATGCATTTAGGCTACTTACAGAGCATTCAGGGCATATTCTATCAGTTTGTGTGCTTCAGAGTGAATGACATTGATATTGCTAGCGCCATTCAACGCTAGCAGAGCTACAGAAAACACAACAAAAAGGAGTGTGCCGATACGTGTATCGGCCGGTTCACAGGCATTTTCCAAATCA
Organism: Puntigrus tetrazona; assembly: GCF_018831695.1. NCBI lineage: Eukaryota > Metazoa > Chordata > Actinopteri > Cypriniformes > Cyprinidae > Puntigrus > Puntigrus tetrazona. The sequence continues at coordinate 21,240,935 of NC_056705.1, read as the reverse complement.
AAGTGATCATGCTTATCCCCTTGTTAGTGGGGACTTTGAAATGCTCAGGGCATGTGCAAGCATCCATAGTTTTCTCATGAGACCAGACAGCAAACAGTAGTGCATTAACTTACTTTTTTACCAATCTGTATTTAATTCTATACAATTTCTGCTCACACATGCATTTTTTTTTTTTTTTGGTAATTCCATTGCTGTTGTCTATACATAAAAATAATACCACCAGCACCCTTATTAGAATGAGCATTAATTGTAGTATCATTTAAGCTGGTGTCAGACTAGCCGACTCAACACTGACTGCTGTTGCCGAAATCTCACCCTCCTCTTACGAGATCTGTCACACTCAACGATTAAGAATGGAACAGAGGTGAAAGATTTAACGACTGCCTCTGACATTTCTCTCCAATTCCCTGTCATGTACTGCAACACCCCATTTTGGCAGCAAATCAACGTGACACTCGCCAAAATAAGAACAGGAGCACTGTGCGAACATAAACAATTGTGATAGACTGAATTAGGATGCAATTCATGGAGTGATTTAACCTTGTAAGCGTGCGATGCCGTGTTCTTTTGGCCTTACAGATCATTACATAGAACAGTTTCCCAAAGTTCACACACAAATAGGGCCTATATATAATATCTCCGATCTCAGTGTATTTGTGACTCCTTTAGTCATCAGCCATTCCAGTGACAAAAACTAGCTTTGTCAGCTCAGAAACCTAATGTTTAATAGTTAAGTGATACATATACGTATAGGTATTCTGTGTTATACTTATTAACTTAACAGCCCATGCAAACAAGTGTTACGAGAACTAGTTATAATTGTGATTGTAGACAGTGGCGCCTCCAGGATTTTTTTATGGGGTGGCGGAAAGGGGACAGTAAAATATTAGGGTGGCACTATGGCAATGGTGCAACAAAACCGTACAAACGCTGGACATCCACACAGCGCACCACGTACACCTCCGTGTAACAATGTGCTTGATACAGCTGTCATCAAATAATAAAGCACTCACCTGTCCATGAGCATGGCACGTCCCTTTACTCGTATTAAAAACACGGCCAACAAAATAACTTATGTTTGGTGCTAGCTGTTAGCCACTCTTAGCAATCTTTAAAATGGCGAATAAAAACTTTGCCGGCCAGCGAAATCAGTTTAGGTCTTCCTTTCTTAGTTGTTGTCTTTAGAAAAGGCATTTTTTACTAGATAGGCAACAAGCTCTGTTGTAGGCGCCGATGACTGCGGCTGTCATTTACTTTTCATTGAATTTCACTTTAGTTTCTCGGAAATCCGTGACTAAAAAGGCGCGCTGGGCACGTGGCAGTACCCAGGGGGCGGGCTGTTATTGAACGTCAAACTTTGATTGGTTGATGATTCTGTCACTATCGTTCATAACTCAGATGTGACATCTTTCAACAAAAGGGATGCAATAGGTGTTGACAGGTTTGTAGGTGTGCTCGACTTGAGGCGGCGCTGCAGTGACCGATCGGTGTTGATGTACTTTGATGTCAAACCTACTATCTGTAGATCTGGCCGCAGTTCTTTTGTCTGCCCTCACCGTTAGGTCGATGGCACTGTCGTGTAATAATCGTGCTTTTGTAAAATAAAGAAGAGCATACCTGTTCAAACATGTAAACGAGTCAGTAAGCCAAGTGCATGTGACCAGCGTTCAGCTCCAGCTTCTTCATTTTCTATTCACTCAAAGCCCGAGGCCATTGTTGAGCTGTTATGGCTATGAAATGTTCGTCCAATTTGATAGGACGTCCTACCTGCCTGTCAACCTATGTATTTGCGCGCCTCCGCCGCAGACCGAGGGGCGTGTCTATTCTAGTAGGCGGAGCCAGAGGGTGTTTAGCCAGGTAAAATCACAATAACTGACATGTAAATAAACAGCAATAAGGTGATTAACATTATTAAGGTGGGTGTGCAATTTGCAGATAAACATGATGTAGTAATGTAAAGCCTAATTAAGTTATTATTATGAAGAATATTATGGGATGTAAATATAAAAATTACTTTGTATGTTGTTAAAAGAATCATTTTAATTGTGTGAAGAAATATTTCATATATCAAAATAAACAGACAATAGTTCAAAGTTATTGTTTTGAACAAGTATGAGCTTAAATATTATGTATCTAAAGCCTCTTTTCCACTATCGGGCCAATCGGTTCTATGAACTGTCAGGTACGGTTCCGCTTGTGTTTCCCTGTGAGCCTGGAACGGGCACGGCATGATTACAGACCGTTCCCGCAGTTGAAAATGAAACCGTAACTGTACTGACTGGCACAGATCAGCGCAGAATGGTGTTTTTTGAAACTTGAACCACATAAACACATTGCATTACACCAAATACACAAAATAATGTTGTTTTTAGCAACATCACATGACCCCTTTAACTGTATAAATAACCTACTATAACAACACAGTCTAAATTCATATTAATTTGCTGAACTAATCACATAAACAACAGTAAAATTAGCAGCCGTCTCATTTAAATGTGAAAAATGCTGGAAAAACTAAAGTGGGTCTCTGCTTAGCCAATTTAACTAGAATGAGAATGTTTTCCCCTTCCTCTGATAGCTCCACACTGTTTATCATCGGGAGTTCAATTGCCTCTGTCTCTCCATTGCTTTTCTGTGTTATCCATATCAGACTAATGAGTTCCTCGTCATTTCTGTTCTAATTAATGCTCCTTATTATCCTTAATTAATTGTAGCCAAAGCTTGTTCCATCTGCTAAGTTGTGAGAAAAGTAAAATTAGGTCAGCGTTAAAAGGACCAGAGTGGTACGCAGGGGCTCCGTATCATTAGTCTCACTCATTTGTTCACAAGAGGAACACATTGTAAATGTTTGCTCAGTAATGCGTTTTGCATGCCAATGAAGTTCTGTTGATGGTGTGCGCTAACTTTACAATGACTATGCAGAGGGAATTGTCACCGAAAGTAATGCTCGGAAATTATTAATATATGCAAAAGGACGTTCATAGAATGGGACTTGAGAATCTCTTTTATATTTGCATCATTCAATGCCACTTACCCTTTCAAAAATAAACCTGCTGTGAAAAATATTCACTGTACAAAAAAAAGTGTGACAAAAACCCTCGGGCTCCTTTATTCTTGTTTTGAACATATTTTGTTGCTTTTTATTAGTACTCTCAGGGGTATTAAATGTCTGATTGTAAAAGAGCAAAAATGATACATGAATCCAGCCCCCCCCACCACCTTCCTCCACCCCGACGCCACAATTATACTGATTACAGCCGTACTGACTCTCATTCAGTAATCATGCCTAGGGGTGGATTTAACACATATCAGCCCCTCTAATCCTTAAACAACTCTAAGATGGCTGTTTTCAACCCTGTCCTAAGTGATTACAGGCACAGAGCTAATTTCAATGTATCTATGGGTTTTTTAAATATGTATAGACCCGCATGATTCCATAAAAAGAAACATTTTCCATTTACATAAAAATGTTGCTCACCTCAGAAACAAATCAAAATTCTGCTCCCTACTGCAAGTATTTAACTGTAACCTCACAATATTAATTTTCTCAATTTCTTTATGTGATGCTTTATTAGATTCTTAAAAAAAATGGTTGGCATTGTTGGTTTCGCAAAGGCTTTTTACCCATCCATGCAAAAGTTTCTTTATAGTGGAGAAAGCTTCTTTAGATTATTAAAATTTTCTTCACATTAAGAACAAGAAAATGTTCACTGATAGGTTCTTTGGGGATCGCTGTGGAACCTTTATTTTTTAGGAGTGTGTTATATGTCTATTTAGCATCCTGCATAACAGGCATAGATAGAGGGTTCTGAAAATGAAACCAACTTGCTCTATACTAGTCAAGTGTAAAATGCAGCGATTTGATTGATCTATATGGATACTTCGGGCCTTTTTGATGCAATTTCTTGTGAAAGTGTGTCTTTTGAATAGCAGGAATGTGTTGAATAGGAATAGGAAATGAAACGGGAAGCCAAAGATTTGCCCACAGGAATCAAGCCGGACAGCTTACACATAAAACCTGGCTTCCTCTCTTTCACACCCCCTGAACAAAACAAAGCAATCTAGACATAATCTTACACTTGACTTGTGCTTTTCATGAAAACTCTTGTACTCATCTTAATAGAAATTCCAGCGCTAAGGATTGGAAATGCGTTTGTGTCACCATTCCCTCAAACAACAGATTGTCAAAATGATTTCCATCAGGAAGTGCAATAAACCAGACTGTTGCTAAGGAATAATCTGTGTGTCTCTTCTGGGAAGGACTGTTGTTTGAGCACAAAGAGAAGTATCTAAGGAGTGGGTCTCGTAAAGGCCCACAATTATTATTATAGCCATCCGACTTCAGCCATTGCAATCCGCAGGAAGAGTTTTGGCTGCTAAATCAAAACCAGCATTTTGATACAAGGCCGCATTCAGTGCCTTATACAATGATCCTAAAACCTGGTCATTGGTCCCTTGGCTTCTTTGCTCATTGTGTCTCTGTGGTGAGAGATGAAATCAGGATGGACCGCATGCTGACATGTTGCAACCTATAATGATGTCTATGCAGGAGCGACGGTGTAAATGACTGTTCTGCTGTCCAGCTGTTTGTCTTTCATTTTCAACCCATATCCTCTGAAATGCCAGGGCGATGTTTATTCACAGTGGGGAATGTAGAGCCTTTATTAGAAAAAGGCAAATGGGAGCCTCAAAATACTGCAAAATAATGGCAAACTGGCTGGAGAGCATTTTTGTTACTATGAGCTATTTTATCACATAAAGCACTCCCAGCTGACCAAAAGCTCACCAAGGCAATAATTCACAAAATACGGGAGTCATTGATAATAGGAATGAGCACAAAGTGAAGGCTGAAAATATTGTTGGGCAAATCTTTAATACGCAACTGTTTGATAGCGTGAGAAGAAATAAACAGCTACTGTGCATTTGTACAGATAAATTCTTAAATGATCATAAGTGATTATCTTCATTTTCCAGTCCTGAGAGAAAAATGTGGTAGTACAGAGCCAGGATTTAGATCAAATCCCTAAACAGAGGCAGAGAAGGCTGACAGCTGCCTGTATTAATAACCATGTTTACCTAGACTCAGCTAATTGTTTGGATGCTCTGGGATTAGCCACCACATTTACCAACAGCTTCACAGATACGGCAGTCCCCAAAGGTCTCTTAAAAGACCTGCGCACAGCATAAACAAATGAGAAAAAACACTGCAGCCAATTACAGATACAAGTCAATATAAAATAGATGATTTAAAAAAAAAAATGCATACGTGTTCTATACTGCCTGCTATATTTAGGATGTTAGTATTTGACAAATTATAAACAGCATAACACTATCAGCAAACGACCACCATTATTTTAGTATGTGCACATTAAGTACAAATCTGAATATAAATCATTTTACATTAACTCAAAAAAAAAAATATTAGCATCATTTATTAATGAAATCATGTTCAGCTGTTGAGGGAACAGATGCAGAAATATTCTTACAAAGTATTCACTCAAAATTCGCCTAAAGAATATTAAAACTTTTATTTGTTTGTTTTTGATTTTATTTATTTGTTCATTCACTATGCAAACGTCAAGGGAATACTTCATTATATAATATAATCCAAAAAATGACGTTACCTTGAATGTTCTCTGAACTTTTTGAAACAACTCATCTAACATTTAAAAAATGCTGGATGAATGTCCAAATCAAATGTTCCAGAAGTGAAACATTCCGTGAGCATTAGCACAAACAGTCCATTAACATTACTCAAAGAACAACTGTTCATATTTTGTTTAGACAACCTTTCCAGAGCATACCAATGTTCTGCACGTTTTATGTCGGATGGGTCGATATGATGTCCAAATCACTACTATGTTGCAAAACATTTTAGTATCAAAATGTACAATACATTTTTTTTTGTATACTGAAAATTTTGGCAATCATCAGTCAGAACACTAAAATAGCATAAAGGAGCACAGAGCATAAATGTACACACATGAAAACTGCTTTCTTGCTCCTTTGTTGTTGTCTCTCCTTCTCTGTTACCTGACAAGGCCGTTCCAATTAAACCCTGCTGAATGGTAAACACTTTCGGCTCTGGCTACAAAGCACAGAACATCTTACAATGTCAATGTCAATGTTCTCTCAACAGATTGGTGCAGACAGAGTGAGGGTTACAAGAACGAGATCACAGTTTTTTTCTTTATAAAAATGCTAATCCTTATCAAGAGGAACATGCTACGTTATTTAAACTATTATAAATTGTGTGCATACAATTCATTTGCATAGGTTAATTAAAACCTGTGTCCTGCGTTTAAATTCCATTGATTGCTGTGATAGGAATAATAATGAAGACTAAATTAGTTTAAATTCTGTTAACAGCACTTCGGGCCTCACAAGTAAATGTTTTCCCAAACACACATAGAGATACTGTATGCTGAAGTGTTTTATATGCATCGTGATTACTAAAAGACACAAAGGAGAATGTTTTTGGATTAAAATGACAGAGATGGAATTTTCTTTACATGGTCAGCATTACAGTGCATATGCATTTCCACTGAAAAAGAACAAAATGATATATATAAGCACAAAGCGTAACGCACAGCAGCATGTCACAAGTCTTTTGAAAATGCCTGTGATAGCCCATGGGGAAAGAAAAAGGACACCATTGTTCATCATTTCCCTCAACATTTACATCCTGTTTTTAGAGGAACACAATGGTGTCCTGCCTCTAATAAGTGTCCTTGGAATTAGGTATAAACAATATCAGATATACAAGTCAAGGCAAAAAATAAACACAGCGCACACCAGGCTTGCAATTACATTTCCATTTCTCTCATTTTCAGCTGAATACACTACTGACAGTAGTCTGCATGCATATGCTAATGCAGATTTGCAGATACAGATTCTACCAATAATATGCAAGCAATAAACCGTGATTTATAGATGTGCTACTCTCAAAAGATTAGCAACCCAACATCAGAAAATAAAAGTGTTAATATTAGTATTCCTTGCAGGCTGTGATATTGTCTTTTTCCGAACTCAGTCAGAAGCTGAAAATGGGTTTAAACTCCATCGACTATGTCGCCTATGTGTTCAATAGGAGTTATTATTATTTAATTGGGATGATTATTGTGAACATGAACAAAAATACCAGATTATTCATTTAAATGGAGCCTGAACGAATAAACGAGTAAATGATCTTCTGTTTGAAGTGTTTTTCATAAAAGGCTTCAGTAAAACTTTGATGAGAAGATTGCTATTACAAGCATGCTGTCAATCTGGCAACCGCACAGTAAAATGTCTTTTTCTCATTTTTGCATGTTGACAGAGCAACTGGTGAGTGACCTAGTTTCTCTAAATCTTAAGAGAGAGGAGGGAAAAATCCTTTGAACTGTACCAACACCCAGTGCTTATATGCGAGAAAGAAAGATCTAGTGAAGTCCCAGAAGTATATGAGTGATTTATACAATCATTTGTAAGTTTTATTTTTGGGATAACATTGTGTTTCTAAGATATTGCAGTTACAATTATGTAATGATTGAAATGCGTCTAATAGAATAGTCTGTAGAAATTTTTTGTTAATAAAGACAACAATAGCTGCAGCCTGCTTTCATGACAGCCACAAGAAATAAAAAAGAAAATTATGTTTAACAAGTCGGTATTTGATGCTGAATGCACTGATGAAATGAAATGTTGCAAATTACACTAATGATATAAGCTTGGCTGACTTTTTTTTATTTTTAACTAACTAGTTCATCACGATAACACGCTTGCTTAAAGGAAAATGTGTCACATGCAACAAAAACATTGTGTTAATAATTATATTATATATAATTATATTATAAATATAATATTATAATAATTATATATTATGATAAATAAACGATTAAAGGAATTAAAAAAAAAAAAAAAAAAAGATGTTCAAAATGTTGATGCAAGGATTTGTTTCTCACGAGCACATTGTTTTTGCTTTACCAGAAGCTGATAGACTGGAGGGATGTTAATTACGTGTAGATTATTATTGCCAAGTAATTCAAGCAACAATAAAGCACTATATAGTGACATGTTTTCAAACAGCTGTTCGATTTCTCCTTCTGATGGCACCCATTGGTGAAAAAGCAATGTAATGCTAAACTTCCTCTTTATTTTTGAATGGCCTGAGGGTGAGTACATTTTCAGCAATTTTCGTATCCTTTGGTAAACGACTCCTTTAAGGTTGCCATTTCACAAATAGCCATGATTATATATTACTTGCCCTAGTTTTCCTGTTCTAAAATAAACCTCCTCATTGAACAGATGCTTATATTTTAGGCAGCTGTCAAGACAGCACTGAGCACAACTCTAAAATGTGTAATTGAGCTGCAGTTGTGCTCGTCAGGAGAAAAATACACCTGTCATGCCTTCTCAGCTAAAATATATCGATAAAGACCTGGCATTTGTCTGTTTGTCTTTCCCCATCTCTTTCTCTCCTTCTATCTTGTATCGCAGAAATGATTTGAACTTAGCGGCAGAGCCTAAGGCAAAGGAGACTCAGCTGGAGTCTTTTTCCTGTTCTATCCAGTGTTCTATCAGTTAAATAGCAATCCTTCAGCCGGCCCTATCTAAAGCTGTTTGTCTGCCCCAGGGCCTCTGCAGCACAACAGCCTGCAGTAATAGGAGTGATCACACACTGCCATTTAAAGAGAGACATGCAACAGGCTTGTGTCAGTATGTCTTTGTTACTTTGTCTGTCTGACTCAATATCAGGCGATATTGTCTTTAATTACACGTCTGCTCATCAAGTTGAAAGAGATATTTACATTTCTGCCTCTGCTGGCTTTCAAGTTTTGCAAAAAGCGCATGTACTAAGATTCCTTTGTGCCTTTCCATCATGTCTGAGTCAATCAGAACTGGGCAGCTGAGGGCATTATTTTATTCTGAAAAGACATTTACTGCGGCAAGGATGTGGAAGCAATGATTTTTTTTGAAGGTTATTAAAATTGAAAATCACTTGGTGCTTCTGTCTCAAAATGTCAAATGTTTAATTTACCAGTTCTAAAAAAAACCTGTTCAGACATTTTGTAATACAAAAGTAAATACATTAATAACTAATATTTTAAAGCAAAACCTATTCATATTCTGATGGACAAGGACAGTTCTATTTTTCTAATTTATGCAAATACAGTTTTTATCTTGTAATCTAATGAGCAATGACTTAATGTTGTCATATTTCGAGGAATGGAATTCTCCTTGATCTTTGGAGATAAAAGGCTTTAAAATCATACTGCAACTCTGAGAACTCAAATATTCTCCCCAGTGCAAAAAAGAGTGTTTGAAATCTGCTAAATCAGCTCCTTTAGAATTCCTTGCATTAGTTTTAAAAGCATGGCAGAATAAGTGGCCAGTTTATGAAAAATTATATTGAGGGGAAAAATTGTCAAGAACATAAATTTATACTTGTATATACATGGTTATTATCTTATATCTCTGTATGTGACTATATATATATATATATATATATATATATATATATATATATATATATATATATATATATATATATATATATATATATATATAAAAAAAAAAGTACACAGAATGGACCTCTTCCATCAATAACCAGGCTAACATCCTGCATCCCATCAGCCATCCCCTGGGACTACTGCTAATGTGCCAAAGCAGCTCAAGTTCACAAACAACAAAGAGCATGTACATAGGCCACCTGCTGCTGCTTCACAATAGCGTTAGCTATTGTGGCTTTAGCAGGTCACTCGAACAACAAGATGTAATCCACTGAAATTTGACTCTGTGTTTTCCATAAGGAACTTCATCAATAATGAAGGATCACTCATCAGCACAAACTTTTATTAGAGAAATATCTTTCACTGCCTCTTTGCAGCACCATTAAAGGGATTAAAGCAAATGATGAATGTTTAAGGTATTACATTATTTAAGATTTAATTTTGTCAGCCTGATGTCTTAAAATCATCTAAATTGACTGATATAAAATGTTTATCCTTTATTGACCTATTTTATATGCAATGTGTGTATTTTAAAAAGACATTGTATCATTGCTTGTATAGTCACATTAGAATCATTTTACAGAAAATATTGTTATATAAATATAAATATATTCCAAAAAAACGTATTTTCCTGTAAAGATGCTTTGCAGTGATTTGTATCATAAAAAGCGTTATACAAATAAACTTGAATAGAACTTGAATTGAATTGAACCATAGTCTGCGCAGTACAGAGCGTTCCGTCCACACTCCTGCTGAGTCGATCACAAACACATGCCCCTGACCCTTTTTTAAATGAGCCTGACCAATTTTGAGCCTGACTGGTCCAATCTTTTGATTGCCGTATAAGAAGCTTGTGTTAAAATAAGGTAAATACAACCAAAAAAGTCTGCTGGCACCTCAGCTGTTTGTCTGAGCTATCAATGACACCACACACCCCTTTTTACAGCATTAACTAACTAACTAAAACCAAAAAACAAACACCATAAAATCCACATCAAAAGACATAACCATGTGTGAAAACTAAATATGTGAAATGAAAGTTTCTGGAGGTGTGTAAAAAGCTATGGTCTAGTTTGACATGGTTTTCTTTTGCTAAAGTAAGGAAAGTTTTTTTCCTTTGTTCCTACATTTCCCAGAGACATGTGCAATGCCTATGTCCTACGTTATCAGCCTGAACGTCTTCCTCTTACCACAGGCAGCAGAAGTGAGGAAAAAGTGTTTATTACGTTTGAAATATGGATATTTATCTTACAAAAAAGCATGGATTCGCTACAGAAAACCTTAATTCGCCCCCCCCCGAAGCTGTTTCAGGGACATTTCATTACATTTGCACACACTTTATTTAGCTATCAATTTTGTGACAGTTGCTCTGAAACTTTTTTTTGCCATTGTCTATTTGTCCGTTTGTGTTATTAACATTCTTGATATTCTCAAGAATACTGATTAGTTTGTTATTTGATCTCTTTACAGACACAAATGATCACCAATAACACAGATATGTATTTGTAGTAGCAATTAGGCAATTAGTTCAAACACTAATCTGTTTTAGCTGACAAATTTTTTGTTAATTATTATTAACACAATCGAAAATTTTGTGCACTTTACAAAATATGCTTGCAATATTACATTTTTGTAGAAACATCAGTCTATTCTTTTAAAAGAGAAAGACATTTCCATGCACTGCCGTCTAGAAAGAAGAAAGCAAGCTGGATCTAAGCAGGACAGAGAGAGCGGCAGACGACCCAGATGCACACCAACAAGAGAACATGTAGGCCTACATCACAGCCTCTAGTTTGAGAAACAGACTCTCACTGATGCTTTGCGGGAAGTATCATTGAACAATACATGCTAAACACTAAAGTGGTGATGAGAAGACTCTTTTAGAAAGGGTTTCAAAGAAAAATCTATATCTTACTCTAAAAATAAAAAGAAAAGGGTAAAATTGGCAAAAGAACTTAAGGGTTGGACAATAAATTGTTAGAAAAGAGTGAAGAATCCAAGTTTGAGGCGTTAAACTCATCTAAAAACTGTTTAGGATAACCCTGTATCTGGACTCGAACTCTCACAAACCCGCATACCTCTGGTATAAAAGACATTCTCTCAATCACCTCAATGCAAAGTTTTGATTTGCTCTGGTGATTATTTCTGAGCATTAATCTGTTTATCTGCCTACCTGTGTATTGACCCTGACTGTTTACCTCAGATTCTGATTCTTGCTGCCTGCTCTGACCCCTCTAGCCTGTTTATTGATGGTGAATGCTCTCTGCCCAATTCCTGGATCATGATCATGGTTGTATCAAGTCAGCTACTGTTTTGTCTGCTTCTTGTATCATGTCTCTGTTTAATAAACTGCAGATGGATCCAAACACTACTGACTTGTTACAGAAGACTTCGCCAAACAGCGATCCAGCAGTTATCATGAAACTCTCATCTGAGCAATCTGCCCAAGCCAACCAGCTAGCCCTCCACCAATATCAGCTGGCTAATCTGACATATCTCACTAAGGAACTAGTGAGAATGCTGCAAGGCACGAGTCTTACTCCTACCCCACCAGCTGCTGCTGCTTCAATCAATACTCCACCTGATGCGGCTACCACGACACCACCAACGGTGAATGTAAGCGATTTCTACTACAATGTTCACTGTTCGTTAATCAACAGCCCGCTTTATGTCCCACAGTTTCAAGTAAGATCTGTTTTGTTTGCACACTGCTAACCAGAGGGGCTCTGGATTGGGATACTGTAATCTACTGTTTCACCTTTTCACCTTTCAGCTACCCTTTCAGGAAGTCTTTGAGGACCCAGCCAGGGGAAAGAGCACTGGGGAGTAAGGAATAGGGAACAACCGTGGAGTTTGCCCTAAAGTTTTGGACACTCGCTACTCAGACCGAATGGGTGGAGGATTCCTATTCCCACCTTTCTTCTGAAGAATGTGAAAGACGGATTCAACTACACCTTTGCATGTACTGTGGTCAGGCCGACCATGGTGAGTCCTTTCGTTCAGTACCAATACCAATTCCTTCATAAAGAGTCATGTAAAACTGTTCATCAGCAGCAAGTATGTGATGCTAGAAGCTTTCTTAGATTTAGGATCAGCAGGAAATTAAATATCTAAGGAGTTTGCTACCAAACATCACCTTTTTTCTAACCATGTGTACTTCTTATTTGGCAGTGGACGTGTTAGAGGGCCGACCACTGGGAAAGGGGAGAATCACTAATATGACCAAAGATCCCAAGATGCAAATTGGTGTCCTTCATACAGAAACTATCAGATTCTATGTGATTCCCTCTCCTAACATCCCCTAATCCTCAGCTTGCCCTGACTGCGATGTCACAATCTCTTGGAGAGAAAATGTCCAACCTGTCACCAGCAGTGCCTCAGTCACAATTTAGCCCTACTAGTCAGCGCCATCACTATCACCAAGGAAAGCTCAGAAATGACTGAATTTCTCCCTGAATACAACAACCTTTCAGCAACGTGAGAGCCTCTCGACTTCTGCATTATCGCCCCAGTGATTGTATATTGAGTGAAAAGTATATCAAGGAGGAGCTAGCAAAGGGCTTAATCAACCTCACCAGCCTCATCCGGTTTCTTCTTTGTGAAGGATGGCAGTCTAAGACTCAGCGTATAAGGGAGGGTAATGAGTGGAAGACAGCATTCTCTACTGAGCACTTTGAATATTGCATTATGCCATTTGGACTCTCCAACAGTCTATCTGTCTTTTAGTCATTCATCAATGATATCTTCAGAGAGTTGCTGGACTGGTGGTGGTATACATCGACAACATCCTCATTTACTCACAGACCTACGAAGAACAAGTTCATCTTGTCCTTTCAGTCCTTGAATGTCTCATTCAACACCAGCTATATACCAAGGCAAAGAAGTGTGAGTTCTACCAGACCAAAACTGCTTTTCTTAGGTATATGATAAGTCAAGACAGAGTGGCAATGGATGACCACAAGGTGCAAGCAGTAGTGGAATGGCCACTCCCCTGGACAACAAAGGAACTACAATGCTTTCTCGGCTTTGCCAATTTCTATCAATGGTTTCTCAAGAACTTCAGCTCTGTTGCCACCCCACTTACAACAATGACTAACTGAAACTCAAATTCTCTCACCTGAGATCTGCCAAATGCCTGAACCCCCGGGAAAAAAGTTGGGCAAAAGTTTTTTTTACCCATTTTCACTTCTCTGTAACCTACCAACCTGGAACCAAGATCACCAAGGTCGACACTCTGTCTCGACTTCACAAAGGAGACAATCTCGAGATTGATCTCACCAGTGCTCAAAACCCTAGGTATGCTCAGTCCTAGGCATGTGGGACCATTCAAAATTGTTAGACTAATTACTCCTGTTTCATTCTGTTTAGATTTACCTGCTGACTATCATACCTCTCCCACTTTCCATGTGTTGCTGCTAAAACCCTGCTGGTGTTCTGTGAGAGGATCAGGAAAACCAGGAAACAGATGAGCGTTATTCTGTTCATCTGCCTACCTGTGTATTGACCCTGACTGTTTACCTCAGATTCTGATTCTTGCTGCCTGCCCTGTCCCATCTAGTCTGTTGTTTGGTTGTGAATGATTGCTGCCTGCCCTGACTCTCTACTTGATTCGTGGATCACAATCACTGCTGTTTTGTCTGCCTCTTGTATCACTTCTCTGTTTAAAAAAATTGCTGATTGATCCAAACACTACTGACTCATTCACCCATTGCTCCAACAATCTGTCTTTCTGGGGAACAGTCAATTGCAAAACTACTTGCTTTGTAAACTCCAATGTTAGCACCATGTCCGTGTGGAGAACCCACCCCACTGCGCCAACCCTCTGATGCAACTTCTCTCCAGCTCTAATAAAGGAGATGTATTGCTCTTTAATTGCTTTACTGATAGTTAAGACCTTAACACTTGGTCATGGTGCCAGTGGTATCTCCCTTCCCCCAATGCCTTTGGGCAGGCACTCAGGATGTGCTTCAAGGTGCCCTTTTTCTGGCACAAATGGCATGCTGGTGTATTTGCTATTCCCCACCAATGCAAATTGGCTGGGCTGGGAAGAAGATCGTACACTGATTGGATGAGAAACTTAATGCATTATGGTTCTTTTTTCCAGATCACTGCCAAAGTGATTGACTGATGGTTCTTTCTAGAGCCTCCGCTGTTCTCACTAGCACCTCATACACTAACAGAAGCCAGAGTAGCCTTGGCAAGATTGAATGTTGATACATCCAAGCTTTAAACTTTCCAGGAAGGACAGGTTTATCAATCACTGTAAGCCAGACTGTCAGGTTGCTCCTGATTTGCTGAGAGGAAGCTGTATCTTTCAGGGACTGGTCAAAGATCTTGGCCAGGCTCCTAAATGGCTTCTCTTTTCAGAACCAGAGATCTAGACTTGGCTGGTTTAAAACTCATCCTTCCCATGTGATGAGCTTCTCATCACAGTCATCTTCATGGACAAAGAGAACAATGGTAAAGAGTTTGTACAGTCAGTATGATGTTACCGGTGCTGCAGACACTGTCACATTAAAACACTATATTAATCCAGAATGGTACTTATGATCTTCTTTGGAAAATGATACATTATTAATGCCACTTTGACAGGCCTGTGTGGAATGGAGTTATACATGTTTGTTAAATGTAACCACAATGCTGCTAGGTCTCCTTTACTCTCTCTTGCTACCCCAGTATGTTCCAGGCATCCAGCCATTCCTGAAATTCCCCATTTTTGTACTGAGATGTCTATGTATGCATTCTTCATGAGGAACAGTTAGCCGCTGGGCCATAATCTTAAAAAAAGATCTTCCCTTCAACACTGAGAAGCGAGATTATACAAAACTGTTCAATGCTCCTTGCATCCTCTTCCTTTGGTATCTATACCCCCTCTGCTTGCCTCCACTGAGCAGCCACCTTTCCACTGCAACAAACTGCCTTTAATATCTTCCAGAGCCTTGGGCACTGCTTGTAAGCTTTATATGGTATTCCGCTGGAGCCAGGGGTAGAGTTTGATCTCTCTGCTCTGACTATTTCTTTGACTTTATTCATAGTCATCTCAGAGATGTTCAGTTGAATCTGCGGTTCTGGAGGTGCCAACAATTCCTCACATCAGCCAAGTCCTTGCTCTCTCAACTTGTCACTGGAGGTGCTGCTGAGATAATGGTTCTGTAGCCAGTACCACCACACTCTGCGTACTGGCTACTGCTCCTCTGTGTTGCTTCACCTGCCCCCCTGGTCAAACAGGACATCTTAGTCTGGTGGATCCTTAAACCTCTAAGGTTTTTACACTATATTCTATTTGCTTAAGCTCTTCCCTCCTATTCACAGGTGCTGCAGTTTGGGGTGCTAACCCTCGCTGTCCTGGTTACCATTTTCCATGTTGTCAACTGTCTCTCCAGCCGTTACCATTCTATTTATGGACATCATCCAGTCTTTCCTAGAGGTCACTGGCTAAGCCAGATTTAGTAGTTTGAAAACATCTTCTGATGCTACTTGGACACGTTTTCAGTGATGAACCCAGGGAACCCACTAGGTGTTTCGGGTCTTTAATCATCATACACCCTCACATGTGCGACCCAACTAGGGGTGCTCAGTCCCCAAGTTGTGTCCAAGTGGCACGCTCAACCTGTCCAAAATCCACAGTCATCACAAGGCCTTTTTAGCGATATCCAAGATGTTCTTAATGTCCCTTTACAGTCCTTTCATGCAAAGCAGGTTATATGTTATAACATATATAAGTGATTATAGCAGTTGGAAAAAAAAGATCTGAATGTTTTGTTCTATTCAAATAAGATAACATTGACATGTTTTTTAATGAATAAGGAAAGACTCTGAATAAATGAGAGGAGTAGATAACTTATACTCTATTGTCTCCTGGCCTTCTCATGAACTATCACTGCCTCCTTGGAATTCTTTATGTCCAGTGTGGTTTAGCTTTCTTTCAGCATATCTCATTTCAGCCAGGCATGCTGCACCAGCACAGAGTATGACAAGACCAGGCCTTTTTCCCCCTGCCTGGCCCTATGCAGTCGTACAAGGGTTTTACATAAGCAGAGCTGCTATTCTAGGCTGTACTGACAGCAGATGTGATCCTAAATTTGAGCACTGTGCTCAGTGAGCTTTCCCAGGCAGCTGGGACAGAGATTAATAGAGCTAATGTAACTGCAGCAGATCCAAATATGCATCGTAATGTAGCTCAGGCTAAAAAAACCTGCTGCCACACTGAAGATGTGAAGTAGACTGTTTAAGAGAGATAAGATACGTGGGATATAAGGAACATGAGAAGGGATTTCAGCATGTGATGGTCAGCGCTACTTATAGGACACAGAAGGTTCTGTTTCTGACAGACACAGTGTTGTTTTACAAGTTATTATCAATGCTCACCATGCAGGGCATGTTGTCCTGAACTGTTATCAAGGCCTTCAGCTAAAACAACACACACACATTTGAATCAAATCAACATTTGGTGTGACCATCCTTTGCGTTTAAAGCAGCTTTACTCTAGGTGCACTTATACATAGTTTTTTTTTTAAGGTAGGTTTCTAGAAGCATTGTGGACGTTGACACAGTTCTTCTGGATTTAGTCTCTCTTAGTTTGTTATGTTTCTTTGTGTCATTCCAGACAGACTGGATGATGATGAGATCAGATCTTTGTGTGGAGCACTGCCTGTTGTCAGGCCGAGATTTTTGCAAACAAAAATCTCACTGGATTAGTGATACAGCACAAGATAGGAATAAAAAAAACTAAAACATTTTTAGTTACTGAAAATACTAGTGGCCTAAGACATTTACAAAGTACTGTATTCGTGCCGTCAGAATACTCCAAATTAATAATAATAATAATAATAAAAACACCAGTTTAAGTGATTAAAAGCATCACAATAATGCACAGGTATGAGCATTATTGTGAGCATTGTTGTGAGCATATAAGCATTGTTTTGAACTCATTTAGCTTGTGAGCTAGATCTTTTCACTGGACATAGAAGTCAGCCATTTGAAGTTTGAAATGTCTTGATGTTTTTGTTTGTCTCAAAACGTAAAACTATCTATCTGTTTATCTATCTGTCTGTCTGTCTGTCTAGGGATTCTAGGGAGATTCATGGGCATCAGAGATAGTAAACTTGTGTTTTTCTCACACTGAACTGATTGAGAACAGGAAGATACACCTGTCGGTCTGCTGTGCTCCCACTTTTGGCAGAAAACCTTGTGTGATTGTCTCTGAGCACTTAAGGGTGCAGCGAGTAGCTTAATGCAGCACTTACATTTGACTATGATAACAACAGAAATTACACTATTTTAAAGGAAGATGAGAGGAATAAGACCATTTTGACAAAAAGGATGCCAAAATGCCTATGTGTAATAATACACACACACACACACACACACATATTTATATATATATATATATATATATATATATATATATATATATATATATATATATATATATATATATATCCACAAAAATGTTCTCTAGCAAAAACAGCCATACAGCCATAAGAAAAAAAGAAAAAGAACTATTGATTGTTTTTGCAATTACAAAGGAAAAGGCTCAAGATGAGTTAATTTAGGTTAATACAAACTCTTCAATAACAAATGTGTTTAAAAGAAATTACAACAAAAAAACAAACAAACAAAACACACACACACACACACACATAATTTAGTTCTCTCACTACCACTGCAGTGGAGAGATGTGTGTGCATGTGTGTGTATGTGCAATTCCTTTATTATTTATTTATATAATATATTACTTTTTTATTTATGCTTGAATGAAAACATGCCAACTAAAGAAAAAAATTAAAAAAATAATTTGTATCCATTTGCATAATGAATATAAAAAACGTTAATGGTTATAAAATAAACCTTGCCTTGACGGTATGTAAATAGTTTGCTATTCATATTAGTACAGATGTCCGTGAATACATTTTGGAACAAATGCAATTTCTATCTGTTCCCCCTCTTGTACATCTCTCTTTACTTTCCCCTTAGTCTCTTTTAGATGGTTTCTCGTTGTCCTCTCCCAAGGCCGATGGGCTCTCTGTCATTGGCAGAGACATGAGAAAGCAGCTGGGTCTTTGTGTTTGGAGGAGCTTCAGGTAATCAACAATGCAACCACTTACCCACAGCTCTCTGTGAAGAGACTGCCGTCAGCACGGCCAGGTAATTGAATGCATTAGCTCTGAATGAAGGACTGTTGTTTAATCCTCCTACACAAACATCTCTATCTACACCATTATCTTCCTGTGTAGCTGCCTTCCAAAGGCAGCCGTTTATGAAATGCACATTTGCAAAAAAAAAAATAATTATATACATATATATGTATATATACACAGACACACATACACATGTTCAGAGCAAAGCAGTGTTTAACAGTGAAATGAGGTCTTTCTTTGTGTGTCTGTTCTCATGCTGTTTACTGCTTCACTCTGAGATAACTGTCCTGCTGTTAAAGGGAGTAATTTTAAAAGGGACTTTTATTGGACTACTGAATGTAGCAGAGTGAATCATTTGAAGACTAAAGGGAAAAACATTACCTTTAACCTTTCTGATAAGGAAAGGGTAATTCAAACCCCTACACAAGCACAGCCAGATGGATCTGTTGAAAATGGTGTTCTAATTACCTATTTTTTTCCATGTCAGTTGGATTAAATTGTCTGCAATTTTGAAATATTTCCCAAAAAAACAAAACGCAAACCAAATTGCTATCATTTGTCTGTTTTAATTTTATTGGCTATGTTATTTAATACCACTAGCAACTAGTCATCTCGCATCTCTTTCACTATGGTTGACCTAACACAAGCTGAACTGAACTTATATAACTACAAGTAATGTGCAGCATTATTTATACATAATTTAGTTTACAGTAATGGCCTTTGCTTGCCATTTCACTGTGCACCCCATTTCCACAAATAAAAATAACTGTAGGCTATGTTCAGGTGGACTATGTCTGTTCTCATATGTGACGGAAAGCCCTTTTCCCTTTATATCAGCTATGTATATTAAACAGTTGATGAATAATTTGTCAGGGAGGGCAAAGGCAGAATTGTCAGTTCAGACTTTAGCTAGTTAAGACAGAACATCACAGCAGTGCTTTTCCTTATTCACTCTGGTCTGTGGGTGGTAATTTATTTCATAACACTCCAAAGCTAACAGCCAATGTTTATCTTGATAGGAGAAAACTGGGCTGTTGTGTTTGTTGTGTGCAAAAGCAAACGCAACAGAATAAATGAAGTCTGGCCATGTCATATTAAAACGAATGTGTTATTAACATAGCCTGTGTTACACAAGCAAAAGTTTACTGATTACTTAAAGATCTCTGAAGTGCAATATGAATTAAACTGGCTTGATGCTCAATATTCAGAACAAAAGCGTAATTGTAAGTGTCGTGATTTTGGTACAGTTCTGCAAGTTAATATTTAGTAAATTACATTTTAAACACAAAATTGTCACTTGCTTTGTATATTGTTGTGCAGACATCAGATGCAAAATTAAATTAAAGGCAAAAAATATGTTGTGCTCTTCACCAACTAACACACAGGAATGTATGAATCTTAAACTATTCAGTTTATTTAGTGAATCTGAGTGTTTAAATGAATTGTTGGAATGAATGATTCATTGAACAGTCAAACAGTTCATTTTTTTGTTCGAATAGTTGACACTGCATTCTGTTCTGAAGGTCTTATCCTTTAAGCCTATATTTCTTTTGCCTTTTGAGCAAAAGCTTGAAAGAAGGGATGTTGGTCTGAAACACATTTCTGCATTATCTTGTGCTATGGGTTTCCCGAATTCGACTCCTTTCCTGATCCCACTTTCCCACTTCCTGTCATTACACTGTCCTAAAGGCAGAATGGCAAAAAAAGGCAGTGACTATTTGCACTAAGTGTAAATAACAATTAGATGCTATTTACACTAAGTGGATACAGCATATTTATTTTAGCATAGATGCTATTTTCACTAAGTGCAAGGTGAAAATAAATGAATTCATTTTGATTCAAATTATTAAATAAATGCTATGGCTGACACCCTTATTGGGACAATAAAGCCCTTTCTCCACCTACCCTAAACCTATCCAACACTTTATTTATTTTTTTTACTTTTTGATTATTTCCTTCATTATTATTGAAAATAAATGCTTTTAAAATTTAAAAAGTGAAAAAATTTCATCAGAAGACAGATTCGAACCTACGTCGATCACGTCACAATACGATCACCATACATTTTACCCTCTGCACCACTAAAATGAATGTCAAGCATTCATTTTTTTTGCATTGATGACTATTCCGATCACTCGTTAAATAGCCCCCTTAACCTTAAAAAGCAAATAGCCACTGCCAACAAGACGGCCTGTAAATAAACACTCCCAAAAAGGCCCTACAAATTAGACGAACAGCACAAAAACA
The DNA here is from genome assembly GCF_018831695.1 of Puntigrus tetrazona. NCBI lineage: Eukaryota > Metazoa > Chordata > Actinopteri > Cypriniformes > Cyprinidae > Puntigrus > Puntigrus tetrazona. The sequence goes on along the minus strand of NC_056705.1, from coordinate 21,220,057 downwards.
AGTTCATAAAATTGTTTTATTTACTGATAACAAACAACAGAAAATCCACCAAAATCTATAACTTGGATGCCTGTAGGCGTCTGTTTTCTTTTTTTATCTGCAAGGATAACTGAAACTGCAGTTGCAACATAGTCAGAGCAACAGTCTGCCTTGAGTCGCCCATGTTGTGTTTGTCTGGAGGCTAAAGTGCACCTTTATCAGCATCTCTTTCTCTCTCTCTTCCCTGTCAGGAACCCTCAGCATCTCCAGCTCATAAACAAACTCAGACTGTTTACTCAGACTGCTTACATGAACATAAACAAACCCAGCGAATGGCTCTAGTCCAAAGATCTCAAAATATTGGTACTGTCTCAAACTTTTCATTCTGTTTAAGAAAATTCTAAATTGTGTGTAGATCAGCTTGATATAGTTCAGGGTGAGTGTTTTGTATGATTTATGCCAAAAGTGGTGTTTCACAGAAACAGCAAAAAGGCTAAAATATATCTATATATCTATATATTTGCTTTCTTTACGTATCAGTCACTTGAATCCCTTTCAGCTGAACCAGCACTATCGCTTATGGCACGAAGACAATGAATTAAATGAGGTGTTTATTTGTGGCAGGTTATGTGATCACACCAAGTCACTGGAGACGCAGACCAGGCCTGAGACGTTCAAGATTCAAGATTTTTATTTGTCACATATACGATTACATAGAGAATATATAACCAGCAGTGAAATGTAGGTCAGGTCAGCTCTGTGGACTGTGCGAACATTATAGAACCCAAACGCAGAGGAAATGCACATAAATAAAGGTACTGAAAAAACAGAAATGAAGAATAACAGTAATAATAAAAATATAAATAATGTGACAGTATGCTGTAGACTTGAATATTAAGGTTAGCAGGAATGTACAAGAGAGGAATGTGCAAACAGAGTGTAGATGGTTGTGAATGTTGCAAAAAACACACGCTAGAAAGTGTTTTGTGCATTGACTCGGTCATAATGAGGTATAGAATTATAAATATCTAACTGATGTTTAGTGATTATTAGTTGAGTCATGTCGGCGTTAAGAGGCTGTGTTTGAGTTTAGGAGTCTGAGAGAGGTCTGCAGATCCACCAAGCTATGTCTCTCTTGACCAAACAAATGTTAAAAACCCGAGGCTATATTTCACATAAAGACTATGTTCTCATTCAGCCTTCTGTAAGAGAGGTGCTGGTCAAATCCACAGCTTCATCGACATAAAGGCTTGGCCATTGGCTTTAGAATATATAATGTCTTTGTCTCTTGCTTTGTGTCCAGTGTGCTGCATTTGAAAACAACATGTTATTATTGCAGTTGTGTTGTGTTACTCTCAATATGAATCAGCCTGATTGCCAAGATCAGTTTGAGCCTTGCATCAATTATAACAGAGGGAACCATTCTGTGTCTGGGGGAGGGGAGAGAAAGCACCATTAGAATTCCATTTTCCATTTGTGTTGTGACATGTTGGTAGTGGATTGTCTTTTGTATTCCACGCTGGTTTATACTGAGTGTGAAACATTCAGATTTAAGTCAATTGTAGTCCCAGCCTCCCATCCTTCTTGTTTAGAAACAAGCCATCTTTGTGTAGACCTGACCTTTAGTGCTTCTCTAAAGAACCAGGTATTTACATGACTGGCTTAGCTGCATGTAATGGTGAGGGCTGCTCTGAGCAAATGCAAATAGAGCTGTGAAAGACTACCAATCCATCCCATAAAATTAAAATGAGCTCTTAAAATGCTTACGTTGAGAATGAGTTTTCACATTCTGACATTTTAGAGAGTTACACAATAAAAAGCTTCAGGCCGTTTGCTGTGGCATTGTACAAGTTTTAGAACCTGGGAATCTTTTTTAAGTCCTTGAGAGATACATTCATAATTTTGAATAATTTTTAAAAAAAATTAATAAGCGAATGGTTTGTTTTAGTTGGTGTAAATGAATTCACCGTAATATATATTGTAAGCTCTCGCGAAAACACACAAAAAGTAAGCATTATGTTCTAAAGTTTTAAAAAACAGCCAACCACCAACAACCCACTCCAGGCACAGCGGTACAGACAAAGCTACTGTACCAACTTTCTCAGACAGCACTAAGAAATCTGTTCAGCTTGCCCTGGCCATAAAACAACAATAACCTCTTTATGATAAAATCCACCATGCTGCCAGCTGAGTCTCTGCTTTCCCTTTCAGGCTGAATAAAAGTAGGAAGAAGTAAGGGTCCTAAAGCAGAGAAAATGGAGTCTTGGATGTGTGTGTGAATCAGATAAGAGAATGAGCAGGATAATTAAACTCACGCTGAGGGGGAGTGCAGGAGAGGAGTGTGAGCAAGACATGGGAGAGAGAGAGAGAACAACCGTGGCTTTCTCCTGGTGTAAACTCACACAAACTGTCAGACTGTCCACCTCCCAGTGTGATTATGTCACTTTCTTGTTTTCCTCATGAATACTACACAAGAAAGAAGGAGAAAAGAAAGAAACACACACAATGGCAGGTTAAAAGCTGTTCATAAGTCTCTCTTTCTGCTACGTCCGCTGTGTTTTCACCAGACTGTCTGGAGAGTAGGAATTTTCACAAAGCTATATGCCTGAAAGCTGAACGCAGTGAGATGTTATCCAGTTTAAGCAATTAAATGTACTTTTAAAACATTAAAAGCGCCTTTTACTTTTTAACAGAATTATTACAGTAATTACATTTTACAAATCACGTGAGCAAGAGTGATGCGCTGTTGTTGACCATCGGCAAGGTTGCCAGATTGCCAGCATATTATCAATTTTTGTGTATTTGTAACGTATCAATGAAAATCGTTCCAAACGATTGCAACATAAAGTTTGTGTTTTTGAACAAATGACTGATTCAGTGACTGGCACTTGTTTTAGTTCTGAAACAATCAGACTGAATACGACTTGAGCAGTATCCACCTGATCATATTCAAGATCTAACCTCTGATACTATTTAGGGCGGGTGGCGTTCAAACTAGGAAGCAGGGTGTTTTTGAGCAAATCACGTGAATGACCGAGGCACTCAAAACTCAATGCACAATCCTCAAATATTATTGTTCGGTAGGCAAGTAGCCATATATCTCAGCATAATGTGAAGTTTGAAAAAAGTGAAAATGCGCTTTTTCCGTTGATTCATTATTTTTAACGAACACCCCCACAACAAACACACATTAACATCAAAATGTCAATGTCAGCATGTATAAAGGGTTCATTCTCTTGATGATAAAAGGTGTCAGGACAATAACAGGAATCTCCCATATGTTTCAGTCTTAATAGAGTTCCCTCCAACTTAAACACCCTTTCACAGGAAGTTAACCGAAGCACCTGGTGCAGCCATCAGAGATAAAGACGGGATGGTTTAACTAATTGGTATGTGGCAGTGGGGGAAATAATTGGATGATCTGAGGCACTGTCTGATGGCAGGAGAAAGAGAGAGCTGTCTGAAAGGACAGCTTTCTGCAGCTCTGTGGGGAATTATCTGTAAAGCGTTTATATTTATTCTCCCTTTCTTTCTCTGAGCACAGATAAACAGAGTTTTCTGTGACTCATGTGTCAAGGCCGTGAAAGAGAGCCATGATTAATGTTCTCTGCTCCTTTTTCAGGCACTATTATACCTCCCCCTCCCCATCACACACACACACACACACACACACATCCTCAAGACTCTTTCTTTACAGCCCACATAAAGTACATTGATTGTGTTTAATATGCTATAATTCTCATTTCTTAATATAGACACAATGTCAGATGATTGTAGCTCGCCACGGTGGAGGTTAAATTGAGATAGTAGAATTACCAGCAAGCAATAATGTCGGCGATATTCATATTACTGTAAGCATTATTATTGGAAACAGTTTGGTAATTTCATAACCTAAATGACAGGCTGCTTTCAAAGCTATTTTAGGCATCTGCTCATGTCTGTTTTAATATTATAAACTAAGATTATCAATGCCTTCAACTGATGTGGGAATATAAATACATACATTTTTTCTTTTTTTTTTACTAGAGGCTAACGACAATTTGGTAGCTCATTCGAGTTTTTTAAAGCAGCTTCTTTAAAAAGGCTCTGCATAAGTCATAAAGGGCTAAGCAATTCTTATCTGTGAATAAAAGCTTTAGTAATTGAGTTTTATCTTTATCAAACACACAGCCCAAAAACATTAACCTTACATTCAAACCATGCCTGTTTCATGCCACACTGCACCTTATCAGTTCAGTTTTAACATAAGAAAGATCTTATCAGCCGAATAACACCTGTTCTGAGCTGCTATCTAGGACGTATCAACAGCAGGGCTGATTAAAGCGTTATATGAATGCTCTCTTTCTGCAGCAGTTAGTGTAAAATATGTGCCCACAGTTACCAGGAAGTTGAAACACAGCCAACATCGCTCTTTTTTTATTTTGTCTCGTACGAAATACATCAGCGATGCCATATCAAATCTATACAGACAGACATCAAGCATTAATATAAGATTAGAAAAAAAATTGCTTTCTGAATGAGAAACAGACCGCGGCGTACTTGAGACAGAAAATCTATAATAAAAGTGTTTTATATTGTGTTCGCCTACAGCTGGCAACATTAAAGGTGTGGAGGTAGAGAGGTTTCATTCGCCGCTATGCACAGGATTTTATTGTTGTGCGAGATCTAAATCATGTTGTGCCAACATTTCACATTGTTGCATAGCAACAGCAGGATGAAATAACCCTAACGCTGTGGAAACGGGGCAATGTTTCACAGTGCATTTCTCTCCTCTGGATAAAGCGGCCCTGACGTCCCCTGAGAGGAAAAAGAAGGTAAAATCATGAGTAATGATCTAACGGCAAACAAAGACGGCTTTATAGCTTGAGCCAGATGGAAAATTCAATTTGGTGCAGATAAATAAATAACAGAATGCAATAATGTAAAACTGCACATAAAGCATGTGCACCTGGCACTGAGGGGAGCAGTCATTTAGGTAAAACCAATTGCAGTTGATATGAAAATATTCATTTTGTGCTTTGCACTACATCATGTTCAGCGCGCTCTGCGTTGGTGTGCGTTAGAGTTCAAGTCGGAGGATAGAAAATCATAATCTCCCACCGAACCTTCATTTTCAATTTGACAAAAAAAAATAATATTCTGATTTTACATTTACATGGCCACATGTACAACGGTAGCATACGTTAAACTCAAAGATAACACAGCAGCACTGAAGCATCCTAGGTGTTTACCGTTACCATTAGTCAGCACCTTCCAGAATTTTTTATTTAATATATTTTTTGTTTGTTTTTAATAGTACAGCATGTGCAAAATGAGGAATAAACAGAAAGCAAAACCCACAATAATAGCGGACGATTTTTTTTTTTTTTTTTTTTTTTTTTTACAACTTTAAGCTGAAAGACCTTATATGATTTTTTCTTACAATTTATTATTATTATTTTTATCATATGTATATTTTTTATCATATGTTTTTGTATATTTGGACTGATTTATAATTTTACAAAATGATTATGTAGTCATTTTGGTAAGATGGTAAGATATTTGTTTTTTCTTTTGTTTCTTTTTTCTTTTTTTACTTGTACTAGAAAACCATTCCAGCAATTAAAGAGAGATTATTTTCACCCAGTGCTCTTGTGTGATACAGTACACGTTTTCATTAGCATACTGCTGACTTACAGTATGTCACTACTACCAAGGGTGGGAATCTATCACTACCTCATTATTTGATCCATATAAAGTCTTGTGACCACAATTAAAAATTTTCAATCACAATTGTTTTGTGCACACTGGAATTTATTTTAATACAGAACACACCAGCTTTTAGAGTGGATAGTCCTGACTCAAGAAATCAGTGCTTCCTATAAACTATTAACTTAGTAATAAATAAAAAATATTTTATGTTTCACAGAAGGGATGCACCAGAATCTGAATAACATGTTCAGAGAGGAATTGTCGAGTACAACAAATCCCCTAAAGGCCAGGACACACTAAGTCGACTTCAAAGAACAATTTGTGAATTGATGCAAATTGCTAGAAGACTGAATCACGTTTCAAACGTGAATCGATATTTCCCCCAAGCCCTTAAAATTTCTAATTTCAGAACTATCAAAGACCATTAGGAGACTTTTGTTCCAGGTATGTGAAACATTGATGCCTAAGAAGTGATTCAAATATAATTTTATTTTGGGCAATTATTTATTTATAGTATTATGAGGTTACTATCTAAAACATAGATAGCCTACTGAATTTTTTTTTAGGTCTAATTGCTTAAAAAATGAATTTGACAAATATCTGGTCAATAATATATGAGATCTGAGATACCATTCATATGTGTTGAATAAATGGTGTGGGGGATTTCACAGTTTCCGCTGCTGTTCGCTCCCTGGTCATCACTACTACATCTGTCACGCTCTACTGTGGCAGCATCTCTTTTGGAATTTTTCGGGGTTGTTCCCAGAAGCAGATGGTGGGAGATTATGTAGACCGATGCACTGTGAGGTACAGGGTCAGCGCTGAGAGTTGGTGCTAGGACATCACAGGTCTGTAATTGGGCTTTAGGTCAGTGTTACCTGACTGCATTACAGCCTGAGGTGATTTTTGCACATGGTGTTGAATTTGTCACATCTGTCTAACCAGAGCTTAATGAGGTTGCTGGGAAATGGCGAGGTGAGTTATTATTTCAGCTACAGGAAACTGTCACATAATGTTGATAAAACCACATTCAATCAAAAAAAAGCAGCTATAAAAATGTATAGTAGAAAAAAGCCATTTGCAGTACTGCGCAAAAAGAAATAACCGAATACATGCATACCTAAAATGTATTTTATTTGTGTTTAAACGTTCAAAAAAACTAGTCATCTCGCACAGTTTTGCTTTTTAAACCAAATGTATCTTCTTTAAGAATGCCTAAGTATTTTTACTGGAAAGCTATGTGAAAATATTTATTAGGACTTTTTTTAAGGGGGCACTTAAAACCCCACATATGAAATGTGCTTTCATGCACACTCCTACAACCGTCTGAGATAGTCTTAGAATCCTTTCATGCCCCATTTGTTTAGATGGTTTTCTCAAACTCTTGGACATTTCCTGACTATTTTTTCCCCCGTGCTAGTGAGAGCGAAAAGCTTGAAACTCAGGTGCAGGCTAAATATTTGAATTCTGGCTTTCAAAGATAGAACAGCATGGGAGAAAATCTATATGAATGTAGTTTGTTTTATCAATGTGAGATCCAAACTCTAGAAGTAAACTGTATAAAAGACTTAATGGATGCCCTGTCTTACATCAACCTCAGAGGGTCAGAGTAAACTGCAAACAGGCATATTTCATCATGATTTGACATAAATCATCATCACCTCCAGGCTGTTTATAAACCCTACCCTAGATAATCTGTAGATCAGTGCGGGGTGTTCACTTCACTGGACATTCATGTTTTCTTTAGGATATGTTTTAATTAGAGAATATCACACAAGCACGAATTCTGCTCTATAAATATTTAACAGTTCAATAATTGAGAATTGTGTAACCTACATTTTAGACGAGTTATTACTGCATGGTTAACTTATCTATTTTTGCTCTGCCAGTGAAAATAGTTTTAAATGAGGCCACTACAAAATAAATCAAATCAGCGAAAAGCAAAAACTTGCCTAACGTGCAATACAAAATACTTAAAAGCCCAATGACTCTTTCCTTAACATTAAAACTACAAACATGCCACTATCATATAAAATACTTATTTTACAGTAACTGTTATACACAGCGAGTTGTACACGATTCAAAAAATGCTTTACATGCAGTGTGTAACACAGCTCTAAGTGAATGAAAACGTGTGTGTAACGTGTATAAAGTTGACTCTGAATCAGTAAAAAGGAAAAAATTAATAATAATAAAACAATTCCCAACAATAATATACTGCTCACCCACTTATACACACAGACCTGTGAAATTGTGAGCATCAGTCAGTTTTCGCATTGGTCTGAAAGAAAATGCTAATTCATTCTTTACCACTAGGTGGCGCTTTCGGCGCATGCATGCACGTTCTTGGAGATTCCAAAAACCAAAATATGGACCTTTCATAAGTGCCATAACAGAGGCACTTCACATAGTGCATAGAAATAGACTCTGAATAATAAAGATTGTTATTATTTATTTATTTATTTATTAGTATACATAGCTTTCATGTATTTTTCTGTTCCTTTAACTGACCACAAGGGCACGATGCCGCTCTGCCTGTTTATTCACTACTGCTAATTAAAACCCTCAAGGGCGAGCAAACTTGTTACAAGTTTATATCAAACAAAAATGATCACAGCAGGTGCTCCTCTGAGGAACGCTACAGAGAAAACCAAACAAAACAATGCCAATAAACAAGTTGCTGTTTTTGTGTTTTGCATCAGCTGAGTGACAGATGTAAAGTGGTAGCAGGGGAGAGGTGCTGTGGGTTTCTCAGTGTAACCGCGCCAACTCTCTCTCATCAGATAAATGCTTTGAACTCAGCGGGCAATGAAACTGACACTAATGAATGTGATTCCCCAACACTGGCTGCCAACAGCAGGAATAAAACTAATAAAGCATGTTCAGTTCAAAGGTAGACAGCTCAATATGGACGAAATGATAGAGAGACTTGGCTCACTCGAGTCTGGACCGAAGTACATGAATGAGTAAAGTTTAAACTTGTGAGGACAGTAGCCTGGCATGCACTCTCGGTCGACTACATTTACCCACAATGCACCGCGCGCAGCTCTCCCAGCTTCGCCCTTGTCCAATTAATGTTTCCTGTTAGGGACCTTTTTGAAAATCTTGCAACTCTCTGGTGTATGAGATTCCCGAACAGTTTCTCAAATAAAATTGTCTGAGAGAACGCAAGCGCCGCTGTACACACCAGGGCTGAAAGGGGCAAAAGGGGGCCTCTCTTATTGACCGCTTCTTGCATCAGCCATTGCGCATCTGTAAGCAATTGAGACATTGGTGTATGACTCAAGACCTGTGCCACCGCAGCAAATACACACCTGGAGTGCATTATTCATTGAGATGTGAGGTCAGACAGTTTGTAAATGGAATAAATGTTGTGTCAGAGAGGTAATTGGGCCACCTCTTTTACCTCCAAACTACAACAAAGATAAATTATAGATAAGGTCGTGTTAGTTTGCAACCTTCAGCGTAAGGCAGAAAAATCAAAAACACTAATTTATGCGCTCAGCGGAGTCAGTGTGCTATGAATAAAGTATATGAACTTCGCACATCGCAATTCCCGGGCACAAACACATCAGGAGTTTTTTTTTTCCCCTTCTTTTTCTTTCTCGAAATGCATGTAAACATACAAAACACATACTAGCGTTCGTAAACAGAGAGCTCCCACACTCAAATAAATGCTTGATTATTACGTGTAAAATGTTGCTGATCAGTCAGCTGAAAAACTAATTTCATTTTCTCATTAGGAGCCAGAGCCTGAGGCACATTCTCATGTCAATGTTTATTACTCTGAAAACAGAAAATTAAAATCATCAGCTTGTTTAGCTCTGGAGCAGTGAATCACCTCATTTATAAGAGCATGAGGGAGAGAGAGAGAGAGAGAGAGAGAGAGAGAATAAAGCTACTGCAGAATGGAGATGATAATAGGAAACCACCTCGTTCTAACCGAAGCAATGAATTTATAGCCACTATGACCTTTTCCTTCCCTGGAGATTTGTTGCCATGCCAACTTAGATCACATTTTTTGACATGGTATGAAGTACAGACAGTGTATTTTGTCAAGGCAATTTCATTTTTTATAGTATGGAGAAGAATGGGCTGTATGTCTGGGAACAGAGTCGACCCTTGCAGGTTTCGTTTTTAAATCTGATGACTAGTCGGCACTCGAAACACAAAATTCCTCTTAATATTTACTGTTCGCTTCCATACGAGGTCTTGAAGTCCAAGGCTAGATATATTATTTATTACACTGAACAACTCTTCAAAGCTGCTTGAAATGCCAGGGCACTTTATTAAATGTGACAGCTACACAAATGTTTACCTTACTTTGGAGCTGATTTATACTGTCAGGCTAACATTATTTCTGCAACAATCTCCCAGCTTCTCTCTTGCTCTAAGGCAAGGCATTTTATAAATCCTGCAGAGAAAACATATACATAAAAAAAATCCTTAAATTGCTGCATGGTAAACTACAGTATGTCATATATGACTCTAATGGGGCACAGGGTGAAACTTAATCAAAATGAATAGATGTGACCGGTATTTCTTTAATTCTCTCCATCAAGTGTTGCCGCCTTCACTCTAAACAGTCCTTGAAGATCACATTTTAAATGTTTTTTTTTTATTGTTTATACAGGCTGCAAAAGATGCGATTCAACATCAGAATCATTTCATCTGATGAAAATAAACCATGACGTTCTGGCACGCAGAAGACAGTCCCTCTCCACTGATGTGCAGAGAAACCTTATTTAGAAGAAAAGAAAGGTTATTGTGCAGGTTTGAGCTAAGCAGATGCTGTTTATCAACACTAATCAGTACGCCACCATCATCATCATGCACTCTCAACATTACATAATCAACATGCATGTAAGGTTGATTCAGTGCAGTCCCTGTTGTGTTTGTGCGCTCTGCTGTGTCTAATGAATTACAAGATATGACAACAGCACTGCCCAAACAAAAGCCAACCGTACATCACTTTCAATGAAGCCTAATGATTTGAGTTTGCCAATCCAGTGAGGGGGAAAAAGGTGGCAGAGCCGGAGAACAATAGGGAAAAGTTCATCAGGGCTTGGTCACTTCATTTGGCAGGCTGAGAACAGGGCAGCTGTTGAAGAGCCTCTATTGTATTAGGACTCTGGTCCTCTACAAAAGACCCTCATTCCCCAAAAACCAGGCCACTGACCCAGAAACACACAACACAACCCCAACAGGAAATAATGTGTCTCTCGGACAGCCCAGTCAGTCACAGAGAGACGAGAGCTGGGTCAGATTGTGTAACTGTGTTTCATGTGATCCAGGTGAGCCAGGAGCTCTTTACAGAAAACCTTTCTTTTTCTTTCTTTTTTTTGGTCTCCTCTCTCTCTCTCTCTTTCTCCATCTCTCTCTCATTTTCTCTCTCTCTCTTTCTCTCTGTATATATTGTTTAAACATTTGGGATCATGCGATCATGCTCATCAAGACCGGATCTATTTGATCTAAAATACAAAATAAATACAAGTAAATAAATAAAATTGTGAAGTTTTCCAATTTATTTCTGTGACGCCGTGCTGAATTTTCAGCATCATTACTCTAGGCTTCAGTGTCACATGATTATTTCTGAAGGATCATGTGACACCACAGACAAATATTAAAAAAACATATTCAAATGGAAAAGAGTCATTTTTTTATTTATTTAAAATGTAGGTAACGTAAAACAGATCTAGGCTAGTGTGTATCTGTTACAGTACATGGTTAGGTTCCTTTTACACCTTTTATTGGAAGCAAAAGTCTAATCAAAATGTACTCATGCTTCCTGGTCCACCTCATCATTAAGTACAAGCCATCTGTGGTAGAGCGTTCTCAAAAGACATCTCCACTACATGTGTTCTGACCTTTCCCCACAGCCAGCCTCTCTGTTTTCATTTTCTACTGCTGGAGAGAGCATCACAGAGAGTGCTGCCATTTCATTCCCGCCGCCTGGATCATTTTTCTCACATCTTATATCTTGAAGTACACGCTCGCTCACAAGCAACAGAATTGAATGCCTAAGTAATGTTTAATACCATCATTATCAGCATCCTTTATTAATTACAAACTCTGTTCTAATTGTGTTTTGATTGCTCAGACCTCATTATTGTTTATAGCGGCAATTAACACAGCTGGGATGTAATAGGAGAGATGGAACCATTCACATAAACGGGATCAGAATTATCTAAAACAATATCCATACTTATAAAACAACATTATTTACGAAGCCTTCTTGGTTGTTTATTGCACATTAATGCAGTCAAACAAATAAATGAGTTCACTAGATTTAGAACATCGATTCAGCTATATATATATATATATATATATATATATATATATATATATATATATATATATATATGCAGCAAATGAGTAGTACAGTGTGTGTGTGTGTGTGTGTGTGTGTGTGCATACATACATACACACACTGTATTTTTGTTGTGCTCTTGGCTTGCGGCTTCTCTCACACACACACACACACAAACACACAGAAAAGCCACAAGCCAAGGATTTATATTTCTTAGCTTTATTTGGCTTGTCTGTTTAGTTTTCAGTTCTTTTCTGTATATATATTCATCAATAATTTAAAGAAACCATTCATTTAATAACTAATGGCATTTAGTCTGTGTAGTCTGGTACATGTTTTTATGCCATTTATCAAACGTCCTGTCCAGCTTGTTTGGATTCATAAGATGGAGTGGTTGTGTGAAATTTAGGACACTGATGAAAAAATGAGGCCCATATGTTTACAGACGGCTTTTGGGGGAGGCGGGGTTAGGGACAAGGAGGCGGGGGTGGGGTTCTGTCAACCTGATGTTGATGGATGAACCCTCTGAAGATCATGAACACAGAATTAGTGCATTAGGAGCCGCGTGATAAATAACCCCATCACCTCCGCGGCCTCATCAACACGGTCAAACACACGACAAATTGAATGGAACCATGAACATAATAAACCAGACGTACGTAAACACACATTCACACACTCACATGAGCGCAACACTGGGGTGGTCGGAGCATAGAAAAACAATACAGAACTGATTTTGATTAAAACTCATTTAATATGCACGGCGCCTCAGTCTATGGCAGAATGAATGCAGAGAATTTCTGTTTGAAGTGGAGAGATGGCAAATAGCGTATTTGTTTAGTGTTTGCGGTTTTTAACTAGCCATCTCATTTGAAACTTGTGACAAATCAGCGTTAGAGAAATGCATTAGATGTAATAATGGTGCCATTCCGAGTTTGTGTTTCATAAACATCATAAACATAAAATTTCATATACTTTTTGCAGACAATATTTCACCTTGGGTTCAATAGAATCTAATTTACATAAATACATATTCTTTCCGTGAAATGACATACTGTTATGAAACAGGATTAGGATTACGTTGATGTGTCTTTGTGCTGTCTTGCTGTCTACACTTCATGCGGAATCCAGTTTACACTTTGACCAAACCAAATAACTTCACTAGTCAATTCATTATTGGTATGATTCTGTATTTCTATGTGGATATTTGTGAAGAGAGAAGAGTAAAATAGATCAAGATAGATCATTGTTCCTTTATTTTCTTCTCTCTCTGTCTCTCTCTCTCACTCCCCTCAAATTTTCTCTATTTCTGAATATTTTTTTAAGAACATATGATATTTCTGTTGCAAATACTCAGTGCTTATCAAAAAAGACACTTCATTTCATGAAAAACAGTGTTGTTTTAAAATTATTTTTAACAACACTACTATTTTTAAAAACACTGCGGTATTCCCGAATGTAGAGCATAATAGCCTTGAAAAAATCCTTGAAAAAAAGTAATTGCATTAATATTGTGTGTGTGCCCCTTTGTGTCTGATAAAATGCAAAAACAGTAATAAACAAGCAGCAGGCTGTAAGTGGTCTAAAGCTCTCCTTAACTTAATGACTGTTTCTTCAAACTACTAAGATAGCGGCACTTTTGTGAAGATTAAATGTTACTTGCATTACTGTTTTTCCCGCATACGTTAAAGGTATGGAAGGCGGTTTCCGCGCTACTACTGTCCTATGGGCTATGCAAAAATGAAGCATTTTTACGAACAACCTTTGCAAATGTCCTTTAGGAACACTTCCAATTAGGAATACTTTTAAGTTTAGGTACCTGTCGAGGAAAAGCTCTGTACTCTCTACTCGACTGAAAATTTCTCCATATTTAAAAAAAAATGCTGTCAGTGTTTTTTCTTTTTTTTTTTTTTTACCATATTTTTAACTGTGTCTGTGTATTTGGGCAATTCTTTGAATTTTGGCTTGCACTTTTGTAACGGAATTTAAATGTCCTTTTCTTCTCCGTCTAAACACCCTCAGGCTCAGCTGCTACAGTAGCCACGCCCCCAAACTGTCACTATTGGCTGCGAGGAAGACTGAAGGCCATGACTGGACAAAGTATATACATTCAACCGACGTGAATTAAACGCATCACACTTTGCTATCAAAATGAGAAGAGGCTTTCAGCAAGTATAATAAAAAAAATACTCGTAGTAAAAAATAACTGCATGTATAAATTCATGCAAAATCTAACCTCATAAAAATAGGTTTTCGTATGAGATTAAGTCTCTGTCTACTGATGTTTGGACTGACTGTACAACTCTTCATCTATATGCATGGGCAGAGACAACATTGACTGTAAAGGCCTGAATCCTCCTCTGATTAAATTTCTTATTTATTTTCATTTGCGTTTCATTAAAATATGTGAGAGCTGAATGATGTTTTTGACTGTTCTAAATCTCAAAAGCAGCACAGGTTTAGTTTAGTAAAAATAAAACAGCAGCTATATATATACTGTATATATATCAAATGTAAAAGGGTGATTTTGCAAGCCATCCTGAGTGGTTAATATTTTAAAATGCTGTGTAATTTGACCTCTTATTCTCTTGTTGCATTAGATTAGTCTGACTCATCAGGGCCTTCAAAAGACTAAGCATGAATACTGTTTCCTCTTTCTCCATTTGACAGGCGTAATGGAGTCCACCAAGTTCATAGAGACAAGAGGCAAGATTTACCATCTCATATTTAACTGTTTCTACTGCACCCATTGAAAAGAGCATTCCTCCTCATAATCTGTAAAAGATTTGTTTCTGACTCCCCTTTCATCGGAGCAATGCGTTTCCACCCTTCCCTCCCTCCCTCTTTCTCTCTCTTTCAAACTTGTGTGTAACCTTTCTCTGCCCCCATTGTTTGGCTTTTGTTTGGCAACAGCTGTTGGGGTGGTTTTTTTTGGTCAGCTGTGAGAGCTCCAGGCACAACAGGAGCAGATGGCGTTTTGCCCTGCATGAATGGAGAAACGGAGGAGAGGAGCTGAATAGAGTCTCTCTGAATGGTGTCTGTACAGCACCTGCCCCTTGTAGCTCCGCACAGACATCATAGAAACATGGCCTGATCTGCTACGGCTTCCTTACTGTCGTACAGAATTAGACACAGAGAGAGAGACTGACGCAGAGAACGAGAGAGAGAGAGAGAGAGAGAGAGGGAGAAAGATGGAGCATGGCTTGTTGGATTGTGTCCACATTTATTGATTTCTCTCAGACCACTGGAATAATGTGCCGTATAGTAAGTTTGAGTTATTGGATATGACATAGCATGCACATGTAATCTATCACTTTGCTCTCCCAGTACACTTTATCAGCTTTGTTGCTATAGTAACATGCGAGCTCAGTAATAGCTTACATTAACAACCTAAGTAAGTCACAATAAAAAGCAATTTCAGAGAGTCAGGTTTCTCAGAAGAACACAAAGTCCACAGAATACTGAAGAGGAATTGGAAAGAGGCAACTCGGGGGGACGAGATACGGTTTTATATTCTGCAACACAACGAGATGAATTTTCAAGCTACAAAGTTTCGTTCTCTGTCACTACAATGGCGGCTCACGATGTGATTTTAAAACGAATCTCTACTTAAATATTAAATGAATGCAACAGTAACATCGGCGCCGAGAAATTCCAGCTATGTGCAAACTGGTTCTGAATACCAAATCACATTGTTTGTGTTGGCCTCAGAAATACTGACTGTACAGTAAACTATGTTTGGAGATTTCCTGAGAACGGCTGGCTTTTTTTCTGCCTGCAAGGTAAAACAGAGTCGTATTTCTGCGCTCGTTCACCCCAGCGATTCTGAAGCAGGATTGTTTGTTTGATGACCTTTAACTCTCAGTGCCGGACTTTGAGAGCGGTCAAGAGCTGAAAACTGAGGGAATAAAACAGTTTTTACAGCACACAGTATCTTGACATTGACTGTCGTAGCAATTAAAAATAAATAGAAAATTCAGGCTTTTTATTCATCTAACCAATAGTGACTCAGTCCATGGAATATTTATGAGCTGAGAAGAAAATCTTTTGGAGTGCTGTACTGCAAACGTAACCTTGGTACATTCAAAGGCAGCACATTAAATTATTTTAGCTGTGGAGAACAATGAATGGAATTCGAAATTATGCTCAGTTAAATTCAGAAAGTTCATAATATGTAAGATATTTTATAAAATGAACTTGCTGAAGTTAAAATATTGAGGGCTTCATTGTATTCGTTTTTCCAGCGGAAGCGTGAAATTTAGCTTCAAAGAATAATCTTGCTCGACATTAATAAGTACGTATAAGTATCCTGCTTTAGAGAAAACTATTTTCTGGGAATTTAAACTTCAATTTAGTGCAGTTCTGCTGTTTCTGGCAGAGCTGAGAGGGCTGCTGGGAACAGCTAGAAACTCATTTGATCTGTTCTTGGGAGGAATGGAGCTGAAGCACTGCTTTGATAAAGTGCTGTTGAAAAGCAACTGTACTGAGTAAACATACTGTATGATGTTCATCTCGCTATCAGCTATACAAACCAGCGCTAATTGTGAAAACAACACTTGTGAAAGAAGGATTTTTCTTCAGAAAGACTGTAAAGCATGGAAACATAAATAAAGAGTCAAAATATGAAAGCGTAAATAGGAATTTGTAAGTATAGCCTTGATGTTCTGCGTGGCACGGCGTGAAATTAGAACAGCTGAAACAAAAAAATACTAAATAAAATCACATAAATTATGCAGAATTTGAATATTACTACTAAACATTATTCTAGTTCACTACAAGGTTTTAAAGTTTAATCGAAATAAATCATTCGTAAACAAATGGATTTTTTTTTTAAGGTAAATAAAAGAAAGAAAAGACAAACGTTTGAAAGTCAAGTTCTTCACTTGGCCTCAGAGCCAGCTGTTAGCCTATCATTCAGTCTGGGGAATCTTTCATAGCAACGTTCACAGCAGCACCAGCAGGTCGACAGCACCTAAAGAAAGTTCTCTTTCCGACTGAGAGGTCAACATTGTGCAAACAAAAGCTGCCAGGGATCAACGGGATCTGGCCCAAAGCTAGTCAGCGAAACTCTTCACGCTCGCTGCAAGGCCAGGTGTCTGAAGTCAGGTCAAAGGTTGCGTGTGTTGTTTGAGAGCTGGGCGGGAAGGGCTTGGTTTTGTTAATGGAGGGCAAGCGGCGTGGCCCGCCGGACAGTGTTACTGATGTTCCTTGGCTAGAGATGACCTTTGCCCTATGCAAGTTCTACCCTATTTGGTTATTGTTGCTAAGCTACTAATGTCCACAAGCAGAAACTCTCCATCTGTCGTGTAGCTGCTTTATCGGTGATTGCTTTACCAGAACCCAAGAAATCGTGTCAATGATTACCTTAAATTACCGATCACAAACATTTATTCAAATTTCATAAGACCGGCTAGATTCAGCGAGGCAGAAAATGCTTGATTGCTAACTAAAATAATGAAGCCTTTTCACAACAGCGGGCTTAAGCTTAGAGTTTTGGTGGAAAGCACAGTATAATCAAATGTGAAATAAAAATTGAAATTACGGTCATTTCTTTCCGTGCTCTGATGGAAAGTAGTGAAAGAGACCACAAGCTACTGAGGTCACTGTCTCAGCCTCGGGACACAGACCTTTTGTCACACCGCTGCCACTGAATCTGTGCAGACAGCAGGGTAATGAAAGACACCAATCAATCATTGATTGATATTACAAAAATGGGACATTCACAATGCATATGACCTTTTCCTCGGTGACTAACATAGACTAAATTAAAATGCAGAGAGAGAGAGAGAGATGAATAGCAGTGGAATATTAGGCTATATTAAATAAAACCACTGTTCGATCATGTCCATGTGGTTTTATCTAGATTCTATAAATAGACATTATATGGTTACTAGAGAGTAATCCTAGTCGAGGTGATTTTTATGTTTGTTTTGAAAAAAAGCATGGCAACATTTTACTTTAAAATGTGTATTTATTCTAGATATAAATTATATATCTGTATGTCTATCTGTCTGTCTATATAGCTACATCTAACTATATATATATATATATATATATATATATATATATATATATATAAACATACATATGAATATGACCCTGCGCCACTAAACCAGTAATAAGTAATTTCCTTTCTACACATCATCTGAAAAATGAATAAATAAGCTTTCAATTAATGATGGCTTGTTAGGATGTTAGGATAGGCAGAGAGAAAACTGGATCTGAAGGGATCTGAATCTAAGGGTGAAAAAAATAAAAATCTAAATATTGAGAAAATTGCCTTTAAAGTTGTACAAATGAAGTTCTTAGCAATCAGTTTAATCTGTTTCGGCATATTTGCAGTAGAAAAAAATCACTAAATATATTAAAGGAACATGATGTTTGCTTAATATCCTAAAGATTATTGGCATAAAAAACAGTAATTCTATATATACAATGTTTTTTGACTATACAAATAAACCTGATACCTAAGACAATTTGTTTTTGTGAATTTTGGGGACATCACAATGGTTTTTATACCGTACAAACTGTATGTGCTACTGTCCCACACCGACCCTTACAGGAAACTACTCACATTTTTAGACCTCCAAAATCTCACATACAGGCTATAAAGAAAGAAATCAAGTCACGCAGGCTTGGAATGACATGAGCGCATAAAGGTGTCAAATGATGAAATAGAATTTTTAGATAAACTATGCCTTTAAGCATCTAAATAGCACTGTATGGAAATACATTACTTATTGTATAAATATAGAATGAAATGAAAAATGAGGTCTAGATGATGGTCAGGCTTTTTTTTTAATTCTCTGAAACGGCACAAAATTGAATTCCCATTCTCTCGTGCGCCAACATCATCAGCTGTTGTTAGGACATCTAATCAGTTTTGAAAATATCTGCAAAGCGTTATTTATTTATTCATCACAGGGGTGTGTCAGAGTTCCAACCCTTGTTGTGAGATATTTATCCTCACTGAGACCATGCGGATAACAAGGTTTACCAAATAACAAGGTACTGCATGCATTATTGATGCTGCCCTCCATGAGACTGTTCGGAATAATAAGCGCTATTTCCCGGCCCCTCATTACCGGCTGTTTTTAAAGGATGTGTTTGGTCACCATGGACACCGCTCTTACATTCTATGCTTAGCAATCTTCGCTCTCTCCCTCCTTCTCTCTCCCCACTTCTTGCCATTGAAATTCAGGGCATGTGGGGTACTCGCTGTTTTTAATTTTCATTTCATCATAGGCGCTTTAAGACTGTTGCCAGCACTTATTTGCAGTTTTCCTGCAGACCTCTCCACTACACCCTCTGACAGAACAGATGCTGCAATTAATCAAAGAGTGAGAGTGTGGGCTTCTCTGTGACACAAAACCCGACTCGAGAGCCAATCACTGCAGCCTCTCTCATGCAAATTGCACAAGCATTCTCAAAATTAACTAATTGGGTACAAAATACAGATTGAGAATTCTATTAATGTGGAACAAGATATGCGCAGGCACAGATTCCTTCCCTTCTGTTGCGTTCAGGCGTCTCTGTCTGGCGTAGCGCGGAAGACACCAGCACCGCTCAGCAGATAAAGGCGCTCCACTGTCCTCACGTGCTTATTGTGCATTTATGATAATTAGCCTTTCGCAAATCCGACCTTCCCCCACAAATATTTGTGTCTGGGGGCACAGGGGTCATTTTTAAAATGGGAAGCACCATGGAAAAGGAGGTCGGCGTGAAAGGGGATGAAGAAAACATGAACCAGACATATTTGCAGAAATGAATAAAAATAGCACAACTGTATATCCCGAATCAACAGAATAATTTAAGTACTGATGTCTTTATTTTAAATCTTTCATAACTAACAAGGACACATTGAGGAAATATTTTATACAAAAGTATGGCTAATATAATCTTTGAAATGAATCAGTTCCTTGAAATAAATATTTTTGATTATTTTAATTGCAAACAGAGAGACACAGAGAAATATAATACAAAATTATGGCTAGTATCATATTGATGGTGATGATGATGGTGATGATGATGATGATGATGGAATGCCTCTTTTTAATGTCGAGTTTTTTTGTTTTTTTTTCAATGGCAAAAATAAAACTTAATAAATGACATTTATGACGTTTAAAAACAGGTGGAGTTTCCAACTGACGTGAACTGTATTTATTTTACTGTCAGGTTTTTAAAAGCAATTAATTTTTAAATGTAAGCAAAAATACAAACAAATGATTTGCTGCTACTGTAACTCATAAAAAAGTAGAAAAGAGCACTATGAGATAAAGCAGGTGACAGGTCAGCTTGCCGACATCTGCATTTAAAGCCTCACATATTAAAACTTTACAACAAGAGGTATGAAAAATGTACAGCTTCATTTTCTTTTATCTTACCATTGATTCTTTTACAGCTGGCACAAAATACTTCCATGTCCTTTCTATGATAGTAAAAAAACATCTGATAAGACTCCCATTTGACGGCCCTTGTTGTGAAATGTAGGGTATTATGAAATAAAAATACCCCGATCAGTAAACCGACAGCCTAAATTCAGTCGTTTAGCCACCCCCCCACCCCATAAAATAAGTTTTAATTACACAAAAGAAAAAACAGAAACATAACTTATTCAATAAAACTTCTGAGGTAAAGATAATTACAGAGAAGAAGTTTTTTGGAGTGCTGTTACTACATAAGCGGGGGTGAATACGCTTTTGAGGGTTTTGGCCAGAGGAGAAGAGCTCCGAAAAAACATTCTGTCCTCTTTCCTAAGAACACATACAGCAGGTCACAAAGGTGTTTGGAGACGTGATGGCTGAAATGAATTATGGAGGCGTGTCAAATAGTCCATCGAAACGCTGAGTGTTTTACATCATTTGACGATTTTTCCTGTTTGATGACGCGGCATGTTTCTAAAAGCAGGATGATTTGATTGAGAGCTTCCCGAAAGTGACTGTTAAACAGTTTCATCCGTGGGAACGCCAATAAAGATGATGGAAAAGGGGAAGAAGAGAGGGCAGACTTGACGATGCACTGGCCAGACGGTGCAAGAGCCATACAGCATGTCTCTGATGACCAGTTAAGTAGCAGTTCATCTCTGCGAAACAGTGCCTTGCTTTAGAAATTCCCCTTCCACAGAAATCCGGTCTTCTGTTTTGTCTGGTGGTGAAAGCCAATCCAACCTCATAAATAAAGCTGTTAAATAAAACCGTCAGGTGTTTCTGTGATCGTCTCTGAATGTTCTTCCCACACCATCATGCTCTGACAGAGTTTAAACTCCACAACCGAGAGAGAGAGAGAGAGAGAGAGAAACCAAATGAACTAAATATACATACAAATGACTACTGGGCACTCAAGTCTATCAACAGACCTCCCGGTAGCTCAGCCTATCTTATAGACAAAAAATCCAGCTAAGACGCTTCGTCCTTTTAACACATATCTTATATCCATCTAGAACAAAGGACAGTTCTTTGTAAAACATTCATATTTCTTACACACTTCTTAAGTGCAACTTAAAAAAAGCAACCTTGTAACGATGCTTTTCAATAACAACTTCCTTCCGGCTTTCTCGTGGAGTCGCAACTGCGGGTCCGAGGGCTTTTGGTTCAGTAGATGCTGACTTGCGACAGGACCTGCGCGTGAGCCTGTACCTGCGAGGGGTGAGGCTGGGACGCGGGAGGGGGCGGCGGGCTGCCCAGAGAGGCCGAGTGCGGCGTGCCGGGCGAGTGCTGCACGGGCGAACACTGCGACTGCGGGAGATGCTGCTGCATTTGATGCTGCTGCATCTGCTGCATGTGCTGCATGTGCTGCATTTGCATTTGCTGCTGCTGCTGCATCTGTTGTTGGTGCTGCTGCTGCTGCTGCTGCATGTGGTGCTGCTGAAGCTGCTGCTGCAGGTGATGCTGGAAATGCTGCTGCTGCATTTGCTGCTGAATCTGCTGGTGGTGCATTTGCTGCTGCTGCATTTGATGGTGCTGCAAGTGCTGCTGCATCTGCTGCTGCTGCATCTGCTGCTGCATGGAAGCGTGCCGGGGCTGCATCGGCGGACTCAGTTGCGACGACACGCCCGACTGCGGACCGCCCGCTCCCATCTGCCCCAGCAGCTGCGACTGAACGCCGCCGGCCGTCATGTTCTGATGAGCTACCGTGACCGAGGTGACAATCTGGCTGTTGCCGACGCGCATTTGCAGAGGTTTTGGGGCGATGGCTCGAGGCAGGGCCTGCTGGAGCGCCTGCGCCGCGGCGGACATCGAGGGGTGCTGGGATAGAGGGGAAGGCAGCACGAGCGCGGGCGACAAGCTGGTGGAGGCCAGGGTCTGCTGCACCGAGCGGATCGTCTGGGCCTCCGCTGACTCTGCGGCAGCCTGAGACAGAAATAGAGAGTGGTCAAATGAATTCTAGTACTCAACAGATTCTTTCTCATGTAGTGCCCTCTCCTTTATTAGTGCTGATCTGGTGACTGACTCGACAGAAAAGCTGTTCAGAGAAAATTGCTGCTGTCTTACATTCTGTGATCTAAAGAACTTGCCAAGAGGGGAATTTATATTATTTAGTAGTCTAGTAGAAAAGATCTGAAATAAGTCCTGAACACTAAAAATAACAAACCAAAATAAAAAAGCTTCATAAATGTAGTCGATGCAAAGTTACGCTGGTTATAAATGTATTGCAAACATCTTTAGTATCCGAGTTGCTTGGATTCATCATACAGTACCACTAAACTGTCTGTAAAGCGATCTTAATTTTTTACAAGAAGCAACAAATATGCAAATGCTCCCCACTGTCTGGCTGATGCAGCCAGTTAATGAGGCATGATGAATCATAAGAATATCTCATTCTAATTCATTAGCTGTATTTAATGCTATTTTTACACCTCTAGTGTGATGGGAAAAACACATTCACAGTCACATTTAAGTATGCAAGAGAATTTTGCTTGAAAATTCCTTCCCGCTGGTTTTGCAAGTCCAGTTTGTGAAGATCAATGAATGTTAACTAACGCACAAAGAAATAAACACTTCCTCGTAGTTCCAGAAGGACTGCTGTTTTCAAATGACTTTCAGCTGTCGGTTCTCCATTCCCTGCTTACATTGAAACGTTTACCGTGTAGAAGGTCTCGCCTTTTAAAAGTGGCCAAGGACACAAGGTGAAAGCTATCAAGCCTGAAAGTGAGCTGAACTATTATTCGGATACAGGTAAATAAAAATATAATAGAAAACATGAAGAATGGCAAAAAAATGAAGACAACATAGTGAGCGATAGTCTGAACTGAAGAAAGAAAAAACAGACAGACGGAGAGCTGTTTAAACAGAAAAAGAATCCTCACCTTTGACACAAGGCTGGCGCGGTACGCTGCGAGAGCTTTCAGGTACTCTTTCTTTGCTGCTTCTGTTTTGCTTTTGTAAACCTGTGGAGAACAGAATACGTGAGGTGTGATAAACAGATAATTAGCGGAACATTGACTGGCAAGCATGCGCTTCACAACGGGGAGAGCCTGCAGGCTTCATCTCAGCCGGTAATAAAAAACTAAAGAAGGGTGAAAATATCAAGCAGTCTGCTAAAATACCTGACAAAAATCATTCTGTGCAACAATGAGAATAGAAATTAAGAACATTTGTTATTCTAGCTCAAGCGAGAAAACTCCACAGCAGACAGCTCTATTTACAGAATGTTACAGATGGTGTTCTTTGTAAGGTTAAAAATACATTTTGGTATTACACAGGATTGCCATTTTATACCTGCTTTTGCTCTTCACCCAATCCGTCCCACATAGAAGCTACTATTTTGGACACCTCTCCGAACGTGGCGTTAGGGTTCTGGCCTTTAATGGCTGCCTGGGTGTCTCTGAAGAACAGGGCGTATGCAGACACTGGCTTCTGGGGCTCATTGGGATCCTTCTTCTTCTTCTTCTTGGGCGTCTTAGGCTTCTTACCTGCGTCAGGGGCAGGACGCTTTTCCCCAATCACCTGAAGGAGAGAAAGCAGCTTGTTATAAAATCCCTACTAATTTGATGTTGATTTCATTCTCAATTACATATATTGTAAATATTGTAAATGCATGGATTAAATGGCACTCACCCTGTTTCCTTCCTCTTGATCGTCTTCATTAATAGAGCTGGAGGGAGAGGGTGTGGCAGATTTACTGGCAGGTGGAGATGGGGATGTGTGAGCAATGTTTGATCCGGCCATATTCAGCCCCAGCTGTGTGTTGATCTGGGACTGGTTGATGGTGGTAAGCTGGTTTTGTGACATCATGCCATTGGGGTTATGCATGCTAATGATGGAGCGCATCACCATGGTGGGGTTTGGAGGGTACTGACGGAGGTGGGACTGACCGACAGCCTGCAGAGCAAGCAGAGAACAAAATCATGCTTAGATATACAAGGATGCATTCAATTAATTGTTACAAAACAACATTACAATTTTTTTTTTAAATAAATTCTGTTCTGTTAACATCAAAAATTCTGAAAAATATTATGCTGCACAACTGTTACCACACTGAGCATCACATAAACATATTAAAATTATTTCTAATTACTGCTAATTGACATGTAGTTGCAAAGTAACCTACTGTTAGAGGAATGTCTACAGTGGAATATCAAAAATAAAGTGTTACCAAATGTATAAACGTAAATATTATATATACTGAATGTGTGTGCATTTATATGTACATAATTAAATTAAATAATTAAAAAACTTTTTACTTTCATTTTGGATATGATTAACCATGATTAATCGGTTGACATTATTAACTTAGACAAAATAATAATAAAAAAGTAATATTGGCCATTTATAAGTTATTGGCTATTAAAAAATACATTATCAACTTATCTGTATTAGTCAAAGGTTTGGCATATTCGCAGATAGGGTAAAAATATAATTTGATCAATATAAAAAGACAACTGAAGTAAAAGGAAAGTCCCAATTAAAACTACAACAAATGTGCTGGGTGTGTTTATGGGTGGGGTACACAAGAACATGATGTGTTTTGCGTTGACTGAACAGTCTCCAAAAGCAACCAGATTACAGAGCAAGAATCAAACTAGAGAAACCCAGTTCATTTGATCTCCTTTGTTCATTTTTCATTCTACATCAGCTCCCTCTCTCCATCTGGTATTCAGAGACTCAAACTCAATATCTGTATGTGTCAACACATCATAAAGCTGTGCACCTGGCCTTATTGGCCAGACCTGCTGAACCCTCTCCCTTAGTACAATATTCTAACACCTTCCCTCACACACAGATTACATTTTCTCCGTATTAATTCCCTGGGTGCATGCAGCTTCATATCAAATCCGTGCCTTATCAAAAAACACAATCTACAAAACAATAGATGTTTTCAACATCTGTTTGGCTGATGCTGAATTTTATATATATATATATATATATATATATATATTTAAAAGAAACACACTGTAAAAAATGAAGCAAGTAAACTAGATAGATAAATGGATAAACAAAAGAATTGTGCTGCCACAGAAATAAACACATTTGCATTAGTTTCATCGCTAGAATGCAGTGACAGAGCCAGCAGCAGTCTTTGTGTCAGACCTGTCTACTGTGTTCATTAGTCACAACCATCTGTGTCTAACACTTCAACACTAACAGTCGGCGATGGCCCGTATGAAATCACTAGCATTCTCTATGCAATGTCTGTAATGTAAAGAGCGGAGGGAATCACAGAGATATAAGGCAGCCTTTGAGGGCTCATATTTATCATCAAAGTCTCTGGCTGGGCTTTGTGTTCTGGCTCTCTCCCTCATGCGAACACTTCAACATGATCAATGATTTGAACATGCAACATTTGTCAGACGACCATATGCCCACTTACTCTTTTGATTTTTTTCCATGTACTGACTACGTCGGTAAATGAGGTCTCGGAAACGGTCAGAACTGGTCTTTAGTTTCAGGAGCACTTTGATCCGGTCGCACAAAGCAGAACAGATGTGGAAATAATTCCCCAGGCGGATTATGAAAAAAAAGGCTGCGCTTTATCTTGAAGCATCTAATGATTTGACAACATTATCTTCCAAATTCCCAATGATCATACGGCAGAAAAAGAAAACATGAGATGATTTCGTATAAAACAGATATTTATGTGTAGAATCGGTAGATGGAAAAGAAAGGCGGCTGAATGGAGCATTCAAACAGCAGTCAGCTTTTGCTAATAGCAGCCTTTGTAGGCAATGAAAGAAATGTGATTTCTGCTGTCAGAGTGGTTTAGCTGGTAGAATGAGTGAGTCAGTATCCGATCTGTTTATTTATGTCCCTGCTGCACACCCTCCATTTGCATTTTGATTGGAACATTGTCTGCTGACACACAGCTCACATCTACACAGATGCTTTTGATAGTCTTCATAAATCTGTAAATAACTTCTTATCTGAAGAGCAAAGAGGCCAGATGTGCCCTATCCTCTCCTCTGTGTGTTTGCGTGTGCTTGTGCAAATGTTGCTATTATTCCAGCAATCAGCCCATCTCAGCTGACTGTATTCCAGCAAAAAATAACCTTTTTCTCCTCGTATCTTTATTCCCCGACATACTTTACTACAGGCACAAAAGCTTCCGACATTAAAAGGCGCCAAAAAGAGATGCTGACCAAACAGCCACGCCGCACAACGAGGCCCTTGTCCGACACACTGAGACGTTTGATGGATGACTGTTTGGTTCTGCCTCAAACAGTATCCTCACCCCTTTCATCGAAAGCAGGAACCGCAACTAAACAGTCAAGAAAATATACTGGGGGGGGGGGAGAAAAAACAGCCCAGACCTCTTTTCCAGCATGTGTTCATAACCATAACATAACCAATACTGCTTTCAGACGATCGGGATAAGAATCTGAAGATGCCGTGTCAAAGGCTGAGAGTCTTGGGTCTGCTCTTTAAGATACCGGCCTCGGGATTCTGTGGGGGGTGGGAATGGAATTGGAGAGTTTATTAAAAGCAGCTTGGTATGAGCTGTTCCATGCTGAAAAGAATGTTAACAAGTTCAATTTCCATTCAATCTTTCCGCGGAGCTCTTGGAAATGTTCCATAACAGAAAAAGGAGTAAAATCATCTATATGGTAATTATGAGGATGAATCTTACAAGTTTGGCCAGTGTGAAAAGGTCAGCTCTATTATGAATAGTTTATCAGCCCCCTGCACATATTCACAGCTGCACTGGAACCTTAACCAACATGCTGCTTTATTTTTCAACCATTTATGGGCACCTGCATAACTCTTCGAAAAAAAAAAGAAAATGGAATTTTGAATGCTTGTAGAGACCATGGTAGCGTGAAGATAAATTGTTTTCCACTCCTATTTCTCCTCAACCTACTCACTCTCCTCTCTCACTCCATCTCCAAAACACACACACGTTCTCTCATTTCATGCAGCTCATATACTGTTCATGCTCAATGCACCCTATACGAATTGTCCTCTTTGAAAAAAAAGGGTCCAAAACATCGTCCCGATGCCTTAAAAAAGACTAGTCTAGAACCTACCTCTCTCCTCACTCTCATCTCTTTCCCTTACCTCATCCCTCCCTTCACCTCTCCCGTTGCACTATGGGTATTTAAAACTTGTTCAACATGATTACTGGCTGAGAAAACTAAATTACAGAATCAATCACATAGAAGGTCAGGCTGAGACTTCATTACAAGTATTGCATGCCTGCATGAATATCTTTCATTTCTTACTGGTCCAATATGTCACAATGGCTGTCTGACAAAAAAGAAAAAAAGAAGAAGAAGAAAAAGAAAAACATGAAGGTGAATGGGGAGAAAAAAAAATCCACTTTCAGAGATTGATGTACAACTGATGTCACAACTACTCAGCTTGGAGATAAGATAACAGAAACGTGTAAAGAGAAAGAGTGGGGGAGAGAGGAAAGTGTGAGAGAGAAAGTGCGTGTGTGTGTGTGTGTTTGGTATTGGAGGAGAAGAAAAATATAGTTTCTGCAACACTGGTCATATTTTCCATTTTATTCACAGACACAGCAGTCAGACCCTAGTCAGTTTGTGAGGGATCATGTTTTAAAAACAAACTGTTCCACTGTAGATTGCTTCGAATCCCACAAACACCTGCTCTGTATAAATAAACTGCCTGTTCATTATATTTTTATTTAGGCAAAATAATGATGTTTACTTATATAAGATATATATATATATATATATATATATATATATATATATATATATATATATATATATATATATATATATATATATATATATATTATATATATGATATATATACACACACACACACGTATATATTGAACAAATAAACCGCTTTATACTGTTAGATTGTTGGTATTCTATTTCAAATCATGCACACTGCTTCAAAAAAAATAGAAAGCTAAACCTGCTCTGCACAAGAACATCTCTTCTGAGCTAAATAGGTGATCACATAATTTGCGTCTTTACTGGTTACCGTCTACTCTGAGATCCAGTCAGAACTTAGATTCCAGCGAGTCTCAAACGAGATGCAGGAGCTTGTTAGGAGAACAGATTAAATAAATAATGACTTCACATTCTGAATCCCGCCAGACTTCTTCACGGCTGAGAAATGGATTTTGCCGAGTTGGGTTTGGCCAGCAGCATCTGCGGCTAATTTCGCCTGACATACGTGGAGCATTACAGGAAAGGAATTAGAGGAATAGTTGGCTTTAATGCAGAAACACAAAGGGCAGATGAACTAGCACAGGTACGCTGTTCTGTGTTGATCCCTCATAGATCTGTTTAAGTTGCAATTAAGAGCTGGAATAGATTTTGTGAGGCAATGTTTCAATTCTCTTGACACACATATTTGTTTTATTCTCTTGCTGCCCATCTCTATTAAATATCACAACAATTGGATCCCGAATTGTACTTAATGGCCTGTCTTTCTGCATTAAATGTACAATTATGACTCTAAAAAGCATCAAAATGACTGAAGGACAACGTTGGAGGTTACAGTGCTAACTTCCGCTAACCCTTAGTGAGTCCTTTATAAATGTGAGGCATGGACTCAAAGGCACGGCACTGTCTGTACCAGTCCCAGAGAGCAGGACAAACTGAGATCAATTCCATTAAGAGGAGAGAGACCGAGAGTCTTTCAGGAGGACAATGAGTGATAAGCGATAGAGAAGAATCAGAGGAACGTCACAATGCCACCAGGCACAGAGCAGTGTGCCCTCATTCTCCCCCAAACCCGCTAATATAGTCCCCACACAATCAGAACCACTGTCCACAGAAAGAGCTGCTAAAGAGGAATAATGTTGGAGAATCAAATCTAATCCCTTCACAGCGCAGTGAGAACAGGCCGTGTTGTAATTGTGTCAAGGTTCCGTTTTTCTTCCAGATGCATACGAGCTTAACTGACCATGAAATGAAAATTCTTTAGGCAAAAAGCCTTCCGGCGGTCACTTATGCAGCACAGATATTTTAAAAGCTGCAATTATTTTACTCGCCAGCAGCACGGATGGCCAGGAAAAGAGCAATAAAATTTGATGGTGCCTATCCATATTGGAATGTAAATAAAGATATATTATTCCTCATATACATTGTAGGCTAAGGGAAAGCGAGGGACTATTCAGAATGAAAATAAAATAAAAATAAAAACAGTTCATGAAAAATCTCAAAAACAGAAACATCAAAAGCCTGCCAACGCATCATCTGCTGCCTAATGTCACTTTGTGTCCTTTTATGTATTCAAAGTTCTCTGATAGCAATTTCATTTCTGTAATAACGGTTTTAAAATATCTAGTCTAGCCATGGCATTTTCAATACTTCCTCTTCGATGAATCTATGTCTGTGGCATTTAGGAGCCATTTCTCTATCTGAATTAACAGCCATGAAAGCTTGATCATAAAGCATGATTATTATGAAGCAAATGCTTTCCTAGACCTTTATTTTATCTTGCATGTTAGTCATCACCGCAACACAAGGTTAAAAAAATCCAATTTAACCAATTTTATTGCATTCCTTCATTGTCTGTTCTCTGTTGTCTTTTTAATATATTGTCATTTACTAATCCACATGTCGTTCTAAGCTGTTTTGTTTGGAAGAAAACCATTCAAATACTATTATCAAAGTGGCTGATATGTCTTGTGCACTGTAATCCAAGTCTTATGAAGCCATCCAATAGTATTGTGTTGTTAATTAATGATATTTTTTCATCTAAGGTAACAGTTTTTTCAAGAACTGATGAACTTGCCACACTATGCTAAGGCAAAACTGCATGAGATATAGGGAACGTGTATGTTTTCATTTTGGAGTTCTCCATCAGTTTTCATTCACTAACATAAAAATGGAAAGTGTGGCCAGGATATTACCTTTTGAGCTCCATGGAAGATGATAAGAAATGAAGACAGAATTTATATTTATGTATGGACTACCCCTTTATCTTCAAATACAAATCCAGTTTTATAACAACGGCACGTATCATGAGCCACCTTGATTTGTTTTGCACATAACACCTTGTCAAATATATTTGCATTTAGAGGAGGAAACCTACTTAAATTTAAATTCTCACTTAAATCCAGCAGGATCTAAAAGCTAAATGTAACTGCCAGTGAATGATGTTGTGGAAATACTTTTTGTGTAATTTTTGACTTTGCATAACGACTGCCTTCAACATCTGCAAAGATTAAGATCTTTCAAATATTCAAGCAAATAACCAGACACTTACCCCTGGATGTCCATTGTTGATTTGTCCTTCCTGCTCCATCATATTTCTGGAGATAGTGATTGAGGGCAGCTCCAGGCTCTGGGGTGGGAACTGAGGGGTGAATGACCCCCGCTGAGAGTTGGGGTGGTCAGGTAGCCCGGGGAAAGGTGAGTCCACCTCCTGGAGGCCCATACCAGGCTCGGTCTCAGGAGGAGGGGTGATGGGGGGTATTTCGAACTCCTCGTCACCCAGACTTGGAGTATGAAACGTCTAAGAATAAGACAAAGGAGAAAATCAGGGACGAGTTTTCCCCTGCAAAGCTGAAAACCCGAAATCACTTTGATGTTACACTATAGAAATTTAACACGAGCTACTGACTTCTCATAATGTAGGTTAGAAACACATTTCATTTCAGAGCTGTGAAATATCTGTTGACCAGAGCAGAAGAGATAAGAAAACCTATTTAATACTTGTACAAGAAACGGATGTTTATTCTGACCCAAACCATTACATCCTCCAACAGGATGTGAAAAAAGATGTCTGAATCTGAAATGCAATATTGTGTGGCTATCACACTCGCAGAAGGACAAAATAAAAGCTGCTTAATCCAAGCTGGATGATGTTGGCTGGAGGAGAAAGAAAGTGCAGGGAGTGATGGGTTTAGGGAACGTTCACACAGATTATTTCGGCTATCCAAAAGTGTCACACTTTGTTCTTCTCAGTTGCACCTCCAAATCTGCTCATCAAACGACCAAATCCCTCCGCCTGTGAATTACAGCCTATCGTCACACTTAATTTGCTTATGTTGACTACCTGCTCTGGGCTCCTCGTCGAGGAATTCACTGACCTCCGCTCAACTCTTCTCTCTCTTTTTCTTTGTTTCTTCCTGTCTCCCTCAATTTCTTGCTTTATGTATTTAGAACCTCTCGTTTCATGTTCAGTCCTGTTCTCAATCTTCACTTTAATACCCTCAACGTGTTTCCTCCACTGCCTCGAAAAACATATCAACATCATGTCAGCACGTCATCCATCCTCTAAAGCTGTTTGTCTTTCTTTCTGCTATCACTCTATATCTTGTCTTTCATATTCATACTTCCTTGTTCTCAAACTTCTTCCCTTCCAGTATTATTCTTACTCTTTTGTAAAAGCATAATGTGCGCAGGGAATCTGCCAACATATTTTTTATTAGAGCATATTAATGTTCTTGTTTTAGGGCAGGTACACATTTAAACACACATTACAGACACCCAACACTTTCACAAAAACATTTCTGCATTTTAGATTTTAATTTAAACATTTTTAGTACTTTTATTAAGACATTTTCTTCATTGCCATTAAGTGGTCACAATGTGGGGGATTCTGGGGGTCTTAATAGGGTCATTTTGGTCTTTACAATGTATGCAAAACCTGACCACCATCCCCCCATTCACACCCACACACACACCCACACACACACACACACACATATATCGAGACTCAAAGCTCATTCAATGCCTGTGTGATGAGATCCAGCCGAGGGGTAAGGCTAATAATCAGCTCTTTTTCGTCACCTCTCCCTCTTATTTCATTTTTTATGTGGCTCCATTCCAGCATTTAACTTGCAGCACTTTTTTCCACAGCTGTGAGCAGCGAATCTTGTAAAGGCAGTGGTGTGTTTTGTCATAGTGAGGGCCAGGGGCTTGCAGTGCCTAACACATGTTCACATTACCTCCAACTAAAGCCATTAGTGGCCAGCCCAACACAGTTTCCCACTTCTCCATTAACGCACAAGCTACAAACTCATTTTCCCTCCCTGTGGCATTGCAGCAGTTAACAGTGTGTTAATCAAAACAGCAGTGTTGAAGCATTAATAATAAAAATTGTGTCATGAGAGAAGTACGCTTCAGATACCATGCACATGGCAGTGATCAAAAGACATCATTGACATTGAATTTAAAAGGCCAACCGGGAGGCAAAAAAAAAAACTGAGCAAAGGGAGAAGAACTAAATAAAAAGTAAACACAAGATTGATAAAATAGAGTGAAACAGGACGAATGAATGATAGCAAAGCAGAGAAAACAGGAAGAGAGAGTGAGAAAGAGAGAGAGAGTGGTGCTCTTTTCATTTACTTTGCTTCATGACCTTTCTCTATGAATAAGACCTGCAGTGCCAGCATGTTTTCACAGTACAATACCGCAGAGAGAAAGAAAGAGTGAGAAGGAGAGAGGGAGAGAAAAAGAGAGTGGCCCGACCTAAATGTCCCAACAACACACAGCTGTGCTGTAAGATCTGATACGACATTCAAAGATCAAATGTGAGGTACATATAGTCCCTTTCTTCATCTTTTTCACATCAGAGCGTAACTAAAATGACACTGACCTTTACAAATAACAAAACAAAACACTGAACACCTGACTGAACACAATGAGATGAGAGAGAGAGAAGGCAGAGATTAAATTAACATTGCTCTTGGAGACAGTGAGGTGGTGTGTGTAAATGAAAATTGAGATATGGTGGTAGCATGACTGAAGTATACAGAAGCTGTCAGCTGTCAGTGTGCTGCTGGTGTTGTGGGATGAGGTAGTAGGTCACTGTGTGTGTGGTCAAATCTTAGGTCAGTGTCTTTAAAGCGATTTCAATCTTAAGTTCGAGTGGATGAAAGCATCCTTTCAGCGTGTTCATACTTATTTGTTTTAAATGCAGGTGGCCGTGGATTGGTTTGACTTGTGTGCGGTATTTTGAAACAAACTCTAAATGAACTAAGCTATAAACTGGCCAATAAAATATTTTTTTTTTAGCCTTTTTTAAAGGTGAATCAAACACAGGTGTCTTTGTTCAGCAAAACAAAGATCTTATTGATCTTTAGGCATTAATAAAACATTACAATATTTACTTTTTTATTGCTTAAAAACAGAATATGAGGCTAATCAGACATAACACATAGAACAGTTGATATGAATATATGTTTAGAGGCAAATTTTAGCAAAACCAATTGTGATAAATGAATAATGTTTAATAAAAAACATCATGAGATTAATCAAGATTGATTTTAATTTACAAACAGCCTCAGGTCATACGTATATCATCTGTGCACAGAATACAATAGCGTAATATTTCTGTCATAATTTCCTCACTTTACCTGGCACTGCAAGGCGGGCCGACCCTCAAGCATTCATTATTACAGAATAACGAAGCAAGACCTTTGAGAGTCTGGGTGGAGTTTACTGTTTTACAGTTCTGCTTATTATTCTTTAATGTCTGCGATTATTTTTCATTTGCATGCTAATCTGTAAAGGCCAACATATTTTTAATTACCGTATGAACTAAAAAAAAAACCCAAAAAATGAAATTTTTTCATCATTTACTCAACCTCACGTCTGTTACATTTTTAAAAGTAAACAATGGCAGAATTTCATTCTTAGATGAACTATACCTTTAATTCAACACAAACTAACAGATCTGTTCTAAACGCCCAACTTGAATTCATTCATCAGCCCCATATGCTAAACCGAGACGACCGAGGTAAAGCAATAGCACCGATTATGAAGCAATAAGCCCTTTCACTTTGTAGATTTAGTAAACCGATTCAGCAGAGACATAAGCAGCAGTTGTTAAAAGGCAGTGCATCACAATTACTGAGCATGATGGTTAGGAGGATCGATAGAGCAAAGCTCCTAACATCAGCTGAGCAGAGAGAAAAACGCTCCTCAGATGACAGTGGCAAAGACTCTGGGAGTCCAATAGCAGCCATTCCAAATCCATTTCTACATATACAGTAGTGATTACATGTGTGTAATGAGATTGTGTGTGATAAGTGATATTACTAAGTGGAACTGAATATGGCCGTATCAGTTTCGGTTCAACAGCAGGAAGGAAGAGGTCACCTTATCAAGCACTGTGATATACTGTTTCCATATCATGTTGCATTACAACGCTCAAGATAATGCGGTTTACATATATTATCATATTTGAATTATGACAATTTGCTACTGAAAATACAATAGAAAACACCTGTTAATTGGTTAACTTAGGCTACCTTTATACTGTGAAAAGTGTAAATAGTTTACCATGGCATTATATGTATAGTTTTGCTGTAAAAAGCTGTCATATTAATAGATTTTGCAAGTAATAGTTATGAATTACTTTACAATTTACTGTGGAAGAACTGTAAAAGGACATTCAGAGAAGTATTATTTAGGGGTTAAAGCAAAAAAAAAAAAAAACTCAACCTGAATTTTTTTCCAGGCCGGGGGAGGCATGCAATGACTGTGGTAACTTTAATATTTGAAAGGATACTTTGGCAAAATTATTGCTTTCGTTTGACCATTTCACGTAAAACTGTAAAACTAGCATTATATCACATACACAGAACTGTGTTCACAGCAACTCATCAAAATAAAAGTCCAGTTTAATTTGAAGATATTGTGCCTATTACTATTTTTTTTTCAGTAGAATGTACATAGCCTACTACTATTACTACTAAACTGAAACTAACATTTTTAACATTCAAGAATAATCACACAACATTTCTTTGATGTTTTAATTTTAATAGTAAAACCTCTTTGTTTGCCAAATAATAAAATGTGCTTAATTTTCAATAGTTAAAAGATAAATTAAATGAATGTTTTATGCCTTCATTTGATAACAATAAAAATCTAAATACACAACAGGAAAAAATATGCTACTTTGAAAAATGTAATAACATTTGGTAACAATAAAAAATAGGGTGAGAAAAAACAAAACATTTCATAGGGCCCTAACCTTGCCATTTTTCATTTTCGTTCAATCGTTTTTATTATTTTACTTTATGTAATTAGACATGCTATTAAATTACTAAAATTAAATTTAACTATTAAAAATGAATCAAGAAAAAATGTAACAGAAAAAAACCCTAATACAGAAAATGTTTAAAAGAAAATACGAATTTGGAACAGATTCTGGATTTTTGAACATCTGGCAACCACAACTGCAGTTTTTAAATCCTAAATTAACAGGATTTATTTTTTTTACCATGCACATTCTACCTATTTATTTATTTTTTTTATTATAAATGATGTGTATATAAAAAACTTGTTTACATTAAATCTAATGTCATATACAGTATATTCAGGCCCATACACAAAGTGCAGAGTGTCAGACTCTGAGATACTTAGCCTCTCTCTCCCGTTCTCCCTCTCTCTCTCGCCTAAAGATGACACATTAAGCAGATTAATGAAAGAGCTAAAGCTCATGGAAAACCCATCACACTGTGAAATTACAGCACTCACTAGGGTAAAGTCCCTTTAATTTCTCTTCAGCTTGAGTTACAAGAAACAATATCCCCCTCCCACCGCCCTACACTTATTTCAGGTATGTGAAAAAGAAGAATTTAAATGTTAATGCTTTTAATTTCATTGTGTCATGTGTCATAATACCAGCTGCAGCGCAAATGAGGAAATGTTATTTCTTAGGAAAATATTCGACTGGCGGAAATTTTCCATCAACACTCGACAGCTCTGCTTCCACTGCAGGTGCCAACAGAGAGCTTGGCCTCGGCAAAGGAACACTTTTATCAAAAGAATTCGCGGAGATTGCAACCGACTCAATCGAATGTGGGTACAACTGCCTGTGACACAGCTGCGGTTTCACCTCCTAAACTTAAAATGAAAATGAAGCCAGATGCCCACACTAGCGCATCGTTACCAACAAATGTGCAACAAACGCACTTCACATGCACAGACATTATCTTTGCTTAGCCAGCATGAGTCTATCGATGCCGTTGAGATTGCAAGAAGGAGATTTGCATTGGAAATGTGATGGAAATCAGGCAGTGGCAACAGTGAGTGTAACAGTGAGTGACAACGCGTACTGTAAAGCGCTTGTATACAATCACACACCGATAGCGAGGCAAGCCTGAGATATACAACCTGTGATTTGCAGTATATATATATATTGTCAGAGTCACTGACAGGGGATAAAAAAAATGATGGAGAGAACGAGTGACTTTTGTGAGAGGTGCCACTTTTCTTTCCTTTTCTAGCTTGATGGTATCTTTAAATGATCATGGGGACAGGTGTTTACATACACACTCCTTCAGCCGTCACCAGAGCCTGACGGCAGCTTTCACCTGGAGCGTATCAGCAGGATGTGAGCACCTGTGGTATATCACCCTGCAAAAGCAACCCTAATCCCATCTCAAAGCTCAGCGCCCCCTGTGCTCCTCAACCTCCGGTCAGCGCTGAGCCGGTCGTTCTGTTAACACCGAGCATTGATACATAAACATGCCGGATCCACTGGAGGAATCATTCAGTCAGATTAGAACATTGCGGGCGTATGTGTATGAACATGTAGCCGCTGGCATAACAAGCTCTAAGCTTTAAGGGTTTGGGTTGTGGAAAATCCCAAAGCAGTTCAGGAAGGCCTGTAGGGAGCTAATCATGTTTTATGTAAATGCGGCAGCTGCACACCTGCCACTGAAATTAATCATTTTATTTGAACATACAGAGGCATGCGTGCTAAATTAATCGACTTTGTTTTAAAACAATAAATGGTTAGACATGGAAATGACTGCTTAGTGATTCCAGAATAATATGGCTCATGGCATGAGCTAACAATCCATGGAAATGTAAAGGTTATCCTCAAGCGTATACTCACATCTCCTGCTAATAGAGCTCCGTTGGCATCAGCCATGTTCATGTAGTTGTTGTTATTCCCAAACTGCAAAAGAAAAAAAGAGAATGGGTTAGTTATTTCAGTTGTCCCCTCTTTATCTGTTTATATAATTCAATAATTCACTCTAGTCTTATTGTGCAGTCACCGTGTAAGAATTACGTGTTGTTTACGCACAAAATAGCAGGGCAGGGAGTTGGATTCTTAAAGAACTAGCGCTTTGATTCTGAGGAGTCTGGACTGAAGACTCAGTTTCAAAGCTTGTGCGAGCTTCGTGAGTCCAGCGAGTCAATCGTTCGACAGAATCATTCAAAAAGTCAGATTTGATCGTTTTAATGAGCCAGGTCAGGGCTATTTCCGAACATAATTGTTTATATTCATTTAAAAAAGTCTTTGTTGCTTTGGTGTTAAAAATAATTTAATATAATCGAATGAAAAGTGCCCGATTTATTTTACGCTTTACTTACTGCAAGAAATATTTTAAAACTAATTGGATTTGGTCCAGAAAAGTCACAATGAAAACAGAGAATGCAGATTTAAAAGACTTTCAGAATTGATTAAAAGAATTCTGGAATCAAACGGTCACAGAAAATGCTAATGTACCTGCGCACAAATTTGGAAAGCGGTGCGCGAACGGTTCATTGATTAGTTCACCCCTCATGTAAACCAGTAATGATGACACATGGAGTATCCCAGTTGCTAATTCTCCTCACATCATCTTGTACTGTAATGCATCAGTAGGAAAGCTAGCTGTGGCTTGCTGTCTGTCAGCCAGAGACTAACTTTGCATCGCAAGAGTGGGGGAGAGTCACACAGTCATCTTCCTAAACTGAAATGCCCGCACAGGCTGATGAAAGATCATACTTTATTACAGTAGGTGAACACGGAGCAGAAACAATCTGATATTGTGAAAATAATAAACAAATATTCAGGTCATTTTTTAACAAAAATGGTGGTGGTGTTTATTCTACCATGTGTACCAAGTGTATCATTCATGTAGTTTTCTACAGATCTCTTTCTAAATTGAGCTCTTTACTTTATTCTGATCTTTTATTCTATCTGTGCCCCTCTAAATCAAACGTGATGGCAAATTCTTGAAATGGCAGGCATCCTATCTTTTCTTCTGAGACACAAACACACTGACAGGTAGGAACAATGGAAAAGCAAAATGAGGAATTATGGGTTAGCAGCTGGAGGGCCAGCACAGAGGGCCCTCTATAACCAGACAAATCATGCATACACACACAAACACACACACACACACACACACACACACACACACACACATGTGAGGACCATGCGCACACACACAAACATCAACCACAACAGCCTCAAGGCCCTGATTCAACGGTGGATCCAACAGCAAGCTTTTGTCTGTTTAAAACAAAGTGATTCCTTCAGATGTTACACAACCAGAAGAGTTAGAAGAAGAGGGAAAAAAAGGGCTTTCTTATCTTATTGTGGAGGGCAAACAATTGCAGGAACAAATTAAGATCAGAGCAAAATGAGAAGAGCATTAATTTATTTTTCCCTTGCTTTGTTCTCTCTCTCCCCCTCATCTTTTTGTCTGAGTGGTTAGTATGCGAATGTAATTACCGAAGGAACTGTAGCTAATCAACTGCGAATGGTATCCATTAATTAGTCTATGCCCTGGAGAGAGAGTGAGCGAGAGAAAGAGCAGGGGGACAGAAAAAGAACGGGCTGATATGTTAAAAGTCTAACCAGCAAATATACACGTGTACCCGTGCAGCAGCTGCAAGACTTGAAGAGCAGGTGTTTTGGGCTGAGGAGGCCTTTTGGTGCTCTCACCTGGTACATCTACACTAAAGAGGAACACCACGCTGCCTCGCACAATATAGCACCATCATGTCAGTGGAATAATGTCTCTCTGAAAATGGAAACCCTGAAATATGACCCTTTTTCCATTTAATTCTTGTCCTGCTTTTTATGTTGTCTGCTGTCAGCGGTCCTTGGGTCACACTCTGTCTTAGCCATTTAAATACAAGATGACGAATTGCTGATGTTTAAGTAGTTTGAGAAAAGCAAATGCTTTCAACTTTTTTAGCATGTGTCTCTGTAGAGTACAGAGAGAAAGACAGAAGTCTTTGACTAAACATCTCATTAAAATCTGAAGAATTAGCTATCTCCTCACCCCACACAGAAACAAAGAATAGTAATACAGCACGGAAATAGTTTTTTTACAACTAAAAAGTAATACAACAAAATCATCAATATAACTGCAACACTTGGACTTGCCTGCTATTTTTCTGACAAATTCACGAATGCAAGTCCCTCCAT
Source organism: Puntigrus tetrazona (assembly GCF_018831695.1). NCBI lineage: Eukaryota > Metazoa > Chordata > Actinopteri > Cypriniformes > Cyprinidae > Puntigrus > Puntigrus tetrazona. The sequence continues at coordinate 21,180,544 of NC_056705.1, read as the reverse complement.
GAAGTTTATATTAAAAAAGAATTCTTTTCTTTTTAATCTAGCCTTCTGTAATCACCGAGGCTGCCCGAGGTGCTTATAATGTTAATCATCACTCTTAAAAAGGGGGATTTCACAGAGATGCCATGGAAGAATCATTCAGGGTTACCCAAAGAACCTTCCAGTTCTTAAACATTTTGTTCTTAGTGCGAAGAACATTTTATTAATCTAAAGGCTGTTTTCCAACATAAAGAACTTTCTGTGCAATGGAAAGGTTCCGTGGATGTTAAAGGTTCTTTGTGAAGCCATAGGTACCAAAATAGAACCCTTATTTTTAAGAGCAAATGGCCAAACATCAATGCATGCATTGTTTTAACTCACACTGGGTTTAACTCGCATATTTTTAAAATCCAATTTATTTCACCGCACACTTTTCATTATTAAATATCCAGTTTCACTCTGAAATAAGTTCTATTACAGAAAATGGGTAGTGAACGGCATTCGTATTGACTTTGCCAATGAAATTTGAAGAAGATCACTGCTTTGAGAAAGTTAAAAAAACAGAAAGTGTCTATGTGTGTGTGTGTGTGTGTGTGTGTGTGTGTGAGAGAGAGAGAGAGAAATCTATCAAATCAGCGACAGAGAGAACAAGGTGAATTCTGAGAAGATGGAAAAAAGTTCACGCCTCATTTCATCACTAATGTGGGTCTACATAATACAAACAGCAAGAGGAAAGAAAGAAGTGTATGTGTGTGTGTTTGTACACTAGAACTGCTCCAGGCTTTGAGTTATTCATTCACACCATCAGCATTCACCCTGTTTTAAATCCCATTACCTGCCTCTCTGCCTCGCATCACTGACACATGCAGATCCACAACTCATGAATATTAATTGAACAAACATTACTCTCAAACGGATATCACAGAAGGACTGCTTTAAATTGCCTCTCACTTGTCAGCTGTACATTTAACAACTGATGCCGATAAAGAAAAATACGACGAAGTAGAGCTTTTAGGAAACAGAAGTTAGCGTGAATGGAAAGGGACACAGGGGGTGTTGTTGTCACTCTTGGCTCTCTTCAGTGAGAGAGCAGACCCTCTCATGTTCGTGGCAGGGTGGGATTGAGCCAGATGCCAAATGAGATTAGCCGTGATGGGAGGATGAGACAAACTGAAAGAATGAAAGAGAGAATGCTGTAAATGGGTCAGATCAGACAATGGAGCCTCTGTAATTAACAAGATGAGAGGAGTAATGCAAACGCTACCTCTGCCTCGTTAGTGAACGGTAACGAGCTCAAGACACGCCTCTGTTAGGGATAAATTACAACAGATGACTAGTCAACAACAAACTAGTCAATTGGTGACATCAAGTTTTAGTTTTTTATTTTGGTTCAAGCACTAGTGCTTTCATTTACATTAAACATTGCATTCTTTACATAATATTTCATAAAAATAAAAATAAAAAATACTTTTATACTTTTATAAATATACATATCTAAAAAATTTTGTCTGACTACTGACTAAGAAGGTATAGTTCTTACATGTCTTACCAGACAATCTTGTATGAATCTCGCCACTGTTGCATGCACAAAAATGCGAGGTTCCACTTTTACGAAGCTCCTGACTGATTTTGGACACCAGCATCCATACTGAGCCGGGTTTCATAAGCTGAGTGTTTGTATATTCTTATGCAAGTGTTTCCAGAGGGAAATAAGATATTATTACAACAGAGTGAATTCAATCACCCGGGGGAAAAAACAATATTACAGAACTAAGACCCGACACAACCCAAACACAATCCACTTGAGAAGAATGTGACCATGACCAACGGCCTGTTTGAAGAATTACTGAGGTCACATGGTCATTATCTACGAATTGGAGAGTCGAACAAAAATACTGGAGTGTGACGCATATTCCAGTTTAATTTATTATGAAAATATAACACTTTGAGAAAGGAATTATCCTTGGTGTTTTATGGGAGACGGTAAATCTCGCTCTCTAAACCGGCATGAATAACGCACAATACAAGCGACACACACAAACGTAAAACGACGAAAGTACACACGGTTCGGGGAGGTAAATGTGTAAACTGACAACTTTGTCCAGCAGGCCCACACAAAGAGCCTAAAGCAGGGCTGTTCTGATCCGCGGGAGAAATCGATCACTAAAAGTCAGTTTAAAGCTAAAATCATTACATGAAAGCACTGCACACAGAGAGAATACAATCACACTGACAGAGACTCTTTAGACAGTCACCTCTTCCTCTCATCTCTCTCGCTCTCTTTCCTTCTCTCTTCTGGGCTTTTTTGCTCTGTTATTGCATTCTGCTATACCCCTGTTTCTTTAAAAACAAGCACATCTGGGTGTATAAAGGGCCATTTATAAATGAAAACTGCATTACGTGATATTTATTGCTGTAGAAGCTGGCCTTTTACAAACATATCAACAAGAGAGATAAAGAGACGATCTAGACTAGTGTACCGTTGCCAAAAGAGCTACAAGTGGCAGCAATGAAATTTGAGAGTTACTTGAGATTTTTCCCACTAGATGAGAGATATGAAATGGATCCATATATAAGTCCTTGAGTTTCTATCCACTGGGCTTTTAGTATGACAGACATTATACCACTGTAATACATAAAGAAGGATGGTTGAATGCAAATTAAAATGAGTACATTTGACATTGAAAATATGAGTTGACTATAATAACATTAGAATGTGTTACAAAACACTCAAAGTAGTAGCAGCAGTTTTACAAGTTCACTTTTTCGCAGTCCATACAGGCAATATTGACATGTAAATGATTAACTAACAGTCTGGTCAACATAAAGTTCTTTATTCAAAGCACAATTCTACAAGAACGGTAACTTACTGAAAAAGTGTTGGTTTTTAAAGTGCTTCATTGAGCTGAAATTTGAACTTAAGATATCAAGATAAATAAGAAAATCTAAATTGGCAGGGGAAACTGGCCATGCCACTCTCTTCGAAATGTATACACTTTCCTCCTTTGAATTTCAGTGGGCTATGGCCAGGGGCGATTCTAGGACTTCATCTAGTTCTCATGAAAACTATTACAATTACCTATTAAAGTTACACAAGTAGCTGAGTGATTTTTTTTTTTTGCTTGTTTAAAATGATTAGCCTAATGTATGAAAGGCATGAATCCATATACACAATTGTTTTGTTTATTGAAAACCTAACCGACTGCGTTTACTTAAATACTCGTCGAGACGATGTGTTGTGTATGTGCTCTGAAAAACGTGAAAGTGGTTGACCCGATCTCATGAAAGCGTGTTTCAATGGCAAAATTTTCTGTTTCTATTTGGTGTGCTATTAATGCGCAGAAATTGGCTTTGGGCAGTGGTTAGGTCTAGAGGTGTGGGGAAGGTGGGCATCATAAGCACACCAAATAGAAACAGAAAATCGTGCCATTTAAACTTTAATGAGACCAGACTGGTGTGCGCGCTTCATTCAAATGCACACGCACATTAATGTTCTATTACAGCGTGAGTGAGTTACCGCATGGAGATCTATAAACGAGTGAGAGTGATAAACTTTGGAACTTTATCAAGCAGCACTGTCCTGATCGTATGTGGCACATTATCTAATGGTGTCTCGGTCTGGGCCAGGCCTTGACATAACCTGGGAGGTCGATGGCTCCGTGTAAGAGCATTGGTTTAATAGAATAAGTTTAGTAGAATAAAATCAATGATAATGCAACATGTCCCATTTGGACACACATCTTTATGGAAAAACATGTCGTACGACGTAAGAAGTCACACAAGAGGACACTAGGGATTGTCACCTCCCGCCACCCCGGCATCTGTTTCTGCTGTGTAAGAGAGCCGGACCTACCATGGGGGTTGTCATTAATCTGAGGTATTTAGACGTGACAAAACGGTCCTGTTTTGTCTTGTCGAAATACCTCTGATTAATTACAACCTCTGTAACTTTCTGTGCTGGAGTTATAGGTCAGTTATTTTATGTCAGTCTTTACAGAAAACCTTTAAAGAAAGCCCTGACTAGCTGAAGCTTCATCTTTGATCTCGATTGGTACAGCACTGGCTCTGTGCCACAGTCAAGCTTACACCCTGGATATAGCTCCAGAGATTCCCACAATAGAACAGAACATCCAGTTACACACTCACACTCACACACACATACACACACAACGCCCCCACATATGGAAGTGAACACAGTTTATGTGTATGCTGACTTGCACCTAATTTTATTTAGGGTTTTGGAATGCACCAACACGCCCTGTATAATAAAAAAAATAACGCAATAAAAAGTGTACCCTATAAAAATGTTAAATGCATTTTCATATTACCAAGAAACTGTGAAACTTCCAGAACAGCATTTTCTATTGTATTCATCATTTCCATGACTAATTTCTCCAAATGTGTATATTTAGTCGCTACGTACTGTACATTTCCTTTATTGCAGTTTGGATACATCTGCAGTGGGCACTCTGCCTGCCAGTTGTTCAGTCTTCGTAAGTCTGTGAAACACAAACTGTTAAGAGCCGGCTCATACATCAGCTTATTATTCTAGCGAATACTCCACCATATTAAACAAATGGATCAGCCTACAGCTGCAGAGAGAAGCCTGCATGAGGGGCCAGAGGTTATTGTCTAATTTAAATCTTGGCTGTATTCCCGGACCAGTGCCACATTCCAATTTGTGGCTGTGTAGCCTGGCGCCACTGACAGGAGTCCTTCTGAAAACACAGTTATGGCTGCTCTCCAGAAATGTGTCGAGAAACAAAGCAATCAACAGGTTGTGGAAGATTAACAACGTGGTTGATATAAATTAGCCTGAATAATGAAAACGGTTTATAGGTTTTGTGCCACACAGACAGTTTACACCTATTGTGTGTTCACGCACAGCTGTATGGAAAGAGAGGTCTTGCTCATATATGAAAGACAAACAGCATTCCAGGATAAATGATAGAAGAAAATTGAAAAACAAACCACTAGATGCATTCGAACGAATCGATAGTGTATGTTTAAACCTGAACTGTCCTCTAATACACATAGCATTTTCAGAGGGGGGCTAAGATTGACAGCACTGCTACACAAATTACGATGCCTAATCTACTCTATTCACTTCTGGTCATTATACTGACATTTCGAGAGCCCAGGAACAAAAGAGCACTAAGGATTTGCACATATATGCCCTAAAATTATTCCACTCTCGAAGACGGGGCGACAGCAGAGAGATCAAAGAGAAACTGAAATAAAACTGTGAATTACTGAAACTGTGTCACATCGTTAAAAGGGTTTCATGCGGTGTGGATGGAGAGAACTTATCTTCGGCAACAAAGAAGTTTTTGAGAGACTGTGGAAATTAACCTGTGAGTGATACTGGCACTACAACAACAAACAAGAAACTAGGAAACGGAGGAATCGATGCACACTTCAATCACACAGTGCAAAAACGACACAAAATCGACCTCAACAAAACTTTTGAAATGAACCCTATGATAAAATCATATAAAAAACTAAATAATGCAAGTATACTGCTTACGTTTCTATGTCCATTATGTATATATCCAGAAAAATGTACAGTCCTTCACCTCAAGGACATTGTGTAATTTTGCTGTGAAAAGTCTGAAAAGGGGGTCAATAACAGATCCTATATTTAAGTCTTGACCTCTGTTAAAGGCCAAATGGGAGAGGTGCTTTACTAAAATAACGGATTGGCCAAAGCACACGAAACATTCCACAGGCCGACCATCATCCACAGCACATGTAGACACTGTCCACCTCCATCTGTCTTCATTAGGTCAGTGTTTGACCCGTTTCTCTGCATCTGAAGAGGTCTTCTGGGACCTTCTGTGTACTCCTAAACCTGTTAGCGTGGATATTTTGAAAGCTGTAACCTCAAAACAGCACAGCCAGCCAATTTACAGCAACAGCAGGTCCGGTGAAGACAATGGCAAGCGGCTAATCCGAGCCTAAGAGAAAAGAGATAGAGGAAAGGTCTGACATGGAATGCATCTGAGGATGGTGGGAAACAAGAAATAGACTGCTTCCATGCTTCCAAGACATAAAAAGATTCATTCAGCATGTCTGATTTTCAGGAAAGATCATGACTAGTCAGTCACAAGACTCATTATGACTATTAGTTCTGAACTAATAGAAGCAAACACAAAAGTTGTTCTAAAAGAAACCATTTCAAAGAGACTTGGCAAACATGCAGTTTTTTTTCATTTGAAAGCATAATACAGGATACTCTACCTTGTAAAGTACAAATTTCAATTCCAAGCAGTTTGAGCACAGCCACACTTAAAACCTCCAAATTGACCACAGCAGAGATGAAGACATTTTTATTTTCATTCACGTCTCCCACTCATCCTCAACCATTCCAATTAAAATCAGAGTGACTGATTGAGTATAATCGTAGCCAGAGGCATGACGTTTAAACACTGGCAGACTCGCTGTCAGTGTGGACTTGTCATGTACAACAAAGCATGTTTAAAGCATAATTGAGGCCAGATGGCTGAATCTGGTGCCAAGACAGACAGGCAGTCCATATGCATGTCCACAGAGTATCAGTATGACTGTAATCAAGAATCGCACAAGTGTCTGTCAGACACAGACAAAGTCTTTTCACTCAGTGTGCTATTTTTTTTAAATCAGCAGACAACATTCGATGCACCTCCAAGGCCTGCTGCGGTAGTACAACAGAAGCCTGCAATTGGCATGTATGCAGTCCTTAACATCAGCAACATGCTCTCTGTACATGTACATAAGAGCACTTCTTTCTTTGGCTAAATGATGAAAGTAGTCTTTTTGAGAGGGTTGTACAATGCTGGTGACCGGTCGGTCCAGGGGTTTTCAAAGTGGGATTCCCCTGCTGAAAATTTGTAAGAAAAAATGTTTGGTTTAGTCGAAGTTAATTACAAACTAGAACAACATTCATGTGTATGTTTGTAATACAAACATTTTAAGTTCATAAAAAATATTTAACTGATTAATGAATCTAACACTAAGAGTAATGGAATCTAACAACAAAGCAATTGCTCTGGCCTCAGGGCATCAGTACAGTAACACTATAAAAGTTAATTATTTAATTTAGCCAGCAACAGGTTGCCTATATATCATCATGCCGTTTTTCACATATAAAATGCATTAAAAGTTATTATTACAAATGAACCCCATAATAAAATTCTAAAAATAGAATACAAAAAAAACAACTGAAAAAATAACTGATTAAACAGAAGACTGATCAAGTTACGCAGTAATTTCCCATCAAGAGTCAAAAATGAACACTTTATTGGCTGACCACAAATATGTTGGATGCCAAACATTTTAGTCGGCCAAATCGCTGAATTATGACTGACAGTGAAGCACAACATTAAGCATCCCTTCGTATTACTCCGTGACAAGAAAAATATTCTAAACGGCCTCGTAAAATCTGAATAGTCCACGTAATCCCATCTGGGTAATTCTGCAGTGAACACTCTGGCATCATTTCAGTAAACTTTTCTGCCAGCAACAGCAATCCCTGCATTAATCTCTCTCATCAATTCGACAGGACCGGCAGAATGTCTGGCGTGGAGCCTCTGCCATCACACTTTATGAATTATATAGAAATAGGATATAACATTACGCGCACGGTCCAAAACATACAGGCAATGCTCTGGGGCCTAATTTATCATTGTTATTCAAGTGCTTGCTCACCTCACACTTAAAACAAAATCCTTCTAGATTCTAATTAAGCTCTAAGGTACCTCCCAAGGGCTCTGCTTTGGCAAAGAAAAGCACTTTGATTTATGTAGCACTTTGTCGTTAGCGCTTCAGGCCTGCCTGTTGCGAACACACTAGTGATAAATATGAGCATAGAGCAATTACTCATATTTGTTAATTAACTCCCGCTAACAATGTTTTCCTCCACAATGTAATGAAAACACAGCAGATTGAACACAAATATGCCCCATTATTTCATGTCTCCACCTACATGCAATTAAGATGAAAATAATTTGCTGCCACAGAGCCCTCGCTGTGAGGGGAAACTTCCACAGCATACCAAATAAAAGCCGTTTACCCAGCACAAGCAGCAATCACATGGAACTGATAGGCTTTAAATGCTGTAATTAGCTCTCAACCTTGTGGCTGTCCGACTGCATCCCACTAATGTGCGAACACATGCACTTGTGAATTACTTCAAATATCACAGCGCTCCTCTGCAGCCCTTTAGTCTCAGTTAGACAGGGGCCAGGCGCTCTCTAGCTTAGCGATCTTTTCGAGGAACGCCGTACAAGTAGATCGTATCCTACGCCACCCCTGGATTGGGAACAAAGACGTTAAACACAGGTGAAAACCTATACAGCTAAATCAGATCTCTATATGAACACAACACTGCCTGTCATTTACACAGAGTGAGAGGCACAGAATGTTTCTGTACTGAAGAGACATTGTTTATATGCTCAACCCACAAAGATTACACCGATAACAATTCACTCTCTCACTACTGGCACAGAACAGGATGCCTATTCAAGCCAGGGGACGCCAAACAGCTCCGGCTCCACCCCGACGCTTAATTAGTAGCGAGCGCGGCCTTCTTTTACACCGCGGTGCTCGGTGAGGCTAGCTGAGCTCGGGAGTGCATTGAGCTCATGTGTAAACAGAGCTTTGGAGATTCCACTCTCCAGGGCTCTGACATGTGGCTCAGAGGAGCATGGGGAGATGAATGCTCTCATACAAGCTTTATCAGGGTGAGTGAGAAGGGTAATGATCCTAAAACAATCTACCATCGGGGGTTTTACAGACTGTAAGGCTCCGAAGCGCACTGTCCAGCGGCCCAAGCGAACAGATGCTAAAATAGCTGCAACATCTGGTAACCCATACTAACTGTACGTTTACATAAAACACACAAAGTCATGCAAGTTTATTAAAGGTGAAGTGTGTTTCTGCACAATTAAGAGCACAAAAACAGGTTTGAGGGCAGGTTTCTCCAAGCACTTTACCCACCTGCCTTTGGTTGGATAAACTCTTCGTCCCACCTCATACTCATGCCATTGGCTTCTATGTGTAATCGCTCAAACAAATATTAAAAGTGCGACAGAGCCAACGTGTTACTCGTTATTTGCAAAGATTATTCATATCCATTTACTGAGGAATGAGTGCTCTGCTAGGGACTTTTTTGAGTGTGAGCTACGATCAGTTCCAATAAGTTTCAAAGGTCAGTTTTTAGAAAGCACACAGAGCAGAATGAAACAGTTATAATGTCAAATCAAATAAATGTGTTAACTGCTCCAAAAGAGCGCGATTAAATCATAAGAATGTCATTTGTACAGTAAAACTGTAAATCAAAAGTTGGTAATATTGAAAATGATCGAGAACATTACGCAGGAATGCTTACATAGGAATCCTTATTGATACAAGACACTTAAGAGGACACGGAGTTCCTTCCTAAACACTTAATACAGCACTCTTGTTAGACTATTTTTAATCACATTTATTAGCTGTTAACTTCTGCTGTAACCTTTTGGTTCAACTCATAATGCATTTTTACAACGCTCCATTATATCAACTAATGAAGAAAGAGAAAGAAAGGGAAAGAGATGAGAAAAACAGCGGTTGAGGTTCTATTTACCTAAGCTATAGAACAAAGGATTCATGATAAGGATGAGAAAATGAAATGTGTTAAAAAAAAAAATCAAAGTGCTCATAAGTGATAAGTCCCACAGTGAATCATCCTGTTAAACCTCTTTGCTCGTGACGCATTTATACAGTAGGCTTCATTTCCAAACATTTGCATCTGAGAAAAACAACGCAACTAAAAGCACAACTGCATCTGTATGCTGACAACAGAAGTAAACATCATGTTTGAAATGATACCACATTCATAATAAAACTCTTTCAGCATTCAGTCATACACCATGCGCATACCAAACCTAGGCTCATTGGGAAAATATGCCTGTAACTACATTTTTGCCTAACTCCAAAAGCACATGTATAAACACAATTCATTGAAGTGTCCAGCTGAAAGGAACACTAGCGTCAGTAAAACACCAAGACCTTTTTGCATAAATGAGAATTACCCAGAGCAGATCATCTCACTTTAACAAAGACGTAATAGTGCAAAATACTGTTCTCACAACTCTTTAACCATGGCACATGATTTGTAGACTAATACATTTTGACATTTACATCGCATAACCAGCACCATATGTAAAGCTCATCTGACACAGTAACTCAGTAGCTCACCTGGTGCAGCATTACACTTGCGATGCAAAGCACTTGGGTCTTGTTGCGAGTCGCATTAATAAAAGAGCTCTAAGACTTGAGAAAATGGCAAGTATTGCTTCAACTAATGCATTTTTATTTCACACTTACTTCTGTTAACACTATTTGCTATGTTTACTGTAAGAGATACATTATTCAAAAGGTATAGCACATTAACATTTTAGTGCAACTCACCATAAAATGTAATTGTAAACTATTGCACAAAAAGACTAAAATTCCAGATAGCACATTTATTCAGTCACTTCTGCAGAACTCTACTGTTTATTCTTTGGTTTCAACCAAAAGCCATGCCATCAACCAAAAGACAATCACTGGACCCTCAGAAGGTCCTCCTTGTAGTCATCCAGCTTCAGTAGCACAAATCAAGCCATCTTTTCGCATAATAACCACAATGTTCTTCTAGTCACATTTCATTTAACAAAAAGGAGGTGTTCCATTTAGACGCCTACCTAAATTAAATATTTAAATAAAAGCCCCTTGCACCCTAAAACACACTCGCACACAGTAAAAGCCTCTCCACAAACTCCAGATGGGAGCCAGCTGCCGAAGTCTCCAATAGAACTTTATTAGAGGCTAAATGCAACATTCAATCACACTTTAGCAGAGAGTGCAGACTGGTGTTTCTCTCAAGGATTCCTCTGAGGCTTATAAAAGACCCATCAGCAATGAAGCAATCACTGTACAATTTTTGGAAACCGTCTACAAAGCATCCACTCTCCAGTTTTAATATGCATATGAAATAAATATCAGCAGCTGGCTCAGCAGTGAGGCAAACCATATGGTTGGTGGCTATGAAAAACTAACACAGCGTCAAACTTTTTTTTTCCTCCCTTTTCTTTCTTTCTTTTTTTCGTCATTCGTCCCTCTGGCAGAACCTTGTCTTCATTTAGCATCAACAGAGAACATATGTCTTAATGTGTTACGATACAAGTGACAGCGAGTGAATGTCCACTGCCCTGTCCTAATGAAAAGAAGAGATCCTCTGTATGGAGCAGACTTTTATTACAAGGGAAAATACGCTGTCATGGGCATGATAACAATTTCATGGTTGGCGAATCGGATAGGAAGAGCAAACGTGCGAGAGGTCCTTTTCTCTCTCCTCTGTCTGTGATACAGCATCATTCCACATGCTAGTCAAATGATTAATTGCCCTGGGTTGTTCTGTCAAGCACAATTTAAATGAGTCGGCATGTCAGCACAAGCTGCCAGCCTTTGGAAATCAGTGCCCTTGGAGCAATGTGCCGCTACAGAACAAAACCATGCTCCTGTTCCGCCTCAGGCATGGGAGACAACGCCGGTCCTCCTCGGCTTTGACAAAGAAAGTAAGTGCGAGCGCAAACGGGTCCAAAGCAACAGCCGTGAATCAACATGCTGAGAATCAGATTTTTGTGAAGTGCTAATGTAAACACAAGAAACCAGATCCGTTCAGAAAAATAGATGACAAAGTAAAGAAAGGAGGAAAGAGAGAGTGCAGTGCAGAGCCAAAGAGTACATGGCCTAACGATTTATTTAACATAAATTACAGAGAATTACATTCCCATGAAAAACAAAGGGTCTTTTTTCTTATCAGTCTAATGCACCTCTATAAAAGGTTCCAATTAAAATCGACAGAGAGAGCAAGGGAGACGGTAGCTTTTCAATTTGAAATGAAGAACTGGATTTGAAGATATTTAATAGGCACCCAGATACCTCATGGGAAAGTAGGGGAGGAGTTACCCGTAGTGTCAGTAACCGATGACCTTTTTTAAGCTAATAGCAAATATACATTGGTTCCTAATTTCCATAACACAGTCTCCGGCTGCATACAATCACCTTAAAACCCTGAACTGAACCTGAACCTGAACCTAACTGCATTTCATGTTAAGAGAAAGAGAGAGAAAAAAAAGACAGTAAGAAGAGAGAGCAAGAAATAAATGTGAAGAAAGAAAGAAAGAAAGAAAGAACTGATGTAACAGCTCTACAGGCTGTCTTCTATGTCTATGAATGTCGTAACTCGTACAAGTCATTTCAATATGTGTTCTGTTTGCTCATTCAAATGAGTCTTTTGTTTACCCTCACTATCTGAACTCTTTGCTCAGTGAGCCTTACTAGTATTTGCACACCTGCTGTCTTTGTCAGTTCATACAGGACAACCTGAAGCCACAGGGCATTGTGGGTATGCAACCTGACAAAGGACTAACAGAAGCTCTGCAATATGATTTTATATTATCATCTGACATGTGGTATCTCAGGCATCATTCTTCAGTTACAATAATGAGATTCTCCCTCCTTCCTTCCTCTTTTTCTGTCACTGTTCACTTCTGTGACAGGATATCAAAAAAATGGAAGTTTAATGAAAACCAAACAGTCTTCCTCAAATGCACAACTGACACTGTACCTCTTTGTCAAAAATGATTGAATATGTAGAGACTTGTGTTATCCTCAGTATGAAGTAACAATCCAAAGTGTTTCAGTCTATCAGAAGAGCTTGAGTTGATTAAATGCTGAGACTAGTAGATAGATATGACTGTGCTCTTTATATAGAGCAACTTTTCAATGATGAAAGTAGTCGTTTATTAACCATAAATAAAGAAAACATTTTATTGCATTGCCCACTTATGGAGTGCCAAGTGGATCTTTAGAAATCACTTGATTCAGAGCAAAAGCTGTTTTTAGGTCACTGAAAATATCCCTGCAATAAGCCTGAGAGGTCGATAACTTCAGAGAAGCAGGACAAAGCTTGTGAGAGCTTTGAGAGACCAAAATATACTTTGTAGGGCCATGAACATACACTTTCCAGACTGTTCTTTAAATAGTCTGTTTCCTCTACTTCCTTTTAGCTTTAATGATGTATAAAAGGTCAAAGGAAATGAGAGCAATCATTAGTGCAATTATAATCTCAGAAACACTACACTTGAAGAGCTATATAAAGCTCAGTATATATTCAGACAGATGTTCACTGTGCCCCAACTCGACGCGATAAAATGACAAAAGATAAAAGCTATCGCTTATGTGTGTGTCCGAGGTTTTGTCCAAACAACCACAATAAAGATAAGCAACAGGACAATTTTTTTGATTACTTCAGTTTCTATTTTGAAGGTCAGCTCCACCCACTGCAAAACCCTACATAACCATTAATTTCTGTTTTCTAAATTCATGTTATTGATTTTATTGAATTCATCCATGCATATTTTTGAACTCATACTTTGAATAAAATCCCTGTGGTAAATATTCTGAAATGCTGTGTGCCAGACTATATGATGACATACATAGGGCCCTATGATTTCTGAAAAGCAGTTATAAAAAGGCTACTGTATAACCCCTAGAATGTCACTTAATTTGCAAAGTTTTGGATGGATACATCAAAAGTAAAAAAAGTACACTTAAATCAAAATGTGATATGGATTAGTGTCTGTGACTATTAAGCCGCAAAAATGGCATTTAAATATGAATCCTGCATGTTCATCAATGGTTTTGTTTACTACTGAAGTGTGTGTGTGATGGTCGCGGCGTTTTCAGCCTCTTCTGCTACATAAGCACATGAATGATCTCAAGAACTGTCACTTTATGAACATTTTACGATTTCTTTTCAGTAAAGCTATCATCATTTTATATACAAACATAAACCTCAAGGTCTTCACAGCACCCTGACAAAACAAAAGATCAATTAACTTCAAGAAACTGAATATTACTTCATGTTAAGATAGTATTACTACTACTACTAATAAAATGACTGAAACATTATTTTTAATAGAAAGTTTATTTAGAAGAAAAATGTATAAAACACAGTATTTCTGAAAAAAATCTATACATTATTATTAATAAATCAATCAATTAACTACAAAAGTTGTTAAGTATTAATATTTGATAAAAAAAATAAATTTGAGAGAAAAACAAACATTTCATAGAACCTTAAAGTTACATTTTTGTTAAGCTTTGAAAATATTTCTGTTTAATATTGTAAGTTTCACTATTTCAATTACAGTAAAGCTGTATTCAGCTCAATTCAATCAGCAACCAATGAATAGAACCAAGTCACCACCCTATAATTTTTCTTTTCCGATAGTCCGTTTCACTCTGATGTACTTCATAATAAGGATGAAAAGAAATGCTGCTACGTCTGTTTCTTTGTGACTTAACTCAGCGGTTTAAAAAAGTACATGCATAAGCATGCAGTATACAGAGACGTCAATCAACAGCTCTGTATAAATGATACAATAATAATACAACAATAGGCGATCATAAAATATTCTTTCCACGCCAAAAGAAGTGCAAAACTGTAGCAATAAGACTTGCCTTGCTCATCATAACAGAGATGTTTGCTGACCCCATCAAGCTAAAACAATGTATGGAAAAAGTTTCCTTTCTCTCTTATCAGAAGCCATTGTCATAACTGGGATATCTTCTGAGTGATCAGCATTCCAGATTGGCACCCTTTGTTTCGTAACAATACGATTTGAGAAGTGTTTTGGAACAGGATGCGAATCAGAATTTCAGCTGGGCTCTTAACAAAAGAAGGAGGACATGCTAAACCCTCTCCACATAGCTGACTGGCATCAGCACAATGTGTTGTCAGATGTGCTGTGCCCTTAGCATGGGGCACATTCCTGTCTTGAAGAGGAGCCATCAAACCTTTGTTTAACACAATCTCAGGGGAAGATTTGGTGACAGTTTTCAGCAGCTCGGGATCAATGATTCCTTTCTTTTTCTCTGTCTCACCTTCCCTCTCTCTCTCTCAATCTAAATACACACGCACACACACACACATGCGAGTACATCACCTCAGGTTTCATTTATTATTTTACTCAGTTTCATCGAACACATTCACGAATGCCTCTCACTTAGAAGCAAAAACAGACATTCATACCATCAGTTACCTCAACGTATAGCGACCAGAAGAGGCGCACAGGTAATATCGGAGGAAATGAGATGAGGAGCATTTACAGGAAGCAGCATGTAGAGGATTAAAGACATGATTTATAGAGCGTGATCCGGCCTGGCTAATGGTGTGTGTCAGCTACAAATTTACATATTTGCCCAGGCACACAACATCATATCAGCCAGCTACTAAATCAATCATAGCCACTATTAAAGAGTCTGCTGATAGGGGTTAGTGGAAATGAGCTGTTGAGCCCGGGGCTTGTACTGGCATGGTTACCTTTCTTCCATCAATCACCGATGCATCTGAGATGGCCATTGGTTACCGTTAGCGGTGAAGGACTCGAGTGAATTACATTGCTATTTACACGGAATGATGACACTTCCCACGCGCAGAACGAGATACATTATGTAGGTTATACAACGTGGCTGGCCATATGCGACTAGTACCATCGAGTGACTTTTCCTGTAGGCGAAATCGCATTAAGTCTAAGTTCACTTAAAACGATGGTTCAACACAAAGAGAACCGGAAAACCGAAACAGGGAAGAAAAGGCCGCAGAAGAGAGAGAGAGAGAGGTCAGTACTTCTGCAAAGACGCACATGAAGGGAACTCAATGTGATTGGCACGTCGTTTTGTTGAGTGTCAATACAAGATCTGAACACTCAGTAGCAGATTACATGCACCCGGCCACAAACACCACAAGTCCAAATGACAACCTTCGCATCTGTCTGCCATTTTAGGACATAATACCGGTGAAATCATATCCTGATGAAAGCTTTCCACTTTCAATAAATACATCAGTATTCCTGGCAAAGGCAATGAGAAACATTTCAGACACACTGAGCACTTACATCTGCTTCTGCTCTCAAAATGCTATGTTGTTTGAATGGCGATGGCGAGCGAAACTATATCATTTGCAGCGTTCGCCTATCAGCTAACAGTTGCTATTTTCTTCAGCTGTCGATCAGGTAGTTAAAGGGATGGTTCTCCCAAAAATAAAAAATTCTGTTATCATTTACTCACCCTCATGTATATGCCAAACCTGCATTGCTTTCTTTCTTGAAACGCTCGTTGACTTTCGATGCGTGGACGAAGACGGTTGAAACTTTCTTCAAAAGATCTTTCATCAGCAATTAGACTTTCAATTTTCTTCTCTTATTTCTAACACTAAGCAACATTTTGACAAAAAACATCCTCCATTCGGAAAGAATCCGCAACAGGAATCTCTACAAACACACGTATCCACTTGCCCTACAAAGAGGGATTTTGTTACATCGATTAAAACTCCTGAATCAGATCTATGCTGCTTCCTGTCCATGTGTGTAATGACACCTGCTGTGTACATTCATTGTAACACTGTACTCAGATTTGAATGTAAGAATGTGTAATTTAACCCTTGCTGTATGTATCGGGACAAGGGCTGAATTGAAAAGCTATATACCTGGGGGATGAGAGTCTACGTGTGGGTTTTAACAAGAGAATACATGCACTTGAATGTCGTCAACACTGTCATTTGCTATTTCCTGCTGCTGTCACCTCATTTCCTCTAGCCTTTGTCTTCGGCACAAGACCATGAAACAGCATCTATATCCTCAAAGTTCATAAAGTCTGCTATATGAGACTGTATTTCCACATAGCTTTTCCTGGAAAATCAGATCAGTGCCAGGACCTGCAAACAGTTGGTGTAAAAGTGATTTCCTTCACTCATGTGGGAAACACTTTATTAAGAGCATTAATCAATATGTAACTTCAGATACATAGCTTAAGAAAAACTAATTAAAGCGACATTTCACTATATATGTATGTGTGTGTGTGTATATATATATATATATATATATATATATATATATATATAATGTATTCCTGTTTTTGTTTTTTCTTTTGTATATATATATATATATATATACAGTATAGTATACAGTTTAAGTTGGCGACTTTCAGTATTTCTTTATAGCAACAACTTCAGCCTCTGCAAATAAGCATTTAACTAAATGACTTTCTCCAAAGTCTTCTATTTCAATATGTGATGTTATTTTAAGTCATTCCACTGACAGAAAACAGAAATGTGCGCATTTCTAAAAGTTCTTAAAATTATATACTGACATCTGACTGTTATGACAGATAATTACGAGTAAACACCGATAAGTTGGCTATCAAAGGAAAGTAAATGTCATTTGAAATTGCAATAACTTAGCATGTCAAAACAAACTCTGATTTGTTCTATAAACAGTCTGACTAAACCCACACAACTTGTCATTCCCTTCAGGGAGTTTGTACAATAAAAAACCTCAGTGTTGACTATATGAACCTTTTATGGCTTTGTTTTGTTTTGTTGTATAATTTGCACAACATACATGTGTCCTTTACATTTAAACAACAAGTGAATCGGTGTGCGAAAGTTATAAAGTGATCTGTTTATGTCCATTAAGAATGCGCACACAAACATATCCAGGACAAAGAGAATCATCTGTCTCTTGCATAACTGAATGATGCTTTTCATGAGAGAGGGGGATAGAGAGAAAGAGAGAAAGAGAGAGAGAGTGAATAGGTTTAGGAATGCTGACAACCACCAAACGAAAGACGGACATTCCCTGCCAAAATGTGCTGTCTCATTATCCATGTAATCATTATACTATCTCCTTTGCAACAGCCTTGAATGATTTCAGTGAAGATTATCCGTCAAATGCAATGCCTCTGCATAATAAAAGGCTCCTTCTATTACACTATTAGACATCTGTAAATGATCGGAGTAAATACAATTCACCTAGAATGCAAATGACTGGTACCTGACATTATGTAAATACAACCACAGACTCGCTAAATTACTAGCACAAAGATTAGTTCGGTGGGACAGACCTGTCTTTGATATTTAACAACAGTTCGTCGATGCAAACCAAAACCGGACCAAACACGGCATTTAAATATGTCATTCAAAATTCCACAAAACTCTAAACTGCAAAAATAAAATCACACTGCATTCTGCAAATGTAGGCACTGGTTTATTTAAGCCATCAGGAACACTTTTCTAGTAAATTTCACTGACTGCTACCACATGTGTTCGCTTCATAAACCCAATGCTCCTGCACAAACCGCACTCATTACCCAGAATCCACTGCATACAATGTGGCTGCAGACACAAATCAAGAGCCCTTATAGCTGCTTCAAGGGTACAGGCCTTTTACTGGATACCCTAAAGTTCAGGCCCAGACGCGGATTTGTTACTCACTAAAATGATCAATTTATTAAAACTGTCGACTGGACGCACCTACTTTTTTGGATGTTTGCAAATCAGCTGCGATCATTGGCCTTTCCAAAGCTCGTGCTTTCAGTTTCAACATTTCAGCTTGTTCGGAATTTGCATTTATTCATCTTTTTGGATAGGCCTGAAACTGCGTTACGATCGGGGTGGAGAACATCTTTTTTTCTTTCTCTCATCTGCCACTATTTTCTATCCCGGCCTTACGCAGCCTTTTGCCTTTATTTCAGTATCAGATTAAGTTTATGTCAGTCATTTGGTTTTTATTGTAGATGTTAAGAAATATGCGACGCCTGAAATCAATGTTACTGTGGACATAATTAAAACTGCACTGATTTTACGAGGACGTGTTTAGTGCAAGTCTTTAGTGTGAGATGACTGAAATTATTGCCTCCAAAAAAGTTCTCAAAACAGGATCTAAACACATCTGACGTTGTCTAAAACCAGTTAGACACGACCACTTCATAATAAATAAAGCAGTTATGCTTCTGGTGTTTTAGTGTACATTCTGAACCGGGGTTTTTGTAGTGACATTACTTCATATAGGATCATTAAGAAGACAGGAAGTAACGTAAAGGCCAGGGTCCTGATGATGCTTTAGGTTTGTCAAGAATTATATAATTATGTTGGCAGGTGGTAAATGCTTAAAAGAAGGCAATTCTGCTTCGACTCAAACCTTAACAAAAGAACAAAACTTTGTTTTCTACATCATATAGCATATAATTTAGTTTGAATAGAGAATAATAGGGGAAATGTGTGTTTTTACAGCAAGACACATTTGCAATTACTACAACACTTTACTTACAATTCCGACAATATTTAGCAATGGGGCCAAAATAACGTAGTGTGTGATGACAGAGCTGCCTAAACGAAAGCAAGCCCCTCTAACGCAAGCAACACCTGCCAGTCTAAAACACTGTGGCAAGAGATTTTATAGTTCAGCGAATTACTAAATAACAACATTTGCTGGGAGGGCTAAAATCCTGGAATCGCAGAACTGTTCCCCAAGGAGCACATAAAAACATTCCTGTCATATTAAGCAGAGTCTGTAAGGCAGCACAATTCACGCATTGTCCTGTAACACTGACAGCCTTTTGTTTGAAAGTCTTCTTTAACTGCTGAAGGCATGCATCCCCCCCCTTCTGTAGAGTCATTACTAAATACACAGACCTATGGGGTTCTGGAAGTAACTTGCAGTCAAAGGGACGTGACACGAGGAAAAGTGAGGCTGACTTTTGGTGAAATCTCGCTAAAAATGTTTATCGTAGGCTCACTCAACACTGCTCAAGGAAAATAAAAAGACTAAGAAACAGCACAGAAAGAGTGCAGCGTATGGCAAGCCAATCAAACATGTATTCATCGCACCCCTAACTAGTAAGTAATCTAATAACGCCACTATCAATTTCTTCCTTTGATACTAATCACAGCAGTTGTCCTAGCAGATACTGAACACACGCTAAAATTGCTACAAGTAATATTTCCAATTAAACTGTAAGTTGTTACACATGACATGCATGGGGGAAAAGATGATTGCAACTTGTCATAATAAATAGGTAGCAGTTTCCAAAACATAAGCAATATTAAAACTGTAATATGCACCAGTGGTAATTAGAACACATTTGCAATTTGTTATTAGAAGCAATGGAATTATTTTTCATCATGGAGATAGCATCACTATCAGTATCTAATGAGTAGAATAGTTATCAGTGAAAAAAAGATACGGTTAATAATCACTGTCAGAGTAATTACTAGTTATTTAAAACGAGCACTAATGACATAAAAATATATACATTTTTAATAAATGTTAACATGGCTTGCCACATGTGAGCGTGTTTTGGCAGTAGCTCTTCCACCTGCTCTGAATGATGGTGCTTTACAAAGTTAAATCACTGAAAACATCGCGACCCTGTTATAAAACCTCTCCAAAGTTACACCATCTCACCTAAACTGGTTAAAAACAAACACGCAGTCACAAAAAAGACAACACCGCTCGCCATTTCAAATGTATTGAGCCAAACAGAATCAACTTTGCGCTCCTAGTTTGGAAACACCAGCTCAGGGGCTCAAACTGAGTCTTTTACCTTGTTGTAGTTGTAGTATCCCAGGCAATGGGAAAAATCCAGGTTTTGCGGGTCTCCAGGAATAGAATTCCCTCCGGCAGACGGATAAAATACATCCATGTTTCCTCTCGGCGAAGCACTGCTCTATGAAAAGGGCGCAATTTTTCTCTTACTTGTCCTTCAACAATCCAGGCGCGGTGAATGAGAGGGAAGCGGCGAACAACGCGGGTTTAACGCAGCTCAATGGGACAGAGAAAGGTTAAAAATGATGTTGTAAGGAGTTTTAGTAATCCTCTTCTATAAGCACTGATCGCTGGCCATAGTTTTTGGATGTTGAGGGAGGCTCGCCGCTGTTCAAACTGCTCCTGCGCTGCGAGGTTCAAGCATGCTTGGAGAAAAGCAACACAAAGAAAGCCGGCAAACTGCAACTCCGCTACAATGTTCTCCGTTCGGATGCACGCTCACAGACAAGCTCGGTAGCTGGATGATTTAAACACAAGGTTGTTCCCGCTCTCAGTGTTTCAAAGACGCCTCCATCAATCCCCACTTTACGTTTCAAATTAACCGCTGCCGGTCAGTTGGAGATCTGGAGACACTTTAGCCTCTCAGAGCTTGGCTAATTAAATAAAATTAAGCCCTCCAGACACGTGAATAATACTGTCCGATGGCACCGTTAGTCCAAGAAACTTGGGAAGCGGTGTTTACATATTCATTACAGCGCTTGAGGGACTCTGGACAGCCAATGGTCTTCTGTTTACTTCAGCCAACATCAAGCTGTGATGGAGGAGTACGGGAGAGAGTGGGGCTCAACGCGACCACTCCCCGAGCACCCATCGCCACTCCCCTATCAGCCCCAGAAAGAAAACCCCCGCGTACATTATTACGTGCATGGACAATATAGCCTAAATACTAAACTCCTAATCACTAAGCTGATTTTTTTTTTTTTTTTTTTTTTTGCGTCAACTTTTCTTTTTGATTTAGTTTTCCTTGCCTGAAGAAAAAAAAATAATAAAATTTTTATTTATGTAAAAATCTATCTGTATATAACTCTTTTAGGCATTGTACATGCCAATGTGTGGTTTTTGAGTAGCCTAAGCTTGTAATGATATTTATATTGATATATTATTCCATTTTAAATAAAATTTAAATACCAATTGTGTGTGTGCGTTTGTGACATATGAGGACACACATCTCTATAATGACATGGGTATGACAAGGAAAAGGTGAATTATAATGACATTCAAAACGCTTATAAATCATAGAAAGTGACTTTTTTTTGAAAATCTAACAATGCCTGTAGTTTCTCCTGTAATGTGTATGTTTAGGTGTAGGGTTGATGTAGGACAATAGCACATACAGTTTGTACAGTATTAAAACCATTAGGGCTATGGAATGTCCCCACTTCGTTCGTGACTTCGTTTTAAGCAGTAGCTACCAAAACTTTTACCCATTAGCATGCTGGTAATACATTTATTATATTATTACTACATATATAATGTTAGTTGGTGGAAACGCACATACACCACACACTTCATAGAATCATTGATGCCTTTAGAGAACTTTATTTTTAACAGCGTAAGAAGAGGGTATTCACCATAGCTTTGAAAACCTTCAAGAATTAGCATTTTCTTGAGATTCTGAGTTTGTGAGGAGTAAAGTAATGTAGGCTGCTGTAACTATTACCTGAAGAGACTTCCATTTTTTGTTCTACAACATAAATGACATGATGATTGATGAGTAGGGTAACCAATGTAATTTTTATATAGCAACTTTTTGGTTTTTAATAAACAAAGTGAGATTCGACTGTTTGTGTGATTTATGTTTTAGAACAAAACATGAAAGTCTCACTATCCACAGGCCTTATCTTACTTGTAAAAGAAAAGCACTATTCTAAAAACCCATAGGATGTACCCAAGGGTGAAATAGCCTTCAGAGTTGGCCTACAAATTGACATCACAATTGTGCAGCCATATTGGTATTCGGTAGTTTTTCTTGGTTTAGAGCACAGTTCATATGGTGTCCTTTCGTTCCCATTAGCTCATCCTCAACCTAAACGCAAACTCCAAAACTCAACATCACAGAATCTCTTGTAAATCCCAACATAACAGGACATTAAACACTAACAAGTCTCCTCCTTTTTTCATCTTGCTCAAAAACACATTAAATATACATGCTGGGAACTCAAAATTCTCTGCCCATTTCCAGGCTCGAACAGGAACATGAAATTGCACTTTGATCTGAAGCAAGTAGTTTAATTAAACTAAAATTGATTGCGAATTGAAACAAAGACGTAAAGCATAATTTTATTGGGTCGTATCAAATATAAACAATTCTTAAAAAGTAAAGACACCCTAAGCACATTTTCCTAGTGCAATTCAGCCGAATTAAAAATGTGCAGAAGAAATTTGTACAGAATATCCTGGGTAGATCATTTGCATGTGAATAGGTAGCTTTCCTCTCAGCTTTTTGCTCAGTCTTTTTAAGGGTAAGCAATGCTTTAGGAACAAAGCCATTAGTCGTGTATTTCTTAACTAATGCAAGGCAAATATGAGGCGACTGGAAAGAGAGAGGATGTGACATATATGCATACGTTCCTGCAGCCAAATCAAACATTTTGTTGAAGCAGCTGGATAACATTTCTGAGTATGACCACCAGGGGCTACAGGCCACAAACACACTGGAGGCAATTTACAATGATTTATCATTTAGAAGAGTAATTTGAATGATTTCATTTCATTTTTTCACGTTGAAGCTATGTCGTTACAATTACAGCATGGATTTACAACATTCAAATAACCACCCAATGCAATGGCAGAAACACATAAAGCTTGATGTCTGGGAGATAATTCAAAATTGTAACCAAATTGCAATGGTGAACGTCGTCATATTTAGTGCCAAACACACACACACATACACACACACACACACACACAAACTAAAACCATTTTATTTTTTTATACTGTTCATACAAGCTGAAAGATTGCTGAGAACTCATTTCTTTTCTTGAAAAAAATGTCACGCATGTATAGTGCATTATGGGATGGGATGAGTTCTGTAATCCCATGGGTCTAAATCAGAGAGCTATAGATGAAAGTAACTCCACCAGCAAAACAGAGGCTCAGCTGGAAGGTAAGTGGCAATCATGATTGCATTTGCATTCACAGTGTTTCTTTTGAAAATGTTCACTCTCGTGCAATGCATAATCCTATATTACACAAAACAGCCAAAAATTTAATTAAGATGTGTTTTTTCGCATTCAAAATTATCTACAAAGGGCAAAGGATTTTACAAAGGGAAAGAAACGCATGGAATATATGCACGTTATATGCATAACATTTCTTTTTCTTCCCCTCAGACAGACACTCATACAATAAACATGCATGAACAGACAAACACACGTGCACGAATGTTATCTGCACACACACACACACACACACACACACACACACACACACACACACACACACACACACAGACACACAGGCGATCAGATAAGGAGGGTGTTCCACATTCCACGTTGTTGTTATTACATTTGATAAGCGTGGTGATGAATGCGCCCGATCTGATGTGTGCAGGAGCATCTTTGATTCTCTGTTATTATTTATTTGTGTGTGTAATGTTGTTTGCCCATGTGGCAGGAGGAAACTGAATTAATTTCCTCTCTGTGGGTTTGGTGTCAGCGTCTGAGCACAGATGAATTATGCCGCACTCACACTTCATGTCATTTCCTCTACGCCCGGCAACATTGTCACCATTTGGTAACCTGAAAACAAATTATCCCACTCTGGCACAAGTTCAAATTCAATTATAGCAGCCCATAGTAATTATGTGGAGGTATAAAAGAATCATAAATGCAAAATAATTAATTAACCTAATAATCTTTATTTATGCGCCCCTCATATTAAGCCTGTGATCTCTCCATTGTGGCAGTGTGCTCTAAATTAGACCGAACAGCTGTGGATGTAGAAGAAGAGGCATCAGTGGCATCAATAATATTCATATCTCAATTCTCATGTGCTTATTATAAAACAAGGCCAAATACTTCACATAATGCAAATCTTTTAGCTGCATTTTTATATAGGCCACACTAATATATAATGTGATAATGACACCTTATACGTGCCCTTTCGTGATACGCACAAATTCGATTGTGCATTGTATTCCGTCTCGCGATTTATCATATAGCAGCCTACACATCATTTTGCATTTGTTATGTGCAACTCTTGTCTTCGGGGTCTCAAACATGTGACCCACCGTATTACTTTTCCACCCAGAGCTCCGAATTATTCTCTGCTATGAATCTAAAGAAGAGCGTCATCTGCTGTGACCTTGGCAAACTGACAAATCAGCTTTGCTCCGTTGTGTATAGAACAGATACACTCAAGATTCAGCTACAGTCCTCTTAGATATCAAGCACCCCCCACCCCCATTACACATGGATTCATATAGAGGGTGGTTGATATTTTTGGGGCGGTTGGGTTTGTGCGATTGCCTTCGCCTTCAGTCTTCATTATCAGACGCTGAGGTCTTTGATCTCTCCCCGCTTTGTAATGCAATAAAGTCGAATTGTCGTTGAATAAAATGTTCAGCTGGTCTCGCATGTCCAAAAGCCCATCAAAAGAAGAGTCTGATGCATTTGCTTTCATCAGTGCCGCCGCTGATCAGTGATGTAACCATGAAATGATGCATTTGCACACGTTTAAATGAGCAAAAATTATTTCAGCAGTAACAACAACAAATCTTAGAACGCAAGTACTTAAAACTGCAAGTACCTGTAAACAGTCGAAATCTCCACAGAAATATAAATACACTTCCAGAGGCAGGGGCTTAAATATTTAAAATGCTTATTTTAAAAGGGCAAACCACAGAATTGAACAAGAATCTTAAAAGGTAACTGAATACTAAATGATGTATCTCGTATGTCACTGAGCTCCCTGATGGGCTTGGGTGGAGCGGATTTTTCGGTGTTTGTATTTTTAAACTCGCGCATTTGAATCTTAATTGCGTGTAAGAATAACAACGTCAGGCTACGCTGGATCAGAGGAGGATAAATTTACTCTGCCCTTTACAAATGATGTTTTCACGAGATTTGATTCTCCAGCACCCTCACCCCCTCCCTCCCACATCACGGCTGATACTGCAGTATGCAGTGTGGATATGCTGTCTTTGCATTTTACATAGAACCCTCGGGGGCCATCGCCTCTATTACAGCATTCAGTAATGATGAGAGAGATAAAAGATAAAAGTGCTTTCTTTTTCTCACTACACCGTTTCCTAATCTATCTTTTTCTCTCACCTTCCTTCTCTGGCGTTACTGTTGCATTGCTGTATTTGCACTGTTTAAATGTAGGTAATAATGTGTTGCAGTGTTGTCATCTGTGATACGGTGGTGAATATAGCCTCGGTTAGAATATAAACTCAAATATAGCCATATAAATGAAGAAAACGTTCAATTAAAATGCTCTGCCATAATTAGCAAAGTTTAAAAATACATAACATAGTCAAATTAAATAACATGCCATTAGACCTAGCAAATAAAAGTTAACAAACTTATGTTTTTATTATTGTAACTTTTTCACAAACAAATGCTACAACATTTTAAATAATCAAACATTGTAAATACTCATCTCTATCTCCTTCTGATATTTATACCAGTCAATTCGTTCTGGTCTCATATTGTTACGTCAGACTCATACTAATAAATCAACTGATTCTGAATGGTCCTCTGCTATATTTACAGTAATATTGGAATGTCTGACTCATTCAAGTACATGTTTGTTAATCAAGTTCTTGGACTGTACTATGTTGGAGTGGTTTTGCTGTATTTTTTATAAATTTGCTTGCTCGAGATTGATTTTGTAAACTATAATTTATAATTGC
Organism: Puntigrus tetrazona; assembly: GCF_018831695.1. NCBI lineage: Eukaryota > Metazoa > Chordata > Actinopteri > Cypriniformes > Cyprinidae > Puntigrus > Puntigrus tetrazona. Next base: position 21,154,258 of record NC_056705.1, on the reverse strand, counting down.
GTTTTTCTAGGCCGATACGATTAGGAAATATACTCCCATTCCGGCGTAATAATCAAGGAAGTTTGCTGCCGTAACATGGCCGCATCAAAGGCAGTGATATCACTAAGAAAATATCACGAGGGGAAACTCATTTTGGTCATTTTTTAAACGCGATGCTACTGGTCTAATTGAATTCAATGATCTATGCTAAGCTATTCTAAAAGTGCTATCACCAGACAAGGAGATCGGCTGAATAGATTCAAAAACTGTAAAACTCAACTTATTAACTCTGGGGGAGTTAATGAGAGAATGAGCCCATTTCCAAAAACAAAAAAAAAGTGGTGTTCTTTTAACTACTATGTACTTATACATCAAAAATAAGCACAATGTACTTATTGTGTTCATTTTGTTTCGCAAAACTTGCTGCAATTAAAGTTGGGTATGGGTAAGGTTGGGACAGGTTTGGTGGTATGGATAGGTTTAAGGGTGGGTTAAAGTGCAATTATAAATGTAATTACAGAAATCAATTACAGATGTAATTAAACGCAGGCAATATAAAAACATGTATGTAGACAATAATATATATTTATTTATATAGTAGTTAAAGACATTTAATATAAAATGGGACCTTATATTCTAAACTATTTATGACACTTTGAACTATAACAATACAAGAAGAAATTCTATCACTGTATCACAGGCTGTTCATGATTATATTCAAATGTTTTTATAAGATTTATTTCTACATTGTTTTTAGATAGAAATGTGGTAATTTGTTGACAATTCTGAATAGTAAAGCACTCCCCATTTCTAAGACAAATGCCCGGAGACTTCGGCTCACCTTCTGACACACGTGGAGTCATTACCACACCACTGCTAATTACTTAATTAGTAATCTACTTATCTCCTAATTTCTGTTAAGCACTGTCTTATAAAATGTGTATGTCACCCTACTCTAAAATGTCACTGTAATTACCTTACATCAATTAAAGCAAAGAAACTTTCTTAGTCCAAAAATGTACAAGAAATAAAACATGGTCTGTGGCAACATTAGTCTGATGGGCAATTAGTGTGTGGCTTTGATGAATTTGAGGGATAGAGCGTTATATTATTCTCAATTAAAACCTGTCCTCCACAGCATTACTCATTTTAACGCTCCTCGTTCATACTAATTAGCAGGAGCCTTCATTGCCTCTCAGCTGAGAGGACATTTCAATATCCCATTAAAGCATAAGCAGATAGTGGCGTGATTGACACACTGTGAAAGTTGGGAAGTAATTACATTATATGCCTCAGTGTGCCTTTCTATCAGCATATAATGACATGTTTCATTCTGCCATGACTTTCTTTCTCTCTATTGCCTTTAACTTGGATTTTATCCCTTCCTTGTCTTAAGTTGCATGATATTGCCATATTAAGTAAATTATTAATAGATAGATAGATAGATAGATAGATAGATAGATATAGATATAGATATAGATAGAAATTTAAGAAAGCATTAATACGTTTTTGATCCTTTTGCTTTGTGTGTTTGTGTGCATGTGCTCATGTTTTTACACTCGTCTTGGCTCTAAGTGGGGTTTGTTTTCATCCCATCAGATAAAGATGGAAATGGGAATGTGAGATGTGGCAGCATTTAGGTTAGCCTAGTGAATAAACAGTAGAAGAGGAAGTAGGAATGTGAATTCTGTTGCCCCATAAACATGTCATAAATCCTTTCAAATGACCTTGTGTTTATTTTACACTGCAGCCTCACTGTGCAGGACTGTGAGAACTGGGCCAGTGCTCAGAAAGCACTGCAGTCAGTGATGCTCACTATCTACTCTAGGGGAACATTTGGCTCTTACAGATCACATTCACTATCAATCAAAAGGCTAAAGTGATCTCTCATTAGCCTTGTTCTAAAATTCATCTGGAATACAGACTCTGGCTTCCAAACCACGGGTGTTTAATTTATTTTAAAACAAGGCCATTTTAGTGGACTTTATCATCAATGAAATCTTGGCTTTATAAATGTAAGATGCATTAATATACATTAATCAGAGAAAAATGACAGCGCGTTCTGACAACTATCTCTGACCTGAATGTCAAATGGGCAGTTAAAAAAAAAAAAAGAGCAAAAGCAAAACTCAAGTGGAAGAGAATATATCTGACACACACAGCAGCACAATCACTGCTGTGAAATATAAATTAACTGAAAATTCAGATTTTAAGTGAGACATTATTCACCACTTTCTGCAATTTGCACATTTCATAGCTTAATATGGCATGATGTCATCACATTAGTCATTCTGAAATAATGTCGTAAATATATAAAGCTGAACACACCATGTACAGTACCATGTCCAGCGCATGTCCATTCATGTGTCAAATAAGAAATAAGACTAGAAATGACTACTTCTGCAGACCAAAAATATGGTAACCGTTGCCTTTGCAAAGAATTTTTTATGATGCTATTTGGTAATGAGTTCTACAAAATATTCTACAAAATGGTAACAAAGCCACCACGGTTATCTGAATTTTTCAACATCTCAGTACATATTGCAAGAAAATAAGTTTTCTGCTTCAAAATTTCATGTTTAATTCAGTGTTTCCTGCTGTTTCTTTGTAATTATTTATGAAATTTACTTGAAAATCATTTCATTTTCAGTGCAGTTTGCAAATAATTTATTGCATACAATGTGATTTACTCCTAGAGTACAATCTCAAACATTTTATTTTCTTGAGTCTTCATATATCTTGAAGAGAGAGAGAGAGAGAGAGAGAGAGAGAGAGAGGGGGTCAGAAACACAGATTACCTTCAGCTGGATGTTAGCCAAGATTCAGACAGAGAATCTCCCTCCCTCCTCTCACACACTCTCTCTCCCTCTCTCTCTCTTTTCTTTTTCAAACATTTTCCTTCAGTCACTCAGTTCCTTAAACCGCACACCAAACTTTCCAAACTTTGCTGTTTTTCTTCTACTGTGTTGTTGCATGGTAGCAATTATTCAGTCCTAAGAAGTGGTTCTGGTGTTCAAAACCTCTGCAACAATTCTGTCACACTCCCACCAAATAATAAGTAGCGAAAATGAACAAATCCTAAAGCCTGCGTGTTACTGGCCGAGTGCCAGGAAGTGCTGTCAGCCCGTGGATCTGCAGTAAAACCAGTACTGAGATTATTTTCTATGAAAACAGACCTCCACATATGGTGCCCTACTGGCAAACCACTGCCAGGCTACTTTCTGTAGTATTCTTTCTTTCTCTTAAGGGAATGTAAATCCTCTGTCCTTTGCTCCACTTGGTGTTTCTCTCTTGTGAAATGTTCCTACAATCTGCTCTAGATCTTATTTAGTCCACTGTTCCACTTTGTGGTTGGAGCCTAACTATGTATTTGCAGGTTGCTATTTTTAAATGTACGGCGCTGGATGCTGTTGTCTCGTACCGAGAGACTGTAAGTAACGTGTGTGTGCACACGCAAATAATCACATATATAATGGTGTATCAATGCCATTCTGTCTCTTACAACACTTTAAAAGCTTCTCGCAAATAGAAAGACTGCGGGTTATTTATTCTGATAGTTCAAGGCTGCGGACTGAAGAGCCGTAGGGGGAAAGAAAAAACAAAACACAATACAGAGGGAAAGAAAATGAAGGGAGCGGTAGGAAAACAAACCCGCAGGATAGGGTTCTGTCTCTTTCGCTGCCTGCCACTGGCACAGAATACCTGTGTTCAGAGTTATTTAGAGTGATCAGGTGCAGCGAGGTGGGTCGGCGCTGGTGCACACAGACACATGTTTCTGCGCAGTTTGACATAATTGCCATTCTCTCTCCCATTTGGCATCTCAGTAACATCAGTCAGAGAGAAGCAGGCCTGTCACAACTGTCTGACTGCAGGGAGGAGAAAGAGAGCGGGAGAGAGAGGGAAGTCAGATGAGGAAGAGAAAGAGAGATAGCAGATATGATAGTGTGCAGTGCAAGTCACTCACCCTAAATCAGCACCGAAACAGAGATCCAGGACATACGTAAATATTTAATACCATTAATATCATTTAAAAAGCACACAGTTATCTCTATGCAGGTTATTGTTTAGCGAGGCAATATTTCTTTAATAAAGTGTTTTATCACCATTTGCATGTAATACCTTCCAACCTTCATGGAAGAGATTCATACAATTGTTGAATAGTCTCCAGTTGAATGTTGTCTAGAGTGAGAATTCTCACATTTCTATCCAAAACTGCCCACAGTGGTTTGACGATATTCAAGCCAGGTGATTTTTCTGGCCAAATGTCTAGGTTTTTATGATCATAACACCATCTTTTTTTGCTTTTTAACACTGTTGATTGTAGAAGTTGTACCAATTTCAGCTCTTTCATGGATGTTAGCTTTGTGAACTGTGATCAGTTTTGTAGAAGCGGGGCATTCAAGGTGAATATCGAGGTTTGCTGTCACTTTTGCTGCAGTAGTTTAGTCTTGTTTGAACAAAATCCTTTTTAGTGTTTGATGGTCCCTATGATTCACGTCCACTATTCGTCTTTGCTGATGAATTCTTGCCATGCTTTGTGTGTTCGGACCTAATCATGAAGACTGTGAAGATGTTGTCTTCACGACTGTCTTCAAATCACCAAAACCATTGGTCTTTTTTAACCCCTAATATTGTTGACCAAAAATTAAAGTAAAACCCTTTTTTTGTTGAGAAAATGTTCACAAATCCTGATTTTATAACGCTTTAAAAAGGTTAGAATCGTATCAGTCATCAGTGAACGTGTTACCTCTAAGAGCACATTAAAAAAAGAACAAATAAATAATAATAATAATAATAATAATAATACATAAATTCAATCCATTCCTTCATGTATTAAACCTACGGGTTACATGTATTTGAAACGCTATATGATTAATTTAAACTCCATTAACTGCAAACTGAATATTCATGTTCACTGTAATTAACAAACAAGCAGACTGTAACATATTTAGATAGAATAGCTTTTTGGAAGCAATATTTCAGCATCTGAAAGGATAGGAAAAAGTGAGGAGTGCGGGGGCTGTTAGAATTGAGAAAATTCAATGTGACATGCTGAGAATGAATTGCTCAGTCAAGCTGAAATATCCCTCATTCTAATGGCTTGGGACAGTCATTGGTTTACTCTCTCTCTACCCATATCTCCCTTTCTCTCCCTCTCTGCCTCTCTGTGTCTTTCATATTATTTTTTCCAATAATAATTTGTGATATATGATGGACTGTATTTTTGATTAATTCAGCTCCTTGTACGTTTCATACTGTTTAAAGAACCAAGGCACATGCTGTTGAAATTCCTCTTAAAACACTCTTAAAATAGACCGGGTCTTAATCTAGATCAGCGCTATTCACACAGAAGATTATATCATAAAATAAATATCTAAGAATTCTATTACACTGCTGCTGTGTCCATTATATATGAAGAGACTAACTGGCCTGGGGATGAGAAAGAAAGAGCCATTACCCTGTGTACAGAACTGCTCGATCAGATTTCTTCTCCCACTGACTGCTGATCTAAAGGTTAACAAGCTGATAAATTCAGAGAGAAGAGCAGAACACGTTTAAAATACTTGAGTATTGCAAATGAAGGAGATATTATTGCAGCTGCACCCCGCTGAATCATTAATACATGATTAAGCATTACGAAGGCTCCAAAGAAAAGCAAAGTAAAACATCTCATGTCTGACTATATTTGCCGATTTCATAAACAGAGTTTCTTCTTGTTCTGCACTGCAGGATAAACTGTTTCTTTTATGAGGTGCAGAACTTTAGAGAAGCATTTTTGGATATGAGCTATGACTTTGAAATCTAAGAATGTGGCAGTAAAAATGAGGCCATAAAATATGGCTAAGAGTAGTTGAAATAATGCCCTCAGAAAATGTAATGATGGATGTAATGCTCATTGTTTCGCCAGCACACACACATACTTATACAATTCCTGGAATTCGTGCAGGAAACCAAAATAGTAAAATTGCACCCTGGGGTTTGTCCACTGCCTCTGTGCGAGAGAAAGAGAGTGTGTGTGTTTGTGTGTGTGTGTGTGTGCTAGTACTTATTATTTTGCTAGTTCATTTCTCTTGTGTAGCCAGCCTGGTCTCGTTGTTTATGTGTAGGTATTAGTATGAAAGATTTTTTTGGGTACAAAACATAATTTACTGTATCTTTTGGCTAATACTTACCAGTTGGACATCTTGAAAAATATAAAAAAGAAACATTATATATATTATTATAAAAAAAAAAAAAAAAAAAAAAAAAAAATATATATATATATATATATATATATATATATATATATATATATATTTTATAAGGAAATAACAGAAGTTAATCTATGTAAATAGTTTTATGATATATATTAAAAATTGTTTAGTTTTTATTACTGTTTTGTTTTACATTTACATTTTCTAGTCTTTTTTTATTATTATTATTCTGTTTCATTTCATTTATCATTTTAGATGTACATGTTCACTACCTTGTTCCTCACAACAAACTCCCTCTGTGTGTAAAAACATACTTAGAGCTCTTTGTGATTTTAAAAAGTTGTCACAGCACGACTGAGAAAATGCTTTTGAGTGCCACTGCAAACAAATAATTACACATTACGTAAGACATTATTACAGAAATGTAAATTTGTTTTTCAATTTTGATGTGTAGCCCTGTTTAACATTATGCAATTATTTGAAGCAACCTGGCAGCAAAAGTCTCACAGAACAGAATAAATGTGATTTAATATTAAGCAGACTGCCTTTAATAAATGTGATTTAAAAAAAATCCTATTTTTATGACAACTGAATGCAGTAGTCAAAATTGTAATGCCATGATTTCTCTATTTTTGAGGATTGATTTGTATGTATGCAAAGTTGTTTATATGTAAATAATTTCCATTTTAGATGCTTTCAATATATTGTACGTTTCAGTATGCAAATGTAAGTAAATGTGTATATGGTTGAACCACACTTTACGTAAAATTTGAAAACTCATGAGATCATATTAAAACAGCCTACTATCTCAATACAAATGTGGCAAAACTTTTTTCTACTAATTTTTATGATAATTGAGGGTTTATATCGCACCAGTCTAGTTTTATAATTCAGCCTTTACATTGTTGTGCTTTCATACCGTGGCATCATCGCTAATCATGCTAACATGCTTTGATGCATAAGAACAACCCACAATATAATGCCTGCTAAGCCCAGAGAAAGACACACACCCACATTTATACACACTCACACACACATTTACATACATCCACAAATAGAGACAGGCAGGTAGAGAGAGAGATAGAGAGACCAGTAGCACTTACACCCCATTAGCAAAATCTCCCTCTTTTTGGCTGAGGCAGAAAAAAAGGTGCATGCATAAATTTTACACATTTATTTCCATGGCAACCATTCACCGTGTCATTCACATGTCAAAGTGAATCAGAGGAGATTAGGGGCATTCTCTCTCTCTCTCTCTCTCTCTCTTTCCTTCTCTTTCACACATATATACACACTCTCTTACATTGGGGTTAATAGAGAGAATCACATGATAAATAGCAACTAAAGAAAGAGAGAGAGGCTTGACTTGAGAGATCTCAAGGCATGCAGCCTAGCAAAATGGCATTTCAGATTTTTTCAAAAAAGATTTGCGCTTCATTCACACATACAGGGATCGACACCATATACCGATCTGAAGAATGCTCTAATAAAACAAACATTTTTTCCACGAATACATGCATATATCTGAAACCGATATCTCACAGGCACATTTCCCTTAATTAGGACTGTAATTAGCGCTCAAGCCTTTCTCACATTAAGAGTGAGAATGCAGACATTGTCAGGTATGGTAATAGTGATGTGACTGGTGGGGTGCGATGGGCGGGTGGTCATCTTTGACTTTCAAACAGAACTCATTCATCTTACTCAGTGTTCCCCAAAGACTTGTCGTCTCTCTCATACACCTCTTCCAGACAGTTTGAGGCTCTACACTGTGAGGCTGAAAGAATTGCAAAATGAAAAACAGACTTTCCATCAGACGTCTCAGGGATTGCTGCAGAAGCAAAGAGACACCTAATTTATCATGATCCTACCATTAAAACAGATCACAAAGTCCTTCATGCTGTTATAGCAAATACCATAAAATGATTTCTTTGGTGGGAATATGAATGGTCTTTCTTATATTATTTGTGTGTGTACTTGATGTGCTGTCAACCCTGGGCTTTAGGCAGTAAAAACAACCACAAAGGCACATGTGTGTACACATTAGGGATGCACATATATTAATATTCCGGCCAAAACTCATAACTCATGTTATGGCTGATAACCAATAAATGACTAGTATTCAATTCCATATTTCATCGTATAAATAAATTACAGATAAAAAGCGTAAAAACAACATTACAGAACATTAGTTGCATTATTAAATTACTAGTTTTAAAGATGAGGTTTTATGCATGCATTAGATGAGTAATCTAAATGTAATAATCAGTAATCTAAAAGTACAAATAGAGAAAATGAGCAAACAGAGATAAATATATATTGGCCATGAGGCCAATACTGGATTCCTAATATTGGATTTCCAGATAACAGTACAATATAAAAAAAAGTCTCAGTTGACATTCAATATAATATCAATATATTGTGCGTCCCTAGTAAAAATAACTGCCATGTTATCTTCACCTATTTTGAATTGTGTCTTAACATTAGTATCCCACTTGTGTACAGACAGCAACCTATGCCACATTTCTCATCAGAACAGCTAGATCGCACTCAGGAGAGGTAAGCGATAGTGTGTAGATACTCACACCTTAATCTAAACACACACACACACACACACACACACCAGTTCCTCACTGCATGTATTCCCTGATACATACAGACTGCACTCTTCCAGAGCCCTCATGGAGTTCAATCGATAAACATCAGCAGGAATATATGATACTGTGGCCGGTATAAATCCAGACTGTTGTCAATTCACACTATTTCCATTTGATTTAGCTTTCACAGCTGCCTAATTGAATGGACAAATGCATAATCCAAGCATGTAGTGCTAGTCAATATTGGGAAGAACCGTCAGGACCTGTAAAATTTAATACTTTAAATTAGTAAAATCCACTAAAGTTGATTGCTTTGTTGCAGATTCTGCTATGGTTGGCAACACAGAGTTAAATTAAACCTCGTAAAGCACGGTACCCCCCCAGTGCTTATAGGTTAGCTATAGGTTAATGCTAAATTATAAAAATACTATTGTTCTGCTATAGTATTATAGTTGCAAAATGTTGTAGAAACTAGCATTAACCTAGACTAATAAATGCTAGAGGTTAGGTCATGATAACTATTGCATTAACGGTATAGCTCACCCCAAAATGGAAATTAAGCCAAATGTTTACTCACCTTCAAGCCATCCTTTGTGAATATTATTTTATTTTTTCAGATGAGCACAAAAATGTCTCGACTCTTCCAAGCTTTATAATGGCAGTGAATGGTGGTTTCGATTTTCAGGTCCAATAAAGTGCCTCCATCCATTATAAAAAGTGTTCCAAACTGCTTCTGAAGTGAATTGCTGCATTTGTGCAGGAAACATATTTAAAGTTGTAAAACCTGTAATCTCCAGCTCCAGTTAACCGTTCTTTTTAATCCCAACAACAAACTTTATATGTTGGTATTTGTTGGCATTTATGTGATCGGTGTAAACAATTCTTTGAGCGCATTTATTTAGCATCTGCCCACATGCTTGCTTAGATACAGACATGCTATACGGTTCTGTGCTTGATTTGGCCACTGCAGTAAAGCCATGGTTAGTCTTTGTAATGGGTTTGTTGTTGTGGCGACAGATTTTTCGATATATGTGTTTACGTATTAATTTACGTTTTAAATGTATTGTTTCAGATATATCCATAGGAAAGATATGGGATATGTTTTGTCTGCTCCCAAATGCCAAAAACAAATGTAAGTTTGATTCTATATTAACATCAAACAGTAATATCACAATATATTACAGTCCCAGAGAATTCTGCTATTTTATGCTCTTTGCAACTTTTGACCTGCAACCGCTAATGAATTAATTTCACTAAAGCACTGACAGATAAAGAAAGAGAAAAAAAAAACACTTCTTCCTAACCACCGCAGCTGTTACAGTTGCATGATGCATCTTTACTGATGATAAACTCAGCAGAATGTCTGCTGAGGCGAGAATATCTGAAGTTTATTTCAGCATATTAAACGTGAAACCAAGCACTACAGTTTGGGCAGTTGGCACTCTGCTGTGTATCTAAAGAACTGACTGTAACTGATGGGCCGCTGCATTGCCAGTGGTTTCTATAAAACTCTACTGAATAGAGAGAGGGAATGTAATCCAATCAGAAATGTACTTTTATATGCAACATATGTTATACAGCTCGCAGCAATGGATTCCCAGCATGCGTTTGTTGTTTAAAGACGCAGTGCAAATGATGTCTTGCTCTGCTGTAGTACCAAAAAAAATAATCATTATACACTCTTGCCTCCATTCGTGAATGTCTAAAAATGCTGTGTGGATGCTGTTGCAGATATGATGTGCTTTATGTCATATATTACACAGTGTCTATAGAGCAAGTGAGCAATGCGACAAAGCTAGATTGCTATAATTATAATCAGCAAAGCTGTGTACACTGCAAGTAAGTTTATCACAATCAATGGCGACAAAAAGGATGGGGTTACTATATGTTTGCGTAGACAGTTCTTGAATTCTCGAATTATGCTTTCTATTTTGATAATTATTTGTAAACTGCTTTTATGCTGAAGCTGTATATATTAAGTATACTATACATCGATCATTAAAAGCATATGAAGCTAAACATTATGGCTGAATGTAAAGAGTCCAGCGGCTGACGGATTTCCATGTCTCATTTAACATGTAACATTTAAATGTCATTTAACAACTTTAATTTGAGATGGTAATCATTTCCCAGTAAACCAGCGAGCTGATGACTTGGTTTGACCTCTTCAATAATGACCTGGGTGTGAGAAAATTGTGTACAAAAGGCCAGCGTTTTAAGTGACCACGCAATTTCTCAGCGGTTAGAGGTTTGTGTAGGAGTTGTGGGTAAAAGGATTTAAGAACAGTGTCCCACCCGCTTACCCAGCTGGTCCTAACTCTAATGAGGCTTTAACCAGGATGTGGGATGGCTTTCTTCATACAACCTACAGGTCAGCACCACACAATGAGGCCCATAACAAAGACTCTGTAGATCTATTGGTCCAAACTGCCATTTTAACTAAATTGTGTGGTCAGCAATTCACTTGAATGAAGTCCAAGCATATAACATTCATCACATGTGAAAGGACACATTATGGACTTTGACAACTGGCTTTACTTCTAGACTTATTGAGCCGTTTCCATTTTAAACCTAAGCTCCTTCATATAAATGTTTTGTATAATGAGTACGTTAAGAAAGCTTATGTCAGACCTTCAATGGGTTATTTTACAGCAAAACGTTGCGAAGGAAATAAATAGAGCAAAATATCATTTATCACTTTAATTGAATTTTATCATTTCTGAGTGACTATCACATTGGTCTTGACTCAACAGTTTATTCAGTATTCAGTTCATTCAGTTTAACTGATTTCTAGCTAAATATGTATTGATAGGCTATACAGAGTATAACGAACCGGAGCCACTATTTGCATTACTGGTATATGAATGGAATAATAATACTGTATCATAACAACACTAATCCAGAAAATATAAGATAGCACTGTCTGTTATAATATTTGTGTTTAATATATTGCTTTTTGCAATTGGCTGTGTGCTTGTACTCTACACAGCGACGATAACATTACATCTAATCTAATGAAAAAAATCCAGAGCAAAGGTCTCGCTTGATAATACCAAGAAAATTCAAATCCACTGATGATTTTCTTCTGTTCTTTTGAAGCATTCACGTGGCATACACCCACACAGGAAAATTCTTCACAAATAATATCACATCCTGTCATTATGACGAGATTTAATGGGAGATCGGACTAAGCTCAAGCAAGTGTGTCTGAACTACATTACCAGATTTTGCCCTGTCAGAAGGTGAGGTCAGACGTAACATGAATCATTTCAATTAATAATAATCTAAATCATGTTCTTTAAGCATAAAATTAAACTGAGTCATTAATATTTAATGACGCCAATGGTTATTACAATATACATCTATAAATAGGTTTTATCTTATTAGAGAAGAACATAATACACTTATATTATACTAAGCAGGCTATCAGGTTATATCCAAATGAAACAAAATTTGCTACATCTTTGCAAACTTGCTAAATCTTAAAAAAATTACAGATGAGCAACACAATCAATCAAACTATCTGATGGATATTGTCCTAAACACTGAACTGCCTTCTGAACTAAATCAAGAATGAATTTTACGAAAATGTACAGTAGGTTTAAAGAAAATGTTCTGATAAAACAGTCATAACGTAGTTAATTGAAACAGATGAGATTATAAGAACAGGAAGCAGTTTTTTTTCTTCAAAGCGTTTTAAAATGCCTCTAGCCACATTCTGCAGAACAGAGAGAAGTGATGCCAGTCTGTGATGAGCTCTAATGAGAGCCACTGGATTCATGGATCACCAGTGCCAATGATGTTTGCAGGTGCTCTTTTTCTCTCTCTCTCTCTCCCTTTTGTTTTTCATCTTTTTTTCCCATTCTGTTTGTGGGTGGTGTTTTGATATTTTAATCAAAGCATCTGCCTATCAAATATGTCAAGTTAGATTCTTCACATGCCTTTTATATTCTACATGTCTGAGCTCTTTTTGAGGTTAGACGTTTATTTTACAGCAACCGTTGCTATTGATCTTGTACTGGAACCAAAGCAAAATCTGACCTGCACAGATAAGAAAAAAAAAACAGTAAGCAGTGTTAATGGGGTTCTGTATGTGAAACAAATTTATTGAAAAGGCAGGCATTCAAATATCAAGTTTAAATATAAGTAATATAGTAAAGACTTACAGCTTGAAAGAGCTGATTTTGCAAAAAAACAAATGAATGCTTCTATTGATGGATAATGCCATGTTAGTTTTGATATAATGAAGCATAAGGAAAGATCCTCTAAACTCATTGTTAGTCTTAAAGCAAGCTTCGCTAGTAATTAAAGGGTTAACTGCAGCTTGGCTTTATTGATTTTGATTGGCTCGCACACTAAATCTCATCTGGCCACAGAAAGGAATCAAGATCCAATTGGCAATTCCTTTAGAGTTTACTGAAAAGATAATTGATTGGGAAGCCATTTAATTTACTTCTTCGTCAATGCTCATGTATGAGAACAATCAATAATCAAACAACTCAGCCAGCCATGTCATAGACATTATCTAATAAGATTTATAGGACTATCTTTACTCTCTCTCTTACTCCAGCGTGTTTTAAAGGAAAGTCTTAGAAGTAATGCACTTTTTAAAAAATCTTTTTGCGCTTTTTTTGTGCTATATTTTTTGCATTCCAACTGAACATCTGGAATGATTATACAGGACTTTACATTAAGACCACAGCAACAATGTTTGACTGAATCATACTGATTCGACCTTGTCAGAAATCATCTTAACGTGACTATTTTATCTGTAAACTTATATTCGTTATGGATACTTAAGGGGATGCACAGTAAAAGACATTCCAAACAGTGTCAACCAATGGATTTTTCTCTTTACTTTTGTCTTCAAAGTATCGTCCCTCGCCCTGATTTTTAAGATCCCTTGGCTCTGAACTGTGATCAAAGAAACTGCTCTCTGTGGACACAGAGTATCGAACTAAGCATTTGACAAGGGCCTGTCAAAAGCCGTATCCATAGCAACCTATAACATGAGGGAGGCAGGAGCGCACGCACACACTCCTTCTCAACACTTTTGTTCACAGACAAATCAGAGATGTGGAAATATTCACAAGTGAGTTGCAGCAATTGTGTTGGACTAGATAGTCTTGTTATTAATTAACACATTATTATAAAAGCTGTGATGTACTTACAGTGTGTAGGAGTCTGTGTTTGTGTATATATCCAGAGACCTCGATTTCTTTATACTTTCCATAATTACGAATTACCACTTTCACTTCAATGAAATGCATGCGCAAACGTATACCATTATTTCATCACTGCATAACTTCAAAACGTGTTTAACCTCAAGGTACGACATTTCATCTGACTTTATTATATAATAGCTGACCAGCAGTGTGTGTACTATAAATATTTGAGAGAACAAAAGAGCCGTTGACTAATGTAGTGTAGGTGTGCTACCATCTGTTTAAATACATTAGCAATGGCAGCCAAATTCATATCCATGAACCTTTATTTATAGCCGTGAGGTGCAAGAAAAGATTAGGACACCCATCACCTGACAATGGACAATAGTGCATTAACATATTCATATTAATAGTCAGCATCAAAAGATGCTCGAGGTATTGTGTACATATTCACATATAAATAGTCTAATAAATTAAATACTTATAATAAATATTTTAATATATAACTACTAAACTAAATTAATATATATATATATATATATATATATATATATATATATATATATATATATATAAACTTTTATACTTACAATGACCTTGCAGTCTATATGTATTTACACACAGAATATATGCATTTAATGTACTGCTTTTAATGATTAACATGAATATAAATATGCATTTATGTAATATGTAATACTTTCATATTAAGAGTGAACATATACCCATTAAAATATGGGCATATACACAATACATCAAGCATTTTTCAATGATCATCATTAATATATATAGTATGTAAAAATATGTAACATATTTTGGGAAATAATAATGAGCAGTGAAACATCCTTGAGGTATAAGCAAATAATGGGAAATGCCAGAATGGTACACATATATTCAGAAGAGTAGTTTTTGAGTGTTTGTTCTTTTTTAGTATCCATTAGTAGGTCACAATGAAAGCATTCATCATATCTCTGTTAAAGAATCACACACACACACATACACACACACACAAGCTCTCCTTTGAACAGAGAAATATTGCTAGCACTAGTGCTAAGAGCTAAGAGCCTTTTACAGCTATAGCTTGACATTATAACAAAGACCCTGACAGATCCAATGTGTCCTCAGTACAATGTACACACAAACACACACACACACACACACACACACACACACACACACACACACACACACACACACACACACACACACAAACACACGCACACAATTTTTCTTCCTCGTCTGCTCCTTCTTTCTCTCATCCACCCCGCCATCCCCCCTCCCTCATCTCTCCCAGTCAACCTTGACTGGAAGAAAAGCAATTTATTTCTACATGGCTTAGATAATGAATAATAGATGTTATCCAGTGATTTGGGTTTGTCATGGCTGTGCGCGGTACTTTCAGAGGCTCTGAAGTTCAAGGCTTGTTATTGAAATCCATTAGGAAGATGGAAAATGAGACTGATGGTAAATATAAGTGAATTTCATGGACATAACAGAAAAAAAGGTAACTGCGGTTAATGTTAATCTTGGTCTGACAGTAACAGAGTGTGTGTGTGTTTCTGTTTGTGTTTGCATGCAAGCAACTGTGTGTTTATTTTGGAGCTTCCTGTGCTGTGTGTGTGTGTGTGTGTGTGTGTGTGTGTGTGTGTGTGTGTGTGTGTGTGTACTGAACTGCAGTAATATCCATTATATATATTGTGTTCTGCTTGCTTGTCTCCCTTGAGTTACCCAAGGGGGATGATATTACATTTCATCACACTTTCATTTTCTACTGCAGATGAGGGACAGTAGAAGAGGAGAACAGCAGCAGTCCTGTGGCATGTATGAGTCAAATCTGTCTCACATACACTCACTTTATACACACAGAGAGAGAGAGAGAGAGAGAGAGAGAGAGAGAGAGAGAGAGAGAGAGAGAGAGAGAGAGAGAGAGAGAGAGAGAGAGAGAGAGAGAAAGAGAGACAAACACAGCTCAAGGGACTAAAGTAAAATGAGTTACCATCTGTTATCATGTGAAACCTGTCTTATTGGAACACAAAAGTGAGAGGCAATGACAATAAGAGGGCAATTCTTTTTGTTATTGACTAACCGCAAACATTTCCACTAATTTCCTTTGTGATTACAATGACAATTTTAATGTTTTGTTCCTTTGTTTTGAATCATTAGTATCTGGCGTCATACGTTTTTGCTCTATACCCACATGCATATCAGGAGAATTTTAAATCGTACCAATCCCATTCTGAGTGACACTAATAATAATGGCTTTAAACCAAATCTATATACTTAAAGGCACAGCTTTATTTAGCAGGCTTCTAATGAAGAAAAACACATGATGAAATGGCGGAGACATTTATAGGACTGTCAGTAATGAGCTCACGCAGGAAAGATGCTGCCGTTGCTGAGTGCTACACCATATAAAAGAGTCTCTCACAGCAGGTGTGGGATTACAGACATGGCTAGTAAGTAATAACATCACATCTCTGAAATACATGTGACACCACAATTTATTTGTATAAGCATTTAGAGTGAAAGTGTTGAGAAAATGGCTATAATAAGTCATGCAAATAAATCAAATTCTACTGTTCTCTGTATCAGGACATAACAAAACATTATATGGTCCATAGCAGGTCTTAAGATTTAGAAACTAAAAACATATGACAGACATGATGAAAAACAACATATAATGTATCGCTTTGTGTCATTATTTATTAAACAGAAATAAAGCCAAAATGGAAAAGCGTTTTGTGTGACAAAGTTAGGACACTCTTACTGTTATCATAAATTAAGATGGTAAGTAGATTGCTACTTACCATCTTAAAACATTATAACAATAAGAGTTATCATGTTATCATGAATTAAGATGGTAAGTAGCAATCAGACACTGCAAATAAATTCCTTTGAGTCACTGATCAACAGCAAGTGGAGAGAAGAGGAGAGAAGCAGATGTTTTGGCAGTTTCCTGTTCTAGAGCCTTCAGGTGTGTGTTAACCCAATGCCAAGGAGGTAAGACATCAGTTATGAACTTAGATGCAATTGTTGCTGCCATCAATCTGGGATATAGCCATTTCCAAACAATTTAAAGCCCATCATTCTACAGTAAGGAAGATTATGGAATACATTTAAAACAGACACCAAGGAATGTACAGTGCTTTGATGCAACCTGTGTTGTTAAAAGCACTATATAAATAAAAATGATTGATTGATTGATTGATTGATTGATTGAATGGAGGAAATTCTTCTCAAGATCAGACCATGTAACGTTTAGAAGAATGCCAGACAACCCAAGAACTACTACATAAGCTTTATAGTTCATGACAGTACAATTACAAAAATATTCCTCTTCTAGGCATGGCAGCACAGCTTTGATTTGCTTAGATTTGCAAAGTTGAATCTGAACAAAAAAATAAGACTTCTAGAACAGATGAGACCGAAGTGGAAATGTTTGGCCATAATGCACAGTTCCATGTTTGGTTAAAGTCCAAATAGCACATCAGCACATCAGCACAAACACCTCATACCAAAGGACAGGCATTCTGGTGGAGGGCTCACAATTTTGGGCTTGTTTTGTAGCTACAGAACCTGGGCACCTCGACCATGAACTCCCCTGTACACCAAAGTTTTAGAGTCAAATGCAAGGCCATTCGTCCGATAGCTTAAGATGTGTCAATACTGGGTCATGCAACAGGACAGTGATCTTGAGCATACCTTTACATATACAATAGAATTGCTAAAAAAAAAAAGAACCAAGGTGTTGCAATAGCCCGGTCGAAGTCCAGACATCATCCTGACTGAAAGGCTGTTGAGAGCTGTGCATGAACAAATGTCGACTAACCTCAATAAATGGGAGCAATGCCTTAAAAGAGAGGTGGTAAAATTCCTCCAGAATGATCAGAGAGACTGATAACGTCAAACAGAAAATGATTACTTGAAGTTATTGCTGTTAAAAGGGGATCTACAGGCAACTAAATCATAAAATGACCTAACTTTGTCACACTTTGCTTTTCCATATTTTTGTTAAACAAATAATGACATGGTGTGATATGTCATGTTTTCATCTGTTTTTCGTCTGTTTTGCCAAGGACCAGATCATTTTTATCATGCCCTGATACAGAAAAGCCTGTAATTCAATGGGGTGTCCTAACTTGTACATGTAAAAAATATTATTAACAGAGCCTACCCATTTTTTCAGAGGCCTCGATTTTCTTAATAGTGCTGTTTGTAACTTTTTGTCTCTAATAAAGCATAAAAATTCCATAAAATGTTTGCAGATATTTAGAAAACATGTTAACGTACTTGTTTATCTGAAAAACAATGCTACAGTCAGTCATTCTCATTTGAAAATGTGTGTTCTGGGTCAGAACGTCGGCCTCTGTTTTGGTTTGTGAAATCCACCCACTGCCAGTTTACCCAATTGTATTTCGGCACCCCGGGTTGCCAGTTGGCAGCAAATACAGTGTATTTGATTTCATTCATCAAGTCTGAGGAGGAGAGGCCAATATTTTATACATTTTATCTCCAATATTTTAAATTTGTACTGCAATACCTAGTATAACCATTAGGTGTCAATTTATAGTTTTCAGGCACTTGACCAGTTCGAAAACCAGTTGAAAATTATCAATTCTACATACAGCACCTTTAAGAATTTTTTTCCCATATAGATAGTAAAAGAAGATCTGTTTTTCAGAATCCTGTTTTTTTTTTTTTTTACTAGGAATACTCCTGTTAAACATAATTGCCTCAGCAATCCATGTTTTAAAAAACTTTGTAGCCCAAGCCTATAGATATCATTCAATATCACTTCCCTCATTACAGATTTTTACTTCCTTTTGCACTCTACACTCTGTTGACCAAAACCACCAAACTCCCTCTCACTTTTTGCATGCAGATGCAGCTGGGACCATCTTAAATCTCAGTTATTAATCATAGTAAAAATGATCTCAGAGAACTTTTGTATTATTTTTATTGTGATATTGTTGCAGAGTCCATCTTGTTGCTATGCTTGTTAGTCCACGCAATGGTAATAATTGTTTAATTTAACACAATATTCAGGTGTTAGGATCGCATGTATTAGTTTATTTGGTAAGTATCCAAGTGATAATTTTCACAAGATCAAGAATACCAGTTGGCTTTTTTCCCAGGTATCCATTTTCCTACATGCCAGGACTAGTTTGTCTTATATGACTGTGCACGCAATTTTTTTCTCACATAATAAAATAGTTTAAACTCAAATAAATATATAATGCACTTTTGCTCATAATAAGTAGTCACGTAATCAGCAAGATAAAGATAGGCCTCCTGTTCTAAGAAACATGAGGTTCAGAGGAAGTGATCGGAAACCGCAGGATGGTCAGGGATGAAGAATGAGATGAAGAAGCAGGAGAAAGTACAGGTGTTAAAGAGTAAATACAACCACTGACAGAAACAAAGATTGTGGTATAAATGAACAGAGCAAGAGATATATAGAGTTCGACAGACTGAAGAACACAGTCTACATCGACTGTGTCAGTTTAAAAGAGCCATCGGCAGGCAGTCGTAAAGTAAGTTGTGTTGTTGTTTTAATTATCGACAGTAAAGCAATCTGTTCATAATTACAATCATTTGCCTGCAGTCATTACTGCCAGTGGCACTGAGCAGTTTAATTTGCCTTCTCTAATCTGCAGTGTAATTAGAGCACACACAAGCAGAGCTGAGTGATCTTTCAACATACACACCAAACACTCTCTCTCTCTCTTTCACACACACACACACACACACACACACACACACACACACACACACACACACACACACACACACACACACACACACACTTTAACACAGTCTGTCAAACTGCCTCAGAAACACTTTTCATCCTTTCGCTCTCTTTCTTTTCTTCACTACATCCTTTAAATGATGAGATTAAAAAAGTCCTTACTGTTTGGTCTTGTGTTGGTCTTAAAAGCAGTAATTTTATCAGACGATTAATTTGGGATTTTTCTAAGATCTTGTGATGAACCAGGTGTCATGTAGGGGAGGCAAGACATAACCCCTGATCTCTGAGCTTCCCCTTAAAAGCATGCAACATAATTGTCAAACAATCTCAAAACAATTTTGTAAGCTAAAACTTTCAGAACGGTAAAACTCACATTGTATTCTTTTTAACACAAATTTACCAGAGTTTTGATTAATATGTACCTATTTCAATGTAATAAAAACGTGCCTGGGTTTATGGATCTGTGTTTTAGTGCCACTCTTTTGAAAATTGCAGTGATAAGTACTTATTTGTATGTATTTCCTGTCTGGCCTCCAGGTACATTTATGCCATGAGACTAGTTTCATTAATAGTGATAGTTCACTCAATAATATAAAATATGTTAATAATTATTAATTAATTCACACTTTTGTCCATACCTGTCTGACCTTCGTTCATCTTTCGAACACAAACTTATATATTTTGGATGAAATCAGAGAGCTTTCCAACCATCTATAGAAGGATAGTAATCAATAATAGCCCATGTGCCGCATTTTTGTGAACAATGAAAACAGCAATAATGACTTCAATCAATAATTTCTTCTCTTCTGTGTCAGTATTTAACATGTGTTCTACGAGGTACTACAAAGCATTCATGTGCATTCCTCCTCTTGTAAACAAGTGGGTTTTTAACGCAGTGGGTTTTTAATCAGAATGCATTACTGTACTCTTGTGAAAATGCATAGACTGACATAGAAGACAAGAAATTGTTAAATAAAGTTGTTGTTTTTGTTTTCTTTGCAAAACCTATTCTCACAGCTTCATAACAATACATTTTAACCACTGTCTGGTGTCACATGGACTGTTTTAACAATGTCCTTACTACCTTTTCTGGGTCTTGATTAAATGTGGTATGTGTTTAACTCAATTTAAACAACAAAATATGTAGTTATGCTATAAATTATTTGTAACAAAAAGCATTTACCGTAACATTTGAACAATGTATTGTCTCTTTGCTAAATTTAACCTAAATAAAATTTCTCATTTACCCCAAACCCAAAGTTTACGCAAAAAAAATCTGTCATTAAAGGTGTTTTATGTAAGATTTGACTCTATTAAAACCAAAAAATAACATATGTTTGTAAATATTAATGAAACATGTTATGTTTCTTTGAAAAATAATCCTATCGCCAGTAATTAAACTCTGAAATGCTTGTTCTGGGGTGGAATGCCTTTGTTTTTGCAGTACCCATTGCAACAGTTAGCTGTCAGTCTACTGCACATTTAATTACTCTCCCTCATGATCATCTTCAGAACACAGATTAAGATATTTTGGAAATCCGAGAACCACTGATGTCACATGGACTATTTTAGCGATTGTCTTTGCTACCTTTCTGGGGCATGAACATGGTAGTTCTTGCTTTCTATGAAGGGTCAATTTCCAGGATTTCATCAAAAATATCTTTATTTGTGTTTTGAAGAAGAACAAAGGTCATGAGGGTACAAATTAATGACAGAATTTTCATTTTTAGGTAACCTAACCCTTTAGCCCCAAGACAAATCGAAAATGCTGATGTGAACATTTTAAAGCACCAAGAATAAACATGTGCTACCCAGCAAAAGGAATGCAGGATGTATAAATGCATGTTTAAACACAAATACTGTACAGTAAACGTATTTGTTAATCCAGTAGAAATTCCTTGGTGTTCTGTATATCTACTGTCGTTTCAATGTCAAATATCAGTTTAACCAATATATTTATGGGATTTGTCTGTCATACCTATGACCTTTTGGTTGTTTTTGCACGATAAATATATGAAAGTGAATGTGTGCTCAAACTCTCTATCTCTCTCTCTCTCTCTCTCTCACACACACACACACACACACACAGGAGTGTGACAGTAGTGATAATGAACTGAGCCACTCAATCTCTCACACACAGTAAAACCCAGCACAGGGTCTCTCTCTCCCTTTCTGATGACAGCTATTAATTCTTGTCTGCACTGACTTGATGGAAGGCTAACAACATTTTATATTGTTGATACACTCTAGGCTGTGGCTACATGTTCTCAATTACTGATGAAAGATAGATGGTAACCTGGTTACAAATGGGCAGCGCTGCTTAGATGATGTCAAGCACTTTTATCACAGGCTGATATGTGTTGGCCGCTCCGACTCCTTGTGCTTTCCTCTCTGTCTCTCTCTCTACAATTATTACTCACAGTAATGGCTACCGCTGTAGTACTGCACACATGCTTTTGAAATCAAGTGTATGAAAGATTTAGACTTGATGATGTTGTTGAGTGGATGACAGCTTGACTACTTTGACATG
Organism: Puntigrus tetrazona; assembly: GCF_018831695.1. NCBI lineage: Eukaryota > Metazoa > Chordata > Actinopteri > Cypriniformes > Cyprinidae > Puntigrus > Puntigrus tetrazona. The sequence continues at coordinate 21,132,047 of NC_056705.1, read as the reverse complement.
TTTTAGCAGCACGGCCTCTGTGAAAGTATAAAAACAGCACTGAGAGGACTGTTGAAACATTTTAAGCGCATACAGGCAAAGTACTCGCTCGTTGTGACGATATTACGCCACACACCGGATTCCGCATTGAAATTCCTTTCATTGTAAGAGTAAGGTCACGAGCTTACCGCTCACCAAAAGGATCGATTTCATTATCAAAGCAAACCGTGGGAGGGATCGCAGGACTAAAGCGGTTATAATATTAATTCAGCACATTTAGAATAGTCTTTTCTGCAGCTTTCTTTGAGCTCGGGACATGAAAGGTGTAATGCGCATCCTTTAAAGTCTGCTGATTTGTGTTTCATCAGAAGAGCTAAAGGATGAGGTGAGGAGGGAGCGTGAGGTGAACAAGCAAAAATAAACGGCTGCGTTTATAAGCACATCTTACTGTGTGTGTGTGTTTGAGGGTTTCAGGTCTCAAGGTCTACGGCTTGAATATAAATGTGTTCTTACATAATGAATGAGCTTTACACAGGCTAAAAGACAAACATCAGAGCCTTTTTACATCAGCAGTGTATTTCAGGAGCAGGATGCTGTCTTCCTCTCTCAAACTGCCACACAAAAGCTCCTTTTAAACCCGTTTTCGTTTTATTCTTAGACAATAATGAGAGGAATTTGGGAAAGAAACAGATTAAGCGGTCAAAAACAAACACGCTGGAGGTGGGAATGAAGAATGAGGAGTTGAAACATCAAATCTCCTTCAATCATGGAGAGCGTTGTTGGCCAAAACCCATCTTAATGAATTAATCATGCATCATGGACTCTCTCCACCTTTTACAATTAAACACGCACACACACACACACACACATGCACTAATGCATGCGCACAGCTGCTGTGTTGTTTATAAGGCCCGTTTGAGATGTCTTATAATGCATTGTGTCATGGAGTATTGGGTCAGGCCGATGGAAATTAAACTCTTCAGACAAGATAAACATTATATTACATCATTACCCTTTACAACACATGTAAATTAAAACCATTATCTAAGCGATTATCCATTCATCTTCACCTCTACCACTCTCTCTCTCTCTCTCTCTTTCACTCCCTTGCCATATGTTTGAATCTCTACCATTCCCTTTTCTTCTCCCTCCCTCCCTACAGTTTGGCATTGGTTCAGTCAGCTCTTTTGTCCTATCAGACTGTGACTGTTTGAGCTGCCCATTTTCCACTGCTGAATTAAACATTAAACATTAATGCTCTCTGACAGCAATAAATAACATTTAGCACAATGGGGATCTAATAATGACCTGACTCTAGGCTGAGCCCCATCAGAGCCCTTCCTTTGACAACTGCTGAAATGTGATTATCAGGCAGCTGTCTGAGACAACTGTATCTGAATAACTTCAGCACGGGAAGGGGCTTTGATCTCCCCCCCGCATGAAATTATAGCAGAGATCTGTTTGAATTACATTTTCTTTCTCTCTTCGAACCAATTATCATTAGAATCACATGTATTATTCTAGTGGATTCCCGGCCCGGACTTGTGTGCGGATAAATACAGAGTCATGGGGCTTCTAAGACCTCTGAAAAACGGCTCTGTTCCAGTGACTATTGTCTGTGTGACTGTGCATTTATATCACTGCTTAGGCGAACAATTTGAGTACTAGTTCTGCTCAATAACCCAGACAGCAGGTCACAGCCCCAAGGTCAAAGTTCACATCTTTAATTCACCCCGGGTATGTTGGAATAGGCATTGTAAACAACGTATCACGTATCAAACTGCTTCACGTACTTACAAAGCGAACAAATGAGGCCAATCCGTCTGTAACACCAACGTCATCTACTGGATTAAAATGTTTTGTTAAATGATTGCAAATGCAAAATATGCATTAATCATAAGCCGACTATTTTTCATACACACTTAAAGGCACTAATATGCAGAACACATTCCAGCGCTATCTTTTCAAATATATGTATAATAAATTATTCACATAGCTTTCTGTAGCAAAAATAACAATGAGCTGTCAGGTAAGAAACAATGTGTGCTTTAAAAAGCACAGCGCCCCAGATTTAAGCATGCATTTTTATCTGGCTTCACACGTGCGACTCATCTACAGATGCTTCCAGGCTATAATTAGCATAATGTAGCACAACCCCAAAAAGCTGTGGCAAATGTGAGAAACTATACTCGCTGGGTATGTTTTCTTTCTCTGACCTTTGAATAGTCTTTAAACTAACCTTTATGTTATTGATTTCGCCCTGCTACATAATGGCTAGCACTTTCACAGAGGTTAAAGAGCACTAATATTATGGTCACATGTATTTTTTAGTAGTAGACCCTTAAAATAACGTTGAAATGAAGTTCTTTACGTAAACAATGGCAGTTAGCCACTGGCTTATTGTAAACAGAAACATTACATACACAGACTTATATTAGCGTTAGCATAACAACAGTCAGGCAGCATAATCTTCCTGTTTATCTGAAGATCACTTGTTTAGAATGAAATTCCTTAAACCAAATTTCCATGCAGGTTATATTGCAGCTATGAAAACATACCCTCTCAATATTACTCTTATAAATACTGACAAATACAAATCATGATTAGTGAGCGACTAGGTTCTGAATGGAATGCTAACATTAAGTGACACATTGTGGATTGAAGCATATATAACTAACAATTGTTTGGAAAAATACAATACATGCACTGGTTTAAACTGCAGCAAAAATCTAGTAAAAACTGTAATATTGCAAAATAAGAATAACATCCACAACTAAAATGTTTAGTTTTTTAATATACAATGCATTCCTTTTAACAAAACAGACATCTTTCTCAAATGTACAATTTAAAGATTTTAAAACACATTTATTTGTGCATATGTGTTGACTGATGCAGTTAGAAAGTATTCTCTTTACCAAAAAAACATGCACTTTGAAAATGTTCAATTCTCTATTATAGTTATTAAATAAAAATGTGATGAGAGCTGGTCGTTAGTGTTTATTAGGGTCCCTGTGAACTGATTCTAAACACTTGCAGCTGCTGTGGATCCTATCTTTAATGTGCAATAATAAAACCAAATTAAAAAAAAGAAAAAAAGAAAGAAAGCCGCTGTGTTAATGGCAGTTCTGCATTACCTCCTCCACCTACATTCACAGCACTATGAGACTCATTCATTTTCCTTAGGTTGTTTGAGTAGAAACTGATAAACATCTGTTGTTTGACATCACTCTCTTAATCACACATTCAACAATTCCAGACAGGTGTTTGATTTCAGGCAACACACACACACACGCACACACACACACACACATTCAACAATAGCATGAGTCACATATTCTTCCATTAACACGAGTGAACTCATGACTGTTTTCAGTATTTTAAAACATATGTCATGCTTTTAAGCATCCAGCCACTTAAGGATGAATTCTCCATCTCTTACTCCCTCTCTTTGGCCTTTTTTTTTTTTTTTTTTTTTTTTTTTTGTCTTGTAGACTTTTTCTGTTTCTAAAAGACTTGAGGAAAGAGGCGCTCTGTTCCAGGCAGTAAATAGAGTGAGTGTTATATAATCAATCTTCTAGAGAAGTTTTCAAAAGTCATAATATTGAGAGGAGATGTCAGCTGAGCCATTAGAGTGATTCATTCCTACCGCTCTACATTTACAGTCTCTACAAGAGCAACACTGCTTCCCTCTTTGTGCCTCTGACACCATTTCCTCTCCATTTCTTTCTTCATTTAAATGTGCAAGAAGTGAATTCAATTATAGGGGTTGTGGGTAAAAGGTGGAGAGAAAGAGAAAGAGAGAGAGAGAGAGAGAGAGAAAAAGAAAGAAAGACAAATACGTTTCTTGCCCTTTTCCAGGGCAAACACAAAAACATCCTCATTTTTACTGTAAGTAATCATGTTAGCTGTGAGATGTTATTATCAGGAAAAAAAGAAAGCTAATGTAAGAGGCTTATAGTTTTACACCACCAACTTTCCGTACTGACGTATATCCCACTTTTAAATTTGACTCTATGGTGGCCTGAGAGAGAAGAAATAAAAGGAAAGCAAATGAACATCTGCAAAGTAATGAAACATTATTTATTAATGACCGGAGCACACTAAAACCCCTCTCAAGCTATCTCAAACTTTCTCAATTGAGTCATTGTAATGAATAATTGAAGCAGGACTATTATAAACATATAACTTGGCCACTGTACCTCAAATACCCTCCTTAACATGGAGAAATGTGAGAAAGTTCACACCAAACCTCATTTCCAGGCTGACTGACTGACTTTGGCATTTTCAGTGTTTATAATCTGCTGACTGCAAAGAAACATAGAATGTTCCGGTTCGGGTTCTACAGCTATGTTTGACTGCCTGCCGGTCTGTCAGCTATCTTCTCTTAGTAGCTATCTGTTTGCTGTAGCAGCTCTTGGCAACCAAGAAATTGCTTGAGAAGGCCTCTTATACAGTATACAGCCACTGGAACCTGGCCAACACTCTGCATTAAGAGAATTAAATCATTTGCCTGCTCCGTTTCTGCACTTCAGCAATTATGTATTTCATAAAAATTTGACTTTCTCACTTTTACATACTATACACTGACATGCCGATGCCAGCTATGAGAGGTGAGGTGTTGGTTGCGTTTGTGTGAGCAGATGGAGAAAGCTTTTCGGTTATGCACCACTCTTGTGGTTTTTAACATGAATGAGAAACAACAAGCCCAATGGCTGCTTAGGTTGGGATCAATTCAGCTTTTGTGAATGGCAACTCATTTAGTCATTGGCACTGCCAGTAAACCAAACCGCAACTCTGGCTGCATTTTATACAGTTCCAACAGCATCAAACCACCCTGGCTCTCTGAGATTTGTTCTATTTGTTTGCCGTCTAAAACACGTTTTTGCAAAAAATCAATCACACTTGTAATGATTCAGAGGTTCAACTGCCTGATTATGGGGGGAACTTGTCAGTATAAATATATCAGATACTTTCAAAAAAATTAAACATTGTCCATGTCTTATTTTTCAAATGACTTGTTTGTAGAATTTAATCTATGCACAGTGGAGTGTTAGTTATCCTACATAAAGAGAAAATGTGTAATTGTGTTGCATAATGGCCTTTTCTGTACATTTGTGACTCTATTGGGGGCATAAAAAACATGAGAACAGGGCTTTGTCCATTCAAGGGTCATTTTAATGCTGAATTCATAACATGAAAGGTTCATCCAAATGTCAAATCTATGAATGCATAATCTTTAGCATGGTTCAAATACGAAAACACAAAAATATGTACATTACGCTTGCGCAGCGTCTTTTCATTTATAATGTTAGGAGGCCCAGAATAAACATTTTATGTGCATATTTTAAAGCAAAAGTCTTAGGGCAATGAATTTAAATGTGGTAAAATTACCCGAAACATTTAAGAAAAGCCTGTTTCCGCCTCAGGGTAGAGAGAAAAACAGCCGAATATGGGGTAGTTTAACAAAAGAAATTAAAGAGACAGTAAGAAATGTCCATAAGAAAGTCCATAAGAGCTTCATTCATATTCATCCGAGAGCTTTCTAACTCTGCATAGACAGCAACAAAACAGACATGTTCAAGGATCAGAAAGGTAATAAGGACATTGTTAAAATAGTCCATGTGACATCACCGCCTTGAACATGATAGTTGCTATTTGAGATTTATGCTGCTTCTATTTTATTCTGAGGCAGAAATAGACAGCCATTTGCTGTATATTTCTGAAGAAATCCATGAAAAATCCCTTTCCATGTATGAATTATAAAACAGTAACGTTAAGGAGAAAAAAAGAAACATATGGTTACTGAAAAACCACTTTAGTTTTCTAATCATGCAGCCTGTAAACATCAAACGCTTCAAATGCACTTCAATACTGCAAAGACAGAGAAAGAAACAGGAGCCAAAAGCCCATGTGTCACACAAAAGAAACTGCAGCAGATTATGTGTCTTCAAAACCTAATTTCTTTTACAATTCAATTCAACTGCTTTATTAATCACAGAACTGTTCCCTCCTGTGCTTTTTGACAGAAGTTCACACAGAATTCCTTCCCATAAAGGACACTGAGGTGGTGGGCCCATCTGCCATGTTTCACTGATGCTGGACTCCAAACAGTCCGTCACACAGGTTGAGTCGCGTCAGACAAGCTTGTGTTTCAATCATGGAGTATGAAGATGCTATTTATCTTTTAGACTCGAGTCATTTCACAAAGTGGAGACAGAAAGAATAGAACAGATAAATGTGCGCTGATTAAAATTAAAACGGCTTTTGTATCTGCTCTTTTCAATTTTAAATCAGAGCGATTATTAAAGAATACGTGTGTCTTTTTATTCCTCTCACATCAATAACATTGCAAAAAGCAGATGAGATTTAATGCATACTGATTACTCCTGAGGCAGACACCTGGAGTCAGAAAGACACGGCAGCGCTTAAAGTCTGAATTCAATATAAATGAAAATGTCTTAAAATAAATGATAATCACAACCATCCCCTCTCTCGCCTATACTGTACATTACTGGACCAGTGAAATGTTCTGAACCATCAGATTCTATATCTTTTCAACAAGTTCAGTGGACATAACTTCCTTTTTTTGTGTCCATTGATGCATCACAAATACAACTGTACAACACATTAAGCATATTTTAACATTCTAATATATTCAATGGTGTTTATTGTTTGCATTATAAATTAAAGGCCTCATAGGACATTAAATATTAACAGGTTTCTAATTTGTTGAAAAACTGTAATTCTAATATCAACACTGAATAATGTTCTTTATTCTGTAAGACCTACAACAACAGGAAGAGAAATAGAAGGCATTTCTGTTACTAACTGTGCCTTATTTAGCATGACTCATATTCCCTGAGTATGCTGGTGAACATCAGGACTATAAATGTTCTTATATAATGCATAGTTCCAGCCCTTAAATCTGATTGGATGAGACTTTGTTTCATGTTGTGACCGTGGTAAAATCACTGTAATGTATGGCCTCTTGTGGCTTATTGTGTTATTTTACAGCCTGGAGCAAGAAGCAGCGTTTACAGAGAGCTGAGAGAAATAGTCATGTACATTCATTTCACATATTTACCACAATCTAGGAGTGTATGATTGTGCTCAATACCTCAAGGTGCCAAAAGCCGCCCACTTATACAGGAACTATATAAGATGACATATGTCAGCGACTAACTGCAGTTTGTGTTTTGTTTGTGTCATTAGGGACAGGTTCATCTGAAATACCTTATACCACAGAAAAAAATAAATGAAAAAAAAAACATTTAAGTAACTGAACAGAAGTCTCTGTAAACAATTTGCCAGAAAATACAGGAAAAACTGTTAAGTTATATTTCTCCCCTACAGGTTGTCAGTTCACAATTACAATTATACTTTTATACAAAAATTAATTCCCTTTCAGATTTAAAGAAATTTGGCATTACATCACTATGGACTTGTTTTTTTTGGCCAGAAACAACTTTTTAAAAATAAACTGTTAAAACATTTTAATAATGGATAGATAAAAACACAGCTTTTTACTTCACAGGACATTAAATGATAACATGTGGATTATTGGATTATATGTTTTAATCAGCTGTTTGGACTCTTTTCTGATGGCACCCATTCACTGCAGAGAATCTGTCACATAATGCAAAATTTAACCAACTATATCTATGCCACACATCTCTAATTAATCTTGATTTTTTTTTTTATGTTTCTTGTTAAAATGTAGAAAATATAGTTCAGTTTAAAATTTCAAGAAAAAATATAAATTCAACATGTTTGGATGTCATTTAACAACATTTATTTTTAGCCCGTGGCCTGCAAACAATTGAAAGTCCACCAGACCATGGCATCATTGTGCAGCGCCATTGCTCCCTAGTATTTTACGGCTCGTGTGATTGGGTAAAAAAGTGGTCTCTCTAACAAAATTGTCAGATTTCAAATGGCAAACGTCCTGCAGCATCCGAGCAACTTCCATTGAGATGAATGGCAATACTAAAGGATTACTTTCTGCAGGTATTACAGACCTCCTTGATTAGCTTGTTCAGTTGTGTTTGATTAGGTTTGGAGCAAAACAGAACAGTGGCCCTCCAGGAGTAGATTTGAGAAGCACTACAATCCACTATTACACAGCTTAGACATTACTAATCACACAGTACTGAGGATTACTACCATTCAAATCACTAATGTATCCTATTTGCCTTTCAGTGCTTGTCATTATGTTGTGATTATTAATTGTGTGTTTACAGATAGCGAGCCCCATTTTTCATCTCTTTCCCTCCATTTCAAGTAAAGGACGACGGAAATGAAATGAATGGCACTTCTTCTGTTCGTCAGTGCATAAAAATGCTGCTTGTGCTTGGAATGGAAATGGCTGATGAAAAGAGCATAGAATAGACTGGGGGATGGGACAGAATGAGGGAGGGAAAGGGAATAGAGGACAGAAGAGGAGGTGGGGGGAGAATTTGTTTTCTGAACCCAAAGACATGAACCTGGCAACCCCATTATTCAGTGTTTGAATAGAATAGGCACTTCATTGCTTCTCAAATCAACACACACACTGATTAACTCTTGCTGCGAGAAGTGCTGGGGCTGTCCAGCACCTCGCAGAGCTGTCAGCATGCGCATAAATACTCGCATGTATACATATATGCCGTTATTAGCACCATTATTCAATAAAAAACAAACATAGCTTATATTCATGAAGGAAAAAGGAAAACTGATAAAGATTCTCCCTTGAGTTTTATAATATATATATAAAATGCTCTTTGTTAATGCCTGTATTTTCATTTATTGTCATATTCTATATTATTGTCATTCTGTGCAGTTTTCTTTTTGCTCATTAACACCAAATTGCTTGCCTTACGTTTGCCAGCCTCGGAATCAGGAGAACAAATAACTATTGTTGCTTGACAGAGATCCGTGCTATTGCTTTAACAAACATTATAGTTGAAGTTAGGAGTAGCTGCGATGAAAATACGTTGCATATGAACACTGAACATGCTCTTATCTGTATGAACAGCCACTTCACATACTCAGTGTCAAAGCTATTCTTGTGTATACCTGTGCACTAAAACGCCTCTTTTTAGCTCTTAGCGTCCACATCGTGCAATCAGTGTAATCCTGAAACAAGCACTCCGAATAAGTGCAATGCTGATCATCCGTCCTTTAAGTGGTTTTGTGTGTTAACAGCATTTCATAAAACAACAGCTTAATCAGAGAGAGAGAGCAAAAAAAAAAAAAAAAAAGCAGGTCTGTTTGTGCAGTTAGCACACGTCTGCACCAGGGAGCCATGTAAATGCTGCTAACTATTTCAGAGAATAAGCATCAATCACCATGACTATGACAGCCTTTTTTTGTTTGGTACATAAGACAAACACAGCTGCTAACAGACCTAGATACCATGCACTCCTTTATCTCACCAACACACCTGTCTTCATGTACTTATGTATTACTCAGCTACTGTTACCTTAACAGCACTCGGTTCAACTCGACTTCTCTATTATGGACAAACAGTCACATAATTTATCTAAATAGTAGTCTTGGGTTTAATTAAACCTTGTTTAGATCCAATCCTATTTCTTTCTGACATAATGTCACTTCCTACAAGAACCCCCACACATATTTACCATGGTAACCACGGTTTCCAAAACAGCACAGATAATATGGTTACTGTTACTGTGAAATCTTTTGCACATTTCTTTTTCTTTCTTTTTTTGACACACTTTATGGGGCTCAGTTTGTTAACATTAAACTGCCTTTTATTATTTTGTTCTGTTCCTGAGGTCCCTTTGTAATAATGTTAGCAAGATATTTAAAAAATACAAAAAAGTAATAGGTTATTTTTTGTCCTGTTTTTAACCCCGTCAACAGAACACTCTGTTTAAATAGGCTTGGCAGATTGTAGACTTGGAAGTAAACACCCACTGCTATGACTTGCTAATTGTTGAGTATGTTTGATAGCGCACAGTCCTCATAGATGGACACTGCTGTGATTTAGGGAAAAAAATATAAATACTCAGTACATCAAATCTGTAATAATAGACAAAGCAATAGTCATCACATAATGAAAACAGTTTTTTAAGTCTCATGTGGTGCGACATTACTGTTGGAAACAATACAGCCAGCAAAGCATCATCTTTTAGTTTCTAACTTTCTGAAAATCCTATAAAAAAATCATTGATTGTGCTTTGTTTGCAAAAGAATGCACGGTTAAATTAAGTGAACAAAGGACAGAGTATGACACTTTACTGAAAGTAAAGTATGTTATATAAAGTTTGGTTTCAGTGTAGAACTGCGTTTAATGTTTTTTGTTATTTACTCACTACGTGCATGAACAGGAACATGCTTTACATACATTACAACAGCAGTTATACCTACTTTATTTTAAGTTAAATATCCATGGTTAAAAGCTCGGAAGTTGGGAACAAAATTATTCAGATCTTCTTTTTATTTGTTCTGTTATTTGTAGCCAAGCATCCACAGAAGAGGGACAAAATAAATATACATTTTTATTGGAAACAATTTTTTAAATTCTTGAGTCATAACAATCATCTGCTTATATCTCTCTGTTACACTCAAGCTGATGTAAACAATATAATAATGGGCCGAACAATGGAAGAAAGTAAAGAGTTCAGCATTGCATGAAAACTCCTTTTTGTTCATTTTGCACAGTGGTTGCAGAATAACCCAGGCAGAAGTCTCTTATTCCTTGTTATTCCCATTGCTACTGACTGCTACGTATTTTAAATGTATCTATTTTGGAGACTTATAAGTGCCTCTCCTCTAAAAGAACAAAACCTTGAAAAGTGCTGTTCCAACATCCTCCTCATATCTTTTGTTCTCACACTGTATATACACACACAACAACTCTTTCACATTATGCACAACACACAAACACAGCTGCATTATTCTGACACACATACACAATTTGAGTCTTTGACTCAATGCATTTGCATGAAATATCAGTGGTAAGGTCACGGCAGCTCACAGAAAGACAGGCATAATCCTCAAAATCTCTTTTTCATTCTCTCTCTCTCTCTCTCTCTCTCTCTCTCTCTGTCACTGAACTTTCTTTCTCTTTTTTTCCCTTGGAATTTGCTATTGTGTGTGTGTGTGTGTGTATAGTAGTAGTATTAGTAAAAACAGTGTGTTATTATCTGCACATATCATAATGCTTACTTATAGGTTGTACAGTCAACTTTACCGAAGTCTGTGACAGCGCTTGAATGTCATGTATTTATTTATTGAGATGTTCTCCTACTGTTATAAATAATATTGGATGTATAGACTCTTAATAGCTTCTCTAAGTATCAATGGCATCATGCTTTTATATTTTCTAACCAAGATCAAATCTAAACTGTTACAAAATATGGGCCGTTCATAATACAGAACATGATTTAGCAGTGTATAATGGATACAACAGGAATATAGGAAACATTTCTGACACTTTTAAATGTGAATAGTTTAATGAACATCCCTTCTTCTTCACAAATCTCACAAGTACTATAAATACATTTACACATAAAAAGGTTAAAGGCAGTGATGCCACTGAAGAACCATTTTCAGCGAACCTTTCAGATCTTAAAATGTTTTTTTCTAAGAGTAAGCCATTTAACTTAATCGATCACGAGGTTACATGGATATTTAAGGTTCTTCATTGAACCATCAACCCCAATAAAGAACCTTTATTTTTGTTTTTTGTGTTTAATGACACATTAAATGAATAGTAAGCTGAAACAAAGCACTGTTAAAATCAGCAATAAAACATGACAAAAATATCATAGGTTGTGCTTCTGCAGATCAAATAATGTGGAAAGTAAAGCATGTTCGGTACAGTCCAGCTAATGCACATTCAACAGTAAATACACTCAAAAAATGATTCATTTATAAGCTATTAACACAAAAGTAAGATTTCATTTACACACACATTGATTTTGCAAGACACTTTTGCCTTGCATTGCTGGAATGCGTTTTATCTGCTCAGGCATTCTCTGTGAATCGAACCCATGACCTTGGCACTGGTAGTGCCATGCGCTATGCTTTGAGCTACAGGAATACATATTCATATCATGCTTTGCTACTTCTCTGATTCATTTTTCTACGAGTGGTGAATTTCTTCATCCTAATAATATCTCTGGTTAAATGAATTTTCCTACGCCTGCTGGCCTGCAGCACACAGAGTGTGAACATGTTGCACAATTAATATTAGACAATTAATGTGTCTGACCAAACCGGCCATGTGTGTTTGTATTGATCCCACGAGATGACAAATACTGAAAAGAACCGTGCCTGAAAAGTCTGAAACGAACAATTTCTGCTTCACAACCAAATGACATTCAAAATGCATAAATCTTACTGTACTGGTATATTGAAGTTTACAAATATTCTCTCACTCTGTCTTTCTCTTCCTGACTCTTCTCTCAGTTGCCTAAATGCAATAACACTATACAATACAAGATCGAATTTAATAGGGTCATATAGTTAATGGTGCAATGAACAGAAAACATCACACTTAGGTTTCACCACTTTAAAGTTAAAAAACGAATCATTAATTAAACATTTAAAACTTGTTTTTGCAGAGACAATGGCTATTTCAATATCACGCCAAACCTGAACCTTGTGCCTGAATTAATAACCTCCCAGAAGGCTAAAGTGGGTTGTCTTGTACTCTCTGATATAAATTCCTGAAAACTGAGAGTCTATATAACCTGGGTACATGGGAACGGGAAAATATGAATGCCATATGGACTATGTTTGAATCAGCGCCGGTCAGAAGAAATTAAACTTTAACAACACCCAAGTTTTTTTTTTTTTTCTTAAAGTAAACTTCAGGCCTCAGGATTTTTTATTAGAAAGCCCATGTGTAAGATGTGATACCAGTGCTGCTGTTTTTTGGAGAGCAAGTGCATGCACTCTTTGTCTCATTGTCTCTGGTCAATAGTTTGTATGGTTTTATGTTTGTCTTTTCTTCATTTCTGTCTCACTCTACGTTCCTTCCACCCCCTCCTCCAGGGCAATGGTAGTGCTTCAAGCTTGAAACTCAATTTCTCAGCCTTTGAATGGACAGCAATTGCACTGAGCTAACTCAATTGTTGAGATATAGCAGCACTGGCCCTTCAATAGATTGGGGCCTCAGCTCTAATACTACATCTCTCATGAAACAGCCAAACACATTGCTATTCCATTTCAACCAGTGCACTTACAAATTGAAGCCTTCAAATGCAGGCTATGTTCAGTATTGTAGAGGAAACAGAACAAATCCCATGAATATATTTAGCAGCAATTTATTTATTTATGTTACAGTTGTGTGTTACATCACTGAATATTGCTTTTTTTCTACAACATACATTGTAAAATTGTTTTTTTTTTTTTTTTTTTGTGTGCAAAGTAAAACAACAAACAATGGCAGTAAGTCACCTTAAATAACCTCTACAACAAAAAGGAACAAACACGTGGATTGGAGAAAACCTCTACAACAAAAACACATGTCCAAAGTTTATTTAGTAATAAGTAATTTATAGCATACAGATTAACATTTTGACATTGCGATCACTGTTAAAACGGCCCAATTTACTTTCTGTTGAATAAATGTACCCTATATGGTGAAGTGTGTTTTCAAATAGTTGCGCTAATACATTATAACTTGGGTGCACAGTTAAAGTTCAGTTAAGTTCAAGAAGATGATGAGTGAAATGTTTAAACATTGATCTGTTAAATGTACAGTTGCATGGATGAATCATTCTCTACAGGATAATTTTCATTTTAATTAATTTAAGAAGGAATAGTATTTATTAGAATATAAAACAGCACATCTTGTATGGTGAAACAATTTTATACAGACTGTAAAAAAAATACTATAACATCTTTGTTTCTATCCATTTAACACTGTCTTTGTCTGTCTCATTTAATTTTAAGTATTTCAGCATGACATTATTAATATCAGTAAATGTATTCAAAGCATTTGGGGGAAAAAAAAGGATTTGAGATGCAGTTGAAAGTCATTTTCAAGCCTTTTGTAATGACCCAATAGCAAATCAGATTTTTGCAAAGGCACACTTGACTAACAACAATATACATTAACAAAAGAAGCAAAGGGCTTGTGAACAGAGCTGTGTAATTATGTGGCAATGCTCTGCTCCAGCTGGGTTTAAACTGCTGATGGGGAAGTTGCTGATAACTGCTAAAAAGTGGCTAAAAATGCCTGACTAAAATAAAATGCTTTTACAAAATCTAGATAAAGACTCGAAGCTCTAAATCATTAACAATTACAACTAGGACATTTCTTAAAAAATCTTTTTTTCACAACAAAACCTGAAGCGTTCAAAGAAACATAAAACCCAATCTCAGTGTCGGTTGTCCTGACAGGCTGAATCATGGTTCTCCCTGAATGTGAGAAGACAGACCATAAGTTAGAGGCGACCGGCTGTTGTGCTGACTTGTTATTCTCTCACAGAGTCAGCTGTGCCGAGAGAAAACAACATCTCAAACTTAATTACCTCTCAGTTCTCTGCATCATGCCAGAAGTTCAATGTAGATAGATGTCAGGAGTACACAGCCATTACATACATGTGTGTGCGTGTGTGTGTGAAAAACACCAAACAAACCAAAGAACAGCGTGGCATCAACTTCAAGTCCTCACATTAGCCTACAGGTGCCTTCATCGTGAACAGCTAACGCGTAATTATGTTTTACCGAACAACATCTTTGCACTTTCATTTATCTGTTCACGTTAATAAATAGCCGAGAGCTTTTATCTTATGAGCCCAGAGCTGTTACTCTGCCACTGGGACTGTACACTAGAAAGTAACGGCATGTTTACCTGCTATCCTGACAGTAATCCTTCAGTTTTATGCAGTGAATGGCTGTAGTGTTTTCTGCTTTATTGAGTATTACTTTTGTTTTATAGAGCAATTACTGCTCTGTGGCCTACACTGAGTGAGTGAGCTCGCAGGTCTAGCACGAACGCTTAGAAATGAGCATTTTGCATCATTCGCTGATGACACGATGTGCCACCCGAAGACACAATGAGACGCTTTGCTCAACACAAAGCTGTCAACAATGATTGATGTGTTTTGGAGTAAATAACAATGAAATTTACCCACTGACGCTTAGAAAGAGCCAAGTGTTCTATAGAAGAGAAAATAATGCCACTTTCTTGAGCTCTAATCACCATCATAAATATACCGTTTATATGATTCATGCACACACTGTATGGAAGATTACAAGCATAATTAGATCATGAGAGCTAGCCAAAATATGTCATCAATTACACACAGCTGTGCGTTACTGCATGAGCTGTACAGAGAGAGAGGGGAACACGGACCTACGGATCTTTGTCATGGAGTGATTCTCCACAGGACACAGCATAGACAACAAGCAAACACGCTCTGTATGACACCTAACTTTAGCTTTGTCTAAAGGGCATTTAGTATCAGTTCATTACTGATATAAGGGTGGAGGGATTCGTGTTTGGCTTACCAGAATACTCTCTTCTCTCAGCTCGCACAGGCCAGCCATACGCTTACTCTCACTGCATGCGGAGCATAAGGTAAACATATAAAATATTTAGCCAGCAAACTGCAGTATGAGAGATGTCAGAGTGTTGAGCACAACATCCATCTGCAGACATGAGCAGCGGGGTCCGTTCAAGACATTAGGTACAGTTAAGATAAGAGACATGCGATTTCGGCCTAAGGTCCAAACATGCCACTTAAGTTATAAAAAACAACCCCAACTTAAACAACTTATTTCTTGACATGTTTTCATGACATTTTACCTCTTTTTGTTAACGATTTCACTGACATAAAGATTATACAACACATACAATAAATCTATAAACAAAATAATTGTTAACTATTACATAATTAATAATGTGATGCAAATGATACTTATATTACTAATGTAAACTAAACTTCACACGATCGTTGAGTTCTTTGAATAATCACTATAAAAGGCAAACATCGGTACAGCTGGAAACTATAACTATACTCAAAGAAATAAGTCTGTTAATTTAGCCGGTATTCTGGGAAACCAGATTCCTCAGGACTGAATGAACTTAACTGGCTGCATGAGAAGTGACAGATCCTCTCATGTTTTAATATATTATGATGTTGCTATGATGTCGTGTCATAATTAATGTTTTACATCTGGTTTGGAAAACTCCCTCATTAAATAAAACAAAAGTTATGGTCTTGGAAAAGACCTTAGGATAATGTAATGTTATTTTATGTAATCGTTTAATATAATACTGGTTCTGGAATCCTGATAAATAGGCCAAAATTCTTTGCTATTTGTCTTAACTTTGGCGTTCCCAAACATACACAAACACCTCAAAACAGACGCTCGGTTTGTCTGGCTAATCTTACCATCACCAATACTTTCATGTCTTTGGTTTATAATGTAATCTGTAAGCTAAATAAACAGACCATTAAGCCAATAACGAAATAAATAATGTACTTTTGGATGATGTTAATTACTTTACATCTTAATAGAACCAATTTTTCAGTTTTGATACGTTCAGGCATCTTATTCAGCAAGCAGCAAGAGAAGCAGCCCTTTGCTATTAAAATCGATATGTTGACGCATATTCACTCACAAACTTGTACTAACCTTAACCTTCAAGTTTTTTTTTAGATCAAAATCAATTTTTTACAGTCAGTCAGTCAGTCAGTCAGTCAGTGTTATTATCCCGATTCACAACGGTTAGCATGCACTGCGTCATTACGTCACATCTGTAAACATAAAGAAGCTGTCCCAGCAAGTACAGGCTATGGCCTCATTCGACTCTGCAGGAGGTATATTGTTTAATTATAGCTTACTCTCACAGTGTCAAATTCATGGACTGTTCTGTATTGTTTTCTTCCCCCTTGTATCCTTCTTGCCCTTATTTGGTCCTACTCATTCCTGGGCACATATTTTCTGCTGGGGCTGGACAAGGACACTATACACTTCTATCTTCCCACAAATGATTATCTGATCGTCTTAATCTCATCCTATGGTTAAACTGTTCTAAATTCCAGGTAGAGTAAGTGAAAGAACTCCCTAAATCCAGACTCTCCCTCGTCTCCTGAGCCTCCGCTGGTTCTGTCTAGCTCTACTTCGTCTCCTGAGCCTCTGCCGGTCCCTGCCAGAGCCAGCCAGAGCCCTGGATCTCTTAGATCCAGAACTTCCCAAAGGAAGGGGGGCTCCTCAAACTCTGTACTCCACAATGGCAGCCCTAGCTCTCTGAACCGCTATGGTTGACCGAGACTCCTGATCTGAAATGGTTCCCCGAGACTCCTGATCCACCCTGTAGGCCCACCCTCCCTCTCCGGTGTTGTTACAGCTTGGGACAAGCCTTCCGGGAGCAGGGAGTACTGTCACGCTCATGGACTGTTCTGTGTTTTCTCCCCCCTTGTGTCTTCCTTGCCCTTATTTGGCCCTTCCTCTTCCTCTTCCTGTCCCAGTTTTGTGATTATTTGTTAATTAGCTCCCACCTGTTTTAGTTCTACTTGATTGTTTCCTTGTCTTTTTAAGCATTAATTTTCTCCCTTGTCTTTGTCGAGGATTAATGTTGTTAAATGTTATAGGCAGTTGATGCCCTTGAATTAAAAAAAAAAAAAGAAAAAGAAAAAAGGAACTTTTGTTTACTCCTTTGTTGTGCGAAATTACTACAACCACGTTACATTACAAACAGCAGCTGGTATAATTAAATGTCAAAAAGTCATTTTAATGGCAGATTGTAATACAGAAAGGATTTTATGAAACACATGTAAATGAAATTAAATTCACACTTTTAGTTTTCCCTTTTTGAGCAGATAATAAAGGATAACTAAAATGAAACTCCTGAAAACTCTCCCTCTTCTTCTCCCTTCCATCAATACAACTAAAATGAGTTTTCAGGAGTGATGATATTACTGTGCCGTGGTCGCCATACATGCTCTTCCACCATATATCTTTTTTTATCTACTTAAAAAATCGCTACGTTTTATTTTGTGTCACCATACTTACTCATGTAACCAGTCATGTTACCACACTGAAAGTGTAAATTTAATTTAATATACGTGTGTTTCATATAATCCTTTCTGTATTTCAATCCAAATTTTTCACCTGCTTTAAAAATCGCTGTGTTTTATCTATTCTTTAAATAGGGAAAACATGGAAGTGTTTGGTGGTTTCTAAATTTATCGTAAGGAATGAATGAAGAAAAGATAAACACTAACATAGTGGTGGGAAGTTGGCAAGTTGAGGGAAGAGCATAGTGGAATACGGAAAAACAATGGCGTTTTTCTATAAAATGAAATTTTAGAGAAATACAAAATTTCGTTTTTTCTAATATGAAATTCGAATAATGTGACAATTAGTGATTAGACTGTACAGAAATGTAAATCTAAACACTAATACTATACTCATAGTCACGCAATACTGATGTTGTTAACATTTAATAATTTGAGAATAAAGTACAACAATCATAATTTGCAGAATCACCATTGCTAGCACGATTGTCTAACAGAGTACAGAGTACACGATGCAAAGTTTCTGGTGTGGCCACCATGTTAAAATTCAGGACTAGATCTAAATTGTGATATTTAACATTGTGTGATAGTAATGCAAAGGACAATCATTTAATCAATTCATAAATAGTTAATAGGATGTGCGAAAGTGGATCTGCATGAAGCCTTGAAGTGCAAGTCCACTAGTACTGTAATAATTCCTTGAAAACAACAGAAGCTGTTGCATCGCTTTAAAAGCTATTAGTTTCAAATACCGATATCCCTTTTTGAAATCAGTCACATAAGGACAAAGCATAGATGGCCCTGCAATGCTTCTCCCCTGGAGTCAACGCTTTGTTTGAAGTGTTGCGGTTCCTATCAGAGCTGAACTGCATCAAAAGCAAGAAGAATGCTGAATGGGAATTTTTAAGGTAAGTCACCTCTATATTGAGACGACACATAGGTACACATAGGCACTGCTGGTGTTTAAACGTGGCAGCATCCCCCATTCTCCTTCTTATGCTACTTTTCTTGAAAGTCAGTAAAACTTTATTCGTACTCAAATAATAACGCTCTCAAAGATTAACATCTACCTTTACAGCGCTGAAACCGATTGGCATGAAATAAGATCTTTACAAAACTTCAAAACAAGAACATCTATGATTTATCCACTTTTTTCCTAAACGCCTATGGGTGAGGCTATAACAAATAACAATGTGCAGTAGACGCTAAAACTGTTTGCACTACAAACCAGTGTTAATTAAAATAAAGCATTGAAATAACACGCACCAAGTTTAAATATCAAGCAAAACAAACTGTTTTCTACAGCTAAAAACAGCTGGACACAGATGAGACCGGAAGCTATACCCGCATAATTTACAAATGGCAGAAAAAGGTCAGGAAAAAGATGAATAGATCTGAGCCCGTATTCATGAAACATTTTATCTTACCACTGAGAGTTCTTCTAAAGAAATGTTTGGACACAAAGCTCCTAAAACACACTTTTACTTAGAAACGGCTCTCAGTGACATCTTAAGCTAAGAGTAAGGGGGCGGGGTTGACCTTGTTGCTATGGATGATGTCAGCATGCGTACTAACATGCACACAGCGACTGACTGATCTCTCTCATAGATTTATTTGTAGATATATTGTAGAGTTATCTTGCCGCTTGGCACAGCAGTAAATTGCACATCCAAAGTGCACAAAAACTACAGAAACAATTTATGTCTCTAATCAAGTCATTCTTCCATAACGCTCGCAAAAGAAGATCTAACATATCCTGACACTCTTGAAACCATGACCTAAAAAACACTAACAACAGGCAGCATTACAGGGTTTTCTTCTGTAAAATGTACTTTCAAAACAATATAACTGGTTCCATGGACCATGTTTACATTACAGTACAGTTTAGACAAATCTGATTGTCTAACATTATATTTCATATAGTTCTGTATGATATTACTGTAGAAAAATAATTTAAATAACAAAACGGGCCTGTAGGTACATAGAATGTTTGGTGGTTGTGCCCGAGTGAGAACAGAATTCATATTCATAACAATTAATATATGCATTTTGTGCCAAAGCATAGATAAAGGATCCACAGTTTAGCCCACACAGTTTGCTGTTGTGTTCACCGTGTTAGTGAAGCTTTGAGAAAACTGACAAGTGTTAAGAAATGGGTTCTAGCGGTTGTTTAAAAAAAATCTTATTTTGATAAACTATTAATGGGAAGGTTGGTTGGGGCATGTACTGTGTATATTTGTGCAAAAGAAGAGCTGTAACTGGCTCTGCGCCTACTTGGTGCTTGTCCTTTTCTTAGCTAAATACTCAATATATCAAAATATCCAGAAGGCAGTTCCAGCGCCATATTTTCGAAACAACATAAAAGGCCTTTCTTTTAATGATTTTTTTTTTCTTATTTAAACACGTTTATTCAACCTTAAAGAATTTAATAGTATAACAAACGATTTATTATACCAAAAAAATATTATTGCTAAAAAAATATTGACAGCAAAAAATTGTTCACAAATATTTTAATAAAAGAAAAAAGCATACGGATCAATCTGTAAAATAATTGGCAATTAGTTGATTAATCGTAGCAATAATCATTAGATGAAATCGATTAGCCCTATTTTTAGGCAGCAAAAAAGCACCTAAAAATATTTTTTCAGGAAACATGCGACAGCTTTGCAATTTTTATTTTTACGTTTTTTATTAATATAGCCTATATTCAAAAAGAAAACAGTTGTTATAAATTGTAATATTTCACAATGTTAGTGCAGTATTGTATTTTGATCAAATAAATGCAACCTCTGTAAGTATAAGGGTTTTCTTTTTAAAACATGTATTTTAAAAGAAATGTGTAGTAGTGCCAGTCGCACTGAATTACGGTATCTGCGGCGGATGTTGGCTCGCTCCCTGCTGTTAGCTTGATTACAGAGTAATCAAGTACAGAGCATGTCATAGCGCATGATGTCACACGTTGCAAAGCCACAGTGCGAAAGCGCAAACTTTTAAATTAAGTCCAGAAAATAAGTCCGATGGGGCCAACTATCACCAATATCCGATATAGAAACGTATTCGATATCGACATCGATACCCGATACTAATATCAAATCGGAGCGTTCCTCTAAAAAACACAAAAATTGATACAGGCTATTCCTTACCCAGGATTGAGAGTCTAGTTTACTCTTTTCTTTGTATGATGAGCTGTCAGAACTGCTTGCAGTGATTTAAGAGCTGTATCGTCTCAGCCATCTCTGCTTCTTGGCTGTATTGACGTGTTCGGTTCTACTTGTTAAAACGGCTAGAATCACCTAAAATCTCACGCTACAATCATCTGCCTACAATCGTATGTAGGCCTACCAATACATGAATAAATCTTGGTTCTTCAAGCAGTACGCGGGTATCAGCATGTCAGCTGCTAATATACTTTCACAGGGTACACCTGGAGCATCTGGTGCCCCTTGTGTTAGGCCATAAGAGCAGAGAACGGAAGAAACTCCCCAGGGGAACCAAACCTTGCTTTTCCTTTCATGCTCTTGTGCTCCTTCCCACCTGCAATAAATATACACAGCAGCGAAATGCTGAAACGTCCTTTTTGTGAAGAGGCTAAACCACTGCAGATAGGAAGATGAAGTGGTTGCATGCGATATTAAAACTAAGCGCAGGCCAGATCATTTCAAAAGCTTTCTAATTTATCAGCCCTTTCAAATTTGACAAATTAATCACTCTTAGAAATTTTCTTGCATATAGCACAAGAGAATTAACAAGTTTAAAATGTCAAAACAAGGCAACTGGACTCAAACAAGAGGGGTTTCGCTAAAATAAAAAAGGAAATGCTGTGGCTACTCCTTTTAGTACAACCAAATTGAATTTGGTAGGTAAGAACATTATTACAAGCTCCAAACCATAATTAACTTTTTTTTTTTAATAGCAAATGCTGCACTCAGTATCTCAAGATATATTACACACTTTCAATAACTCCAATATAATTAAGTAGTCATTTTTATAAGGAGAGTAATCATTTATCCTTTTCTGTAATAGGCTATACATCAGCAGGCGCTGGTACATTTCATTCTTCCAGAGGAAAGAGAAAAGCCGAATGTTAATGATTTGCTCCCGCTAGCATAATTTTAATTATGGATTTTCCCGACATGATCGATTTGAGGAGAGCCATAGTAATACAAGTTGTACATTCCACTGTATTAAATATTTGATATCCATTAAATTTTCATGATTAATGTCCTGGAAAAAATCCGTTTCTCTAAGCCCTTTGGTTTTTATTGCTGGCTAAATTAACAGTCTTATTTCTTTGCAACGAGTTATAGCTTCCAGCTGCACTGACGGTTTCCTTTGTTTGAGAGATTAAACAATTTTTATATTGATCTTTCATAGAAATCTGCCCTTATATGAAGATTTAATTAGTATTGCCTCTGTGAATCCAACAGTACAGGATAAAGTTTTTCAACCAAATGTCATTCTTTTCACAAGGCATTATTTGTATTTTTCCATTATCTCCCCATTATTATTTTTTTTTCATAATATCATTATCCTACTTTTGAATCCTTGCTCAGTTTATTATACGCAATATAAACGGTTAAATGTACAGTTAATCAAAAGATGACAATTCTCGTAATTTTCTCATCTTTATGTCATTCAAAATCTCTGTGAACATGAAAGATCATGTGTTCTCCCAAACCAGTGATCCAGTGTTTTTTTTGTTTTGTTTTTTATTATTGACCTTCACCGTATTGGACAACAATCTTCAAAATGCCCTTTTTTGTGTTCTGCAAAGGCAAAAGTCATACAGGTTTGGATGACCGAAATGTCTCTCTGTCCCCTTAATAGTTCATATAAACTCACTGTCTACATGTCTTTGTTGACATGCAAGGCTAAAGGCACTTTTATAAGGACCGATCTGAAATGAAATCTTTCATGTCTGAATAAAATGTCATTCCTGTTTAACATTCTTCTTGCGGCTTCTTCAAAAATTAGCACATTTCTACTTTTAATACAATTCATTCCTGTCTCCTCTAAATGTGTTTTTGCTGCTTTTTTAAACAGATCTTATTTACAGCAGCGTGCTCTTAGGGAGAAGAGAGGTGAGCCACAGCACCCTGCTGCGTAAATCTTAATGATATTGGCTCCCTCTCCTCGGGGAGACAGTTACTTTTATGCCAACTTCTATATCACACATGTCTGATGGTGCAAATTTAATCTCACACTTCTGAGATATGTGATTTTTTTCTCTCTCTCTTTCTCTCTTTCTTTCTCCATCTCTTTCTTTTTATTGAGTGTTACAGTGGTATTTACAGTATGTTTTAATCTATGATATAAAAAGATTAGACTCTAAACTTTTAATCACAATACTTACAAAAGAAAAAAAACCCAACTGAAATAAATAAAAAAACCATTGTCTTGCAATAAACTGATGTAGCTTACTTGGTATGCCTGCAGTATTAACTGTGTGTTTGAGA
Source organism: Puntigrus tetrazona (assembly GCF_018831695.1). NCBI lineage: Eukaryota > Metazoa > Chordata > Actinopteri > Cypriniformes > Cyprinidae > Puntigrus > Puntigrus tetrazona. Next base: position 21,108,625 of record NC_056705.1, on the reverse strand, counting down.
GCAGGACCAACAGAACTAAGTGATGAAATATGATAGCGTCTGTTTATTCATTACTCAACATTTGTCCTGTGTAGTTTAATTGGCCGAATATTGTTCTCTTTACAAAATATTTTGTCTGTACTATTTTTTAAGATGTTGCTGTTTAAATAGCTGCAGCAGGTAAGAGCAGAGCGAAACAAGGACAGGACGTACAGGCGAGGGAAGTAAGTGGGTCTTCATTTGGGTTATCCATTTGGACCATATAATAAGTTAATTAAATAAAACGTTTAACAAATCAGTACCCATCTCTTAAGGAGATACAGTTGATGTCCTCTTTCAAAATCTGCAAAATGTTCATTATTTTAGCAAAAAAAGAGTGTTTATTTAGATCTGGACTGCTCAAAATATTTCATATAAAAGATGTTTACATATAGTTGAGTTTATAAAAATGACACTGTTTTTGTTGTTTTAGTGATAATTTCTCATTAGTCTCTTGTTTGTCCCGAACAGTTAAGCTGCCTCCTGTTCTTCAGAAAAATCTGTCAGATCCCACAAATTCTTTGGTTTTCCCAGCATTTTCCAACAATGACTTTGAGATTCATCTTTTCACATTGAGGACTACTGAGGGACTCATATGCAACTATTACAGACGATTCAAACACTCACTGAGGCTTCAGCAGGAAAAACAGTGCATTATGGGTCTGGGCTGAGAATTTTGGGATTTGAACATCACGGTACATTTAACTTATTTTGTCTTCTGACAAACATCTAAGATTGTTTTCTGTTAGCCTTTTTGAAGGGCAGTACTAAATTAAACAAAAGAAAACTGTACATATTTCTGTATTGTTAAAAAGTTTTCCCCCTGCTCTTAAAGCTTTTTTTCCCCTTCTGGAGCCTCGGTGGGTGTTTGAACCTTTTTTTTGTCCCTCAGTTGTCCTCGGTGTGAAAAGACAGATCTCAAAATCATAGTCAATGTTTTAAAGGGTTCAAATACACAAAAATGGTGGAAATAAAGAAATAATTGATGGGACCAAATGATCTTTCAGAAGAACAACATTTTAACTGTTCAGCTAAACAGATTTCACCAAAAAAAAAAAAAAAAATCTGTCATTATTCACTTACCTGAAGGTTGTTCCAAACCTGTATAATGAAAACACTTCGGTTACCAACACTCTTGAGTATATCTTCATTTCTGTTCCACAGAAGTCAGTCGTACAGGTTTGGAAAGACATGAAGGTGAATAAATAGTGAGATACGTTTCTGCAATCCATTCAAGAAATATGTTTTATACAGCCAATCTTCACAAATCAAACCCATGACCTTGGTGCTGCTAGCATCATTAATGTAACATGCTGCTCATCTTGTGGGTTGAATAAACAGCCAAAAAACTAGTAACGATTCACAAGTTTAATGCATTATTTAAACTATAACAAACTATTGTACAGCTTTTATTAATAAAGTTAATTAAAAACTGTTAACATTCAAGAAGCATAAATTTGTATTACAAACAAACATTAATGAATGTCCTATATTATAAATGAACATTAACCTAGGGAAGTAAATGCTGTAAAAATGACTGTTAGTTCAATGCAAGTGTATTTAATCTAAAAACACAATTACAAGCTTGGGGAAAAGTGCTTTTAAAAGTAATGCATTACAATATTGCGTTACTCCCTTAAAAAGTAACTAATTTTGTAACTTAGTTACTTTTTATGGAAAGCAATGTGTTACTTTCACATTACTTTTTAAATATGAGCAGGGTTCGATTGTTTGTTTTTAATATAAGAACTTCTATTTATAGCAAATGCAAAAGGCCTTACACACCAAAAAATGTAATGAATAAACCTTAGGCTGAAGGAAAAATAAATTCATGTCTGTACAGTAAAATACATAAGAAGAAGGTTCAATACTCCCCAGCAATTAAAAACCAATGAAGCACAGTTGTTAGTTTATCTAAAATCGTTTTTGCTTATTAGTATGGTTATACTGGATCATCAAAGGTCAGCAGCAAAGACATTGCTGAATAAAATGGGATTAGATACATTTGTATTAACATATTTAATTATTGCAGGCTTGAGTTATTTTTTGCATTCCACTGTTTTAATTATTTTTGATGAATGCTAAATCTGTATTTTTGTATTCACACACGATGCCTCTCACCTTCTGATTTCTCCTAGCATGGGGAGAAGAAACCTATCAATCAATAAATGGGAAAACAAAGTAACAAGTGTTACTTTTTTTGAAAAAGTAACTGAAATATTTGCTTGTACGTTTTCTGGTAAAAAAAAGTAATGTGTTATTTTACTAGTTACTTAAAAAAAGTAATCAGATTGCGTAACTTGTGTTACTTGTAATGTGTTACCCCCAACACTGCTTACATATACAGCGTGTGATAACAGAGTTGCATTTTTCCTCTTCGTGCGACATCAGGGAGGAAAGAAAAGCCCCCCAAAATTGACTTTTCATCCTCTGCCTTCTGTTGCTTAAAGAAATTATTCTCTTGTAGCCCCAAGAACCTCTGGCATGTAGATTGTATTTCAGTGTTATTTTATTGAGGTACCAAGAAGGGACTAGAATGCCATTCCAGAAAAATCACACTTGACCATTTACTGCTTGCTTGGGATTTCTCCCCTCTTCCATTACACCCCCTTTTTCCATTCTTTTTCTACCCCCTCCCCCTCAACCTCCCCAACTCTTTCTCCTTCAATCCCTTTCACTGTATTTTCTTTATCACAAGTCCCTTGTCAGCACACGTGTTTTCCAATTCTCAAGTTCATTATTGTTAATAAGTCAAATGTATTGCATCTCTCTCCATCACATTGCTGTGTTCAGCTACAGCACATTTTTTTTGTGCATTGTAAACCAATTTACTCTCCTTCCACCAATGCAGATAGTATTAAACAATGCCCTAAGAGCACACAGCTGTCTGAATACGAATGATTTATTGCAGAGTAAGAAGTCTGTGCGTCGCTTTCTACGACTCTGCAGTGTAAAATAAGCTCATTTATATTCCATATTGCCACAGCTGCCGCACTTAATATTACTGTCAGTAGAAGCTGAGCCGTGAATTCTTCTGGATACAGCCGCAGTGGAAAGGCCCCTTGCCATCTTAGAGATGTGTACAAACAATATTAAACACATTTCATTGTATTACGTGCTGTGTAGGAAGCTGCTCTCTGACAGAAGGAAGCAGGTTGAAGCAACCTGAGGGTACGCTTGTCTGATTAAGGGTTTGTGTTCCTAAGAAGTTGATGGTCTTTAAAGGGAAGCCGGAGGTGATTGTTAAAAAAAATGTACTTACATGTTTAAACACTTGGACTGTGACAAAGCAGACTGTCAATAGTAGAGAGGTTTATTTTGTCGTTGAGCGCCGACAGCATTTAAGAGTCATTGAATCAGTCATTCAACTTATTTATTCAGGAGTTGCATCTGAATATGCACATTTCCCTATAGCAGGTGAAAAACAATATTTGAATTAACTGGTAATATTTTGTCCGGAAGGTAATTGCAATCACGTTTAATTAGCATGCTTAGTTTCATCATGTTTGAATGACTGCATGAAGATGAAATTAAGGCTGGAAATGACATACCCTATGAGCTAAATGACATTTATTTAATGACTGACTGCAGAAAGACTGCAGGGAACATGAGTTTGTAGTCATGGTGATAGTCAGGCACCGAAATGTCTTTTCTCCTTTCTCTGTCTTTTCTCCACTCACAAGAGATTACACCTATCTCTCTTCTCTACATCTTTTCTATTTGCATCAATCATCTGTAATTAAGTCAAAAGAGGCTAATTGTTCTTTATAAACTACAAGGCTATCATTGAAAACCTTCCACATACACAGCACTCCTATTTATAGTGCTAATTGCAGTTGTCACGCAATCTTATGGCATTTATGTACAGCAGCATGGGGTTTACATGATTTTTCATTAACTATTAAAGGGATAGTTCACCCAAACAGGAAAATTCATTTGAACGGTTGCTGGTCCCCACCGACTTCCATATAACGAAGAGAAAGAAAGTACAACTGGACCTAAAACTGTGTTCTTTTGTGCCCTAACAGAGGAAAGGAAGACACACAGGTTTGTAACAATATGAAGGTGAGTAAACTATAAATAAAATATTTCTGGGTGAATCTCTTGTAAAGAATGAAGACAATTCAGTAGCACAGTATTAATGTGTTCGAAAATGAGAATGGAAAAATATGTTGTATGTATCATGAGCACCTGCGTTATATACACCTATATATACACTTGAATCCATACATGATTATGATTTACTGTGTATATTATTTGTTTAATAAACATGTTTAGACGGGCTATCCAGGGTTATAAATGCCCCGGAGAGATCATACAAAAGAGCAGCGATACCACAATCACGTCATCTGTCTTCATAGACAACTCCCATTGCTCACACGCACACACACACACACACACACATAAACAGTCTCAAGCTTTGCATCACAATTCAGTTTATTGGACACGAATAAGGGAAAAGCTGTGCCTACATTTGAGGGTGTATGTGTGTGTGTTTCTCTAATCAAATTTCAGTGCTGGACTAGGTTAATGACCATTCCTTTAATTAGCCCCTCTGCCAGAGAATAAGTGCCCTGCCCCTTTAAGAGCACAATAGAAGTGCATTTGTATTCAAACAGAGTACAACATGATGTTCTTTGGGTGACCCCCACCATTAGCCGGTAGAAACCTGGGCACAGAAAAATTTGCCTAACAAGAAAGAATCTCTGTGTTATAAGAGAGAAAGAGCAAATCTTGACCTTAGCCAAAAATGTCAAACATCCACTAGTATTGAATATGACTTAGAGTAGTTTGTCATCAGATTTAATCAGAACGTATAGGACTGCGATTTTGCCCTTTGATGCTTATAAGGGGTTATTGGTTGGAATACAAAATGTTGAATAGATAGTAAAATTGTGTCCAAAACAGAGTTGTTACAGTTGCATTTGAAATGTCAACTCTTCATATTACATTTTTATACAATAATATAATATATATTTCACTTTCACAGAGTGCCAATCGGAATCCACCCAGCTTTGAAGAACATTTAAAGTAGAAGATGACAAAACAGCAATGCGTGCTTCTAAAGAGAAGGATGCTAATATAGTGTTATAGTTATCGTTCTTGGTGTGAATTTATTTAAAATCAGCCCATGAATGTGTTCCTTTGTTAATCCATCAATTCCAACCTACCTAAAAAAAATTTAATTGAATGCAAAAACTCATTTTGGTTAGCAAAGACGGTTTGTACGCATTTTCTGTATTTCCATGACAGTTTTATGCATTATGGATCTCAAAGCTGAACGATCGCCCAAGGCCTTTCCTTTTTGCCTCATGTCATAGGTCAACGTTCTTTGTGTGACTCTGATGATGCGCATCTGAAAGGTTGCGAGCGAGATTATCAATAGTTGACCTTCAGATTTGTGGCAATATGCAGGTTTCGTCTTTCGGTAATCATGCTCAATCTCATCAGTCGGTCCCCCAGGTCTGTGGAACATCAGAGTTTAGAGAGGTTTGCACAGGCGTTCGCAGTCAACATCTGCTTGGTGTGACAGTATCAGCCCTGTGATCAGTGTATCAGCATACGGGCCTGCACTCTATCAAGTGTTTGGAATAAACTTCCAAAAATCCCAACAGCCAAAGAGGAAACAGAGTTCAGTGTAACTCCAACAAGAGCAAGTTAAGCTGTTGATCTATTGACTTCCCCTCCCTACTGTACCAACCCCGTAGCCTGTCTTTGATAAGCCTGCCAGCTCAGCTTAAAATGCTGTGAGATGAGGTTTTGAAGCAAACCGATGAAGGACGCTGTATCGACATCATCTTGTAGCCCAGCTACAACACAAAGCCTGTAACATCTCTAATTCTGTCTGTACAATGCTTTAATAAGCCATGCGAGCCTTAAACAAATGCAATCCAATTCAGCCTTAGATCAAACAGAAACTCTAGGAGAAATTCACAGGCTTTGTTGTTGGGCCAAATTTGCGGTTTCCGTTTCTATGACCGTATTATGGTGCACAACGACAGATCTACTTTTATAGAAATAATTTTAATTACTACTTTATTGCAATATAATAAAAGACAGGACGCAACCAACAATGTAAGATGCACACCAGAACAACCACACATACAAAGAGAAAATAATTAATGGATGAATTAATTATAAACAAAAAAAAAAAGAATGTGAAACGTGGATATTTATTTACAGCCAATATTAATTTTAAAATTTAAAAAAAAAATTATTTTAGGTCATCGGATACCCATTTCTAGTTGATATGATTCTTAGGGGTCTAAATGACAAGTCTATATCATACTTTGGTTAAAATGTCTTAATAGTACAAAAAACAGCTACATTCTAGTCCATGTTGCTTTAAATGCTAATGCTCTCTGCTAACCCCGCCCCTTCTATTCCATGGAGTCACGAGAGTTTCAGCCATGAAAAGGAAAGACGATTTGCTAAGATTCATAAAAACTCTTATATTTACTCCCTTTGTAGATAAGGCTGGATCACGAATGATTTGCATGAAAATAGACGCATTTTTGTAGATCGGGGATCAGCGCATTCCTTTCAAAATGAAAGTAACATTAATCCTCTGTGTCTCTGTGGCTCAGATGTCGGGAGTAAATAACGATTGCTATGTTCATTATTACATGCAACATCTAAACACTTCAATCGCATTCTGCCAAAAATCTCAGAACAGCCTCATTTGAAAAAGGGGATTTTGGTGGATTTTTATCATTATAGGATAGATCTAGACACACACAACACACGTGCATGTTAAAACTATTTTGAAGTGAATTTTGCATCTGACTTTCCTTTAATAATAAATAATAATAATTAAAAGAAATGATAAAAAATATCAGTTATTATCATTATTACTAGTAGTAGTATTAAGGCCATATTTATGCAAAGTTGTTTTGCTGTCTACATTGTGCGCACTACAGAAGAAATATATATCAGAAATATTCAAAAGGGAGAAGCAAGGAAATGATCTTATGATGTGTCGTGTGCATGTAATCAATAATGTGAAAGAAATATTGCTTTGCTGTGCTCCGAGTAAAGAGTCCTCCTTGCCCATTTTATTACATATTTCTCTCTCTTTCATATGGCAGGCACAGCTCTCCATCTCAATTGGGAACAGGAGCTCTTATATTTAAAATATTTTTCACAATTGTGCACGTGGGTCATACATTTTTAAATCTCATAGCGCACTGCTTCCTGTATCCTCCACCCAGAGAAAGAGAGAGAGCGCTGTGTTGCTTTTTTAGATATGCGCACTTCTGCAGCTATTTCACAATAATCAGCTTCAGTGAAGGCAGCGAGATTGACTAGGGCTGTGAGAATGAAGAGGGAGGGAGAGTTAAAGGAAAGACAATAAACAATTTGACATCTCTGCTGTATGAGCAACAGCTCCTCTTGTTTTCTTAGGCTTCCATTGCTGCTTGTGTTGTGATCGGAGTCAATGCCCCGCTCCTTTCAGCGTAAGGGAGGGGTGCAGAGGGGGATGGTGCTAGATCCTGGGGCTAGATGTTGATTTGAAGAGAGAAAAGAAAGAATAATAGTCTTTGATGTTTAGGAATAAAAGCTCCTGCCTCTCAGCTTTGAAGGCTGAATGTCAGGAAACCGCAGACTAATTGGTAGTGTTATCTCAGAGGATACTGGGCTAGTGAAGAGACTGCTTACCCCCCGTTACATGAGAGCAGACGGCCAAGCACCCTTCGTAAACTACCTATAGGTGCATCAGACTCAAACGTGAGCAAAGCACAGACTGCACTTCCATCTTTAGTGTTTCTCATGGATCATCATCAAATTTGCTTTCATTTATGGTCGATACTGCATAGCAGTCAATCGAATAGGTAATATTAATGAATTCTTAAATTACATAAAATTACTTTAATGTCAGATGACATAGAACACAGAAGATACTTTGAAGATACTTACATTGACCAAGCGGTTTAAGGGTAAAAACAAAGACATTTTTCCAGTGAATTTCCATGAATAAAAATCATAAAGCTTTGGAATGATGATCAGTGTTAGGTGCACTATCCCTTAAGATTAGCTTTAAGAAAGTTGCTAGATGGCAAGAAAGATCATTTAAATGTTTGAGCGTGTATGAATTAAATTTCAGTAATTAGCAACACCACTAAATCTTTTAAAAATCTAATAATGGCCAATAACTAATATGGTACCAATGTATCATTCATCCCAAAAACCTACATTCAGTGCTTTTGTGAGTGTGCTTAGTTATGCAGCAAGTATAGTTCTACAGGATAATAGATTTTTCTTCAAGATATCCGAAACACAAGGGCAGATTTAACAGCAGACAAAGGTAGAGAGCAGCCTAGGGACCCCTGAAGACAATCAGGCCTGTACCAGCCACAATAATAGAACTGTTCGCTGTCTCCAACAAAATTAACAACAGAGAACAAGAACACTTCAGTGCAAGCTGTACAATAAAGAGAGAAACCCCAGGTAAATAAATTGATTTGAGAAGGACAGACCGCGCTCCTGTCCTTGCCCAGGGCCCCAAAAATCACTAAATCCACTCCTGCCTAAACAGGCTGTCATAAGTTGAGAAATGTACATCATTGGGAATTTTTTCATAGTTCAGCCGAGAGTGATATTTCACGGTGTTTGTGAAATGTGGCTGGTCAGAGTAACCGAACGGGACAAATATTTTGATTGCGTTTCCCCTCTGATATGGATATTTAACCTCCACACTGGTGCGGATTTTGGGATCAGTGTGAAAGCTGTGATGGTTTCACCCCTGCTGCTACCGAGCCAGAAATACACTGATGTTCCTACAAGAAAAATATGCCTTCTTCGATCACACTAGTACCGCCGTATCTTGTATTTACTTTAACAGATTGTACCCTTCATGATGACATAAATTATTAACAACACAGATCACATGCAAAATGCAACCAGGCAAATCTGTTTTACACAGCTAAATTATTGATTTAGTCTTTTAAAAACTTCAGTCTGAAACTTTCCTGAACACCAACTAATCTCAATACTCCGTCTAAAAAGTAAAGAGACTAAATAAGGCTTACGTGTTCAGATTATTTACAGTTTCAGTATCGAAGGCTTTAAATTCAAATGAATAAAAGCAGCAATACTGGTACCGAGATTTACAAGCGTTCCCAGCAGAGAGAAAAACTGAAAGACAAAAAAGACCGAGAAAAAAAGAAAGGGTAGAAGAGAGAGAAAATAGACAGTGTTTGGATATGCTGTTGTTCCAGACCTCATTAATAATTCATCGATCTGAGTATTTCTATGAATGGCATTATTCAAATTATGTTAAGTCACATCAGCCCACCTTCTCAGCTGTGAAGAGTTCTTAACGTGATGATGAAAGAGGTGTAATTTCCCCAGTGTCAGACACAATGTTTGAAAGACCCCTGTGATATGAATCACCTTCAGCGGTAGTTATGACAAATTTTCTCTGTTGCCGGTTTTGCAGACATAGTTATCAATACGACTGAGGAACTGTTTCAGTGGAGAATCGCTTTTCAAAGAACATCACAGTTCAACTGCCGAGACATTTAAAGGTATAACGCGAAGTGAGTATTTTTCATTATCAAAAAAAAAAAAAAAAAAAGAGGGGGTGTACTGGCTTGGTGTGAAATGTATGCCTAAAACTGGTGTAATTATTTTGGAACAAATAAATGATTTGCTCCTCAAAGAGTCGCCTATATGAGGTTTAACATTTAGATTACACAACATTTTATGGTGTGACTGCACCAATATTAAAATGTGGACGTATACCACATTTTAAAAACAACAGCAAACATACTAAAGATTTAAATCGGCTGAATTTAGGCATCATTAAAATGTGCAGTATATGCAAGTACAGTAGATTAGCTTTGTAAGATGTCAGATGAAAATAGGTGAAAATATGCATGCACACTTGAATATCCGTTATCATATACTGATATAATGATTGAATGATGAAAAAATATAGAAATCAATACTGACATGTTATAAATAGTGCATGTGATATATCATAATGTTACTTTGACTGATACTAAAATTACACTCAAAGCCAAACATTATTTTAAAATTGATATATTACATTTTTGGAAACACATCTGTGGACTATATCCCAGCCACACAGCCTGTGAGGTATCTGATTTCCACAAACTGTGACTGACAACATATATTTTTGCAGTAACCTCCTTCAGTCCCCTATCCAGGTCTTAAATAGGTCAATAGCGGTGATTCAGTAAATTATAGTAAAATGGCAGATGCTGAATTAAAACAGGGCAAAAAAAGAGTGTGCTGATGAGACACAATCAAATGGCCTATAATTCAGTCCGATAGAAGCACTCTGTTGCCAGGTTACACCATTTGGAAATTTTAACCTTCCAGTTTTGCACAGAAAAACCTCATGTTATGAATTTTTCACAGATTCAGTATTAGATATTAAACAGCTACAACATGTCTGTTTTAGACATTCATTTAGTTGCTGTGTATTTCAGTGGATGTTAAAACTCAGGAGGCAATAACATACAATCACCACATATGGCCAAACACATGACATTATGTGTTCGTGCCTTGCTGAGCTCTAGATTTATGTAACGGCTGCTTGCTGAAATGATGCTGCTAATCTAGAGCGAGTAGTTCATTAGAAGAATAATGAAGGGCTATGGCAGAAGACAGGAAAAAAAACAAAACAGATTGATGACTGTGATTGTGTGGCGATTCTTCTGATGAAAATATAAATGTATCTGTCTGTGTTAGTAGAAGAACTGAAGTGAAGAACAATAGACTCTCAGCTCAATCACTCACTTATCTCCACGTCAAATGAACTTCCTCAGAGATCCTAAAATACTCTAGTTCACCAATTTGTCTGACTGGCAGTTCAGTTTAGAAATGGCTTTAGAGGGATTTCTCAAGTAAGACTTAATTTCCACCAAAGACAAAGAAGAAAAGCTAAATATAAAAATCTACAACTGTGAATTAGAAATAAAGCAAGCATCTTTGGCTTCCTAAAGACTGTAGAGAGCGGTATAGTCCCACTGGGATCATTCGAGTTATACTGTGACATTCACCACATACCTATGAGGAAGAGAGCAATAGAACGAGAATAATAACACTACGGCAAGAGAAAGAACAAATAAATGAGTAACAGAGAGGAAATGCGGTAATGAAAGAGCGAGAGAGTCATAAAGGGAGTTAAAGCAGCACACCTGAAAAAGGCTGAATCATTTCTATCTGCTACGTGTTTAATGTCACCGTGTTTACACGCAACATCCACTGAACGTACGTTAGCCTTATGCCAAATTAAATAGAAAAGCATCATGCGATGACAAACAGACCAAATGTAAATGATTGCAAATGACGTAAATTAATATTAATAACTAGTGCATATCTCTTATGGTCTCTCTTTTTAAAATATAAAGCTCTTCGGCCTGAACGTCATTGGTCACCGCAGGTACACATCAAAGGTTGGCTCTGACTTAACAAATTGGCTTAAATTGAAGTCGCCTGCACATCACATGTACAGTATGCCGTGTACATGAAGAAGAGGTTATTAGCATTAATGGAGAAGGCCGGTGAGAAGCACCATCTCTGCTTGTGGTCGGATCCGATGGAGCAGTAATATTCTAATTGGATCCATCCCATTAAAAAAAGCTTGTTTTCCTTGATTACTTTGATGTTTGGCTTGGAGCAACGGGGGCAGTTCCATTTATTTACTCCCTCTCTCTCGTTCTCTCTCTCCTTGTCTTAATAAATTGGCTCAGCAGCTGAACTACAGCCTCATTCACAAAACACTCTAGTGCCCCCTACAGGCGCACGTCAGAAGAACAAACATTAGCTATTCTGAGCACGTGGCGCTCGGGGAGAACAGAGTAGATCAAAACAGGCCTCCAGATTTATGATTTCATTCTGTTGCCCCATGAAATTCTTTTTAACTGTCTTGTTCATCAGCGACATTCAGGAATCGTTCATATCACCTTGAACACAACACAGAAGTTGCATGCGAGTTTTCAACAGCGACCTAAGATCTTTGTCTGAAATAATTGCTTTATTAATATACAGTCAATGTAAAGATGTTCTCACAGCATCGTCGTCCCCCAGAGTCTGGTTTCATATCAGCCAAGCGTTAAGATACAAAAGTGCTCCGAGGCTGCCACTGTAATCCCGGATCTTAATTAAACTAGGATTATGGGTCAATTAGGGGACTGAAAGAAACACAGAGATATAATACAAGATAAAACAATATTTCACGGTTAACACGCCGAAGAAGGACACTGGGAAAGCAACCGGAGAGAAACCAGGGACGGCAGAACAGGAGTAAAATGTAAATTCAAGCCCATTATCCACTGAAGCAAGAGTGAGGCAGTCAGCCTTGGCACAAAACTTCCCCACAAACTCAATCTATAAAACACATATTCACACAATCCTCACATCATTGATTTGAGCATTTGAATCATCTTTCCCCCTAAATGACAATGTTCCTGTTGTGTTCTCACGCATCGATGCAGGGAATGAATCCGATCTGATGAAGGTTTTTTTTACGGCATACGAGGGACAAAGCTAACACACTGATGAAAATCACTGCACCTTTCAAACACACACACACACACACACACACTCGAGCCACCGATATCAGTGTATTTCAGTCCCGATCTAAAAGAGATGAGCACTAACACCCAGAGAGAAGCGTATCCTGAGGCCTGATGCGTGCTTGAATATAAACAACGATGCACCCTGATACACACACACATGCACACACTTAAAAGGAGACATTTCATAGACCGAAGAAACTGATGCACTTTTTGCTGGCAGTAAAGATTAAAGAAGAAACAATTGCTTTTTCTACAAAAAATATTAAGCACCAAAACAGTTTGATATTGATTATGATAATAAATTTGTCTTGAGCACCGAATCAGCATATAAACATTTCAGAAAGAGCATGTGACACGGGCGACTTTAATAATAATATTCAGCTTTGCCATCACAGGAATACATAACATTTTATAACTATACATAACTATTTTAAAATCATCATAATATTTCACAATATTTTTGTTACTTTTATTAAATAAATTCAGCCTTGGAATATGCAATGTGTTAATAATTCCAAAACAAATAAAAAACAACAACAACAACAAAAAAACAATAACGTCTTTCTAACAATAACTGTATAATTATGTAATTTATGCAATTTATTCCTGTGATGCACAAATGACTTTTGTTTAAGGATCATGTTTTAATTTAGCACTGCCCTCCAGAAGCTACATAAAATACATGCATGTTCCCAGGCGACAGTACAAGTATAATTTTCCATGATCAACAAGTACGTGTCCCTATATTTTAAACTCCAACATCTGAAACTTATCCTCACACAAACTCAATTATATTAAAAGTAATCCATCATCTGAAAGCCTTGAGCTTCAAATCTTCTTACATGTTCAATCAGCAATAGTCAAAGCTGTTTACATACAGCACAGGTGCTATATGTAAAAAAAAAATCAAACTTTGGAGATACATGCATTAATAATCAAACATATACCAGTTTAACAGATAATTTAAAGTAATTATACAACACAGCAATTAAGATCTAACAAACTGGTCATGCAATACGTGCATTTGATCTTTTAATAAAATTACCCACAAACTTTAGACACTGAGGGTCAGCATAGTAATGTCTCCATTAATGAGTTATTTAATTTAGACTTTTATCACACAATGACTGTTCAGCTTGAGTTTGCATTAATAAAGTCACTTTCAAATAGTATTGTTCCTGTGACTTTCATTTCGTAATTTAGGCTGTACCGAATAAATTAAAAGCTCTGTCAGCGATTTGATAAGCCTTGCAAACTTTAGCTGCGTTCCTATCAAGCTGTACACTTCTTCCCTTCCGCATCCTCTCTCGCTCTCAAGATAGAGCTGCATTCAAGGCACTCAGATTAGTGATCGTGATTAGAAGGTTTCTCTTAATTAACCCCCGTTTTTAATTCCTTACGCAACTCATTCTCAACAGAAATAAAACTGTAGCAAAGCCTCATGGGATACCTGTAGACGAACAGCTGTCTTTGTTTAGTTTATATGACTATGTGCGAGGAAAAGGCTTTGTGAGAAGTGAAATCTGGACTGGACTTTTATCTGGATCGGCGGTTTGTTTGCACAGCTGTTTGCAAAAACTTAAAGTTCGGCAACAATCACTTTCATTAACAATCGGAAGTGCTTAAGGGATATATCACCCGAAAAATCGTCAAAATAACCTACTTTGTGTTCCGCAGACAAAAGCAAGAGATTTGAGCAAACTAGTCTCTTAAAGTTAGAGTTAAGATCGTTCAGATGAGTCAGATGAATCAGCAAGGACCTCCAGAGGAGAGTGAAATTCATCTGGTGCTTCACTGATGAAAGCAAACCACAGCTATGCTCTGCGTACAACATGACACATGACGACTTTTAGTGCCTTGTGCACAGTACACTCTCTTTTGCAGAATTAAGCATGTATTGGTAGGTGTGATCAACACTGAAAAAGTATGTTTTGGATTACATTTAGATTATTAGAAGTTACCAGTTATAAACCCACCCAGGAGTCTACCACAAACTGATATGTTTTCTTCATCAGTCATTTGAGAGCTGAGGCCTGAAAATCAGATCACTCTGTTTATAATCTGCCGTTTTATGTCTCTCTTTTTATGGGCAGACTCTGCTAATACTATTCTACAGTATGGAAGGCAGACTTAATACAAAAACATAATACAAATAGTATATAAATCAAAACGCATTAATGTCTAATATATATATAAGTGTCATAATGGCACCCCTGGTTATATATATATATATATATATATATATAGAAAATATATATATATATATATATATATATATATATATATATATATATATATATATATGTGCATTCCAAAGTTTACTGAATATTTACACAAAATAGTGTTATTTTAAAGAGTTCATATCTTACATATTGTTATTATTTATACCACTGAGGTTTATATATAACGTTGTTTTTGCCAAACCAGTCATTTTTCACCTCTCTCTAACCTTTTTCAGTCATTAATCAAATAAACAGTCTGTTTTCCACTGCTGAGCAAAGTTGAGTATGCAGAAAAGCACCTTATGCCCACTGTGAAATATGGGGAGGATCGGTGATGCTGTGGGGCTGTTTCTCTTCCAGAGGCCCTGGGAACCTTGTTAGGGTGCATGGCATCATGAATGCTTTGAAATACCAGGACATTTTAAAGCAAAATCTGGTGGATGATATTTTGTTGCTCAGCCAAATTTTGCTAACGCTCTTTGTGACCCTGAAGAAGTGCAGAGGAGTCAGTCTGGACAGATTTTTAACATCTAATTTGGAAACATTATAGGAGAAAATTGTACTGTTCAGGATTTACTGATGCACAGTAAAAGAATTAGCAGTGAAAAGGAGTGGACATGAATAAATGCTACTGACCTGAATTAAAGGATGGAATACTTTTTTTCCATTGTGGTCCTATGTTATTTAGAACAAAACTGAATTTTTAGAAGCTAAAGAACACATTTTAACCAGGGTGCCAATAATTATGGAGGGAGATATATATATATATATATATATATATATATATATATATATATATATATTGCATTCCTTTTTACCCTTTACACAAAATAGTGTTTTAAAGAGTCTCATATCTGACCATATTGTTATTATTTATACCCCTGAGGGGACAGATTTAACATCTTTTGGCGTTAAAATTGTACTGTCAGGATTTACTGATGCACAGTGAAGAATTAGCAGTGAAAAGGAGTGGACATAACGTTATTTTTGCGCCTGACCTAATTGAATATGCATTTGTAGAAGCTTCCCTTTCCAGACACAAAATTTATGGGGGGAGAGTATTAAAACCTACCGCTTTTATAACACACCGCTTGCGCTCGCCAAATTACTGGTATTTGCGGCATTTTTTTAAACGCCCCCCAAAAAAAGCGAATGGTAATTTGCACTACTTAAGGTAGATTGTGCTGGTCATTATGGAAATGATCTGTGTTTTTTAACGTGCGCATTGTTAGTAAATCACCCACAGACTTTTTCTGCTGCCATCGGCACTTTTATGGAACTGTGCTCTAACGCTAAACTGCTGTTTAGTAAATCGGGGCCACTTGAGTTGCTATTTTGTCTCAAATAAATTTAGATTCCTTAGATTAGGAATTAAATTTAATTTCACACAACAGATGTGTTTGACAGCACACATTCCCCACTTACACATGGACACACATTTACACAATCTCTCTTCCAGATTTGTTTACATCGTGTTAATGACATAAATGCATAACTCTCTCCTCTCTTGTGCACTGATGAGCAAGTGACTTGCTCAAAGCACAATAGTTATAACTCATAGCTTGCTCCTCATAGGGCATCAATCAGCAACAATCAGTTACTAACAACGCACAAACCATACCACATAGCATACATGCAAATACGTGAACATAAATACAATCATAAATACAATTTTATAAAATGTGTAAATAAAGGCTACTACGCAAAAACTCTCATGTTCTGTTATGCTCCTATATTTCCTCCTATATAGTCCCTGAGACTGCAGTGATGCATGGGTAATTTCAAACTGACCTTTCACAAAAATCTATTTACCAAAAAGTAGACGCGTTATTGTGTTATTTATATTCGATTAACATTTTCATTCAGAGGTCAAAAGAAATCAAAATAAGTAATAAAAAGAAGACACAATAAGAAAAGTGAGTAGAAGTAGGACACAATGTACAGTGTTAATTTGAAGCAATATTTCCTGGATCGAAAAGGCTATTTTAAATTAAGCTTTGTATTGTGTTGAGTTTTAGTGTTAAAGGAGCACTTGATACATAATGTCCTTGCAGAAAATTGCCTGCACCTTTTCAGTTTATCTACAGAGTACATCTCTACATTGTGTATATTAGCAGAGAACATTATCAAGTGAAAATCAATACACTCTTTTAGACCCCCAAACATAATGTTAGACGGTTCACAAAGAGAGGTTGAAAAAGTGTCGGCAAGATGAAGTTTTGTTTTTAAACAGTTAAGATGAAGACACACCATCAAGTACCAACCGGAATGTTAAGTATGTTTCTCAGCTACTAAAATGGCCTCAGGGTCTCTCAGACCCCAAACACGAGGGTTACACACTTTCACACAGACCCACTGTTACTTCTCCGCTTTATCTCCAGCTATAAATCAATTCTGTACTACAATAACAGATGCAGCTGGCAGTCTAATTTGCTTCTGACTGATAACATAAAAGAAGCTGTTTCTCTCAGTTATAGTGTTGATGAGCGCTTTTAAAATAGTGCTGTGTTCTTATGTTGTGAAACAACACTACAGGCCGTGTCATCTGCCAGTGTCATTTCACACATCGCTGAGTGTGAATCAGTTTCATTCCTGGGAACAATTACTCCACATTTCTCTCTCTTTCCCCTCTCCTCTCGCAGTGAGCTCAGTCTTTTCTCTTGTTAGCGCCGCGTCGTTGCCCAGACCTACACAGACAAGTCAACAGAACATTCTTATGGCATGACAGGTCAGACTCAGCCTGCCAGGGTTTGATTTCTTTTCCTCTCCATGTATTTGTCCTCTAATCTGAAAAGCTGCAGTGAAAATTTTCACTCTGTTATTTCTTTCGTCTTTTTTCTTCCCCAGGCTAAACAGCACCAATGACCCCTGTGAACTTCATGAAGAATTTCTTGGGTTTACATAGCGGGAGAAAGTAGGCTAGCTAAACAAGAGAACAGCTAAAGGGATGAGAGCTCTCCAAATGCTAACACTACTACACACATAAAGAATTATAGCCTAGGGGTACGAGAGAGGAAGAGAATGAGAGAGAGAAGGACTGACAGTTACAGCTTTGTCTGTAGTAAAGATGAGGAGTGTCAGGAGTTGCCATGCTTCAACAGCTAAAGAGGTTAATACAAGAAACGGTAAGAGATGCCGAAGACAACGAAGAGAGGCAAAAGATCAGCGCAGGCTTGGAAATTGCGGCAACGTTCGCGTCTAAACGCTCTGCTTTAGAGAAAACCGAAAGTGTTGTGCAAAAACACGTCTGTGTGATGAATCGAACGGATCGTAGCCAGAGCGTAGGCGTGTGTCCGGATTTATGCATTTCGAGCTCTGCAATGTTGCGGTACTTGTCTTTAAAATGGCCTAAATTTATTGTGCATTGTGTCGCAAGCACCATATTTCTCTCTATTCCGCCAGACAGCTTTACAAATAGATGAAGTACAACAACATGACAGTTTTTGTTCCTGAATTACTTTGCTATAGCAGACCACGTGAGTTAAAAAACCAACAAACCATAACTTTTCCTGACGTTTCCCTCCCCCTGGTGACCATTGATGGATTCTTCCTGACAAAGCATTCATTATCGCGCACAGCAGAATGTACCTTTTTCTTTCCCCAGACCACTGCCCCCCTGCTTTCCTCTCTCGCTTTTTACCCAGTTTGTCTAAACTGAGATGATTTCCAGTAGAAAATGCAATGGATCCTCCTCTGCACCCTCTCAGCGAGCAGGATCAACATTATCAAACATTACTACCTAATATTTCCACCTTATAATCATTTTCTCCCAAATGTTGCCACAAAGCGGGATGTCCAAAGATCAGTGCGTGCAATCCTCAGCCCTGACAAATGTGTACATGCTTCACCAAGGCAGGTGATTTCAGGGACCCGCAAAAAAGGGAGTGGTCCGCAAAAAATGTAAATGACTTCAAATATTTTTTATGCTAGACAAAGTTAGATTAGGATATCAATTAGACGTATTCATGGATTTAAACATTTATAATCAAATTTTAAATATGGGTCAATGCCCTAGATTTATCACATTTAGGTTATTTGTGTCGACAGCAGTAACGCGTTAAAGACAAATCTTGTTTGTCAAAAACATATTTTTCTAAGCTTTTTGTTGATGATTTTAGGGAGTTTTTCCCCATCAGCCACCTTTTGGGGATCGATAAGAATTTTAATGTTAAATAAAATTAATGTTTCCCTTCAACCTTAAACATATAAAATGCTCTACTCTAGTAGTGGTGGAGAGAAAAAAAGATAATTTGCTTTGGCTTTAACACAACAAACAATTAAAAATCTAACTATTTAATATACACATTGTCTTTTTATAATATCACGCTTCTTTTGTTTTCTTCTTACGTCTTTTCTGACAGTATAAATAAGACCTTATACAAAACATGAATATACGACCGTCTTTATATATTTTAGAAAGACGGTCCATCACAAGGGGAGCATAATATTTGGAGGTCCTTGACATTAAATGGTTTAAAATCCCCTGCAGCAAGGGAATGTGATGAATACGGTAGTTCATACAGCCTTTGAAAAATAAGGATGCATATTACGGATAATAATTCTTCAGCGTGAAGAGGCAATCTTCTGTATCTGAGGCAATTCCTCATGCTCAACATTTTCAAGTAAACAAACTGCATTATGAGAAAAGCTTTAAGTTCAAATTCATACATCAAAATTCACTATCAGAACATCCCTACAAAATTTCTCAGCCTCTGAAGATCCTTTCAGAAGACGTTGTTACAGAAAAGAGTTGATTGTAGTCTCTCTGTGTACCTTTTCAGTGCACACAGTCATTCTTCATGGCCAGATTGCTTCCATCTATCCCAACCAATTCAGCTCTAGCTGACAGCTAGCATTAGCATTCTACACTAGCTACCACAGCATGTAGCCATGCTTCAATCACAAAGCTCCCTGACAGCTCTAATAATGGACACAGGCTGATTTTCCCCTCTAGATAACTGATGAATAAGCATGTTAACCTATGCCCATATAAAGACCTTAAGGAGGAACGTTTCAGGTGAATTATGAGGCCCGAAGATATTTTTAAAACAGCAAATAGTAGTGAATTATATAATAATGCTAGGGGAATACATGCCAAAGAAGTTTACACACTGACAACTGATTATTGAAAAACCTCTCCTCTGTTTACTATAATATTTTATTTTGACAGCATGATTTGTGTTCCCTACAGTTCACAATTTTCTTGCCATACATTGAAGGTAAAATGTTCCGATACCACAATAACTTCAACAAGACATCTATGTGATAAGCTCATTTTAGTCTGTATGATGGATGTCATTTGCTCATCTGCAATACTTCTTTCTCGTTGCAAAAACTGTATATTGACATCCGAGGCATTTTACAAGGCATGCCAATCTGCTATTTTTTTTTTTATATCTTAGTTGCTACAATACATTACATTTTTTAAAATATGTTAAATAGAGAATAGGTATTGCAAATCTTCAAATTTTAATCTTACAGTTTTACTGTAATTTTGATCAAATAAAGGCAGCCTTAGTGAGTATGAGAGACTTTTCTAAAAGCATGAAATCTTGAACAGTACACTAATAATGAAACGAAACAGAACACGACGTTCCAGATATTGTTCACTTTCTCAATCTGGCTGTCGTCGTACGCCCTAGCTCACCTTTAGCAACGGCAAACTTAGTATCACAACAAACTTGTTCTCAGAGCTACTGTATACAACGAGACAATAGCGAAAAACGATACTATACGAATCCACTGTCATTCTGATGGAAGCAGACAAAGACGCGCACGGGCTACATGAACAATCACTGAATCGCATATTTAAAAATAAATACAGATATAAATAACAAATGCACAAACAAACATATATAACTCACAAACAAGGAGCAGGCAGAAGTCAAACGCTGAGATAATAATGATCTGAATTAGGGAATTAAACATAACGAAAAGCCATCAAGGGTCATTACAAGTCCATCAAATTGCTCTGCATATCTGGATGGGAATAATTTCAGTCGTAACAAAGTGAGTCGTAATGCAATAATTCACTGTGTAATTATTTTGAGCCAGTGAGCAGAGCAGAAGAGATGCTCTCATTTAGCCGGGGTCCAGTGAGACTGCAATCAGTACAACATTACACAAATATAAACACATTATCTCTCATTACAGACCTCAGACATTCTGACTTCAACACAAACACACACACACACACACACACACACACACACACACACACACTGGATTTAGTCCAGCTTGTTGCCATGGAGTCATCAGGGACAGAGACTGAAAGACAGAGACTGCACATACTGTAACAGACAAAAACAGGTGTGTTGTTTGCTCATGTCGCACCGCTGTATGTATTCTGTTATATCTGTTTGCATTATGCTCATGTGCCGTTGTCCTTGTTTCTCCTGAGCAGCAACACATGGTTCATGCTCTGTGAGTTTATCTGAGAAGACGGGGGTAATGTTGTCTCTGAGCCCGGGGGGCCACAGACTGACTTCTGTACACATACAGACCCACTCGATCTATGAGAGTCTTGA
The DNA here is from genome assembly GCF_018831695.1 of Puntigrus tetrazona. Classification (NCBI taxonomy): domain Eukaryota; kingdom Metazoa; phylum Chordata; class Actinopteri; order Cypriniformes; family Cyprinidae; genus Puntigrus; species Puntigrus tetrazona. Next base: position 21,087,307 of record NC_056705.1, on the reverse strand, counting down.
TGACAAGTGTCCTTCTGGTCAAGGGCACTAATCAGGTCACTGTGATCAAAACGCTCCGGACAGGACCACCATATCAGAAGATCGCAAGCAGAGAGTGGATGTCTGCCCAATGTTTGTCCAACCCTCAAAACCACATCTGACATCAGGGCTCGTCGAAAGATCCCCGGTGCCCCAGAGACACAACATCCAACTAATAGCAAATGACAGCTCATGATGTAGTATGCTCAGAAGCAAATAATATTATTTGATTTGAAATGAAATAAAAATAACTTTTAAAGCATTAGTCTTGAGTTTTGACTCATTACTACTAAGGAAACCATATAAAAACTAGTGCTGTCAAACGATTACCAGTGAATAATCGCACCCCACAAACAAAAACAATTGTTCACATAATATATGTGAGTGTACAGTGTACATTTATTAGGGATATAAATGTACACACATACATCTCCATATTTAAGAAAGTTTACATTAAATATATTTATATAGTTTATATAAATCTAAATATATACACGCAGTGCACCCACGTGTAATGTAAATAAAAACTTTTATTTTGGATGTGATTAATAACTATGAATTGTTTAACACAGTCTTTGCATCTTGTATTTTATGTCTTTAAGTACTGCATTGAGAAATAAGGAGACTGAGGTGGTCATAATACGAGTATATCCTTATTTCATATTTAGACCTCTGAAAGGGCTCTATATGTTTCCCCAGAGCGCTCCTGCTAGAGTAGACTAGCTACAATGTGTCTGCCTACACAGGCTAATCTATTAATTACTGACCCGTTAGGACTCACATGGGCCTGATTAGAAAGAGCTGTTGGTTTGTCTTTTCAGCTCACAGACTGTCTAAGCAAGCCACTGAGTTCTAGTGTGAGACTTTGAATACGATCCGACCATTGATACGGCTCTTTTTTAAACAGAAGTAAATATGTTCTGTGACACAAGAGCACCTGTTTCCAAACAGGTTTCTCAAATACTTGTCCAAAATATGCAATATTTTCCCTAAAAGCAGTAGTAATCGCTAACCTTAAACATTTTAACAGTATTGTGTCTGTAAAGCACACAGTTGTAACAAAGGTCATTACAGATCACACTGTGCAACATGGATGTAATAAACTCGGTTACGAAAGGCAGACCATACAATGATGACACCTATTAACTCATACGTTATAAAGTAAGTTTCTATAGAAAAATAAAATGTCATCAGAATGCTCTAGCGGTATACAAAAAGCGTGATGAATCACATTTTGGCATGTGTACTTTTTATGTGCGCTGAAAAAAAAGTAGAAGCGGAAGAGCTTGGGGTAAGCAGTTTTAAGTTTTAGTGCCAATGCCGCATTTTTGTCTGGTCAGTAAACGCGGGTTGTAGCAGCAAACATACTGTATGACGATCACGCTCAATTTCTGACACTGTTAGAAAATTACCGTCGTAGGCTATATCTTTGGTCACAAGACCGTGGCAACGATCTCACTCACTTATTACATGGAACCACCGATTAGGAGCCATGATCAGGGCAATCCCCACGACCGCTCCACGATGCCCATCTTTCATCCCATACAGCTGAAAATTGTGCAGTGTGTCTCCGGTTTAGGACACACTGCATCCACTGAGACCCAGAGCTTAGCTCATAAGGAACACTATTCCATGAACAGTCCGGTGCTGTAGAGTTCAAGGGCTATTAAAATGGAACAAAACAGAACAGAGCAGAACCATCAAACAGCGCTGTGTCACAAAAACATCATAAACTCAACTAGCACTGATGTTTCTTTTACAATTTACTTAAGGTAACTATATGATTTGAAGAAATCAGCCCTAAACAACTAAACAAAACAAAAACAGAACAGATATTGCAGACTGTCTGAGAAACAAAAGAGCTGTGTGTCTGTAAGTGGGCGATTCCACCTGAACAGTTCTCCAGACAGAGTTTGTTTGGTGATTTTGTGGAAAAGGTCACAATGAGCCCGGTATTGAAATGCATTGGTTTTTATTTCACAGTCTATTGCCTCCCACTTCCATTACTACTAACTCACGCAGTCTCTCCATCTCATTTAAAGCACAGCAGAACTGACAGGATGCTCCAAATGACTTGTGCTCCGCTCCCGAGCAGAACGCACAGAACTCTCACAGCTCCAAACAAAACACAGATAACAAATGAAGCTGTGGAGATAGAGCTATCAATGAACACAATCAAAAAGATAATAAACACTGCAAATGCAATTGTGCCACAGATGGGGGAAATATGTATTACTGTGAATAATGAGTGGTGAATAGATTTCTCCAGTCTCTCTTTAATGTTTTGTCTGTGCTCATGGCCAGCAGGCAAACGACGCAATCACATTTCATCAAAACAAGCTCAAAGAAAAGCATTTTTTTTTCTCCTTGGTTTTAAGGACACAATGTGCTTGACGGATATCGTTGCTGTGGCTGATTAATACAAAGCGCTGCCTTCATTACATTCGCGTGCGTTGTGATGTATTAAACAGCAGCTGATGCAGCATCACCTCTAGTGTTGTATTATGACATATTCCTAACTGTGTTTTCTTTCTCACTTCACCTTATCCAGAATAGCCTCTGGCTTCTCATTTTAGCTCTGGCAACCGCTACACATTTAATGGGTTTTTGAACTGTCAAGGCCTCAGGGTCAACACTCCACAGAATGAGCAAGATATCTGAATGGAGCTTGTTCACTCTTTCTCTCTCTCTCACACACACACACACACACACACGCACACACAAACACACACACGCGCACACACACACACAGACACACACTTCATCTGCACTACAGTGTTGCATTGAACTCTGTGTGAGTGTGTGTGTGTGTGTGTGTGTGTGTGTGTAATGAGCAGATGTTCTCAGCTGTCAGTTCTCGCATCCAGAGGGAAATCAGATGAACTACATACTATAAAACTCCAGTACTGTCAGAGAAACATGTTCTCATTAAGTATGTTTTAGCTACAGCAATACCTGATCTGTTTAAAAATACAGTTAAAGTACCACCTCCAATAAAAACTATTTATATTCACCTATACCCATAAGCTAATATACAAATACAGATTTTATATACCATTTTGTGTACATTTTCCATGCTTGATATATGTTATATATATAGTGTATCAAAAAAATGAAAAAATTGTCTGATGTTAGCTGTTACCACATGGTTATGCCTACTGATTGCATTTGACCGTTCTTTGCTATCTCACTCATCCTGTCTTTAGATCTGTGCTGTTGCTCATTAATCTCAATATTTATTAAGCTATCAGTGTCAACATTCTAATGGTAAACAATTTGGGCTCAACATTGGAAGCTGTGTGATAGCATCTTATGAGATCTGACAAAGACTGAACCCCGAACAAACACATATTGAAACAAACACATGGTTTACCCTAAATCTCAGGACAAGATCTTAAAGGAAGTTTTAATTTTATTACAAACATTTCATTGTACTTTCAATAACTGTGGAATGAATAAAAAGGTAAAAATGTAAAATCCTCCAGGCACAATTAAATTATATATATGGAAATTAAATATATATATATATATATATATATATTTATCAGTATGTAGTTGCTGTATATGAACTGCCTGTATAAACTAAATTTAATTGGGGCTGTGAAGTACAAAAGAATGTAATACAACAGATTGTTCCCACTGCCTGTCTCTAAAACTTTCTCTTGCCTTTTTTATTTAATATCTGTGAGAAGACTGAAGAGTGTTGGAATTATTTAGTAACTCGGTTTTAATTTTCACTACATTATAAGTCTGTCAGTTTAATATCTTCACATACGTATCTGCTTCAAATTTAGGTTGCTCAACATTTCTAAACTCCCTAAATACAAACAATACTACTATACTCTACTATACTCTACAATACAAATATGGATATATTTAATTTTTTGCACATTTGTTTATGGTAAAAATCTAAATAATGAATGATTGTTCTAATGAATGGTTATGCAATTGCCTTGTCTTAAATATTTTAATTAAAAACATGTTTAAAACAACAGGAGACATGTTAGTCATTCTCACCATTCTCAAAATGTGTTATAATCCTCACCATCTGCTCAGAGATATTTCTAGATCTTTTTTTTAACACTTAAGTCTCCCATTAGCTTTTCATCTACAACTTCTACGTTCATCTCAAGAGGATGGTGGTCATGTTTGATAGTGACTGCACCCTGCAGCTCATTTCTAATTGGTTAAACTGATGCCGTTGCAACTCACCCCATGTTACAACACACCTCGCTTTTCCCTATAGAAGAAATTGAAGAGCTAATCAATGGTGAGATAAAAATACAAAAGCATCCTCTTGCTGCTGCTGCAAAAAATAAATAAATTAAATTAAACACAATGAGACGGACAAGAACAAGATAGAGAGAATGATCATTTATGTCATTTCTTATTATGATTTAAAATTAGAAAATACTTGTGCCTCAAAGAAACTTGAATCAGATCTTAAACCATCAGAGAATCCTGAATAAAAGTATCAGAATTACCCAAAAATTGTTATTGAGAATAAAATGTTTCTTAATCACCAAATCAGTATATTAGAAAGGTTCTCGGGAAACATTCTAATTCTCTAATTATAATTCAAATTCTAATAGTATTTCATAATATGAATATTTTTGATCAAATAAATGTATTTATGCAAGCATAAATGTTTTGTTGGGTATATCTTTCCTGCTTGGTCTGTATTGCTTTGACAAGGCTATATTATGACAGCAATGACAGCCAAAGCCTCACTAAGAAAGAGAGAAGGAGAGATAGGGACTGAGAGAGAAAGAGAGAGAGATAGAGAGAGAGAGAGAGAGATCATCTGGGTTGATTTTGCCTTGTTACAATATCTCGGCTCTTTGACAGCTCTGGTTAATAAAACACAGTCCAGTCATCATTCTCCAGCAAACTGGTCTTCTGGATTAACAATTTCTAACCCACCTCCATCTCCGTGAAGCTGTTATAGCGAAGTAAAGGGTTTTAAAGGATGTAATCCTATTGTAAGGTTGCAATGGTACAATATGAGTAATTTTGGGCAGTGTTTCAGCTGCAGCACTGAAAGGATCTTAAATGCCTCGTGCTAACTGATGCCATTTGTTTAGGGGTAATCTGATATCTAACAGGTGGGTGTGTTATTGCGTGGCTATATGATACACTGGGGCTGTTCACATAATGGAAATCTGACTCGAGTCCAAACTAAAATGCCCTCAAATTCAATCACAGGTAGTTTGGCCTCTGCTCTCTTCCTCTCTCGTCTCAAACAGAGGACAGAGAGAGTTATTTATGATTGGACTCTAATGGCTCTCTCTCCCCCGAAATGCACCTATTCTCAAAGAGACAAGAGAGACAGTCACACGTCAAAAGCCTCTCCACAAGCAATTTAACCCCACAATATTCTGGCTTTTGCATCATTTAGCGTAATTGCTTGTGACTAACTGGCCTGCAGGACAAGTACTTGATTTCTTTGAGACGAGAACATGAATGTTGTTCCTCTACATTAAAAATGTAAATATGAAAGAGCACTAATGATGGTGTGGAGTGCTCTCTCCATCTCTCTCGCTCGCTCGCTCTGTCTCTGTCCTCTCCAGTAGAGCAGAGAGGTCTATATTACGTCTACATGTTGATGCTCACCCACCTAGTCATCAACCCACACATTAATGACATTCCTCTCGGATGAGGCTCTGCCAATGCAAAATGAACTTTTGTATGAGCTTTTGTATTCAAGTGCATACAGTATCATGCACATTGACAAGTAGACAGCCCGGAAATTATATGTAGAAACAGTACAGTGAAAGGGAAAACTCACCCAAAATGAACATTCTATCATAATTTGTTTTTTCACCCACTTAACATTGCAAACTTTGCATCACATCCTTTCTGCTGCTCAACACAGAAGATTATATGGGCACATTATTTAGGGTCAGATTTTCTCCATTTACCTCAATGAATTACCGATTTGCTGCTTAATAGTCAGTACAGTAAAGTAGTTTAAGTTTAGGGTTTACGTAGGATTAGGGATGTAGAATATGATCAGGAGGAACAAAGTCGAACCAAAATGTATTCAGACATCGTCAACATTATCAGTTTATTTGTGGTCGTTTAGAAAATGGTAATAAAATATGACAAGAACTATTATCAGAACAAGTCTATCTTTGTAATTTCATTCTTCTGTTAGACTGCCTCACAAATTAATCAGGTTGAATAACTGTCAGCTCTTAGCTGTTAAAATTTAAGCACACAATTAGATAATACCAATTCAGGTCAACCAATTAACAAGTAATGCTTAATTTGTTCAGTCCGTGGTGTAAATAAGGTTGAATTAGCAATTAAATAAAAAATACTTGGAGCAAAACAAGGTCAGATCAAAGTGTCTCAAATGATATTGGTCTCAGATTTTACTGGTATTGATGGGTATATTATGTTACACAGTTTACATTATGTTGCTATCCTCACATTCACAAATTAACTATAGTGCCCTGTACACACAATTATATCTGGTGCCTAAATAAGTTTTGGTTTGACTGTATGTGCTTTCTAGTATACGCAGTACCAGTATGTTATAAATATGCATGCCAATAAGGAACTATTGAGAATCTGTCCCTGTACTAAAGTGTTAACAATGATATTTTGACTGTCTTTGCTTACACAAAACCTGTAGATTTTCATTGCATGGGCACAAAAAAAGAGTTATGGTGTGTTTCAAAATATCTTTCACAGTAGATAGTAAGTCATACAGATTCTGAACAAAATGACAGTGAGTGTAATTTTTCATTTTCAGGTAAAATACAGTATCTCTTTGAATGAGAATGAATTTAATTTAGTTGAGCTCCAGCAGTAGAGCATGGTGCGACACCAGGGTCATAGGTTCAATTCTCATGCAAAGCAAGAACTGAAGTACTCATAAAATATGTATCTTGAATGTAATTCAAGTCGATAAATGCACATGTAAATGAAAATGCTATGAAAAAAATAAGCACTTTTTCCAAACTGTCCGAACCGTTCTCGTAGCTTAACCATTCGACTCTGTGCTGATCTGGCCAGGCCGGTACAGTTACAGTTTCATTTTCCACTGTGGGGCTGATAACAGATCTCGTAATACGAACGAGTCAGTCATTGCTTTGGTAACACAAGTGTTTACATACAGTATGATGTAAATAGTGACCATGTCATGGAGGAAGATCAGATATTTTCATTTACTTCACTGACTTCCCCAGTTACAACAAACAGGCAAGCAGACAACTACATGCCTTCTACCAGCCTGATAAGAATTTGGGGCCAAGAAAAGTTTGTATTTATTGTGTGCCAAATCAGGCTCAAATGGAAATATAACTTGTACAATTCTTTAAGTTTTTAGAACGGTTTGGCTAATGGCTAGTATGGTTGGGATAGTGCATGTGGTGAATACATAAATTAGCTCTGATGGCGTAACAATGTAAACGAACAACATCAGTAGAGTTTATGGCTCAATAAACCAATCAAACAGCGATCCATCTGTTTTTGTGTTGATGAGGTGCAACAACGTATCCCTGACAACTGCATATTCACCCTATAATTACAAAATTACTTGTTCTAGGAAATGCATGCTGTTTCCATGACTCATCTAACTATTGTACTGAAATTACAACTGAGAGAAAGATGAGAGAGTGAGAGAGAGTGATTTGATACTGTTATATGAGCTCTGGGAGGCTTACGCAAGGGAGACACAGTGACATGCTGTGGCCTTCAGTGTACCAAAACTGGCACAACTGCTATACACACACACACACACACACACACACACACACGCACACGCTAAACATACACAAACTTTCACACACAACTGGAGCTAATAACTCAGGGCCTCCATTGTAATTTTCGACCGACCCCTCATTGTTTAAAAAAAATCTAATTATGTTTTGTGAATCAATACCCTGGATGACTACATATGCTTAATCGTTTTCACTCGCTTGGTCATATTTTTTTATACATTCCACATCTCGAGCTCAGCACAATAACAACACAGCACCACAATACCGCACCAAACAAGTTAAAAGTGTTTCATTTGTCAGCAAACTCAGAAATTGCATTAAGGCTAAGATCAGTGTTGGCAAATTTGCAGACGAGCTGCTGACACAGTGTAATGGGTTGCCGTTTTTATAACAGTGTACTGTATTTATACATGAAAGTGGAAAACTAGTTTTTTTTGTTTGTTTTTTTCTTAAGAATTTGAAAACAGAAGCAGCCTTGATTTGGAAAAAACATGCATAACTAATACTGTATCTGATCAATAATCTGCTATGAAAGTTGTAATTTTATTCGTGCACTAGCTAAATTTGAGATTTTGCTTGTTTAACATGTTTTCTTTCAGACTAGCGGAAAGAAAACATTCAAAATATGGCCTAAGTTTGTTTATTTCATGACACAATATCTATTTACATCTGTACATTTATTTTTAAATACATATCAATATTAATATTAATATTTTTATATTAAGTTTATGTATCATTTGCTTGATTTTTGTAGGATTTTATTCCTATGTCAACTAAATTATACAAATGTTGGACCTGGCTTCATCCAATGTTCAGATTACTGTAACTGAAATGTATGTCAATTAAATGTATGCTTCTTTTACAAAACAATTACCTCAATGCACTGCAATCGATCGAAGCTGATCTGGGGGAGTCTGAGGATAAATTAGCTACATTTTGCGTTAACTCATTTCATAAACAAAACTCAAAATACTATTACAAGATTTCACTTTCTTCAGCATCTTCACAGCACATCTTTGCATGCATCAACTCAGCTGATTAACTGCGTATTCGTAAAAGCAAATAGATTAAACTCGACTTTAAAAATAACAAAATAAAGCTCGCACGTAACAGTTATGTGGAGAAATCACGGAGTGTGTGCTCATTTGTTTTCATGACGAGAAGCTGTTTTAAACAGAAATGCCTTTGATTCTTTAAATGAATCATTCTATGTAAACATGGCGAGTCACACCACGTACAAATAGTAATGATGGGGCAAGTGTAGGCCTACTTCTTTTGAGCTGGGCCTCTATAGGTCTGTACAACAACATTTGCTACAGATTGCTGACGTTACTTTGTTACCTTGTGATATTTTGTAGCAAACCGAAACTCGCTTACCTTCATTATCAGCGTGGTTTTGCGCAGCTCGTCAGAGAACAACCGATCTGTCTCAATGTGAAATTACACATCTGATGGCATTTACCACTGATTACAGAACCGGCTTTACTGATGAAATGCGCAAACATATCGGCCAATGATTTTCGGTGCATCCATAATATTTTGTTAACTGTATTTATGATAAAGAAATGCAAAGATGCAGATATTACAATAACCTATCAATAAAGACACAACTGCTCCTCTGTTTCGCCATTTCATATGAAATTTAGCCCTCCTAAACTGACTTAGCGAAACCCATACTCCAGAGTACAGGTAGGTCTGGCATTTGAAGCCTTGACAATGTGTTATCCAGGGAATTGTTTAGGATGAATAAGTACATAATAGTAAAATACAAAAATAGGCCTAGCTGTACATGTGCATTTGTTGTTGCCGTAAAACAATGTTACTACTTGCGTAACATCTGCTTAACAGACAAGTACACAGAAGACAGACAAAGGAATATAAGCTTTCATTAATTTGTTCATTCATTAATTCTATAAAAGAATCAACAAACAAACTTGACTAATGGGAAGACCATAACAAAGACCGTGCCTATGGATTGTATTTAGTTTGTTGGAATCTGAAGCTGTCCCTTAAGGGCTCTATATTATCTCTCCAATGTCTTTGTTCATGTTCTTATTATTTGATTGTTTTGTAATCCAGTGAGATTTTTGTTTGTGCAAGTCTGACATCTGTCATCAGAAGATGCTTTAAGAAACCTGCCTGCGAAGCGACGATACTGTTTAAAGTTTTAGGAACTTGTGTAAAAGTGCTGTAAAATGAGGATTATATATTAATTACATAAAATCCCTATAGGTGCATACTTTTGCAGATAGCCTTGCAGGTAGGTTTCCTGAAGCATCTTGGAGATGTGTCGCTGTTTTGTTTCTTCATGTCATTTAGTCAGTTTTTGATATATACTATACATTTTCATTTCTGTTTTAATTTAACATTTTTAAAAACATCTAGTTAAACTAAAGAAAAATGAAAAAGCTGAAATAAGTTTGAAAATATTTTACCAGAAAACTTATTAGGTTTCAAATATCAGTTTTTTTCCGTATGGTGTCATATTTCATTAACTGATGAGTGTTTCAGAAAGCGCGTGATTTGTGAATTCATTCAGTTCTACTGCGACGCAGAATGCATTGTCAGTACATCAGTAATGCTGGGACCGATGTGGCCTCCTGAGCTGCGAGCCTCCAGAATCAGCGCCACCCTTTCACCCCATCACTGATGGCCCGGCACACACACACCCTTTATGTGGGCTTCATCTCTTATCGAAATTTGGTATTTTACAGGATTCTCTTGTCCACATTTACAACAAGGGATAGATGATATTTTAAGGTCAGAGTGACACGGTGGCTGAATGAATGACATTTAGAATATGTTTTCCCATTTTTCTCCATTTTCGCTGAAAAGACTTCTCTCTGCCTCAGCTCCGAAAAAAAAAAAGAATAAGAAAAAAACTCATCTGGGAGATGAATGGCTACACCTGCCAGGCAGGCATTTTATATACACACACCAGCAGCTTTCACATAATTACACTGCAGCTGCCAGAGAGCTGCTTTCACTCTCATTCACCTTGAGACAGAGCAGATCGCACAGCACACACTCCACATGTACAGTCAACACACACATGATGTACATGCAGGGAACCGGCTGCTTTGTCTCACTCACCTTGAAGCAAGACACAGATCAGTCATACACAACTAGCTCTACAATAAACGTACAGTATGTGTGGACTTAATCCAATAATTATTATTAATGAGTAGCTCAATCTAACGTCACAGCCTTAATCAGCTAAGTAAATGTACGTGTATGCACTCGCCGGCTACTTTATAGTCGCACATTACAGCTTCAGTTGTTATTGTTACAGATTCAACACGGTGCTAGAAATGAAGAGATTCTGTCATTCAGCTGCATCTTCCTGCTGGATTGAAACCCGGGTGACTGTGGAGGCCATTTGAGTACACTGAACTGATTAGTTGTGCGACGAGCTTGGAGTGACGTGTGCGTTGCGATAGGGCGAGTTGTCCTCGTATGAATGGCCGTTCGAGGATGACTGTGTGTGAAACGGGCGCGCGAAGGAAGCTAGTGCTAGCACAGGCTGTGGCATTTAAAGGTTTGAAAGGAAAAATGTAAAAAAACACATCATAACGCCACCACCGATGAGGTATTTTTGTAGGCTAAAACCCAGAAATGACTCAGCATTTTAGCACTTTGTAGGCTAGCATTTTAGCACTTAGCACAGGGCTGTCTAAATTCGGTCCTGGAGGGCCGGTGTCCTGCAGAGTTAATTAAACACACCTGAAGCAGCTTATCAAGCTAAACTCTGCCGGACAGTGGCCCTCCAGGACCGAGTTTGGACAGCCCTGACTCACTATTCTTAAACTTTCAGGGAGAACACTTTTTTATAAATGAAGACTGAAAGATTTGTTGGAAACGTGTGTTGGTGATTATAGTGATGTTGAAGTAGAATGTGACTGTGATGCCGTTTTTTTTATAGCCTGTGTTCAGCTATTTACTTCTGGTTATCGTATTTAAGCTCCAAAATGCATAAAGATTATTATAATGAACAAAACATGTAAGAATTGTAACGTTTGTTGACCACAGAGCTTATTGTCTGTAATAATGCAGAAGCCAATGGAAAAATCTTATTGGGTTCGTGTTGAGGGAACCAGGATGACGCTAACTTCCAGGCTGGAATAACCATGAAATCCAAAATTGAGATTTATCAAAACAGATCTTTTCCTGTCCAGCTTTGTCGATCATGCTCACTTGTCTCATGCCTTTCTCATGAATGCTTTCTGCTTCAAAAATGGTGATACTTTTGCTTTTGGAATCTTTTTCCATCACATATGACTTTTGGGTGTGAAAATCCCATCTGCAGATACTCTTCCATCATTCTCATGTTTGATTTGAACAACAAGTGAATCTCCCGTCCATCTGCATGTATCATCTGCGTGCTGTTTATGCACGCTGCCTCATTTAATACGGTTAGATATCAACAAGCCGACATATAAGTCTAATCAAGTGGCTACTGGGTGTATATGAAACATTTGAAATAAAGACAAAACCTATCAGAGGGAACAGTATGTCTCTAACTTCCTAAAATATCCCACTATCCTCATTCCTCCAAGACCATCTTGCCTTATTAAACCGATATGAAAAATGTGATATTTTAGGAAAATGAATTTCATTTTTTGGAGGTGTAAATTGAATCATCTCGGATCCAGATGTTGGTCACACTGCATACAGAATTACCAAGTGAAGCGATATTTCTCCAGCCAATTGTCTGTGACAACAATTAAATTAAATTAATGTCAATCAATGGCTGCACTAGACTACGCTCCCACAGAGGAGCGCGCGTATTAGCATAACATTTCGTTAACATCAATGGATCATTTGGTTTAATGTAACCACAGAGATAATGGCTATTTGAAGCATTCATATTAATTAACTGATAAAGAGAAGATAAGGCACCGGCTCGCTGCAGGTGTGTTTGCTCTCATCAATACTAAGAGGAAACGGCAGGAGCAATACTCCAAGACCTTCTTTTCATGCATCGTGTGAAATTAAAAAGCTATTAGGTACTACATTTTCTTTAAAAATGCTTTTCATTTATCTTCTCAAACATTTTATTCATTCACAGTATCCATTTGCGTAATAATAATGTTTTGCAGCAATTTCCTGCTGTCTTTCTGATGAGAGTGTGAAACTGGGCTTTATAGAATAGCTTTTCTGTGAGCTCAACCCACTCTGTGCTAATAATCCTAAAACATACATTTCGCATTGAATGCTCTCAGCGAGGGGTGGAAGCTGCGGAAAAGGCTCATTCCGTTATAGAGCACTTTTGCCCCCTAGTGTTGCCCGGCTGTAAACGTATTTTGGTGTCCGGGTCGTGCCTGCATTTTAGCATCAGAACGCAATACTGCAGTGAAACCTAAAATCACTTAGCCTGCATTATGAGAAGCAGAACAGTCCCCACGAGGAAATCATCTTAAATACAGTTTTAATAAAAAAATCTAAAATAGAAAAAAAAACATGTTTGGTTTAGTGGCAGCCAGGGATTGAAAATATAATTAAATTGGTATAAAAAAAATAAAAAATAAACATCAGTGGAATGTCTCTGACACATGACTTTTAAACAACTTGTACAGTATCATTTTTTTTTAGCATGTATTATTTTTAAGGCGTATTATAACACATTATTGTCCTGTGAAGCGTGTATGTGTTTTATAATTTAACTTATAATTTACTTTTGTTATTTGTTGATTTTGTTAATATTACTTGCTTGTTATTTTAGGTTCGCACTTAATCATTTAGCATTATTTGTTATTCGAAAGTGAAAAATGAGGACAATAAAAGCAATATAACCAACAAAAGGGCATCAATACATAAGAGCTGTGACATGACTGAACACAGCATTATTTCTTAATTAATTTATCTAGCTGTTTTAATACATTTGTTTTTGTTAATAACTTCACAAAGGTTCCCTTTTTAATCAACCGTATCAATGAACAGTGTTTAAAGTTTTCAACTGCTTACACTGTCAAAACGTTGCCACTTTTTTCAAAACCTTACACACAAATCCAAGACCTGCACGCGAAAAATGCAAAATGAAAGCACTGCATTCAAAATATTAAACATCTCAAAAGCAAACATTTGCACAAACACCTTTGTAATGATAATTCCTGTTGCGTTTTGCAAAAAGTGTTTTATGAAATGGAAAATTGAGTCGAAGGCTTAGAATTAGTGCATGATTCTGCAGATTTGGTGTGGTTCTAGTGTTTGAGTGTCTAGTTTCAGAAATTGCGTGAAAGTAAAGATTGTGTGCGTAAATAGAAAGAGAGAGGCATCTGCTGGCCTTGGAAGATATTACAGGATCATTCCAGCACTCCTGTTTTTATCATAAAGGTAATTAATTAAAGCGTGTGTTTTTTAAAATAAAATAAATAATGCATTTTTAATTTCTTAAGATTATTTATTTACATTCTTAAAGAATAGAATGGGCTAATACAATATAAGGAAATATCTTCTAATATCACAGTAACAACTGACACTTTCTTCAACGGTCTGGTTATACAAGGAACCAAAAATACATACAGTAAGAAGTTATTGAATGAAGTTATGATGGGCAAAGATGAAGCGATGAGGTGAGAACATATACATAGACATCATGTAAAATGAACGGGCTGGTGCAGATCTCCTCACGCTCTTCTGGCAACTTCAGCCGGTCACAGCTGGACCGAATAGAAACGGCAACTAGCAGATAAAAATATAATATCAAATACACAACATCATCACCAGTTTCTGATGCATGTCTCTTACTAGAGCAGATAATTAAACATTACAACATTATCATATAATCTGATATAAGAGTTTCCTGATGCGTCAAAACTATGTGAATCTTACCATAGAAGCTTGAGGAAGGTAACCAGAAAATGAACGTTGTCAGCTGTCTTCTGTCTCCGCTTCATTATTCTCCGTGTGTGAGATTTCCTGGACATCGTCTTCTTCTTCTTTGTCCGTTGAGTCGGCAGAGTTGGATCTGTCTTTAGGTTTTTTGGATGGATCTGTGACTTGAGTACCTTTACTTGTACTGCACCCCATAATGCAATACAGAGATTCCCGAATGAAGTCTTAAAAAAAGTTAGCAAAGGATGAGCAGATGTCGTCCAAAGGCGGTAAGGTGCTCTTTAGAAACGCATCAGAAAGAACTCCTGCCTAAGTACGTTTCCTATGACACTGTTGTGGAAGTCAGGGCTCTGATTTCTATGACAACACACTGAACTTCCTGTTGGCATTGGTGCAGGTACTGCAAACATACTTCAGCACGGTCACAGTTAGCAAGGTTTGTTCATTGGGATTGTTGCAGACTTTGTGTGCTTCACCTGCCAGGCAACGCGAGTTGACATTTAACCTGATGGCGTGTCAACACATGGTTACAGATAAACAGAGCAGGCCTCTCTGTCAGTCAGAGTCTGTCTGTGGTAACAAATGACAGGTTGAACGTGCAGAAAAAGCCTCTTCCATTCATCTCTGTCCACAGGGTCAAAGCATTATCTATGCTGCACATGACAGCACTGACCCACCGTTTCATTTTACAGGTCGTAGCACTTCCTGTCAGACGGTTTGATTTATTAATCGCTGTTTTATAATCAGTCTACATAGACTTGTTAGATCGACTCATCGAGTCAGGGGCTTTCAAATGTTATCTGTCAAGAACCACGGGGACACTTCTTAAAATATAAAGTTTTATATACACTGCTGTTCAAAGGTTTGTTAGCGTTGCTGTTGTTTTTTTTTTATTATTTGCATTAAATTGACCAAAAGTGACATTAAATATACTAAGTTTAAATACAATTAACTTCATAATGCAACTATCATCACAACTGTTAACAACACTGATAATAACAAGCAAGATGTATTGTGCTCCAAATCAGCATATTAGAATAACGTCTGAAGGATCACGTGACACGGATTACTAATGTGATGGCTGCTGAATGAATGACATTTTAAAATATATTAAAATAGAATTAATTTTATTGTAATATTTTGGTGAGCATGTCATATACATATTATAAATAACGTATGATAGTATGTATAAGACCTAGTTGTATTGTTTGAAAAGGTGTGGTGCAACACAAAATTAGGTGTTTGATACTGTTACTGTGTTGAAGTCAAAGCAAATAATTAAAATGTTATATCTGGAAGGATATGATATGTGATGTATCTGGAAAATGCAGGGTTTTTCCTGTCGACAATCAGAGTAATGTTAACAAACATCAGCAACATGCAACCAATAAATGCATAAATATATACATTTACACTGTATTGTCAGATATATCAGATTTACTTAATATATGAAGCAAGAAGGGGAAAAATGAAATAAGTGCGTAAGTATGACAATGCGTCTAATGCCTCATTTGTCTGTAGCAGTCTAATCAACAACTTGATGATTTCCCTTATGGTTGCTGTACAACACACTGAATAGATGAGTGTGTGTCATCGTCGTGTGAATACAGGTGTGTAACATCAGGCAGGGCTGTTTATCTTCTCACGAGATTGGCAGAGCTGCAGCTGTAGAGATCTCTCTCCAGATTACAAACGTCCCGTGGGACAGAAACTACTGGGCTGACATCAGGACCACTCAGATTGTTCACTAATTCATTTTCTTTGCATCATGTTTCATAAACATGGAAGTAGCCAAACGTCTCCATGCTTACATCTCTCAACACACATCACAGTCTTCTGCAGTTATATCGTTTATCCTTTTAATGTATTTTCTACCTAGGTCAGGGGTGTCAAACTCAGTTCCTGGCGGGCCGGAGCCCTGCAGAGTTTAGATGCAACCCTAATTAAACACACCTGATCCAGCTAATCAAGTACTTCAGACATGTATAGTACATGTGATTTAGCAGGGTTGAATCTAAACTCTGCAGGGCTCCGGCCCTCCAGGAATTGAGTTTGACACCCCTGACCTACGTAGTAGTGCAACCTCCATATCTCTAAAAAGTCTTTAGTTTTTATCATATTTCTAAAAGAAAGATTCAGCTTTACGGTTCTTTCCAGAAAAAGCAGAACTGCTGGAGGCGCGCTCTGTGGGCGGAGCTAAAGAGCTCGATCAGACACGACGCAGTTTCACTCACCGTCAGCAGTTCTGGATCATGACCGGGATCTTTGAGAGCTGGGACCGCTCGGTTTTTCAGTATCAGACGATGTACAAATACAGCGTCGAACTGCGTCGAAAATGTCTGTCAAAAAACAACACGCTGACGACAAGAAACTCGTTACTGCACCGGGAAAACAACCAAAAGCACGTGCTTCCCGAGCGAAAGTGCAGCAAGATGAAGGGTTAATGGGCCAGATCTATGCCTGCGCGGGCGCGTTTTTCCGGAGGAAATGCCCATATAAGGAATTCGACCATATACATCAAGATCAATGATAAAAAAAAAAACTCCCCAAGGCTTGAACAAAACCGGAAGTGAGATTTTGCCAGAGAAATTGTTTTTTGAAACTTTGAGGATCCAAAAAAAAAAAAAAAAAAAAAAGTTGAAGTTGAGCCATCCTGTTTTACTGATGTATTTTCTATGTTTGTGGAGCTGGGATCATTTCAGTTGTACTGCTGTCTTTGGAAGGTCGGATGGCTCTCAGATTTCATCAAAAATATCTTAATTTGTATTCTGAAGATAAGTGAAGGGCTTACGGGTTTGAAACGTCATGAGAGTGAGTAATTAATGACAGAATTTTCATTTTGGGGTGAACTAACCCTTTAATACATTCTCCAACCTACTTAGAGGAGACTTGTACAGTTGTTGAGTAGCCTTCAGTTAAATGTTGTCTATCAAAACAACTATTCATAGTGGTTCTAGTGAGGTAACTTATCTGGCCAAATGTCCAGATTTTTGATCGTGATCTTTTTCACTTTTTTTTTCTTTAGGATCTTCCCGGTTAATACTGAGGTTTGTTGTCACTTTTGCTGTAGTACTTTGTTGTTGTTTGGACACAATCCTTCTTAGTGTCTCCATCATTACTTTCACGTTTCACGCACTGATCTTCTTCTCTGATGAATTCTAAGACAAGCTTTGTGTACACAGCCAAAACTGTTACGACTATTGTTCTCAAAACATTTGACCATTGGGATGTTGAGGTCACAGATGCTCCTGGTAAATGGGCTGCCATGATAAGTTTGACTAGTGTGACATATGGCTCGAAAAAAAAAAAAAAAAAAAGCCTTGTGTCTGCGTTAGGTAAGCCAAGACCCCACTCAGAGCAGTTATGCACTGCTGCCCTTTTGTTGCTATAAATTGCTTCTATTGCCTACCTCATTTGTACGTCGCTTTGGATAAAAGCGTCTGCTAAATGACTAAATGTAAATGAAAATGTATACTATATATAATGTATATCATATACTAGACAGAGAATACTGACAATATAAAAACATGTGATATTTGCAATGCTAGTTTTTAAATGTTTGTATTAACCCCTATAACAATTAACCAGATTTTCTCCAAGACATGTAATGATGTGTATTATTTTGATAGTTTTGTTTTTTTTTAAAACATTTTGCAAAAAAATTGAATCTGCAGATGTGGTCATGTTTAGGGATCTTTTGTGCATACAGAGATCTAACTGCTAAAATTTTTAGAAATAGTGTGCACCCTTACTTTCCAAGAAAATGGTGGAAAATCTCCATAAAAATTCTTTGTGCATTTGTCTTTTTTTACTTGCAAGAATGTGTATTTACTATTTATTAAATTTTTTTTTTTGATACTTAGCTTCCATGACCTAAATATTTTTAAGAATGAAATGTTTGTTGTCAATTAAAAGTGCGTTTTTATGCTGTTATATTATGATTATACGTTCAGTGGCATAAAATGGTTTTAAACTGACAATAAGACGTCTGGGGCAATATATAGCACAACACAAAGTTGTTTTTGCGGACAGGCCTAGTTATTAGTGCATTATTACTGTACAGCTAGTCAAAATCTTACTTCTGATTATGTCACATTTCTGAACTGGATGAATTTAATGTTACATAAGAACTCTACTTCTCAATCATTGCGTAACATTATTAGTCCATCACTGTAAGCACACAGATTATATCGTCACATGCTGAGCTGCATGTTGTTGCCGACAAGTGTCATCTGTGCTCTGCGCCGTCAGTACCTGAAAATATTTTTACATTCCCTCCGCAGTCAAACAAGCTCAGTTTATCGTCACAGATTAATAAAAACATTTTTAGATTTTAGACAGTTTTAGATTTTAATAACTGGTGCTTCAGCTCAAAACAAACAAATACATTTGACAAATTTCACATGAGACAAGATTTTTCTGTAGAGTCAGAATATGTTTAATAAAAATAATTAAACCTCAATTTCTTCTATAGAACTTCATAGAAAGTAATTCAATAAATTACAAACTTTTTAAGACATGAATCCTGCACTACAAGAAGCATTAATTGACTACACAGGCCACAACTTGCAAGTATTGCAACTGTCCAAAAACACATTTTAGCCAAAAAGAAAAAGAAAAAGAAAAAAGGAGGGGCTTTAATTTAAAAATATTAAACAGAATAAGCCATGAAAAAAAAAATGAGTCTGTCTGTCAATTCAATCATTCACATAATTGAAAACAAACGTTTATTTGCAGTAGTGTATTTCTATTTCATTTGCTGTTGCATGGTGGATGTCATTGTCTTTGTGCCACAACGGCAAGTCTTGCCCTGATTCTGGTCAGTAGTCCAGCGGTTCATGAAATACAACCAAAATATTGATTCAATGTACATATGAAAAAAAAAAAAAATCAACATAAATGTCCAATTCTCAGTCAAAGCTGCAATTCTTCTCAGAACATCACTCGGTTAAATGAGATGCTAACGCTGCGGGTGTCGTTAAAAAGAGGAACTAGATAGGTTTCGTGTGCGGTTTTGGGAAGAAGTGGAAAGCAGCAATACCTGTACACAGTTTCAAAGTGCGTGGCTCAGCACGAACTAACTGGAAAGAGGAAGATCTGATGCCAAAGTGGAGAGGAGACGGCATTCAGAACATCTAACGAGGCAAAGTTACACTGAGAGAGATAAGAGAGAGGGCATCCGTGTGAAACCGTGGTGAATGAAATCAAACATGCTTGGAAAGACCCATTAATATAATTGTGTTCACTAGTGAGACAGGCAAAGAGTTGCATTGTGCAGTGCATCCCGAAGAAATTTGCATCACAAATGGAAAACTTCAGTAGCCGAACCTGAATATGAACAAACGTGACGCGAAGGAGCCTAACAGTCTAGAACAAGCACATCAGCACACGTAACAGAAAACGAAGCACATACACGTCCTGATTCAAAACGCCAATGAGGTTCATCGTGTTGGCCGAGGTGCTGGATTGTGACGAATCATATTATGAGGGACAGACACACTGAAGTATGGCATAAGGACACTTCTAGATCAGTCATTTACTTCTAACAGCAGCGAGGCGACTATGTGGATCTGCATTTTGACAGACTAAAGGAACGTGTGACTTTTGACCTTTGTAACATTTAACAACCCTACCGTCAACTCATCTGCACTGACAGAGTAACTGAAATACTACTGCAAATACTTGAATTCCTCTCAATACTCTCACGCGGATTACAACCGTGATGCGCTAATATGACAATACTGTAGCAGTCTGTGGAAAAGAGAGCATATGTGCACTGCTGTTTATCACGACAGGACCTTGGACACATAGATTTTCATGCAAATTGAGGCAACAGTGTTCGTATGCACAGAACATCACTCTCTCTCATGCACACACTCACACACACACACACACACACACACACACACAGTGCTGTCTGAACGGTTAAAGAAACACGAACATGTGGATGTGAAGGAAGTGGTCTGAAACTGAACGCTTATGTTTGTTGCAAACATACACGCGCACATTGATTGGGGCGTCGTGAGGAATGTGTCCCTTACAGAATGTCTGCTTCACTGTAGATGCATTGGTGAGATGGATTACATGTTCCCATGAAAACTCAAATCTTTGGGTAAAATAGCTGTATGAAGAGAACTGAAAATAATTTGAAAGAAAGAAAGGGATAAACAAAAAAAAAAAAAAAAAGTAAAGGAACAACAGACCTTGGGCAGAGAGTCCGGGCCAGTAAACAGATGCACAAATCACAAGTGGAGTGAATGAACAACTGCGTGTGATGGATGAACGAATGAACGAACGAACGAACGAACGAAAGCAGGGTCTCTACAGCTTCAGTGACATTCATAAGCTGCCTGTGTGTTATTGCTGTGGATCTGTAGGTATGCTCTGTGAAGTCTATGTGTTCAGGATCCTGCTCAAGTATTTACAAATGAAACCCAAACAGTCGATGTGTTCTTTCTCCCAAAACAAAATATATTAATTATACAGCTCTGCAATGAGCAACAGCATCCTCATCTCTTTAATAAAATTAAATTCCGACATAGCTATAACAATAATGCCTTTTAGTTTTTGCTTCTGTTGTCTGTTGCAATTGTACATCATGGTGTAATACAATTTCACAAAGTTTTTTTTTTGTTGTTTGTTGTTTTTCGACATGCAAAACGTCTCTTCGAAACGACATTGTACCTAAACAAACACTGAAATCTTATTTCAGTTTCTCTAGGATCTCCGTTTTCCGTTTTTTCCTCTTCATTACACAACACTTTAGTTAATATATTTACATGGAAACGAAAAAAAAACGAAAAAAAAACATGATGTAGTAAATGCAGGATAATTCCTATATGTGTTTATATGTATACATTTCTAAGAGATGTATATAAATATATAATATTTATTTATACATGTATAAAGACTCAGTCTTCGTCGCTGGAATCGGAATCCTCGGATGACGAGGAGGAGCTGTCGGACTCGGAGGAGGAAGACTCCGCCTTCGCAGAGCCCTCTGGACCACTGTTATCCTTCTTTTCGTCGGGCTCCTCCCCCTCATCGCTGTCTTTGTCCTCCGAGCGGCCGGCCAGCTGCGCCGTGGCTTCGGAGGCAGCAGGTTGCAGCGGTGGGGTTGGCTGAGTGTTTGCAGCTTGCGGCTGATTGGCCACAGGCAGGTTAAGGCCTGGCGTAAGAAGCATCCCTGGGTAGAGCATACTAGAGAGGAGAAGGGGGTTGAGGGCCAGTGAGTGGCCTGAAGCAGAAGCACTTGTTTGATTCGAGTTGGCGGCCGTCGAGGTGGTGGCTTTGGAGCTTTGACTCTCTGTCCTATCAGCTTTGCCATCCGGACTCAAAGTCTCAGCCGACCCTTTGGGTGTGGCGAACTCCGCACCGCTCTTCTTTTTCCCGTCCTCGTCGCTTGTCAAAGCCACACCCGCCGCGTCCTGTTTTCCGAGGATGCCGCTCATTCCGAGGAGGTTCGGCAGCCCGGTCATTCCGGACAGCATCATCGGAAACATGGTGGCCATGTTGGTGGGGTCGTGAGACAGTCCCATGAGGCCGGTGGTGAGTTGGAGAGACTGGAGGCTCTGGAGGTTATGCTGAAGAGCTTGAAGACTAGGCAGGTCCAGCCCGGTGAGGAGGCCGTTGGTTAGGAGTGGGCTGAGCCCCAGGGCGGCGTTGGCACTGGCACTGGCCACGGTGGCTGCTTTAGCCAGAGCGTTTTTGGGACGTCGTCCTCGTCGGCTCACTTCTTCAGGAACGATGGGGCCGGTCAGGATGCGGTCAAACATACTTTCAGGAAGGTAACCCTGCAAACACAAACACATCTGTTATACAAGTAGGAAAACACATCCGTTACATTTTAGTTAATACATGGGGCTTTATAGTTTGCTTGTATTTTAGGGCTGTCATCATTTTCATTACAATTATGGTGGTCAAAAGAATTCATGATAACTCCTATTATTCCAAACTATACCAACTATTGCTAGTTATTATTTCTATCAGTTGAATACATCTTGAACTTTGTTCATTTTGTGCTCTCTCTTTTTTTGGACAAAGAATCACTTAAAATATGAGTGTATGGAGGCGGACAGAGAGGTTGTAACCATAGCTGTGCAAAAAAAAAAAAACTACTGTTGATCGGCACTTCCTGCAGACTGGATTGTCTAACACCACTTCTTTTTTATGAAATCCAAAAAACTCCCACACTGACAAGCTCCCTTATGTGGGTGTGGGTAGAATGTCTCCTTCAACATGATTTAGTGTGGCAGCAGTAGTTACACACTGTGCAGCTGTCTTCTTTCTGACAGGTGGCAGCCAGCATTACCCAATGCTGGACTGTTTACAATATTATCGTATGTTATTATAGTTTTTTTTTTAAATACCACGGTTATCATCATGTCGGTATGGTGCGTCACCTGTAATGTCTGTTCATGCTATATATTTGGAACAAATAATATTTTTCATTTTACTTACAGACTGTTTAACAACGTCCGCCCACTCTGGTGGTACACCGTACTCTGGATTCTCCTGCAGGAACCGGCTTAAATCTTTCAGAGGAGGAGCAAATGCACCACCAATCTGGAACAAATAAATATAAAACAAGTATTACAAACAACACTCGTCATCAGTACAGCAAACAAAAAAAAAATAGAAATCCATTACCCTCACATACTCACCTTGCGAGCATTTCTCCTGTTGATGATCTGTACTCGCTCTTCTCCAGTCAGGCTGTTGATGTCAATTTTGTTGGGGTTCCTGCAGCGGTGTCTCTTTTGTTTTGGTCTCCCATCTTGAAACTGCATCTTGTTTGCGCTCTGCAAAAGAGGTATAATCAGAAACTTAGATGCATGTTTTTACAGCCAGCCATCTGGAAGAGAACAAATCCAGAGAATAATCGAAAATCTGCTATTTACAGGAATAAAGGCTCCCACATCTGCCACGAAGCCTGGGTGCTCTTTTAGCCAATGGTCAAGGTCTTTTCGTTTTGGAGCGTCCTCTCCGGCTAGTCGAGTCCCATCTTTGAGGCTGATGACAGGAACGCGGCTTTCGGTATCAAGGGTGTTGGGCCCCTGAGGTGTGCTCAAGCCAGGGGCAGCGGATGTACTGGGGACACTGCTACTCCAGCCAGCAGGATTCTTAAATATAAGTCATGCATTCGCCTTACTTATACTGAAACATGACAACGTTCTAGGTTTCTAAGAAACAAACAACAACAACAGATCATAAGCAAGTCAAACCTGCTCTGCCATCATAGGAGGCCTGTTTCTGTTCATGAACAGCAGGTCCATCCCCTCCACATTCTTCCGCCGTCCTCTCCTCTTTTTCATTACGGGCTGTCCGTCCATAACCCCATTCAGTCGCATTTGTTCTGGCAGTACTGCAGTAACACAGAGGAACATGCTCTTTTAGTGTCATCATCCAGTACTCTGTATTGCACAGAGTGCAGTGTGGTTTGTGGGTAAAGCCGATATCTATACTCGAACACTACCTTGTGGATAGCTGTTCTGTGTTTTGGTGTAGTCTGCGAGGCTGGTATCGGATGCATTCTGTAACTCTTGTAGCCGAGCTAAGTACTGCTGCTGAGCGAGAGGTCCCTCCTCACCCTCCAGGGGGCGCTTCAGAGGCAAACCTTGCTTCTGGAAGGTCAGTTTAAGGCTGCCTTCCTGCTGCATGACACAGGCCAAGGGTCAGAGGTTAAAAGACACATTGCTTATAGGGCAGGCCCCTGTGAAGCCTAAGATACTGGTTTGAGACCAGTGAATAACTAGAAAAACTGTTTTTCCACAGAAAGAGGTTCATAAATGGCATCAGGTTGTACAGAGAAGTTTTAAGCAAATTGCCTCTAGTGGGTTGAGGTAACACAGAAACACAGTAACGTCATAGGGCTTAAGGTGATGTGTGTAATGTTTTGGTGCACAAATAATGGTTCCATTCTCAGTTTATTATAAAAAATCTAAAAATAAGTCAAATAATAAGTAAATCAAAACATTGCTCTGCCTGTTTGAGACAGCTAATAAGAAATATTTCAACCAGGACTACTTGTTTATCAAAAGGAGACATGTATTCATGTCTCTAATGCTCACCCACACAGAATATTATTAGGTTGGAAATATAGTAAAACAGCTATATTGTAAAATATTGAAATAAATATTTAAATTAAATATAATAAATGTAATTAATGTAGTATTATTATTACACACTTCACCTTTTAAATCAAGGGACAGAGGCTAAGACTGATTTTGTAGTTTAGTTTAAATGTGTGAATGTTGCAACTTCAGTGTAGCAGATCTGATTCGTTCCCAGCGAGAGTCACAGGAATATACCGTTGGTCTCCAGACAGATATAGAAAGCAAAAAAGGCAAAGAATGTCAACTAAAAATTGAACTGAAGCTGCAAAATTTTCAAAGCAAAAAAAAATCAAACGAAAGGAAGAAACAAATACTGGAGGAAAAGGGGGAAGACCAAACAATAAAAACAAACAAAACATGCCAAGCGCTGCAATGACACTGCAGATCGGCATTTGTGGGGGAGAACGTAAAATAACATACGTCATTGATTTTGACTGAGAACTCCTTTTCTCTGTCTGCAACATGCTTCTTCACCTTTGAACCCTGAGGGGAGGCTGAAGGGTCTTCTGTGAGCGTGGTCGTGTTGTCCAGGAGTTTGGTGGTGTAGAAAGAAGCCACTGCGTTGCCTTCGTATGCCCGACGAACCCCTGGCCATTTCCCCTTCAGCACTGCCTGACATATACTGTCCAACCGGTTTATCATGACACGGTCCTGCAGTGCGTGGACAATATTAATGAAAGGACAGTATTAATGAAAGGAAAGCAATTACCGAACTTTATGATTGTGGTGGGGTAGAGAAAAACTATGACCTTTATAACTTTTTAATGAATGAAACAATACTGTTCTTACAGTGACTAAGATACACTGACACAGTGAGAAAAGAGAAGAGATGTTGGCCTGAGCTGCTCACCTTTGGCCAGTAGGAGGCAGCGAGCATATAACCTCCCTGGAAAGGGTGGGGAGGGTTAGAGATGCCGTTGGTCACATGACTGTCCTGCATGTCATCTTGTGTAGTGTTGAGAGAGGCAACGCTGTCTTCGTCAAAGCCTTTAACACCAGGCACTGCTGACGCTACCAGAATACAGACAGAGCCAACAATGTTATACTGATCAAACACACTTTAAACATTATCCATTTCACATTTTACAAAACTCATTTGTCAAAATGTACTTAAAGCTCAACTTCACCTTCCATTACCAGTGTGATGAAATGAACCAGAGGCATTATCAATCTCTTTCTTGGCTCATTTAAATGAC
Source organism: Puntigrus tetrazona (assembly GCF_018831695.1). NCBI lineage: Eukaryota > Metazoa > Chordata > Actinopteri > Cypriniformes > Cyprinidae > Puntigrus > Puntigrus tetrazona. Next base: position 21,061,414 of record NC_056705.1, on the reverse strand, counting down.
TGACAAGACATTTTTTTTTTTTCATAAAACTATTCAAACAACTTTTATTTTCTGAGATGAAAACAGAACGACTCTTGCTGAATGTAACTATATCTAATATAATGAGGACCTATTGCAACTTTGCAGCATGTCACAAAAGCTTCACAAGTTGTTCCCATTTTAAACCACACTGAAGATATACATATTGAACGAAGCATTTCTCTCTCTTAAAATGGTCTCTGGGCATGCCTTAAAACTCATGACCCTCGTAACTGACTAATGCATGAGTGAGCCAAGTGAATGGACACCTGAATGCTGTTACTGGGGCTGCCCTCTACCCAAGGAAAACTTGGTTAAAATCACTTTAGCACTGGCACACACATGCAGTCACATGAACATATAAATATACTGTACATCGTACACGATCACTAAAAAGTTTGGGGTTCATAAGATTTAGATTTTTTTTTTGAAAGAAGGGCTCGTCAAGGTTGCATTTATTTGATCAAAAGTAAAGTAAAAAGAAATTACAACTCAACCATTTCTGTTTGGATATTTTCAAATGATTTATTCCTGTAAATTGTCAGCAGCCGTTACACAGTCTTCAGAGTCACATGACCCTTCAGAAATCATTCAAATGAGCTGATTTGGTGCTCATTCAAACTTTTGTTACAGTTATAGCTGAAAAAGATTTGGCTTCTAAAATAGCTAATCAACAGAAAAAAATACTGCATTTACTTCAAACTGAAATCTTTTATAACATTAAACAGCTCTTTACTGTGACTTTTAATCAACAGGCCCTAAATAGAAGTATTTATTTTCATTAAAAAAAAAAAAAAAAATCTTACTGATCCCAAACTACTGAATGGTAGTGTAGCACAGCTGAAAGACACAATCAAACATACTTAACTTACTAGCGTGGTATAGTTATTGTAGAAAGGCTACAACTAACTATTTAAGTTAATGAGATAATTACTCACCGTTCTTTGGTACCTCCTCGCTGTCACTGTCTTCTGAAGAAGAGGATGACGAAGATGACGAAGATGAAGAGCCTGAAGAACAGGAGGAAGACGAAGACGATGAACTGGATCCAGACCGAGACGAAGACGAGGATGAGGAAGAAGATCTCGATGAAGAACTTGACGAAGAGCTGGATGACGAGCCATCCGAGTCCGAGTCAGATCCTGACCCTCTCCTGGCTTCTCTGCGGCTCCGCTTACTCAGCTTCTTCTGTTTTCGAGTTACAGAGTTCGGTGTGAGTGGTTTTGTTCTGGCTGCCACCATCCGGCTCTCGTTCTCTCCCACTTTGTGCATGTCATCTTTCTCATCCACTCCCGAAGGTGTGGGTGGTCTGATGGAGGGCGTCTCCATCTTGGAATTCTGCTCTCCGCTCTCTTCCTCTCTGTCTGACAGTGGCTCTTCCTTCAGTTCAGTTTGGTTTGAGAGAGGTGAAGCAGAAGCCTCTTTAGCTTGAATGTGCTGAAGGGGGGTTGGGATGTGACACTGTCCCAGCGAAGGTGTCTGATTCTGGGCTTGGACTTGTGCTGCAGTTCCCTTGTTCTGGCTGTAGTTTCTCTGTGCCGCTATGAAGCAAAGCTCCGGGTCACGGAGGATATGGTAGTCTGTTCGGCTGACTCCGTGTTTGGCCGCTCCAAGTAGAAGATCCCGATCGTGGGATCCTGTTTCCCACCATACTGGAAGATCCGGTCCTGGCTGGCACAGTGAGAGACGTTCATAAAGCTGCGGGTGACGCAACACCTGTTCTCTTATCTTCCGCAGCAGCTCCACTCTGTATAAGGTACGGGAGGCACGCTCCTCTGTGATTGGTTGTATAGCAAGAGAGGAGTCCATCATATCTGAGGGAAGAGCAGAAAAAAAAAACTAATGATGAATGAGTACATGATAATGTATTGACAGACTGGAGGAAAACCAAGTAGAGCGCATTTTGTGCATCGATAGATGTTTGTGGCACTGACCTCCCTCTATAGCGGGCAGGCGGCAGACCCTCCTGCACATGGCAATAAAGGCACACAGGTACTTGTGTAGACTCTCGTCAGTTTTTTTGTTCAGTCGAGCCATAGCTCTGAACTTGGTCCAGTCAAAGCGGCCCAGATCCGGATCAAACACTACCCCAAATGTTGAAACCACACGATAGAAATCTGCCTCCTCTCTTCGTGTCCACCTATAGATTTGAAAAGAAAAGATCAATTCATAAAGCTACTGGCCTACACAGAGAACTTCTAGACAAAAAAAAGTGAACCACACTCACACAAAGATTCATTTGATGAAGTTCTTTAAAGCTAGTTATTCTGTGGTTTATATTTGCCTCTTTGTTATTTTAAATCCAAGTAGTGAATTCAAGACATTTCAGTTTATTAACGGTGTTAAATGGATAATCTTGGGGAAAGCTGCCTATTTTATGTCAAACAAAACAGCTTTTTCTAGGCCACATCTCACCGTTTGTCAAGTGTTGTTCATTTATTTTTCGTTAAAATTTTTCGATTTCGTTCGTTCGTTTTTTTTTTTTTTTTTAACAACATACTTGTGCATTCTCAAGTTAGAATACCCTTCATTACTAAAACAATACCACACTAGGACTATTACACTTGCTGACATTTTAAATGGTTACAGATAAAGCTGGGCATCAACTGGGGAACACACAGCGCCAGACTTTAAAGCTTTTCTAAAAAAACAACAGCAAACTCACAGAAATTGCTAGGAGACACATGACAATGAAAAAACAAAAAAAATAAGCTCAAAATATCAAGCATGTCTGGATGGAATCATAGCGTAAAGCCTAAAAAAAAAGAGAGACTGTAACAATCACACGCTGTATGGTTTTCAATTAAATCTGTCAACTCCAACACCTAAAAATTTACAGATGGCAGTAGTTAGTTTAGAGTATCGCTAAGTCTCTCACCGTTGTTGTCTTTCAATCTTAGCAGCAATTTTGGGATTGAGTGTGTCGCTGATTGTGGGGGGCAGAGGGTAGAGGGCAGGGGTCAAGGCCTGCTGTGTTTGGTGGATCTGAAGGATCTGTCTGCTCTTGGTGAAGCGCTGAGAAGCAGTGATCAGACGCCGCAGTCGGGCCGTCAACGTGGAGGGTGAGGGCCAGTACATCCCTGATCCAGCACCCAAAGTCCCACCACCACCACCATCTAATACAGACCCTCCTTCTGCACCAACACACAAACACACTGCTAAAGACTAACAACAACTTAATATCAACTCAAAAGGGTTTATTCACAAAAGAAAATGAGAAGCACTACATAATACTACAGTTTGTCAATACCTCCGACCGTATCAGTGATGACCAAGTCTCCTGGGGAGGAAGCATCATCCTGAAGGTAAGAGCACATGCAGACCTTATTATGAGTTATTGTGTATGTGAGGTACTACCAGGGACATTATATGTATTGAAAATAGTTGATATATAAATTATTATAACTACTGTAAATACACACATGCATAGTATTGTAAAGAATGCCAAGTATTCTAAATACCAGGGAACAAACAGTCAGCTATTTAGTCACGAAATGTGTTGAACTAACAAACACCTCTATTTTTTTCAGTGTTTATTCAAACTACATTCCTTTTTATGTCATTCCAATCGAACATAACACGAGTTGGAATTTGAATTAAATAGACCACAGCCCGTGAATTAAAAAGGCAACCAATTCTACAATTTGCCCATCCCTGAAGTCAGTCTAACTGATATTCTTTGAGCTTGTTTGTGTAACACTCTTATCAGGCCCAGTTCTCCCTTCTCCACTTGCATACCTCCATATCATCCTTCAGCAAAGCTGGAGCAGGCTTATACTCAGGGTCGTCCACATCTCTGCACGCACAGATAACACACACACACACACAAACAAAACACTGTTACAAACACCTCAGAGAGTTACTGCAGGCAGAAACTGATAAAAGACTTCCTCTATCTGAGTGAATGGAGCACATGTTTGTGTCTCTTACCCATCCATAAAGTCATTTCCTCTCTGTTCAGCAGCGATGGCCTTCTCGTCCGGGCGCCCAACCCTTTCTAAGAAACACAGGGCTGGATCTGCACGAATAGTGTTGTACTTCTCATAACCTACAACACATACAAACAACCATCAGATAAAAGCGTGTACCCACACAGAAAGACTCAAGCGCAATAGAGCTGATCGGACTCACCGTGCTTAAAGACCCCTAACAGCAGACATTTGTCCGAGTTCATGTCCCACCACAGTGCAGGCATCTCTGAATGATCCGGCTCAGGAACCCAGATCTCTATCTCACTGTGAGACAGCAGAACAAACATTTCAGCCATTTTTTTTATTTGGTGAATTATTCCTTTAAATGCAGGTATTGATATTACATGTGTATGTTCCTGAAGTTGCCTCAGCAGAACAGCAGATGGCGCTTTACTGTTCCTCTTACTAAACAAACTGGCTTAAACTGACTAATACCAGAGGAGTTCAAGGAGGGCCTATTTATAATCCTAATATGCAAACAGTTCTATGATGTATAAGTGACTGTCTTTATATTATTAGGTTTTGATCAGTTTTATATGGCTTACAATTAAATATAGATCTTTTTTTTACACGCTTTATAGTTACAATTCTAAGAACTCTACATGCAGTACAATAAATGCAGAACACGCTCAGATGTTTTGGTTTTTCCAGAATAGTAAAAGTATTATGGTGAGGGTCCATGATAATGCTTACCTGACATCTGCCCCATCCAGCACTTTTTGGCACTGTACTCCAATCACCTCTTGTTTCAGATAGTACAGCATTCTAACCCTCAGCAGCACCCTGCCAGACAGACAGATCGAGATCAATGTATGCGTGTGTGTGTTTATATAAAATAGACAATTGTGTGTGTGTGTGTGTGTGTGTGTATATATATACGAAAATAAAAATAATAAGAAGAAATGTTTCTTAAACACCAAATCAGCATATTAGAATGATTTCTGATTAATCTGAAGTACAGTGCAACACTAAACACTGCAGTAATACAGTAGCTGCTGAAATATACAGCTTACAGATATACAGATACAGCTTTGTCATTATGAATGTACATTATGTTTTAGAATATTCATGAACATTTTAAATTGGAATAATATCTAACAAAAGTACTTATTTTTGATCAAATGCAGCCTTGCTTAGCATGAGACCTCTTTCAATGACAAAAAAAAAGTATCATCCCCAAACTTTTGAACAGGACTCTAAATATTTTTTTTTAAATGAAAGTTTCTTCAGAGAGCATGCATGAAAGTAAATATAGGCAAAGTTTTTTTTTTTTTAAGGAGCTTATTCACACATGTCCAAGTTATGATCTTCATGTGAAATGACATAGAATTTACAGTTTTTCATACTAAAACTCGCACTGTTACCCAATCGTCTGTGGCATTTCAGCCCTGAGAAAAAAATTGCAGACGCATACAAAGCTGACAGCTGTGTCCCCAGGTCACCGCTTATGTATGTGTTAAAGCGGACAGCTTTCTAAACAATCGGGAACTTTCTCCAATGGCAGAGAGCCCTGGATGCAGCCAGCCTTACAGTGATAACACACATGCCCTGGTCCAGAACAGTTCATTTATCAAAGCACAATCACACCACATCATGCTCCTTACTAATGCAAGAATTGTTAAGTGTTTGTGACAAACAAACAGACAAAGTGTGGGAACGGCCAGCCAGATTCAAAGTGACAACGTAAGTGTCAAGAACTGTAGAGGGTGACCTGAAAGCACCACTCATCTTTCATTTAAAAAAAACCCTAAACAAGTGTGTGACAATGTGTGGTACCAAAGAAAGATTACAGGGCTAAAATGGGAGATTCCCCCTTTATCACTGCATCACACACTTCCTCTAGAGTGGCAGATATCCATCTCAGACGCTCACAGGTGGTGGCTGTGAGGTTGAAAGTGGGGGTTACTGCTGCTTATTGGCCTAATAAGGGTGCGATTTGTGACCAAAAAAAAGCAGAGGGGGGATACTTTTGAAAGCTTTTTTTCCCTCTTTCTAGAATAAGGTTAATTATAGCCTAACCTAATGTTAGTGTGATCTGTAAACAATGCACATGATGAATCCGTCTTTTTAGGGAAGTAAATGTCATGTCATGAAATGTTTTTACAGCCTTTTGAAACTCAGAGCTAGTTAAACCATTGCGTTGCAAAATGATTAGAAGCTCTCAAATCAGATCACGTAGAGCGAATCATTTGATTCAGAACTGGATTTCAAAGCGCTTTTCAGGAATCATAAACATAATTCAGCAGAGGCAGGGATGCATAGACCGGAGGGAGGAAATCCCCCCCATTCCTCCCTACAAATTGCCCTGGACCTAATATTATTGGTGGGTTACATTTTTTAAAAATCAGATCATAAGTGGGATATACTCACTAAAAAGACATTTTTGTTTTCCATACAGCTATTCTCTCTCTCTCTCTCTCTCTCTCTCTCTCTCTCAGTATCTCTTATACACACACAGTTTTTTTTTTATTTAGCTCTGCATGTGGGTAGAAACAAATCCTATAGAACTGTGAAATTGCTCAAAGCAATAGTAATACTGGCTTGCCAAGACTTGACTATAGTATCTGAGCAGAGATGGATCTGTGAGCTTCAGTGTCTTCATGTCTATTTTTTTTAGAAGTGCTATCGCTGAACATCACTGCTCATTTGCCCATGGTTACTTTTCTTCAACTTTGTCAAAACAGCAATGAATGACTTCTGGTCACTCTGCCATTACACACTGTTGTAATGTGTTAACACTCATTAACATCAGCCATATGGCTGTGCATTTTTACATCAGATAATGCTTATATGTATGAAATACATGAATAATAATGATACGGTAACGGTTAATTTATTGAGCACCGAGTCATCACATTGAAATGTTTTCTGCAGTATCATGTGACATTGAAGACTGGACTAATGGCTACTGAAAATGTAGTTTTGCCATCACAGGAGTAATTAAAATATATATATTTTAAATAAAAAACTCTTTCAATTATACCAAGCTTTCACAATATTACAGTTTTTACTGTATCATTAGTCAAATGAATGCAGCCTTCTTTCAAAAACACCTTTTTATTGACCCCATATTTTTCGAATAGTAGTGTATATTGTGTTTGCGATGCAATACTCACTTGTTGCAGTGGTGTTTCAGATGTTTCTTGTACCCGTCATCAGACAACATGTGTTCTGGGTTGTGTTTTCGGATCCACTCTGCCTTCTGGATATCAAATGAGCTAGACTGAGTCTTCATCTTCTTTCCTTTCCTGCCTCGTGGCACTGGAGTCGACAAACCTGCACAAGTCACATAAAATAAAAACCTGAATCTTGTCACAGGCTTTATATACAGACATTAATTCTGACTAGATCAAAACGCAAAAGGTAACTCAATTTCAGTCCTCATACCCAAATGGTTCTGGAGTTCCTTGGTCCTGCCGTCCTCTGTGGGAGCGATCAGATCCCACATGAAACTCTTGATTTTATCATCTCCACGGTAATGAACAAGACAGTATGCCAGGAGTGCTCTGCATATCCACTCCACGTCGCGCTCGCTCAGCTGACGTTTAAAGCGTCCGTGAGCCAGGATATCCTTCCAGCGACCCCACCTACAATCACAAAAACAAATTCAATAGATATCAGTTTCAAGAACTCTGCCTGAGAAGAGTTTCACTTCCAATATTTGCATATTTGGTATGAAGTTTATGTAGTGTATTATATGCATATAGCATGTTTAATTGATCAAAAGTGATAGTAAAGTCATTTAAAATGTTACTATTTCAAATAAACTGTGTTATTTTGAACTTTCCATTAATCCTGAAAAAAATTGCATCACGGTTTCCACAAAAATATTAAGCAGCTCAACAGTTTGGTCAAGAAGCATCTTTCCAAAAAGTCGCACAGCGTTTTAAACAGTTGTGTATATACGATTATTCTACTGGCTTATAACAAAACCCGTATTGGTAGAGCACTAGCCATCACTCACCCGTACACCAACAAATTTTTCTCCACCCGGAAGCACTCAGTGCGGCCATAGCTGTTGAGGCGGTCGTGTGGCCGGCGGAGTTTGGGTTTGTCATCTCCGCTACTCTCCCCTTCAGAGAGCTCGGCTAGCTCGTCCTTAGTAGCGCTGAACGGCCGGGTCTGTTTCCTCACACGAGGGGTGTCGATCACCAGACTGTTCTGTAGCAAAACCACATCAAACAACAACAGTCAAAACAGAACCACTGACCTACCTTCACTGAGAGCAGTGCTGTGCATTTAAATAAGGCCAACCGCATTCACTAAAACTGACATTTGCTTTCAATCGCTCTTTGCTCTCGAGTGCAGCACTTACAACTAAAATACAGAAGAGCCCACAGAAAACAATGATCGAGTTATTTTAGAGAGTACATTACATTAAATACCAATCGTGTTAGCCAGGATCCTGTCATCTCTTACAGCAATTCCTCTCTGCTCAAAATCTCATTTCTGGGGGTTTTCCTATCAGCCACTGACAATCAAAGGAGCTTTCTGTAACTTTATTTTTTATTAACACAGATGTCTAGGCAGTTCTCAAAGTAATCCTGGCACTGAAGAGTCAACTAGAAGGATGCGGTCTTCTCTAGTCTACTTTTAAACATTGATTATGGCAGAGTTTGTTTATAACTTACTCTGCCATTGACTGTATCCATGTCAATCTCTGCTTTCTTGGCCCACTTGTCCCAGAAGTTGGGGTCATCCAGAGAGATGTCTGTTCTGTTCCCTGAAGCTACAAAACTGGCCTGTGAACACAGAAAAAAAAAACAAATGAGAACACGTGAAATAATATCTCTAAAATCTCTTTCGCAGGTCAGATATGGAAGGCATAAGAGTTCAAGAATGGCTGTTGAAGGATGCATGGAAATCGCAGGGATCCCTTAAAGCTACTCCTTGTTGTTTGATTTTTTTTTTCAGTGTATTGGCAACCTTTACAAGAATGTTATCTGAGAATAGCTTTAATAAAGGAAACTGTAAGAAAACATTATGATAAATACTTTTAAACAAATAAAAAAATGAAAGAAAGAGAGAAGCTGACCTTGGCAAACGTGGAGCCTCGACCCTCAGATTCAATAGTGATGGTCTTCGTTCTGCGTTGCAAGATTTGGTCAATGTCCTCTTCACAAAATTTAGCGCCCTCATCTTCCTCATCCATGATGGCACCATAAGCTCCACGCCGCAGAAGATCTTCAATCTCCTTCTTAGAGAGCTGCTGCTGCATCTGCTATAAAAGATTGAGAGATATATAGAGTGAATGAAACCAGACAATATGTAACGAGGGCTGGAGATGAAAAAAAAAACCAAAACCTTGGTACATAGGTAAAATATGACGTACCCCTCCTCCTCCTAGACTGTTGTCTCGTCCGCTCATGCTCTGAAGCACAGCTTTATCCAATCCCAGCTTCAAACTGGCTCTATCGAACATCTCTCTCTCATAAGAGTTACGTGTGATTAGTCGATATACTTTTACTGCTTTATTCTGACCAATCCTGTGGCAGCGAGCCTGAGCCTGTGGATAAAACAAGAAGGAAAAAGGAAACTAAGCCAACAGGAACTTTCTACAATCAAGTTTATGTGTGCTGCGTATAAATGTACCTGCAGGTCATTCTGAGGATTCCAGTCAGAGTCAAAGATGATACAGGTGTCGGCAGCTGTGAGGTTAATACCGAGGCCACCTGCTCGAGTACACAGCAGGAAGACGAATCGATCGGAGTCTGGTTTACTGAAACGGTCTATTGCTGCTTGACGGAGGTTCCCACGTACACGGCCGTCTATCCGCTCATAGAGGTATCTGAAAAAGGTCAGTTTGACTTAGAAATTACAGATCGATTTACTTTTTCGAGCACTTCCATATTCGGTTGAAGTGCTCGACTTCATACATACACTACTAGTCAACTGTTTGCGGTCGGTTTGTAATTTCTTTGAAAGAAATGTCTATGGTCAACAAGGCTGCATTAAATTGATCAACAATACAGTAAAAAAAAAAATTATTTCCTACTGTTATCAATTTTATTTATGATTTAATGCCATACCAGCATCATTGGCTATATTCATGGCAAGTTAAGACATCTCAATTCCACAATTCCATTCAAAACAAATACATGACTATTTCTAAAATATATAGTTATAAAAAAACAAACAAGCGTAAATATACAAAAATATACATGCACTTCAAATATTAAGAAAAAAAATAAGGACAGTTATATAGAGTCTTTCAGATTCTTACTGTTCGTACTCTATCAATGTTTTAAAAAGAATGTGCTGTTTTGTGGGTTCTTTGTTTAATAGATGGTTCAAATGAGCATTTATTTGAAACAGAAATGTTTTGTAACATAACCATAAATATATTTACTGCAACTTTGGATCAATTTAATGCACCCTTGGTGAAATATCAATTTCTTTTTTTCTTTCTTTCTTAAAAAGAAACAAAACAAAAAAAAAAAAAAAAAAAAAACACTGGCTTCTAAATGTTACAGTAGTTCTTTAATCTATACAAACTGACATAACAGTAGTTTTATTGTCATTACCCAAGAGAAACGTTGCATTAGTACGTCCCTTTCTCACTCTTAAAACTCTTTTCATCCTCTTTTCACTCATTTTTTTCATACTTTGTCTCTCCCTCTCTTTTTAGTCACATATTTTTCCATGTTACTTCCTGCTTTCTCTGACCCACTTAGGGCAGAGCTGTGCCTCTGGGACTGTGTGCCTGATGTGAGATCCCTGGAGTGTCTGTGTCCTGCAGCACCCTAACTGCATCAGCCAACATACACAGCACAGTACTCTGTACACACTAGACTATCGCAGACAAGCTGAGGCAAGAGAAAAAATAATCAGACTGCCATTGCCATCCTAGCCACTGCATAAAATGGTCATGTGATATCAGTGATGCAAAGGAGTTCAACAGCAGAGATCTCTGTATAAAGAGCCAGAGAGATAAGGAACATATAGGGCAAGCAAAATGTGGCATTGAACTCCTGCTGATTAGATTGCTTGCTAAAATGGCATATATACACTGCAATGTATCTAAAACAAATATAGTAGAGCACAACGTCACAGTTTGTAGTTAAACCCAATGAACTCTACAGGAACACAGAGCCAAATACAGCAAATACAGCAAACAAATACATCTTTAGGATGTTGTTCTTTTTGATTCTTACCTTCTCTGGATGAGGTAGTCTTCCAGGATGTCCAGGCAGCGCACCATCTGAGAAAAGATGAGCACTTTGTGTCCACCGGCCTTCATCTTGGGGAGCAGCTTGTCAATGAGAACGAGTTTACCTGCTGACTGAATCATAGCCTGCAGGTGGAAATCTATCGCTGCGGGGCTGTACACCTCTTTGAAGTCCTCTAGGATCTTCTCCTCAGCCCCTAGAAGAGAAGTGAGAGCCACAGACTTCTAAGGACCTTGCCTAATGTAGGCTCGTTGGTTTTGGCAGCAGTTGGGGTTTAAATGGTTGTACCTTTGATGAGGTAGGGATGGTTGCAGCATTTCCGCAGTTCCATCATGGTGTTGAGCAGATTCGGGACGTTGGCTTGGCCAGCTCCCTTAGCCAGGAATGAGAAGTTCTTCTCCAGGATGGCGCGGTAGTATTTCTTCTGGATGTTGGTGAGCTCCACTTCAATGATGGTCTCCTCTTTAGGAGCCAACTTCTTCTCCACGTCTTCCTTAAGACGACGCAGCATCATCGGTTTCAGGATGGCCTGGAGTTTCTGGACCTACATGCACAAACATATACAATCAAAGAAGAGTTAAAATATACAGAAAATATATGAATTTGAACACATTAATATATAATATATATACACAAGTACAGCACCTGCTCCTCAGTCTTGAGGTCTCCAAATTCCTGCATGAAGGTACTTTCAGAAGGGAAGCGGGTCGGCTCCAGGAAGTGCAGCAGACTGAAGAGCTCCTCCACAGTATTTTGCAGCGGAGTGCCCGTCAATAAAACCTTATGTTCCTAGGAGGTCAGCAGATATCAAGTTAAAAAAATGTAGGAAAAGAACAGACAACTGTGATTTTTAAATATAGCTATAACAATGTATTGTTTATACCAGACTCATAAGTTTGAAGCCCTCCAGTAGCTTGCAGTTCTTATTTTTGAGCCGATGGGCTTCATCAATGATGACACAGCGCCAGTCTATTGCGTTAAGTTCTGGACAGCCACCCAATATCATCTCAAATGTTGTGATGACCGCCTGAAACCGGTAAGCACCTCTTATCACACGACCCTGTAGGAGAGAAAGAGAGATAATAAGTGCCTGCAAACATTTTGCAGTTTTTTTGTGAGGTTTTGCATGATACACAATTATACAGTGGTTAGGTGTAAGTGATATGACAAAAATGATATATAATAGTATTTTTTTCCATTATAACATTATATTATATAACGATATGGGTATTGTTGCAGGAAATGACACACACAAACGTAGTGTGTAAATCATATTATACACATTACACAAATAAATTATATACATTATAACATTATATATTAATTGTGGATTTGTCTATTTTTGATGATACAGTGAATTAAAAACTTCATAAATTGAGGGTAATTTTTTGCTCTTTTTTTTTTGTAGGATGCAAACCACTTGGTAAAACAGTTTTTATAAAATGGAATGATGCAAACTAAAATATATGATTAAGCCTTACAAATTAACTTAAAATTAATTACAGTAATTGAATTCTGTGTTCAATTCTCTATTATTGCAACAGTTAGCAATGCTTTGTTCTCTATATATTCCAACTATTATTTATTTTTCACTGGTAGTTATGCAAATATCCACTGTGGTATTATATATCAAATTTCAAACCAGCTGACACATTTCCATCATTACGTGGTACTGTATATGCTGAAATACAACCCAGCGATAACAGTGCTGTTTTATTCTTTGCATATCAAGCATTGCTTTATAGACTTTCTCAGAGATACACTCCGCCAACTTCAGTTACATTTAGTTTGAAAAGGAATAAAATAACCATAATTGAGTTGTGGCTTGCTTTTTTCTCCTCTGTCTTTCTCCTTTACAAAACATGATACTAGAAGGTAAGCAATTCAAAAGCCTCGAATTACAGTTAAGAGGTCTAGATCAATGTGAGGTTGACCTTCCTCTGCTGTGTGTGGGTGTGAAATCTCACCTGAGCATCTCTAAAGTACATCTCATACTGCTGTAGCATCTGTCTGCTGACCACACTGCCATGGTACACAATGACGTTGAGGTACGTCCAAGTTCTGAACTCTCTCTCCCAGTTAGCGATGGTAGAGAGAGGGGCGATGATGAGGAAAGGCCCCTTGATCCCTGTGCGATAGATCTCATCCAGAAACGTGATGGACTGGATGGTCTTTCCTAGACCCATCTCATCCGCCAGAATACAGTTACGCCTGCAAATTGAGACAGAGGGGCGTCAAAGCTTTTGCCTTTTTAATAATCCTACACACAAGACATTAACTAAAGACATCACTAAATGACAAGAGTAGGTGTAAAAGGTATTCAAAAACTAAATAAAAATTCTAAATGGAAAGAAAAAAAAGTTAGACCTTCTTGACATAATGCCTGTTGAAATATAATGCTGCGGCACTCAAAGCCACACAATAACAAACACAACAGTGAGCGACTGCATATCCAGAGCAAGGACAAAACACAGAAAAGCCTGGAAATTCAGCTAATATATTAGTTACACTTAAAGGACATTCAAATTAGGTTTTTAAATTGCCTTTGTACAAAAATCACGAGCCAGATGAGCCGCTGGAATTTAAAGTTAAGTAATTCATTATCTCATTGATGGTCTCAATGCTGTCTGAAGTCTGAATGGAAAACTAGATTTCCACCACACTCAACACACACAGCTCTCTCTCTCGTCTATCTGCCATTCAGTTATCTATCTATACATAAAAGCAAAAGAACAAGGGCGCGACGTATATAAGAAAAGCCAAGTAGACATTAGCTCACGGATGAATCGTACACCATTTAATGATGTTCCACATCAAGTGAATATATATAAAGGAAGGTTAAAGAGGAAGTATCCATGCGTCTCATGTGTTGAGCTTACCTGTTATACCAGTTGAAGAGAAGCCAGTTGACCCCCTCCAGCTGGTAATCCCTGAGACAGTTTCCATTACAATACTCTCGTGATTGCTCCCGCTTCTTCCAGTGACCTGCCGGTGGACGCTCCTGAGAGAGAGCACGCAAAATTCAGCAAAAGATAATTCATGCACCAAACATTTCATTACACACACTAACTACCTGCATTAGAGCTTAACAAAGCACTATTTTCCTTTCTTACACCAATTCAGCATGCAAATTTAAATACTTTTCCAGCGCAAACGTCTCCTTTCTATATAAATGATTGACACTTCCTAAAAGGGAAGCGTGTGTACAATTTCTAGTGATTATTGCAACACAGGAATTCATCAAATGATGGAGAAGTGAGTATTACATATCCAGTTAAGCACAGTTTAGGCATGTTAAAGAGCTGTTTTAGGTCCCTGAAGCTCAGAGGCACTTACGTTGAGAAAGAGGAATATATGGTGAATACATAATTTAAATTCTAATAATATCTTATGCTCACCAAGGCTACACTTACTTGAGCAAAAGCACAGTAATAATTGTACTCTTTTGAAATAATTTCATAATTTCTTTCAAATTTTGACTCATTAAAAAGAATATATTTGAAACATAAAATAAAGTAAAATAAAACATGTGGGAGCAAGAGAGAGATGGTCTCACCATTCTGTTGGCGTTTGCTTTTGCTGCCTGCAGCTTTTTGAACTCTTCAATTTTAGTCTGGTCAACATCTTCCTTCAGCTCCCATGTGCTGTCCTCATACGGCAATGAACACCATTTCACCAGGTAATACACCACGGGCTACACACGTACACAAAAATTGGAATTTGAGACTTTATATAAAATAATAACCCGAAAGAGGCATCCCTTCATGAATGCACACACAAACACACGATTCACAGAGCAATGACTACCTCTCCGGTATCCTTGTCCTCACAGTATGAGACCTCGAGAACTCTGTCCACTTCTACATAGTCGGGATTGAATGGTTCCTCCTCCATCTTAAACACAGACATACATGCCATTAATGCTTACAAATAAATCCTGTGGTCTTTTTTGTTTTCTTTTTTATGAGAAGACAGTGTTCACTGCACTTCCAAACAAACGCAGGTTTTCTTACATCAGCAAAGAAGTGTGCTCTCTGCGCCTGTTTGATCTTAAAGCGCTTGATTTTCTGCTGGATCCTCTTGTCTTTCTCTAACTGCTGCTCCGTCGCCCACTCACAGTGAAGATACGAGCTACAATACACACACACACACACACGTTTACATAATTACCGAATGCTCCTTACACACACGCTAAATTCTGCGTGCTCATCAACATATTAGCAATATGAAAAACAGATTCTTTTACAGCTTGAAAGCTAACAGAATAAACTGTTAAAGCCGATAAAGGCAGTGTCTAATTGACTTACTAGTTTTTGTACTTGACATAGTACTCTTCGGTTTCTACCATCACCCCAGGAGAAACCTGTTGAATGAACAAAAAAATAAATTAAATAAATATAACATATCAACATATTAAATAAAATATACAACATTCTTAAAATGAAAATATGAATAATAGGTAGTTTTTGAATAAAGAAATTATATTTTAAGTAATATAATTCATATTAAATTAAAGTCTCTTTTTCTAAATCATATTTACACAGATAACTCACATGGGATAGATGCATATGCCAAATTAATAAACAGATTAGCACACATATTTAAGTTTAATACAGATTAAAATGATGAGCGTTCTGCTAGAAATGTCACATTTGTTACAAAATTAAAATTCCAGCATATTTCAGAACAACTATGCACTAAAATGCCCTTTGTTCATCTTTATCAACATACAGTGTGATGCACACAGTCCCTCCCCTGAAAATTAGAGTCCCTCCCCTGAAAATCTAAACACAACTGGTCACAGGAAGTGGAAGTGTTGTGTGTAATAACACATGCAAGCAAGGTTATAATTTTCAGAATAAATCTGAATGAGAAAAACACACTTAATAAAACAAAGATATTGTGAAACCTCTTTTTTCACCACACGAGATGCCATGATTTTATCAACCACAGCAGCATCTTCCTCAGTGGGATTCTCCTATAAACCAACATAAACAAGATCAGAAACTCTTCATACCACAACATACACTTGAACACACACAACTTCCCTCTCTCTCACGCACACATAAAAGGATGCGTTGGCTTTACTCATCCTAAACATAGCATATTATATTCAAGATCAGAGAACTGTTTGAGCATGCTGGGACATATTCTGCGTGCTGCTAGCTGCAGCGAGATTTTATACTCACCACAAACAGTTGCACTGCAGGCTGTTTGTGAGTGTTGGAGTTGCTCTTCTTGGCTTTTACAATGACCTTCATTTCTTCATCGGACAAACGAGCCTCGCCGTCATCCTCATACTTCTTCCTCTTGACCTTCCGGTTCGAACGTCTCTTCTGTAAACACATACAATTTAAAATAACCGTTTTAAGCTTTTTTAAATGTAGCATAATTTATTTCTGTGATTGCTAAGCTAAATTTTCTGTCATTACTCTAGTTTTCAGAGATTCTCCGGGAATCATTCTAATATGCCGATGTTGTGCTCAAGAAACATTTCCGTTTTGCTACTTAATATATTATAAATATTTTCTTCGATGAATAGAAACTTGAAAACAACCTCATTTATTTGCCTTTATGTCTGATTATTAATACATTTAATGCTGAATATGCATTTTTTAAGCCATTTGCCTCTTTTGAATACTGTGTATCACATGTATGCATTCAGAAAATGTAAATATAAATGCATACATTACATACACAATGACAGCATTTCCAAATTATCGACTGAATTTTAAATATTTAGCAAAAATCATTTTACAGTTGGCATAAATTTATCCCAGGAACTTCTTGAGCCATGTAAATGTCACTTTAGATGACCAAGAGAGGGGTAGAACCCCTGCGCATGCACAATTTTATTTTTCACTCAGCAAATCAGAGATACCCATCAGGGGGCCTTTAATAAATTAGTACAGCAGAGAGAGAGGGAGAGAGAGAGAGAGAGAGAGAGAGAGAGAGAGAGAGAGAGTGTGTCTGTCCTCCCAAATATAACATGACCTAAATGTGTATGAGTTAAAGTAAATGGAGAGGATGAGAATATCCAGGATGACCAAATAAAGACCCACCCGCCCTGCCTCGAGACCCCAGTGTTTCCCAAAATGCACATGGCTGTGGGTTAACTCCGACAGCCTAACTGAGTCATCAAAAGAATACTGCTTTAATTAACACAGGGGTATTTAAAGAGGATAATTATATCTGCAAGGGTAGAGGGGGTATATCATGGATAGAGGAATGAGAGGTTAGTCATTTCAGGAGAAAGAGAATTCTTTTGAGAGTACGGCAGTCATCTCAGTCTCTCTCACTCTTGCACTCAGCTTACAGGAAGCACCACTGCATTATCCAGTTTAAAGAATGGCCATTTGTGCCACCTGCCCCAGAAATGACTACTTAGAAATACATTTCTGCTGTCTTGTGTAAACATTTAGCAAGGAAAGTATACAGGTATATCAAGAATAGATAAAAAAACTCACCGAATCATCATCTTTAGAGGATCGTCGAGTTGGTCTGTCATCATCAGACAGCTCTTCAGAGGAATCTGTCTTCTTTCGCTTCTTCTTTCCAAGCTTTATAACGATTTTACTGTAGAAAAGAAGAACGTACAGAGACTTATTTTAACACCAATGCCCACCGGAATTCAATCACAAGAAACCAGTATTACTCAAAACATTTTATGGAAACACACCAAATGACCACTTTGGTGAAATTTTGGTGAAGCAGCAATCCTGGCAAATGCACTGATTAAATAGTGAGTTACTATGTTATATTACATGATTCTGCTTCACAAAGGACGTCTTCCATATGATTCTATTATTTCATATGATTCTGTAACACCTCTGCATTCAATTTGAATCCACAATATGTTTTTAAGAGGCTGTACAACTAAAACCGTGTTTTTCATTTGGTCAAAGAAAACAGACACCACACATAAAAACATAAATCTAAAGCTAAAATTATGAGAATTATATGAAAGCTGAAATAAACCTTAAAAACATAAAGTTTAATGTTTACATTTAAAACGAAATAATAATATAGAATATTAATAGTAGCATGTGAATTATAATACTAAACACAGGTTTCTTAACTTAACTCCATTGTAAATGTCATGTAATAAAGCCAAACCTTCAGCACACATGAAAATTTTCAGTGCAAACAATAAACAGTGAAATGATTTCACAGAAATCCCTCTTTGAGGCTGGACACTAAAAACACTAGCAATCTCTCCTCTCTGTGCCAGGCACACATGAACAGGAAATGATTGTCAGGACATCAGCTGTGTGCATCACTCGTTCTTTCACTCTCGTTCTCATTCTGGGTCCTGCTCTGTGGATGATGTTACACTTCACTAGTCTCCGGGACAACGTGACTTCCTGGTTGCCTAGCAACCTGATCAGAGTGAAGCTGGCGGCGTGGGTGGAAGCAGTAATGTTGTATCCTGTGAGTGACACACGAGCTCCACTCAGCAGCTGCGAAATGGGACTGAGAGCAGGTCTTTACTGTGCTCTGTGTGTGTGTGTGTGTGTGTGTGTGTGTGTACAGAGCTGGACTGAGCTAACCTGTGAAAGCATATGAGGTAAGCTAGTTTAACACCCTAAACCTCTTTCTTTTGCACTCCTCTGTCAAGGGACCTAACAAATACATACACACACGGGTCCAGAATCAACCATAAACTTTTTGTAATTTTATAAAAAGAAAGACAGGCAGGTAACACTTATTTTGCAGTTTTCATCTTGTATGATAGATTATATACAGTTTTAAAGCATATAGAATTTAAAAAAAGATAATGCCAATTATCTGAATGCTAAGGTAAAAAAAAGATACGCCAGTGCCACTGATCCTTTCTTCAGCAGACCATTTGTGCAGATTCACAAACAGCAGCCGGAGTCAGACTGTCATTCTTACACTGCATTCTTAGCATTCTTAGATTTACGCCATGCACCGTGTTAGAATTGCTGAAAAAGGCACCAGCCAACAGGCAAAAATGGCCAACATTCATCCAACAGCCCTAATGATGTTAGTTATCGTTGCACATTATTTAATCTGTAACGTATAAAAAATGCTTTAAAACGAAAGTCACAAACCTGACCTGGCCAACAAAAATGTAAATTAACTTAAATTTATGTAAAGGAATTTTTTTTATGTTTTAAATGCTCTAAGAAATGCATTTTATTTAAGAATCTTTTCCTAAAATTCTGTGCTATTTTTTCTTCCAAATTAATTTTTTTTAATTCGGTTTTAATTTCTCCATTTTGCCATTTAATTTTGTAGAAACTGTTTTAATTGCTAAAATAAAAATGTTTTGTCAAAAATGAAAATTAATTTCTTGCACAATTTTACAGCAGTGTTTTACAACTTTGTTAAAAATTAGTTTTTTGAAGCCCTAAGAATTTTTTTTCCCTCAAAGTATGTGTGTAGTAACGCACGTCTTCATTCATAAAGAGGCACACAATACAAGAAGGATTCATATTTAAATGGTATTTTAGCGGCCGATTATTCACACTAGATCACATTGTGTTTTGACTGTACTAACCTACTCTTGATCTATCCATCCAAATTCCAAAATTCCAAAAACTATTTTTATGACTGGATAGACATAAGTAAATCATAGAGCCCTATAATGGTTGTACTTTGTCACATAAATTTAAGTGCTCTGATGATATCTTTATAACAGCTCAAAGTCAACTCACCAACAAACATAAACATCATATAACGCATAACAAAAAAGTAAAAACAATCTTTTTTTTTTTCTTATTGACCTCATTCGCCACTGTATGTTTGACAGCTGTGTGGTTTGGTAAGTCACAAAAAACATGGAGATTTCAGAGTGTGTGTGTTTCTCTTTTTTTGCGATGCACCAGTATTTAAAGGCTATATGAATCAGAGCCAAACACATTTAAATGCATGCACACATGCTCGATAGATGAGAGTGGAAGGTCTTTGGAGACGCAGAAGGCTGCATTAATATTTCAGGGTTGTAACCTAGGCTACATATACGCGCACACACTCAGTTTCTACGTCTTTTCCCTAAAAGCTCCCACAAACACATGGTTGAACCAACACACACATAAAATGTGTTTAAAATCAGCCCTGCAATGAGAAACCCATCATATGTATAAATCATTTTCATCTTTTGATTCTATATAATTTCTAAATAAACATCAAGTAGCCATCTCCATCACGTGCTCAGCACCTTACAAAACAACACTTGTACACGTATCATAATTGATTTAAAACAGTGCTAAACATGTGAGAGACAAACTCAGTGTGTCGGGCAGAGAATGAATTTTTTGTTGTCAGTCTTAATCGGTCTCTGAAGGTCTGCTTCACTTTTGCCCAGTACTGCATCTGTGACCGCATTAAATAAAGCAAGTTTGCACTTTCAACAACCCGATTCATCTATAATCGAAATGAAGAGCACAAGAATACATAAAAATATCAATAGAAGTACTGATGCAATAGCATGAGGAAAAAATCGGACAAATGACTATATCAACACAGCCATAACGTGCCTGGCAGACTGTACTGTTATAAATATGGGTGTGTGTGTGTGAGACTGGCTGCAGTCTCTATCTCTAAGATCACATGGTGTGCTTTAATGGCAGCTGTTGGCTGTAGTGTGCAGTTTGGTTTCAAAGCGGGTCAGTAGGTTTCTGGCTTTGCTCTCCAACGCAGACTCAAAGACACCAACCCTGCTATTTATGAAAGCAAGATCTAAAGGCCAACTCTGCCTCCATGTCTCCACAGCGATTTGAAAATCAATATCCAGCCCCCTGTTACAACAAATCTCTTCAGATAAGAAAGAACATTTTTTAAAAACCCCATAGTAGTAACAGGTATGGTTATTCTCGATAAGGAATTTCCTGACGTAAGGGGGTTTGTTGCAACTAGTGTTGTCGCGATATTGGAATTTCTAAGTTTGATACGTTCCCTTGAAAAATATTGATATTCGATACTATATTCGATACCAGAGAGAAAAACAAAAAGTGCCACAATATTAAGAGGGTCATTATATATATATATATATATATATATATATATATATATATAGGTCTTCAACATTCTTTCTTTGTATTTTTATTACTGTAATCACAGATTAAAATATTCTGCAACAAATTCTTCGCTCACTATTCATAAATGCTGGTTGATACATTAACATTACTTGATGAACAGATTTTAACGACTGATTCACAAATAAAATAGTTACCCCTGTACAGCTTTGCCCACCTATTGCTTTGTTTTGGTTGAGCTTTCAATGTTGTTAGGGGAAAGAACAAAGATGATTGGTTGATCCTTGTCACATGCGGCGATGCGAAAAGTTTAAATGCTTTTATTTCGTTGTTGCACGGACGCGTCTGGAAAAAACGAGCACTTATCGATATTATCGATAATACTAGTCGGAACTATCTACAGACTGTCAAGAATAGTATTCCCATAGACTTCTTGAGTGCAACCTCAAACTGACATTTGAGATTTGTGAGACAGCAGTTAAGCAAACAACTCACTACAGATGAGCCAATTTTCAATTGCCATGTACCAAATTGCACGCTTTATGTGGACTTGCGGCTTGTCCAAGAAGTGCAAGAGACAGTAGGATGTCTCATTCCCATTTTATGATTTCACAAGGTTGTCTCTCTCTCTCTCTCTTTGAAAAGGTTTTATCATCATTAAAAGATAGATGCTGAATGATATATAGAGTAATTTTCTATAATAAAATGTTAAAACAAAAAGAAGAAAAGGACAGAACACTTAACTATACAATGCCGTTGTGAGCAATGTTTAGTCTTACAACACAGAAGCATTAAGCGTAGAAATAATTTCGCACGCTATGGCCTTGCAGTAAGACTTTATTATACCAATTCTCACTATTAATTATTATTACAACCATTACACTATTATCATGCCTATACTGGCTATTCAGAACAAAAAAAAAGCACATAATAAGCTTGACCACATTCTACATCACTAATAAATACCTAAACTTATTAATAAGCAGCAAAATAGGAGTTCATTGAGCACAAATTAGACCTTAAAATAAAGTGCGACCAACCTTGCTGACTGCGGTAAGAAAAATCTGTCCTGGCTTATGCTGCCAAACATCCAGCATTTAGGACAGGGTCTATACGTCTTTCTGAGAGTCAAAACCAACTGATAACAAACATTTGTTATTCCCGACACGGATTCATTTAACTGTGGTCTTTGCATTTGGTTATGACAGCACTAGCTACAACATAACACTCAACCATTAATAAATACCAGCCACTTATAGCAGAGCGGCAACAACGTACATTAGAACGTCAGCACAGTAATGCTAGGTGACAAGATCCTGTTCACAATACTCAAACAGCAAGACGCGCTTGATAAAAGCTTGCCAAACCAGACAGGTAACTTTTTGTACTTTACAGGGAGAAGGTGACCACTTAGCCTATTATCACGTGAATATGCAAACATCTCATTCTGTAGTATCTGCAAACCAGCCTTTAAAAGCCACCGACATCTGCTTTTGCAATCTATACAATTTGAGACTGAAGAAAAGAAATCACCCAGCGAGGAGTTGAGTCTGAACGTACACATGACTTGTTTGTCTTGCCTTTACTGCCCAAGTATTTGGGTCAGTCAGACTGCTAATCCATTAAGCACGACGAACAAGTCACAGAAGAAATTCAACACACTGCTTTTACAAGCACAGCGGGAATGTTAAACATTTTCATGCTAGCTTCGTAATCTCACCAATGGACCGTAAGAGAGCACACAGCCTTTCTAAGAACAAAGCAGCATCTAGACTGAATCGTAGAGCTTGAGACGTTATTTGGGGGAATAAAGTTTGCAGAGGCCTACACATAATGCACATGACCTAGAAATCTCATGTAACGTTCTCCTATTCAGTCCTGCATTAATGCAGATCAGGTGACATCATTTTGTCATAAAGCTCTGCATTTTTGATTCAGACTTATGATCTAATCATTTTTTACCAGAATAGGCTCTCTGTTCGAGCACTGCTGTTACATGTGAGGTACATAAAGGAATCATTAACCGCGACAAATATGAGAGAACACCAGATTACAGTTTAGTGTCTGTCCCTTTGCCATTTTTGTGAATTATGAAAAAAGGCAGATTTTTTTTCAGATTAGGGATTTTTAAACTAAATTCCAGGGACTCCCAAAAGGCCTCAAGGGGGTAACGAGATGTATTTGAGTTTTCAGAGAAAAAAGAAAAGAAATCAGAATTTGTTATAAAAATAACTTGAAAATAATATTTTAGACAATTAAAAAAAACATTTAAAAAAAAACATTACAATAATATAACTTTCTGATATCCTAGCGTAGCCTAATCTTTATATTTCAGAAAGATAGTTTTTTTATATAAATATATACAACTTTGTATAATATTGAGAGGATTTCACATAAACAAATATGAATAAAAATTATGAATAAAAAAATGTCCACATATTATTCTTCAGGACTCCAATCTCCAACATTTCTGGAGAGAACTGCTAGGGCAGTGTTTTTCATAACCGCAAACAGCTTAGGGGTTATTAAAGTAGTCCTTGGTTCAAAAATGCTTTGTTTCTGGTTCAAATGTAATCACTTCCTGCATATTCTGAGCACATTTCTAGACCCAAAGACTTCCTTACAGCTGAGGACAGAATCTGAATGTGACTGAACGAAAATGTATCTGTAAATATCAAAAGAAATGCTGACACCTTAATACTTCCTGAACGGAACTACAGAGCATTTTGCTGTGGTTGCCATATTTGCAGTGCTACAATTTTATATTTAAAAAAATATATATATTTTTTACTTGTCAGAGACTATTGCTGGCAAAAAAATCTGACAGGAAACGCTTGATATGCGCATAAACTCTCTACATTTGCATACAAGTTTATGCGCTAGCCTGGGGTGAATCTGCTCTACTTTCACACAAGTCAAAATGTGCATTAAGGAAAAAGAAATGGCTGAGATACAATTTTTGCACTGAAATGTATTCTCTATAATGTTCTTCATAATTAAAAGTCGAGGCATATCTGCTTTAGTTGAATGGCTAACAATGGCTTTTACTCTTGACTATATTGTGCAGCCTCTTCGACCTTATTGCTTCATTAATGCTGTTAGCTTAAAGTAGCAGATAATGCTCCTCACAATCTGAGAACTGAACTCTCATCAGATTTAGACTTTTAGATTTAGACACGCATTAAGACCGCATCTGCAAACAGGAAGATGTCTTTAACTTGCACTGATTAGCTTTGTGAATAACAATGTGCAGGTGAAGTCACAGAGATGCTTTTGGATAAATAGAAGTCGTCAACACTTTTCCTCCCACTTCTTTACCAAAACACCAAAAAGACAAAATGTCACTCATCCTTCAGCTTGGGGAGAATTTTGCAGCGGCCTTACCCAATCTGAGCCTTTTGTTTGGACTTGGATGACGTCACAATCCGGGCCTTCTTGGAACTCTTATCCTTGCCCCTGGACTTGGAAGAACCGGCCCTGTGACTGCGGTGCTGCGACGAAGACGACGGGAAGCTTTCTGGACTCATAACACGTGGAATATTTTTCTCTCCCCTCTCTCGTGCTTTGGCGATGGCCTCTGAGATGATTCGATTGGCCTTCTGTTGTTTATCGTCCGAAAGGGACGACTCCATCTGCTGTTGCTGCTGCTGTCGCTTCTGTGCCCGCTTTTCTGACACGGATATGAACGAGGATGACGAAGAGGAAGAAGAGGAGCTGCTCTTCACTGGTGGGCTGAGTACCCGCGGCTGGCTGCTGGGACCATTAGTGTTCTTAGGAGGCTGTGAGAAAAGAGAAAAAGAAAGATATTAGCATTCAAACAAGATATGAATGTTCTCTATAGGATCAGCTTAATCTAGAATTGTTGTGTAGGCAGGACTGTACAGGAAGCTTCTATTTCAGGATTTGGTAATTCCATATGCTAAACCCATGATGAACAATACACTATTTAAGATGCCATGACGCCATATAGACTAGTCTGACTGTCAATGTAAGAGCGCTATTAGACAAGAAACAGAATGACAAGCTGAATTCAACAGCCATAACATCACTCCTCTAGTCATGACCTAGAAAACTTGGACTCAAGCTGATGTAAATACTTTAATAGGTTTCTTATAAAAGGGGACAAATTCAGTACAGTGAAACAGTTACTGCACATACAATTAGAAAGTTTCTGTAAGCTAACTTACAAAACACAGACCTCCGAAGAGATGCCAACAAACCAGAATGTGCAAAATCATTCCCAGGCGGAGTATGAAGTTAACAGCCACCAGAAGCCACATTTGGGTAGTTTTACACACAGTGGCTGCTTATTTTGCTCATCTATGGTGGTTCGCTTATAATGTGCATTGCAAAAGCAAAGCTGATGCTATCAGAGTCGAATCCAAATTGGGGTCAAAAAATTGAAGATAACTGTGTAAATGGAAAGTTAACAGATGATTAACTTATCATGCAATGCAAGTAGAGACAGATTTATTTCTTTTACATTTTTTGTAAATATAAAACAATCGTATATTTCTTTCTGTTTTGTGATGCACATTCAAGTGATATTCATCATATATATAAACACATACACGCACACACTTGCCTATATATAGACTTAGTTTTGATGCTTCAATGCAGAAATGTGAGTTTGCAATCGATTGTAAGAAAAGGGACTAAAGGGAATAGGCTCACTAAATGGTCACAGAAGTCCATCGTGCATCAATAGGAAGAGGTCTGCCTTTTCACCGGAAGATCAAGTTAATTAAAAAAAAAAGTATGCAGAGATGAATGGCTAATATAATAAGATCACTACGTTCATTCAGAAAATAGATTTTCATTTCATGCTGATTTTAATTAAAGTGGAACAAAAGAAACAAGAGATTTTGTTCAAGCAAATGCTTTTTGGCTCTGGATAAATTAGACTTTGTGCTTTATTTTTTCCCAAATCACAGTCAGTTATATCATATATTTAAAATGGGGAAAAGAAATCTGAGTGGCAGGTTGAATTGGGAATTTTGCCAACCATTTTGCCCGATGGGCAAAAAATTAATTGCATACTTTGTTGACAGACAAAGAGCATTTCTAATTGGCTAGCTTACCGATTGGCTCTCACTCCCCTGATTCTTTTTTGCAGGGCTGATACTGAGACAGGTGTGATTTCTCACGACACCTATTTCAAAGAAGCCTGTCAAGTTGTAGAGATACTTGTGCTTACATCAACTCAAATACCGTTCAAGTGTTTGGGGCCATTCTTTACCCAGCTCAATACTGGTTGAAAATTTAATAAGCACACTAGTTACTTCATGACCTCTCTAGCAGACTAAAAGCAAGAGGATGTCCAAGACAAAATTCCTCTGAGATCCCATCTCGTCTGATTGTTTCTCAAGCAGTGCAGCATGGTATGCCCGAGTCCACCCACACATACTGGATGACAACATGGGAAATCCTCCATCTTTGAGCTGCTGCATCATCAATGTTCCTAATGCCTGGGTTTCATAATATCCACTGCTATCCATTCACGTGGCCAACCAGCTATAGGGGAAGATAAAGGAATGGTTTTGCTGACTGCACAGGCAAATGCAGCACACCACTTGGGGCTGCAAATTTATTACTGGTTTAGTCATCAAAACATGTGAGATATCATTAGTAAGCATAAGGTAAAGGGGCGTTAATAAGTCACAGTTCCTCAAAATAACATCAAACCCTGAGCAAAGGTCAAGAGACAAAATCTTCAACCTGAGAGCCCGTCTATTCACATTATCCACCCCTCACCCCATGAAATAAAAAGACAGTCATGTATAATTCACGGCACGATCATATAGCAGGCCGAGACATGCCAACTTTTATTATTCATGCCTGTTTCGCTGACATGCAATCTCCCTTTTTTCACCATTTCTTCACTCGGAAAGCGGCTAAAGTGAGTTTGAACCCGTAAAGGAGAAAGAGATCTTATCTTTTACTTTATTAGGTTTTATGTTGCACGCTCGCTCTTTATAAATATGACACGCGGCCAGAGCAATGTTCCAGTCATGCCAATAAAGCTTTGTTGACTCAAAAAAAAAAAAAAAAAAAAAAGACAGAAATAAAAATCGGATCACCCGGCCTGCGCTTTCCTGGCGGCTAAATAAAGGGAATTATCTGGAAAGAGTGAAACAAAAGAAAAGAGAGAGGGGGTGGGTTATAAACACTAACTCATTTGGTGGCTAAACATGAGCCGGAGAGCAGAGCGAGCTCTCCTGAAATATTCACACTAATCCATTCGAGGCGTGAAAGGGGTAAATCAGCAGGAATAGGGAAAGGGAGAAAAGCTATAGGGGGAAGGCGGGAGAGCATATGTGAGAAAATGAGTAATAGAGGGAATATGACGTGAGCAAGAGAGAGAGAAAGAGAGAGAGAGAGAGAGAGAGAGAGAGAGGAAAATGCAGCAAGCTGTGAGCACTGCAGCTATGTAACACATCTATAAATAACTAAAATTACAGGCTGCCAGCGCCACAGCAATTTCAATCCCTCTCCACGCTCAGGTCATCACCGTCTCATCTTAGAATGAAACTATGTTGAAGCAGAAACGTGAACGCTGCGCTGCCAGACAAAGCCACATGTGGCACATCCTACTGCGCCTCGCGAATGAAAGCAACTAAACAGGAAGACGAACGGACAGAGCCAGTGAACAGCGAGTCAAGAGCTAGATAGCGCAGCAATCCCTGTTAGCACACAATGAAAGAATAAGAAATGGAGACAAGCAGTTAGCACAAGATGGCGGCGATTGTGTAGCCTGCCGCATGAGCCTGTAGCTGTTCAGTTCCTGCCGGCCCCCTCCCCCACCCTTCCCTCCTCCTCCTCCTCCTCCTCCTCCTCCTCCACCTCCCTCCACCCCCCACACACAAACACACACGCGCTCGCTCGCTCACTCACTCACCCGTCCTCTCGGCCTGTTCACCGTAGACATGTTTTTTCTTTTCTTCTTCCCCCCTCTTCCCTCTCTCCAACCGCCAACAAAAGCCTTGCCCTTTCGCCGTTTTTTTTTTTTTTTTTTTTTTTGCTCCCCTCTCTTGCTCTTGCTCGCTCGCTCACTCCCTCCTCCCTTCTCTCTCTCTCTCTCTCTCGCTCACTTTCCCTCTCTCCCTCCCTCCCCCGGCAGGTCCGTGGCTGAAGAAGCCCTGTTCACCTCCTCCTCCTCCCCTGGCCGGGCTGCATGGAGCCGCACTTCACGGAAAACGAGGGAATGAGGAAGAGACAGACGAAGCAGCCACGCTGGTCCGGGATTCTCTCATTCTGCTGCGCTCAGCTGAGCTTGGTCTATTCTTTTCCCTCCCTCTCTCGCTGACTCTTTCTCATCGATTCCCTCCAACCGTTCGCCCGTCCGAGAACAACTGCGCTTGATCTCTCCCGGCCGTCGTTTTCTGGTCCTCTCCTGTGTACACACACACACACACGCGAACGCACATAGACCGTCAAGACTTCTCGTTCCTCTTCCTTCTTTCACATCCCAGACGAAGGTAGGATTGCTAACACAAAAGGTTTTTTGTACTGGCTCAGTTGGACGCTCTGTAGCTTGTTTTCCTTATTTCCACTTGTTTTTTTTTCCTTCCTTTTCACTCATTCCCCTCCCCTCTCTCAGGCTGGGGTGTGTGCGGCGAGCAGGAGACGCGGACGAAGCGGAGAGAAATGAAAGCACAAAGCAGCAAAACGCATCAGCATGAATATTAGAGATGTCGTTAAAATCCGGACTCGTTTTTCTCTCTCTCTCTCTCTCTCTCTCTCCCTCTCTCTCTCACTCTCTCTCTCTGCCTTGCTCACTCTCTCTCTCTCTCTTTAGCTCATTGTGAAACAGGAGGTCCAGCAGAGGGTGCTAGCTGTTATTACATTAACTTTCACAACTTAACCCCAAAAATACTGAATTTCTCTACTTGCCAGGCACAAAATGCACTACAGCAAGCGTTTAAGGAAATGAATACACATACACATATATTCAACAGCTAATTTGCATCAAAGCATTGTTTTGACCTAAACAAGTAATACAAATCACAATTATAATTTGAAACGCGTCATACTTATGCCAGCGATTCAAGCACATACACACACATACAGAAGAGGGGGCAGGTGGCATTAGTTCATTTGCTGCTGCCTGGATACGCTCACAGGAAGTGACAAAAGATACAACAGTGACAACAAGGGGAAATGAGGTCATGCCCTGACTTTCCCAAAGTGTGACAGATTGGCCATGTGCAACTGTGCACGTGCACTGCAACAAACCACTTGAGCCCATGCACACACACATGCAGCAAAAGTGAAAACAAGTGTAAGCACTAAGAAAAAAAAAAAAAAAAAAAATAGGAGGAAAAACGTGCGTTTATGACACCCCAAATAATATGTCAGGCATACAACCACATCGGTGTTATGACTATTTACTAAAAAAAAACAAAAAAAAAAAAACACACATTAAAATTGGGTCATCTTAGCTTAAGAATCTTGCGGAGTAGCAAAGAGATTAGCTGTGGTTAAGCCGAGCCTTGAGACTGGAGTAAGATCAACTTCTGCAAGGTTAAATTAAGGCAGGACAATACATGCGAACTAAAAGCAATCTGAAACACTCCTTCTCAGTAGGTGGCACATAAGTATATCCGTGTCTCTGTTAGTTCTTGTGAATGTTTCTCATCCGGCAGTATGCTATTTTTTTTTTACATTTTATGTGACAGAGAAAGAGAGATAACAAAACAGAGACAGGAAAAAAAAAAAAAAAAAGACAGAGAGATAACAAGGCCTTGAAGTTTGGACTGGTGGAAACAGCTCAGAAACCTCCATAAAATGGCATACAAATACAGAAATACTAAAATATAAAAATAATACAAATTAACATATGCCAACCTAAATTCTATCATTAAATTATAAAACATGTCAACGTTTTTAGTGACATTTCATAGGTGCAGTTGTTTTTTTACTGTACAATCTGTATTTTCTATTTCCTTATCCTACCCCTACTCCTAAATCTGCCCACTTGCACAAAGCGTTCTGCTATTTTAGAGATTTAGATTAAAAAAACAAAACAAAAACACCTTCGCTCTGTATGATTTGTTGAGGCTTGCTTCCTCATGGGGACCAAAAAATGTCCCCTCAAGGTCAAAATGTACTGCTATTAGACTTGAGGGGACCCCAAGATGTAAGGAATACCAAATACACCCACTTTAAATATGCTTAGAAGTGATGGTAATTTAAGAGGATTTGGTACTGTCGTATTTCTTCATTACTAAAAGCTTTTTTGACAAGGTTATATAGAATTATTTTTTCATTTGTTACTAATTACTCATTTTTCTGTGTAACTCGTACTTGTATGTGAACATGCCTTCACAAGAGAATAACCTAGAAGACGAAGAACATATGAGCGACGGAGAACGCAAAGAAAAGAGTGTGCTTGTATACTGTAAGGAGGAAAACATAGCACAAACCACCTCTTACACTATGGCAAACAAACGGTTAATATGTAAATAAGATGAAATAGCAGCACCAAGATATTGGGAGGAGTTCAGCTCTGCATAAGAGAGAGCGAGAGAGAGAGAGGGCGAGAGCGAAGGAGAGAGAGAGAGAGAGAGGGCGAGCGCGAAAGAGAGAGAGAGAGAGAGAGAGCGAGAGAGAGAGAGAGAGAGCAAGGGCTCTATTCCTTCAGTTCTCCATCTGCGCAACTTATTTACAAACCCGCCCACTTTCAGACCTCCTATATTAGGTGGATATTTTCAAGGATATTTCAAGCCTGTGTGTGGCAAATAAGCCTTAAGCCTCCATGGAAGAAACACATTAAAATGAATGTGAACTGTACTTCTTGATCTGTACAGTGCAATCTTGACAAATAGGAGCTACAGCATCTTGGAATATGACCAATCCCTTTGTCTTAGTGCCTGCAACCCTTCCAGATATCCAAACTGTCACATGAAGACTAAAATGTCGTCATCTTATCAGTGCATGCAGAAAGGTGCGAACAGCTCGACAGATTTCTGTTATTATTAAACATTTTGTATATTTTTCCTGAAAAAAAAAAACAATACCAAATAGAATGGTTTATGATTATTTATTTATTTATTTATTTGGTACAAAAAAAATAACTTTTACAATAACCGTTTTCTATTTCAACAAGTTTTGCATTTTTATTTATTCCGGACACATTTGCACATTATCCTTCAGAAATGTATTTGTTTTATTTTAAAATGCTCATTTGATTGTAAAGAAAAAAAAAACCTTGTTATCAATAAGTTATTTTTATATATTATTTGTAATGTTGTTATGTTATATAAATATTGACTTGTTTTCATTATTTATAGTATTTATTTGAAAGATTTTTTAAGGAAATTAAATTAACAGGAGAGTAATATTATTTTTAAACACACTGTTCAAACTAGGCTGCTTATCTTGAAGTATTTGGGATGTGGCTTTTAATGATATCTTTTTCTAATCAGGCTCTGAAAAAATATAAAAAAAAACAACAACAAAAACGTAAGATTTAAATTTATAGGCCAACATATCTTAAATATAAAGAATTACAATTTGTGATACAATTTTGTGATAAAATAAAAAAAAAATATTAATAATAAAATCTTGAGAACATTTTAAATCCAATCAACAGTTTTCAATGTTATATAGTTTAGATGGTTTAATGCTTCCCTGATGAATAAAATGATTTAATTTAGATTTTTTTTTCTTCAATCCTACCTCACACCAAACTTTTAAATGGTTGTACATTGGAATGGAAGTGACTTCATCCAATTGATCCATTAATATGGGGTTTCAGTACCTATCATCATCATCATCATCATCATCTCAAACCCAGGTAGCAACATGCTTTAAAAAAACCTCAGAACACCTTGGTATTTACATAGCAGCAGTCTAACAAACACCCAAAAACCCTGGCATCATGGAGCCAACTTTCACTTATTCAAAAAAATCTACAGATATACTAAACAGCTGGTTTCTTTTGCTATTGATAATGAACACCCTCTGTGTGTTTAACAGTTTCTCAACTAAAGCACTTTCTTTGAAACCTTATTAAATATCACACGTTCATACACACACAAGTTTTCTCACTTTCATCTAGAGCTCTTACAGTCTAACACTGTAATGATATCCCTGCCCACAACCTAAAATCTGTGTCCTGCTTAGGTGAAAATGAATTACACTGTCAGGACCAGAGAGAGAGTTTAGAGTCCATAATTAGGACTAGACTGCAGACTAATGTGGAGTACAGCAGATAGAGCTTGAGGGATGGAGGGAGAGAGAGAGGATTAATGAGGGAAGGCCTAATGTGTAGTAGCATTGGTTTCCTGAACCCATTAAACACGACGGCTATTAATGACCCATACCGAACACACCAAAACCCTCTAAAACACACACACACACACACACACACACACACACACACAAACGAGCATATACACTGAGGACAATGTAGTACAATGATGCAGGCATGCTGAAACACATACTGTATGTATATCTACTGTATGTTTCACTCATAATGACATATGGGTGAGTAAATGATGGGATTTTTACTTTTGGTTGAACAAAGCTACGCCATTACATCACCTTTGTATGATTAATCACAAAGTCTGCTGCTGTGACTTCCCCCTAACATCATGTATACTGGAAGCCAGTGCTCGTGTGCGTGGGTAGCACAGTTTCAGAGTTTGGTGACCTAATCTGCCTCGGAGGATTACCATCAACCCACAGTCTCAGTCACTAATGGGTTATACCCCAAAAACACCCTGCAAGTATGAATTAGGCCACATCGATTTATCGCATGGTGTTTAACTATTTTAAGATCGGTATCTGCTGGTTACAGATGATTTCCTTCAATATGTGTTCAAAATGATGGATGATTATAAACAGAACGACAGATAGAACACCAGGCAGACAGACTGCTAGATGGGTCCATGAGGAACCCAGGAAAAGAGATATATGCAGGGGAAAGAGAAAACAGGCACACAGCGGGAAACCTCCACTAGACCTTTACACTTCTTTCATTATTTAGAGCAAAAGGGAAAGACAGGGGTGACGGGGAACACAAAACATGCCGTCAGACACACATGCAAACATCGCTCAAACACACTGAACGTCATTCACAAAAACGCTAATTGTTTTTTAAATCAAAAGTACACACATACACACACACAAATACAGAGGAGAAAACTGCATGTGATCAAAAAAAACAGTTGGGAGAGCTATAAATGAATCCTGTGTTCTGCACTTTTTAGCTTTTTGAAGTTTAAAATAAATGTTAGTAATAAGTAAAACAAAAAAAAAAAAAAAAAAAAAAGTTTTTTTTTTTTTCTGAAACAGCGGTGACCACATGAAGGCATAAAACTAGATACATTTTTTTTTTATTAATCTTTTAAAATGTAATCAAATGAAAATGTAATAATCCCTTCTGATAGCACAACATACATAAAATGATTAATAAAATATATAGTTTCAATAATTGTAATTACATTATTATTATTATTAATAAATAATAATAATAATAATGATATTATTAGCAGCAGTATTATTGTATTAATAAATAGTAGTATTATGACTATTTCATATTATCATGATTATTGTTACGTAAATTATTATTATTATTAAGTAAATTCTACTTCTACTTCTATTATAACAAATTCAATGACATACTGCTTATACTGTAAAATATTTTGACAATTTAATGTAAGTGAGCAAAAAATGTCTAAATGTGTAAATCAGATATATTAGCACTTTAGATTTTTAAGGAGAACACAGTTGTGAAAAAAAGCGTTTCTCTTTCTGTAAACAAAGCCAAGCAACGGTCACTCAACTGATGAACTGCTGTGATGTTTACCTGAGGCTCCTGTTTATGTACTGACCAATTGGAAACTAGCAGCTATAACCTCCAGCCAATCAGAAACCAATGACCAATCTCCAGGCCAAAAACTATTTAAAACACAGTAACCAAATCAAACACTTCACCGCCAAACTGCAAACACTAAAGATCTAGAAAAGCTGAAACGAGCATTTTCCAGCTCATGGACGACACCCCACACCTGTTACTTTCCCGGTGTGTCCTGTATGTGTGTGTAAAGGGTTAAAAAGATCCAGCAGGAGATCAGACAGTGTCATCGCCCTGAACTCCTGACATTCCTCTAACCCCCCCTCGCGTGAGCTGAGAAAATGGCCGGCTAGCTCACACACACTCACACAGTTTCTGATCCCAAAGTCTAAGCGTGTTAATCTCCAGACTCAAGTGAACTCCGCACATACACCACACACTTACAAACACATGCAAAGAGAGGAAAAAAAAGCAAAAGAGGGCTTGAGATTGAGACCTACTGTGTAGTTTGGCCTGGCAAACTTCCCACATGCTTTTTTTTTTTTTCTTGTGACTCGACTAACCCCTCCCTCCCTCTCTCTCTCTCTCTCTTTCTCTACGTCCTCTCTTTTGCTTTCCTGTCCTCCCTCCCCTTCCGCTGCACAGCAAAGACCGCCTATCTATAGAAAGGCTACCAGAAACCCTTCCTGTTTACCTTTAACCCCTCATGTCCCTCCCCAGATCAGCGAACCTGACGTCAGCCGTCATTCGATGCTGACCTTAGATCAGTGCTCTAGGGAGAAACAGAGCTGTCAGACTGGTTGAATGAGGGAATATCCGTCTGTGGCGGTCGGCTGGTGGCAGACAAGAGAAACGAATGCGCATGCATACCGAACTGAACTAGCTGAAGGAAAATGGGTACGAGACACTTTCACACACAGATGGGGGGCACAAGCACGCAGACGCAGACATACAGTGGGAGGTGATCAGGTGTCAGGTTGCAGTGCTGGTTGGAGGCTCTGCCTGACAGACCGGCCCAGTTATATAAACCTCACAGACGCAGGGTCAGGAAGCAACAAAGCAAGTTGGCCACACACAGGCACACACACTCACACAAAGAGGCGGATGCACACACACACACACACACACAGACAGACAGACCGGTTTCACTCACACAGCGCATTCACGCGGCACATGGTAGGAGGCCTGCAAGCAAAAAGCACACACACACACACCTTTCTTCACACCACATTGGCTATTGGGGAGGGGTTAGAAAACTTTTTCCATTTTCATTCTTGCATTAAGACATTGCATCTTTCTCCCTTGTTCCTCCAAACACAGACACAAACAGTGAAAACTGCTGAATTTTTTTTTTTTAATTAAGCAGCATAATGGTTTAAATTATTCGGCACTGGAAATGTCAAAAATGTATGTATAATCATAGAATCAATATGCATAAAATAAAATGTTGACAACAAAACTGAAACCAAATATGCTGCAAAGATAGTTATACTGTACTTGCAATGGAAATTCATTGTTATGAAAATAATAATTAATTATAATTATAAGTAATTATCTAAAATGTAAATCTAAATTATTAGAATTACTTACATATACACTCACAGGAAAATAAAAAAGGTACAAAAGCTGTCAAGGATGCAGTACCTTTTAAAATTATTATTATTTTTTTTTATTTTACGTACCAATACCTTTTAAAATAGTACAGATCCAGTGACAGCTTCTGTATCTTTTTAAAGAGGGTAAAAAAAATGATATAAATTAGAAAGCCAGAAACCAAAAACACTGCAAGCCATTCAATTAAAAGATACTGTAAACACAATAATACTGTAATAACAATTTCATTACATTTTAAAATTGTTGTATTCCATTTGTATATATTTTAAAATACTATTTATTCCTGTGATGGCAACTTCGGCTGAATTTTTTGATTTTTGAACTGTAGGTTTTTTGTTTTCCCATCAGTAGAGAAAGATACTCCACGCAGCCACACTGTGTAGTTGCAGCATCTACCAGCAGGAGATAAATAGTCTATGCTAACCTGGTTAACCTTGACTGGACAACAACAAACCAACGATTCAAAGTTACAAGTTACTACTCATTTCACGCGTGAAGAAGTCATTTAGATAGAAGTCACAAAAGCACATTATAAAACAGCCCCTTTAATTCCAAGCATCTGAAAGATGGAAAATGTGTTTTAAAAATGTTTAACATGATATGACTCCTATCTGGATCCCATTCAGACAGTAGGTTAGGGGGTTTGTGTGTGAATGTGGAGTGATGTGGATTGGTATTTGCATCTATGTTGCTGAATGTTCATTCTGCACAAAGCAGCAGCACAAAGGGGCTCTGTTCATGCCGTCAGCCGGTCTCGCTCACTCTCTCGGGCCCTCACGCTATCACACCACCCTGTAACACTGTGACCACCGCTGCTCTGCCATGTCACTCATTCCAAACCGTTTTTCACATTTTAACTAGACAGACTCTGTAATCTCTAATGTCGGTTTATTTTTTAATTGTCTTGGACAATTTAAATCTCGATCAACAGAGCAGTTTACGAAACATAATTTCATATTGATTCATATCACAAGAGGCATTTATCAGAATGTGATGGAATATAACGTTTCCCATAGACTGATGTGAAAATGCCCCTTTTTAATATAAACAGATTTAACCTGTGTAAAAGTACAGACACGTGTACAGCGTTTGTTGTCATTTATGAGTCTAATGGGATTTTATTCTGTATTTGGGGGTTCCACCCACCTCATAAACCCTGACTGATTTGGCCTTTACCATTACGACCATTACGATGAAGCGGTATCTTTGCAGTAGCGTGATTGAAATCAAGTTACATACTTCTGAAATTTCTGTCTGAACATGTTCAACCGTGATCTTGTACTTTGTACAAACATTTAACCCAAGTAAACCACACACAAAAACAGCCATTCCCCTCTACTGCAGCAGAAGTGACATATAGGTGAAGTCAAGTTTCGGTATTGAAACACCAACCCCTCGTGGTCCAGAGGCTTAGAAAGACTCAAAACATTAAAGCGCAAACTCGCCCACGAGACCCTCAGGGAGAGAGAAGGTCGAGTGCATCTCTCCCTTTTACCCTGGGACTGCCTCACATTATACATCTGTTGGCTTTCCACAGCCCAGTGCACATGAATGGCTCGTCTCTCTCTCTCTCTCTCTCTCTCTCTCTCTCAGACACACACACACACACACATAAATGCAGACAGACACTGCAACACAAACACACTCACTACAGTAAGTCACACAATATGAACTCTGATCCACATCCTGCCTCTGCTTTAATTAAGGATCTGTGAGGACAGACAAATTGGCTGAAGGAGAACATAGAAATCCATTTTGTGTGATCAAATCCTAGTTGACTTTATAATCTATACCAATAGACTTATCAATCAATAGGCTACTAAAACTCAGAGGCTCATGAGCATTAACCAATAAATGGACAATTTTAAAAGTCAACATTTTGTCTAAATAAACAAAAATGAAAACAAAGTATATTGCAACTATATCCAACATTGACAATACAGTTAAAATTCTCCTATCGGCCAATAATGAATATGGTAAAAATTTTATACAAAACTCTCAATTGACAAACAAAGGGACTCTCGTTTGCATTTTTCCTTGTGGAAAAACAAGAGCACTGGCAAATCAGAATCTGCATTTGGGTAGGTGTATATGTGCACACATGTCTGACAACGAGAGCACTCCATGTGCCCAGCAGAACTAGTGGAAAGAGTTCACGATACAAGCGTATGTGTGTGTGTGTGTGTGTGTGTGTGTGTGTGTGTGGCAGCTGAATCACTGAGCCTCAACTCCCTGTGTCAGCAGCAAAGAGCTGAGGGGAAAGACTGATGCTCCTGCATCACGAGAGAGAGAGAGAGAGAGAGAGAGAGAGAGAGAGAGAGAGAGAGAGAGAGAGAGAGAGAGAGAGAGAGAGAGAGAGAGAGAGAGAGAGAGAGGACACTGTCAGGCAGTACTGCTGAAAGCACTGCCTGCTGCTTGCAATCATAGACTAGACAGCACTCCTGCTCTTTCTCTCTCTCTCTCTCTCTCTCTCTCCTCATTCTCCATTTCCCTCAGGAAACCTTATTATCAACATCTCCCTTCTGCCTGCACTCACACACAAACACTAATCTCACATCAACACACGCAGACAGAAAAACCACAAGCCAGACCCACTCTAGCCAGCCAGAGTGCACCTCCTGCTATCCTACGGTTGGCCTGACCCACATCTTGTTATAGCCTTAAGTACGCTTAGCCCCAGTAAGTCCTAAACACTATTGCAACTCCTAATCGGCTGCTACAGTACCTGTCTGCAGGCCCTGGACAGAAAGAGCTGTGAATTATTTAATGGAGCCTGTCTGTCTTGTCCTTTCTCTTTCAGTACAGTTGAACACTACAATGCAGCCTGCTACAAAGTAGCCTGTTGTCTGCTTGGCAACATTCCATCGATCATTTCATTTATCTCTCATCCATGTCATTAACTTGTATATTTCCCGGTGGAGATAAACCAACAACCACAAAAACTTGGTTGCAAATCATTCACTTCCCTTCCAAATAAGCTCTGCAGAGCTGATAACCCAAACTAAGAACTCAAAGCTGTAATCTCTGACTCACTCCAACAACCCAGCACTGAACTTTTAAAGCCATTAAACAATATAAGACATTTGGAAAAGACCTGAGAACAGCTTCTCTCACCTGTGCATTGTAAACCATTAGCACGTCCTCCATGCCTTCCTCATTCTTCACATCCTCTTCCTGGTCATTTTCTAGTCCTGCATTTACCCAAGAGTGACTGGAGTTCTCTTCCTGGTCTAGTGC
The DNA here is from genome assembly GCF_018831695.1 of Puntigrus tetrazona. Classification (NCBI taxonomy): domain Eukaryota; kingdom Metazoa; phylum Chordata; class Actinopteri; order Cypriniformes; family Cyprinidae; genus Puntigrus; species Puntigrus tetrazona. The sequence continues at coordinate 21,022,602 of NC_056705.1, read as the reverse complement.
CTCCAACTGAGGCAACAGCTCATCCCCTAAAAGGTCAGGAGCATCACCCAGGTCAAGTCTGTGACCGTGCTGCTCTCCAAGCAAGACCTCTTCCAGTGCTTGAAACCCATTGCTGCTGCTCTGGCTTGTAATCAAAGGTCCAACCACATCATGGTTCCTTCGCTCTGCCGTAGAGAATGGACAGTCTGCAGCGAACGAATTCAGACCATCTGGGAATACCTTTGAAGAGCTGTAGGGATTCTGATTTGATTTGGAGGTATTTATTGGGCACCGTTGTGCCGGACTTCTTGGTATTTGGACTTGTTGCTGCTGATGTTCCATTCCAGAATTAGACAGGAAAGGACAACCAGAATCCAAAAGGTTTGAAGCTGATGAAGGCATAGCCGTAGAAGAGGTTGTCATAGAGACTGGGCCAGAGGAGTAAGACTGGGTTGCATTTGCTGTAGGGGGAGGCTGACCAGTCAGAGTATAATGAGCAGTGGGATAAGATGAAGCGTGGCTAACCGAATCACTTGGGAAAGAATGGGTTGCAGGGGAAGACTGAACTGGGAAGGCCAGGTCATTGTCTTCCAACCTTGGACCTGTAGTAAAACCTTGGACCCCTTGGGCTATTTGAAAGCCACTGTGCTGTTGAGAAGACACAGGCATTATTGAGGCCTCAACCGTAGAATGAAAGGGGCTACCCTCCACGCTAAGCGAGTTATGGTGGCCATGCTGGGAATGATTTTGTGGGACGTTGCTCTCATAGTAAAAATGTTCTTGATAGGTCTTGCCAATATGATGCAAGCCTTGATGGGCTATTTGTTGGTGAGGGATCTGCAACTGGTTTGAAATTGAGTGTTGATTGAGGCTGTGCTGTCTATGCTGAAGATGTTGGTGTTGGTGACTGTACTGCTGATGTTGAGCTTGATGCTGCTGAAACTGTTGTTGTTGCTGAAATTGTTTATGTTGAAGTTGTTGATGATGAATTTGTTGATGGTGTTGATTGTAGTTATTCCCTTTTTGATCATGGTTTCCCCACATGGGGCTGTTGTGAAGAAACAGTCCATTAGTCTGGGGCACTTGGTTCATATGCCCTTGAAATGATTGCTGCTGTGGCAAAAATGCTCTTCCATTGTTGCCACCTCCTTCTGAACCAGGAAAGGACTGTTCCATTGAGGTCTGTGACTTCATAGTGTCAAAATGCCCCACAGGTTGGTTGTAGGGTATCCCGTGCTGGATAGTAGAAGATCTTGACCCTGCATCCACCTGAAGAGGCTCCAAACTAGGACCCAGGTGAAGTTCATCATCCAAGGACACTGAACCAGGGGTAAACCCTGGATCATCCTGGACTAGGCTGTCAAGCCCTCCCCCAAATATGCTAGGATCATCAAAGAAGTCCATGATGGGGTCGGTCATTGTTTGAGTTCAGTGCATTAAGTGTCTGCCCCCTCAGCGGCCCCTATGACAGGACTGCTGAATGCAATAGGGAGCTAAAGACTGTCAGAGTTTGTTGAACCGCTGTGTGTCCATCACCAAGAAGGGCTACAGTCTAGAAAAAGAAAAAGAAAATAACACATTACTTTAGATATGCAAAACACCTAGGTTATTGAACTATTTTAAAAACATTCTGCATACTTTACTGATTAAATAATTAATTAAAACTTATTTTAAAATAATGTTTGAATCTTAAAACAACATTTCATCATTGAGCTTTCCTAATAGCTATTAACCAAATTTGACTCGCAGCGTCCATAGTGTCTTCAGGTATTTAGGTATAAAGTCTGTAGGTATACTGCTTTTAAAGAGTTCACCCCAAAATTAAAAATTTATTAGTTACTCACCCTCAAACCTGTACACTTCGAAATACAAATTAAGATAGTTTTAATGAAATCCGAGAGCTTTCTGAACTTTGCTATAGACAGCAATGCAACAGATATGTTCAAAGCCCAGAAAGGTAGTAAAAACACAGTTAAAATAGTCGCATCAGTGGTTCAACTGTAATGTTGCAAGTTATAAGAACACTTTTTGTGCAATTTATTCCACAATTTATTTTCTTTCGTGTCAGTCTTCTATATACATTCACTAGAGTACCATGATGCATGCTTTCGCGTGGATAACTTTATGTCCTTACTACCCGTTTTTGGGCCTTGAATGTGGTAGTTGTGTTGCTGTCTATGTAGGTTCAGAAAGCTCTTAGACTTTATCAAAAAATATCTTAATTTGTGTTCTGAACATGAATGAAGGTCTTAAGGGTTTGGAACGACATGAAAGTGAGTAATTATTGACAGAATTAACATTTTTGAGTGAACTATCCCTTTAATAATGGAATACAGATTTCCGTTTATAAGCAGGACTGGCACAATGCAGTATTTGAGGAACATCTTTAAATCAATTTCAAGTGGGAATTTACACTAAATTGGCCACACCCACATTTTGAGAAATTGAGCGTTCTTCCACCCTTGTCAATAAGTCTGCATCTCTACATAAAAGGCCTATACAACTTCAAACAAGTCTTTCCCCCTTCTTAATACTGAGTAGGCTAATTCCTGTTAGGTAGCTCAACTATGTACATATATGTCAATATAATTTTAAAGCTTGAAATACAGCAACTACAAGCAAAATCAAACTATAGCTGTCAGATGTCGAAGAAGAATCAAACAACAGATTTCGTTAGGGGATGTATGCAGAAACAAGATGGCAATGCTAGCGTTTGTTTTGGCAGGTCCGATTATCCACACATAATATAATGCACGTGATGTCATACTTTATACACAAACCCAATGTTACATCACTCCGTTACAAGACAATACCGCATTGATGCTCTTCTAACATGCCCATCTCCTTAAGTCAGACTCTGGCAATAAACTATTCCAGAACACCCTGAGGCTTGAGAGAGGTGAAAGGGGAAGGAATGTCTGGGGAACATTTGGCACCATTAGTGGAGCTCAGAAACAGGCATTACAGCAAGCACAGCAGCTGAAGAGCTTTCAGCACCAGACAAAAACCAGGTGCTTCACACTCCCCTCAGACTTCCCTCAGCTATGGATAAGAGAGAGTCAGTGCGAACTGTGTCTTTGAAAAAGCCCCGGTCAGGAGCGGCTCGAGCTGTGTGGGACACACATACAGCTCATTCCATTTCACGCACGCATGCACGCACACGCACACGGACAGAAAGGGTGAGAGAGAAACAGGCTGTCCTGACCAACACCGGCTGTGGAGGAGGTCAGTCACGACCTGATGACTCACAACACACACAGATAAACAAAATGGCAGTGAACAGAAACCTAGACACGGTCCGTTACTACAATACCAGTCTGTGCTTTCAGCCTTTTCTACTTCCATTAAACCTATAATAATTCAACTAACACCAACATAGACTATATTCAGTCTCTAGAGAAGGAAGCACAAGTCGTCAGTGTTCTTCCACATATAGACTACAAGATCGTTTGAAATACACCGTAACAGCCGTTTTATATTTTAACTTCAATAATAATAACAACAGTAAAGAAAATACATAAAGGAGGGGGTCAGTCCAGCATTCAAAGAAAATAAAAAACAGCTCAAACATGAGCCTTATCTCATATCAACAGCAAACTAACAGCTCTTTGGGGATTTTGAATCATATGCAGCCATAACTGCGTCTGTCACCAGTGTTCAAAATTACAGGGCACCTCCCATTATCTAGGGCTGGCTTTAGTGTGCTGTTTTGCAAGTAGTACACCTGTCTCAAACCAGGAAGCATTTGGGGCACAGTGTAATTAAGGATTACTGTCATGTAAAGTCATCTGGATGAAACTTATATGATATCAGGCTACAAGTGAGATGAGCTTTCTGCGTTTCACTATTCCTTAGAGATTTTTGAAGTCTTAAGTATAGGGCTGCTACATTAATTGAAAAAAAAAAAAAAAAATGACAGTATAATTTCAGTTGCTTTGAGCATTTCAGAATAGTGTTGATTTCACTGTCTGCATTCGACTGGGGTTTTAAATGTATAATGTGTTTAAAACCAAAGTGAAAATGATGAGTGGTAATTTAGAGTTATAGTGAATTCTCCACACTGTAACGTACACATAGTGAAGGCCGACGTACAATGCGTGCGGAGTTGACTTGAGCTGAACTGCAGGGCTCAAACAATGAGACTGTGTAAACATAACCCTCAGTTATTATAATGGGATTTCAAGTATTGCCACATTGCTTGCCTCGTGTACATTTATTCAAAATCGTACCATTTTGTTTCACCATTTACTCGCTTTACGATTTATGGATGTAACCCACTGTTGAAAACTTTGGAGTCATATTTTTTCATATATTTCTTAAAGATAATTAATACTTTTATTCATCAACAACACATTACAGTTGGCAGTAAAGACATTATGTTCCAAATGACTTGTATTTCAAATTAAACCTTTTCTTTTGAACCTTTGTATTGATCAAAAGGACCTTGACATAGGCCTAATGTACAAAGGTTTCCAGAAAAATATTAAGCATCGATAAAGAATTTTTCAAAATCAAACTGATTACTGAATTATCATGTGACTCACAGCAATAAATTAGCCTACATTTTTAAATATTTAAAGAGAACTTACTTTTGTTACAGTAGTAATAATTCTAAATCTTACTATTAAGCATTTTATCAAATAATGCAGCGTAGATATTGCAGATTAAAAAGCCCAAAACTTCTGAATAGTGTACTGTATAAAATTGCAAATCGTTATCATTTCATTTTCGCTGCATACAATGTATTAGGAAAACTGCATGCAATGGCAAATAAAACTGAGATTCATATTTGTGATTATAATATTAATTCAAAATAAAGTTATTTTAAAAAATATGAAATAATAAAATAAGGCAGCCCTACTGCTGTAGCGATGGATTACCGGTGGCTCTTATGAAACAGCAGACCCAAAACAGATTTATGTAAACACTCATTGCCAACGTTCCTAGCCCAGATAGCCTACCAGTTTTGATCAGCCTGTTTGGCTGTGAGGACTGATTTATATCGACTGGCTTCCAAGGATAAGCATCAGGCCAGAAACATTTCTCTTGAGAAGAGAGGCCAGAGGTGTCTTCCAGAAACTGCATCAGTCCACATCTGAAAGAAACACCGATAAGAGCCCTGCCGTCTCAGGCCATTAGCCGTGCACTATCTATACAAGCAAAAACACGTGCAACTTCCTACTACTGAAAAACACTGCAACCCCTCCCCCAACACACGCTCTTCGCAGATCCTATCTTACACAAGTCTCTTTCGCAGAGAACCTACAACATCCAATTCGATCTGCATTTCCACAACACGTCTTACATCCCTGGTTAATGAAAGAGTCACTGATATGAGTCAATGGTATGATTCAATAAGTTTCACGAATCTAATCCACTGGCTTTTTTCAACCCAGCGAGAGAGTGCATGACTTCAACAAGATGAGGCATAGATGGGTGTCAGTGCTACTGGTCTTGGACTGCACACGTCAACTTATTTCCGTTGTGAAACTGCCCTGTGACAGAAGCCAAGTCATATATGCTAGAATGTGACTCATCTAAAGAGCAGGTAGAGGCTGCCAGGTGCCAGAGACCCGAGACCATCTCGCAGCTGTATTTGACTACGGTCAGGGTTTTTTTCTGGACGAGTGAAGCTGATCTTGGACCACCCCTATCAAGTAACCTCTTTTTTTAGTGATTCTTTTTCCCACAGCACAGCCATGCTTTAACCAACACAACAGGTGGCGAGTGAAGTTTCAACGACTTCCACATCAAAAGTGGAACAACAGAAGGAAGATATGGCTTTCTTGTCTTTTTTTTGCAAGCTTTAACGAGCCCTTTAAGAACAGTACATTCATTAAAATTGTTGACTGGTGTGATTAAGCTGCTTTTTTTCCCCTTCGGCTGACAAACAATAAATTGCAATATTAAGTAAATTTAAGAATAATAACTCTCAGGTGTTTCTAATGCCTTTTTTGTTTAATTGCAGAATAACATAAACTATAGTGCAAAAATATATACATTAAATCCTTAAAATTACAAAAATGATACGATAATATATGAATTGCAACATCACAGTCCGTGAAAGGAGTACACTGATATTATTGGTTATGTTGGTTAATAATGTTTGTTAAATGTTGCCTGATAACTGACATGTTTACGGTGTATCCCTAGTGACAGAAACAGCCCATCCCCCAACAATAAGACTGCACTCGTATATAAGAACAAGCGTTAGAATAACTTTTATAAAAAGAATTAACCATTATCTGCATGCACAACAATTTCATACTGGTAATTAAAAGTTCATAGCTATTCAGGTCTTGTAGATGCAATTTAAGTTGAGCACGGTCCTGTTCAACAAACCTTTATCTATTCTTAGCATACTTCTAAACATAAAGGTGGATCGTACATAAGATATTACATAACAGCGGACAAATAATGAACCTGCTTCCATTGAGAAATGACGAAAGCCACTCCTTACAAAGAGAAGCCGAAAAAACAGCTGCTTGCTGGTGCACAAAAAGGCACATGGCACACCACAATAATAAAAAGAGTCAGAAAATACATTAGGCCTACACAAACACATTCTGTAGCAGACACTGACAATGTACCAGTTTCAGTTCTAAGATAATGTACAAATGAATTAATGTAAAGCTGGCTGAACAAGATTTTCTCTTGATCTAATGGAAAAGAACCTCAATTATCTTCTATCTCATCATGACTCATGTTGCTCATAGATGATTTTTTTTTTTTTTCAAGCAGAGGAAAATGTATGTGGGCTCAAATTATCTTGTCCCTGCTGGAGCTTCCATTGACTCATCACTGAACGACATTTTGCGTCCTGATATAAGTACAGCAGCACTTCAGATGGAGATGGGCGCTGAGGTATTTATTGTTTTTGGAGCTGAAGTGCATCTCTAAATTCCAACACTTCCTGCTCACAGCAGTTCATTCAATTGAACCAGTCAAACGTTTGGAAACAAAATGGTGCCAACAAATATTTTTTTAAAGATGTTTCATCAAGGCTGCATTTATTTAAACAAAAAAATAGGAAAAAAGTAATATTGTGAAATATTTTTACCATTTAAAATAATGGGTTTCTATTTTAATATATTTCATTTTATTCCAGTCTAAATGTCACATGATCCTTCAGAAATCATTCTAATATGCTGATTTATTATTAGAATTATCAATGTTGTGATGGTGAATATTTCTTTGGAAACTACAATACTTCTTTTCAGGATACTTAATAAATAAAAAAAGTTAAAAAGAACAGTATATATTAAAAATATAAGTCTTTACCATCATTTATTATCAATTTAATGCATCCTAGCTCAATAAAAGCTTTAATCTTTCAAAAAATAAAATAAAATAAAAATTAACTGACCACAAACGTTTGAATGGTAGTGTATATTGTTAGAAAGGATTTTTTTTACTGAAAATAACTGCTCTTGTTGATGATTTCTGAACAATGATTTCTGAAAGATCATTTGACACCGAAGACTGTAATGACTGCTGAAAATTAAGCTCTGAATAAATTACATTTTAATGTATATTAAAACAGAAAATGTATATTTTTTTTACATCACAATGTAATAGAAAGATTTTCCCTGTATGTTTGATAAAATTAATGCCGCTTTGACAAACATAAGAGACATCTTTAAAAACAAACTATTTAACAATCGTACTGTTTCCAAACTTTTGACTGGTAATATATATTGATTCAGTGTTGAATGTTTTCTTTATGTGAGCGATTTTATCCAAAGTGACTTAGGGGTCATTCACACAGGATGCTTTCTTGTGTCCATCTGTTTTTTTACTTGTTTTTATGTAAACAGCAGCACACAGACGTCACAGGCACTGCATTTGACGAGTAGGAAAGTTGTTGTACATGGTCTGTGTGAACGGCCCGTTTCAACTCAAGGTGGTCTATCTGCACATTTTGAATGCTAAACGCAAGCGACACTCTCTGAAGTCCCAGCATCTTCCCAGTCTCTACATACTCAACCTGTAGTTTGAAACCACGGGCAGGACTAATATACACACAGTCGTGCAGAACTGTACAGTCTATCACATACAGATCTGCATACAGAGCCGTAACTAAAAATTAATATTTGCAGATTACAAACTAGTGGTCCAGTGAAACATAGATACCGTGCGTTTCCAAAGAAAACCTGTTGGGTTCCCCAGGAAAGCAGAGCACTGGAGCACATGATCCCTGCAGTCTATATAACTAAGGTGAGTTGCATATAAGATAAGTAGGTTTGCCATATGTAGGTTTAACTATACACATGGCAGAAATAAACACACTGTTAAACTGAAGAATATCTAAACTGAGCTCTGGTGGTCCTACAAACAATCAAGTGCAATGGTGCTAGCAGGTTTTCTGTATATGTACGTGAATATGGTAACATTTAACACAAATACATAGGAGGGCGAATCTTTAATTAGGAGATGTTTTCTGTCACCGGGGTTCATTCTGAAAAAAATAAATTCAAGGATTTATTCTGTTTAATAATTTTACACGATGCATTGTTGGAATTTAAACATAATAACGTTCTATAATAAACTTCAAGGACCTTTGTTTTTTATTTTGGACCTGTTGCCTATCTAGACCCTTTAGTCTCTCTTTTAAAAAACTACTTTGTAGGTTTTCCTTTAAAACTTGTTTTGTATATTATTAAAAGTGTTTTTTTAATAAAAGGAGAGCAAATTGTATTTACATTCAGGCTGAAAGCAATTTACAGTTGTTCCATCCTGATGAAAGTTGACGACATGTGATCATTTCAACATTTGAATTCATGAACATTTTTTTTTTTAATTGAAAAATACACTATTCCACTACACCTCCAAAACACTGCCGATGGTAGCAATCCTTACTATACAGAATACCACTTCAAGGTTAAACAAGGCCATAATCAAATCTGCGGTCCAGTGAATGTGATAAATGTTTCAAAATATAATTTTTAAAGGTTAACAGGCTCTCAAAGTACCCAAAAGTGCCTAATTGAAGAATCACCCGAGTATCATGGCACCATGGTATTACCACAGTACTCTGTGAGCGGGTCAGAAACCTCAGCCTCTTTATGTCTTAATATTACTCAACACCATCTTCCAGTGGTCAAGCGTGTCATCCCACCTGTCTTCAAGGATTACCTGTATGAAGCACACACCAGTACAGACGGAATCACTGTACCTTCCAGAACATCACCTGGCACGCGCGCTTCAGCCTCGCGAGCACAGCATTCCCAACTTTAAACCTGCGTCCTCCTCATATTTGGCCAATTCGGCGAAGGAACACGGTAATCCTTGAAATACCACTGTTGTGTTCCGGTTACGGTCGTTCGAAGACGGTAATCTGGTCTACTTTCTGAGGTGCGCTCGGTCGCTGTTAGTTCAGAACCACCGTTTGCTGGAAACGCGGTGTTTTCCATGTCGTGCCTTTCACGTGGAGCTCATATCGTGACAGTCTACCTGAGCTCAGGTGCTACGAGTGTTTGTTTCATCCAGACTGGGATTCCCTTCAGTCTCTCTCCCTCTCCCTCTCTCTCTCTCTCTCTCTCTCTCTCTCTCTCTCTCTCCCTCCCTCTCTCCCCCTCTCTCTCTCATCAGGACTGACAGCCACCTGAGTTTCAGCACTGTCGCACTCTCTAACCATCTACATTATCTTTAGCCCAGGAGAGGAAACACGTAAAAGAACTTACCCAAACGAAGCCAAATCCCGCGGTGAAATCGCGATCATTTAGGGAGAGATAATATAGCGAAGTTTTTGGCGTAGTTAATATCGCGGCTGGGCGACCTCAGCGGTTCCAGCGCTGCTGACGTAGGATGATGATAAAAGCACATTTGCATATGTGTAACGTCCTCTGTGATTGGTCGAAGTTGAATCGACGCGTTCGGAACAACCGAGACGCGCGTTCGAGTCTTCGAGTCGAGTTTCAGCAAATGTACTTATCGTGTCGCGGAAATGTTCGTCGTAACCTGCAACACGAGCGTACTGAACGCAAAACGTGAGTTAGAGGGTTCAGCGAACAAGATGGCCGCGCCGGGGCGTCGGCCAATCGGCGAGGGTTTTACATCGACGGTGAATCAGCCTATGGTAGTGGAAGCAGTGGGAGGAGAGAAATGGGGAAAAGTTCCTGTCGGCGCCTCTGATATTTGAGCACCTCTGGTGGACCTTTAGGGAACTGCTTCTTGTAAACACTGGCAGGACAAATCCAACAGAAATTGGAACATGTCAAACAGAAAATGTATCGATACATATAACCAAAATTGCTTGTTTTATCTTGCACCCATTTACAATAAGAGTACAATATTAGAAGTGCTGAAAGTGTGTGTATGCGAGGACACAATTAAAGGGACCTTGAACCACAAAACCAGTAATACGGGTCTTTTTTGCTTTAAATGAGATTTATCATAATCTGAAAGCTGAATAATCAACCTTTGCATTGATGTATGGTTTGTTAGGACAAGAGAATATTTGGCTGAGATACAACTATTTGAACATCTGGAATCTGAGGGTGCAAAACAAAAACTTTAATATTAAGAAAAATCGCCTTTATAATTGTCCAAATTAAGTCCCTAGGCAATGCATATTACAAGTTTTGATAGAAAGGAAATGAATTACCTTCATGGAATATGGGCTTTACTTTATATCCTAATGACTTTATGGAGAAAAAAAAAAAAAAAAAAAAAAACCACACATTCCCAAATAGGGTCAACATATACTGCATACAAACAAAAACATTTTATTGTGAATATCCAACCAGTAAATACAAAAATCAGACCAGTTTTATTGTTTATGCATTTATTTGCTTATAACAGTTTAAAAAAAAATACATTACTTACACAGCTGAGCTCACATCAGTATTCTTACTGAAGCTGTCCAAAATAAACTTAAAACAAACAAAAAAAAAAAAATGCATTGTAAAACAGCAAAATTTCTAAAATTTAAACCATCGTAAATTTCTAGATAAATAAATGAGAGCTATGGACTCTACAGAGGCCATTCATTTCATTGAACCGCTCCACTATTTACACATCAAACCCATTTAGATCAAACCGTTTGGACAAAAAAAAATAAAATAAAGTGAATAACATTACCGAACAATAAGGATTAACTTAAGTGTCTTAATGAACAGTATTTGTCTTGCTCTGTATTTTACATTAAAACTATATCATACGCAGGATATTACACAAAAACAACAACCTCAACCCAAATACATCAAGACACAAAATCAAAGCATTCTGTCCCAGTCTGCAAATGTATGTTTAAAAAATAAGAAAAAAAAAAAAAAAAAAAAAAAAACAAGTTTGCAGGGAAAGGAAAATAATGGGGAAAATGTATTAAATCCATCAAATTAAGAGAATTAGAAGATCAATTAGAAGAGCATGACCAAATAAGTGAGGTTGTTCGTTGTGCCTGAAAACATTAACATGTGCAAGTAACAGTACTGACTACAACCATGTCGTCTGTGCGTTCACGCCTCAGCACTGAAATTAACGAGTGGGGTCTTTAGATCTATACTGGGAACATGTCTATAAGCCATTATAGAAGTTTAAAAACGTTTTCTTTTAAAGCTGAGCGAGGGTTTTGCGAATGAAGATGAAGTTCATAGAACTGCATCAGAATTCTATATGTGTGGTTTGACGCAGCCACAGTAGCGTAACGCCCCTTCTGGTGGACAGACAGAAACGCTGAATGTTCACGTCTGAAGTGGGTTGTCCTCTTTGCTGAAGGGCTGAGTGGAACCAGGCTTCACCCAAGACAGCCCAGACACCGGCAGTCCTTTGTTATAATCCTCTGGCCGCCGCTACAACAAGAGAAGGCTATCGGTCACAAACACCAGGGGTTTAATTACCTTTTCACAACTCACATTCTAACCAACCCACAAGTACAGATAGCAGAAAGAGACAACAGGAAATAGAAAAGGAAACGGTGTTCCACAAACACGAGCTCATGCTTTAAATCAAGACATGCATCAGATAGCAGGAAGAAGCCAGTTTTTACTTGGTCGCGGGGAGCAGTCAGGGGAGCGTCACACACTCACTTTATGTGCAAACATCTTCTCTTTTGCCTCTTCATGCACCGCTGGATTCCACGGAGAGAAGCTGCAAAGAGAAAACAAACATCAGATGCGGAAAAACAAATGAGCCAAAGTCCAGTCGGATGATTCAACACTGAACTTTTAACCCCACTGCACTAAAACTCCTGCTTTCATTTTCACAAATAAATCCAAGTTTCAGAAAGTTAGGTTATATTCACGCCGCAAAGCTTCGTGCACAAATCTGATCTTCTGACTGATTTTTATTATATCTAGCCTGTAACTAATAGCTGCGTACACATTTCTGCCTGCCAAAACTAGAATGATTCCACTGAACCATTCTTTTCAATGCCTGTACATAAAATTATTCATATAACATGACAAATGCACAACAGCTGCGATTAACCCTGCTTAGAACACATTTACTTGCCAACACTGACACACTGAAGCACTCATTTATTTGCGGCACAAAATATGACTAAACTAATAAAAATAACTAACTATGCTTTTTTTGCCAGTTATTTAATCTGTGAATTGTAAAATATAGAACTCTACAGCAAAATTATATAGATGGATTTGGTTAAGAGATCTGTGCAGCATCTCTATATAGCCAAGCTGTGAGTTTACTAATTACTAAAAAGTAGTACATTTTAAATCACATAATTGATGAAAAATATAACATTAGATATTTTATTGATAATATTCACAGGGCAGTGGCTCAAAGGTTTTTGTGCTCCCAAATGTGCACACGCTTATTTATATTTTAGGTTTCCATCTTAAAAGAAGCTGTGAGTTATGGTGGCTTGGAGTTCACACTTGGATCTATATCAGACACCCAGATAGTAGATAGATATATACACATAATTTAAAACAGAGCAGATCCAAGAAAATAATGATTTGTGATTACTTGTGTCACAATATGCAATCCGTGTAAGATTTAGTTTATTGCCCCAGTGTAAATAAAGCCAAAGACTGTAATTGTAGAGGAAAACTTCAATATCTTCAAAACACAACATCCGAGTGTAGTACTTGCCTTATTGCATAAGGGTCATCTATCTTGGGCTGATCAAACAGGTGACTATTGCATAGCTTGACACTGTCTACCACCTTGCATTTGAAAAGCTGGATGTCTTTGTCATACCTGCACAGAAAGAACCAATATTAGTAAGCAATAGCAGTACAGTATATTACTACAGAAAGGCACAGCTAAGAGGAAGTGTGTGTGTGTGTGTGTGTGTGTGTGTGTGTGTGTTAAACAAGCTTTCATCTTGATGCGTGAAATCAAGCCTGAGGTTGGAATAAGCCTGTAAGCACTACAGGACTTCAGACACAGGAAGTCAAAAAACAAGCGTATTCTAACGCAGGCAACAGACAAGCACATGAGAAAGATATTGTGGTTACTTCATTTCACCAAAACAGAAGCAACTTCAGTGGCTGACACTTGTTTGGTGTATGTTCAAACTGTGGAGACTGAAAATAAAGAACACAAACTATTACTCACAGCACTGCAGCCTCTGGGTTGAGTGGATCCATGGTGTTGATCTTATAGAAGATTGTGCGGGCGTACATAAGGACCTGCCAGATGTGATTGTGGTTTCGCCTGAAAATTTATATACATAAATAAAAATGCAATGCTTTTCCAATAGTCACATAGTACATAAAAAAATGATTATTTACGAAACCTTATGACAAGTGTCAATACAGCAAATTTGTATCTAAACAGACCTCCATTTGGTGAAAGCTCTCCTCACATCCAGCTCCCCAGAGACTGGGTCCACTAGTGGGTGGAAAACCGGGGTGTCGAAAACAACCCTCTGAAAATAAACACGCACAAATGTAACAAAGGAATATATTAGCTCCTTGGTGGCAGCATATTCCTGAAGATTTTGAACAAATTGTTGCTTGTCAGATAAGCAGTTATTATTATCATTATCATCAGTAGACGGTACCATGACTTAAACATCCAAAAATGAAACTCTGCCATTAATCACTCACCCTCATGGCAGTAGATGAAATGTTGAATAAATGATTTTTTTTGGTAAACAAAAAGTATTTTCGTAGAGTCGCAAAATTTAAAGTTGAGCCACTGATGTCACACGGACTATTTCAACGATGTCCTCACTACTTTTTGGGACTGGGACCATTTCGATCTTGCTGCTATCGATGCAGGACTGCTCTTGAATTTCATTAAAAATATTTGTGTTCCAAGATGAACAAAGGTTTTACAGGTTTGCAAACACAAGAATGAGTAATTAATTATAGAATTGTAATTTGAGGTAAACTACTCTCAGTTGTTTGTTAATTTCTATGGCTTAAGAAAACCAGCATGCATGTAAGAAACTGATAGATGTAAATAAAAATCTCTATTGACTTGATAATGTGTCCAGTAATTATCGGTTCCTTAACACACCCTGATGTCGTTACATCATACAGTTACAGAATTCAGACTGAAGTATTTCCACATTCCATTTGTACTTGTAAAAGAGACTAATCGCAAAGTTTCACTTTACTATGACCAATTTAAGCAAGAGATTAGCAAGTGAGGGATAAAAAAAAATAAAAAAAATTGTAGTCTTCAAATTCTATATATATATATATATATATATATATATATATATATATATATATATATATATATATATATATATATATATATATAATATAGTTGTATATTTTTTGGTAGAGAGTAGAACTGGCCTCCTAAATATGCCTGGTTTATCCCAAGGTGCCTTTCTCCATTCCTCTCCAATATCAAACTTGGCTTTCTTAGATGTTGCTTTCTTAGATGTCTTTGACTGCACAGATACTATTCAAGGACATTGATTCAGTGGTGTTCAATTAATGAACATGTAGCAAAACCTCAGTCATTGTTCAGCAGAAAATCCAGTGGAAAAATGTGTGGAAATTGTATAGTACACTTACAGGGCAGTCTCCATCGGGGTAGTTATCAGGAATGTAGACGGTGAACTTAAACACACCATCTTGGTACAAGCCATGTCGAATAAAAATCACACCAAACCACACTGTAATAAAGACAAGACATTGATGGATACTTAACGGAGCAAATCAGCAATCTAGCAAATCAACTTAACTCTTCAACTTCGTTATTAAAACATTGATCATTTCACAGGTAAGTTAACTGATCATCCAAAATGAGCACTAAAACACTTTTACTACTGCTGTGCTCCATTCAAAACAGGGCTCCAGAAAATAAAAAAATATATATAAATTAAAAAAACCACAGATGAAATCAAATTAAACCCTACGGCTTGTGACAATACGCTGAGGTGTTAAGACACAAAATGATCAGTCTGTGCAAAACAAAAAAAACTGGACTTGCATCTGAAAGCATCAAACGAAGGTACCTTGTCTGGAGCCCTGCAAAAACAGCTGTGGGACTTTTCTAAACGTCTTTATTGATTTCTGTGGTCTGATTTCTTTCTGTTTGGCAGATGCATAAAGAGATAAAATGCCAATCCTAGTATGTTTTGCATGTGTGAGAACATGTTATATTCCATTTCATTAATCATGCACATCTTCCTGGACACCAACATCGTCACATGACACTGCAACACCATTTTGACAGACACAGAACTCTATACAAGGTTGCAAGTTAAATCAACTGCACATTCTGTTGCACTTTTCCAAGCAGGAAGTTGAAAATTCTTTTGGAGTTGAATGGAATGCAGCATAAGAACATTCTGTATGAAAGTATCTCAGAGAGAACAGAGAAAGACGTGCTTACTTAGTGCTGATCTGTATGAAGGCTGTACGTAAATGCCAGGGAGCTTCTGCTTGATCACCAACGTGCTGCAACGGACACACGGTCATAATTGTACATTTCAAACATACACCTTAAAATATGCTGCCAAACTTAAAGTAATAGTTCACCCAGAAATAAAAGTGGTCATTTATTCACCCTGAAATAGTGATCTATAAATTTCTTTGTTCCGCCGAACACAAAACCCAGGCTGTTTTGGGTCACCACTGACTTCCAAAGCATTTTTTTTATGCATTTAATTTTTTTTCCTGTTATGGAACTTAATAGTGACCCAAAACAGCCTGGCAACAAAACTTTTCTCCAAATATCTTCCTTTGTGTTCAGCAAAACAAAGAAATTCATACAGATTTGGAACAATTTCAGGGTGAGTAAATGATTTATATATTATCGTTTTAGAAATCAACTTTACTTATTTAACTTTTTTAACATTTTATCCAAACTGTAGTCAAAGTCTGTGGAACCTGGGGCCTCATTTATAATGCATACACTCAGATTTGGTCGTAGAGTGCATACGCTTAAATCCACAACAGCGCTCATTTTTATAAAAACACGGAAACGTGCTTAGCTTAACATCAGGGTCTGAGCAGATGTACGCATTTTTATTGTCAGAGTATTGCAGATTTTAGAAAATGTAAGCTGCTCTTCCAGCACGCTGCACCAAATTATGATGACTAGGGATATTTTGTGTTAATTAAATTTATTAGGAGCCGTTTACAAGCAGAGAGTTGAAACCATTAATTTGTGCACAAGTTCAAGATTACTTGTGATTCACAGATTTCACATGCAAGAGATGCACGATTTCTGTTCATACGTTCATTATATGAATCATAAGTATGCATATTGGTGAAATTATTACAAGATCAAATTTAGGATGGTTTCTGGACAACATTTTATGAATGAGGCCCCTGATTTTTTGTTAAGTTATTCATAAAATAAAAACAGCACAACTTACAACTCAGCAAGCAGCGAGTACTCCAGGTAAAAAGGGCCATATGAGGCATGTGTGCCATTGGCTGACTGTGTAGAGGAGGCTGGCGAGGCGGCTTTAGTGATGGGGACGGCATTCTTCGGGATGGAGGGAAGCTGCTTTTTACCAAACGGTGGACGAGCTGGACTGGATTTCTGCTCCCCTGGACCACCCTGCTCCTCACCATCAGATCTCTGGGTAAACAAATTATATTTGAAATTAAATTTTATTGTTCTAATTTTTTTTTATGATGTTTTAATTGTTTTAATTTGAATCAGTTCTTGGAATTAAAAAAAATAAAATAAAAAAAAAAAAAAAAAAAAGGGTGATATGCTACAAATGCAAAACATAAATCTCACTTTTATTTTGAACATAAGTGAAATGTGATGTTATACTGGAAATCAACTACAAGCTTCTTTCTTACACATTTGTTACTGATTATGCCTTCATCCACCAATACATATCTAGCACTGTTAATGCATTTTAACATTTTAATTCATTACACAGAATTCCACATTTTCTCCATAAATAAGCAGAGAGAGAATCTTGGCCTGACTACAATTCAAGAGACTTGGGGGGAAAAGAAAAAAAAAAAAAAAAAAAAAAAACAACAACATTCCCCAGAAATTCATGCCTAGGGCTTACTGAAAAGAAAAACTAATACAGCAAACTGATTCAGCTATTCAGCACACAGCCTATAATAACGCCAATGACAACAATATAAATCAAAAATACAGTCAAATACACCCTTCAAATAAGTTAGTAACAGCTAGTTCAAGTGTCTCAAACCACACAAAGAGCAGTTGGGTCATGAGTCAGCATTTAATAAGAAAAAGCTGATTTTAATGCATTTATGACAGCTGAGATGACCTGCAACACTCAAGTCAGGACTACACCTTTGTAGTTTTTTTTTTTTCAAACAACCTGACTTTCAGACTTTAGCAAGCAATTAAAAACAATAATTCCTCAACAAATCAGAATTGACTAGCCTCCATTGCTCTGCAGTCCTCCTCCAGTTTGTGACTTTAGAGAGGCTACACTGTACAAAATCACCTTTAGACCCGAGCCTTCCACGTGATTTCTCAGGGAAGTCACCAGTTGTAAAACTTACAGAGAACAGTCATTTAGACTTCAGTTAAAGTACACCGGTATTGTTTATGCGTTAATGTCAGACTAGATCTCAATTTTAAAATTAATAACAACAACAACAACAATAAAATATTCTTCATAATCAATATCATAATCAAATACTGATTTAATAGCACATTGTCTGTCACAAGAAATCTTGTTAACCTCACAAACTGATCAACCAGCTAGTTTAATAGGCCAGAAATAAGTGATAGGATAAAGAGTTTGATTTGTTCATAATTCACCTTACGACCAGCGTTTGTCGACATGCTCCAAAATGGGTTCATTACTCATTGAGCTCTCGTTGGGTGTATGCTTGCTCACTGTTTGGTGGCATCCGAAGAATTCACTGTGAGAGAAAGAGACAGACAGAGAGAGAAAGAGAAAAAAAAAGTGCTGATGAGAGCTTGGACATTTGAAGAACACAATGGGCAACCTGATGCTTTATGGCAGCTGGTGGCAATCCAATCCCAACTAACCATGTTGTTGTCAGCACTAGTGAAAACTTCAGTGAGCTACAGTCTATGTTACAGAGCACATTATCATCCTAAGAGACTCCTACTCTAGAACTTTAAAAGGCAGGGGTTTTTTTCTTATACATCTGTATATACACACATTTCCAATTTTCACGAGAAGTTACATACGTTATTGATTTATTAAAATGTATTGCATTTCTTTGACCAGATCTAGCAGACACTAACCTCAAGCCCACGAATTGTCCAAGTAGCTCATAAAATTATAAACCGGGTGAGGGAAAATCTAGCTGTAATATTATACAGTGACAGATGTCAACGCCTGAGACACTGGACGAACCCACATCTACTAGAAACCAGAACTCTGACTCACCGTAAGACAAAAATATTGCCTTTATTTCTTCCTGACACCCACTGCAGGAAGGTAACCGATAACATTTAGTGAAGTGTTCTCTGGGTGAAAACAGTTTTTAAAGCAGAGTTCGCGTTACTGTCACGGTATTTGTAATTGGACTAGGCTAGCATTTATTTAGCAAAACCTCAGTAACTAACGGGTTCCACTTACCTGAGACAAATAATGTCACCTGGCTGAAGACATGTTATACGGTACTTTGTTTAAATAGGAAACAGTTTGAAGCTATTTTTTTATTCTATACAGTTGACTAAACCACCGTTCGACCCTGTTATCCGAATAATCTCACGCAAATACCGAACACACCTCTAACTAACTTGACAGGAAAAGGCGGGACATAAACACAAGTGAGAGTCCGTGATTGGCTGTGATCGTGAGTGGCAAGTCATTTGCCCTATCAAACGTTCAATACAGCAATACGCAAGGTTAAATGTCTCCAGGTTAACGTCTAGAGAGCAAATATTTGGCACATACCGATCATTTTAGATGGAAAATAATGCGTGAATGACATCAGCCGCAAAGTGTACAGCGAAAATGGATTTAAATCAGCTGATAAAAGACTTGCTTATTATGTTGTCATCTCAAATTAGAAGCTGAGCGTTTTAACGGACGTGAGTTGTGGATTTGAGCTCACAGTACGATACACACGGGCATATCTACCTTAAACGTTCATAAACATTTGTAAATCAGACTGGACTTTAATAAACTTACCGTGCTAAACTCAGGGCATTTCACGCGCTTTTAAAACATGTAGTATCCACCCTCACCGCTGACGGACGGCACGGAATGTGCTCGCGCTCTGTCATTGGCTTAAAGAGACTCACGGTGCACTCTATTGGTGCATTTCCCTGTCAATCATGTCAGACCAAGGTAGTAAATTCCGATTGGCCTTTTTAATCATGCTTTTGTGTCAATTCATTAAACAGATTCATTGGAAGCTATTCATACATAATGAGGTCAATTTATTACGAGCTTTAGTGTACCTAGCGTCAACCATTGTTTTAATTTAAGGCAAATCACTCGCTATAGCAATTTGATTATAAAATATTTCTTACATTTTATGTCAGCCTTTATAAAACCAAAACATCAAATATTAACACCGTTGGAGAATAAAAAGAGTGGACTATCAGTTCTCTTCATATATTAAACAATAAAAAGTTCTGCGTTTTGAGGCATTATAAGAAATGTTTGGTGATATGGATTTCTAGAAAAGAAAAAAAAGGTTAAGAAGCAAATATATTTTCAGCGTACACAGTTGTTGGTAAGTGCATTGAGTGATTTTGCAATGTCCCCTTTAGGACAACAGAGGGAGTCAAATGCTAGGAATCAGTGTTACTCTCCTCTAGTGACTGCCTAATTTCATCTTTAAATTTAAATTTAATCACATAGGCTTTTGCTTCGGAAGTCAGTAGTGTCATTATCAAAACTGTCAATGATGATTTCATTACATAGTCACAATAATAGATTACATATAGACAGCTTCATAGTGGCCTACAGTAGCATCGGTGTTCTTCCTACTGTAAAATTTGGTACCTGACATTTGATTGATTGATTGATTTCTTGAGGGATATGCCTAATAATAATTTATGAGGAACAGAGAGAAAAAGAAAAAGCTAATTTACTGCTTCACTGATTTACCTAATTGAGGAAAATGACATTGTCCAGAACTGAAAGTGGAAGCTAATTATTGACTTAATTATTGTTTAATTATCTAATTCCATTTTGTTTTTCAACGCAGTCTGCTAATAAAAGTAATTGGCCTGTAGTTTCTTGATGCAGCCAGTAAACAAAGCAAGGTCACTGACTCGCTGACAAAGTGAATTTGACTGGATTTTAGTGGCATTTCCAAAATGTAAATGTTGGACACGAGAAAGGTGATTGCACTCGGCCTGAAATGCAAATACCCTCTGGCCTACCTGAGCTGGATGAGTTAAGCATGTTGCCAGCAAAGAAAATTAATGTTTGCTTTGTTCAGCAAATAAAATAATGTGGCACAGTCTGGTTTCAGCCTGATATTTTTAATGTCTTTCTGTAAGAACAAGTCAGCACTGAAGCTTGTATATGTTTTGCTGTGAAATAGTAGTAACAATATTTGTATATAGTTTTCTCTAGGCAACAGTGGTACTGTCTCTTATATAGGGATTGTAACGTAGCCTATGAGTTCACCTAATGAGGTCTTACCTAAGAGGAAGTGTTTTTTGTGCTCTCATTTAGTCTACTTAAAAAGCCTTTTTTGAGAAGACTTTAAAATAATGGATTTCCAGAAGCTTTTCACTTTGCTTAGTCCATTGTTTAAAGTGAAAAAAGCAATATATGTGGGTTGGCTGGGGTGTTGTTTTGTCCTTTTTTGTTAGTACTGATTAATGTACCAAACTTTCTAAAAAGCAGACACTCAGTAGGCCATTGTGTTTGAAACCGCAGATGAAAAATATCCTGTGCTCATCCTCTCCATCACTCTGTGTCTCCTCTGAGACACCAAGGGCCTGCTTATTCTGATCTGCAATTTGGTTTAAATGACAGTTAAAAATTGCAATTGGCAGCCCCCCAGTGAAATATGCCACGACAGCAAAAGCCATAAAGCAGGCAGAACGAATGACTTCACGTCTACATAATAAGTAATAACAATGTTAGTTTGAATAAGAAAAGCCAGAGCCGGATTCAGATGCAATATTCATTGTTGGAATATGCACGACTGGGGAGAGGAAAGAGGAGGAAAAAAAGCATCAACTGAGTCCCACACACAGCAATAGTCTTGTCTTATCCCTTAGGCTATGGCCTGGCTAGCACCTCAATGCAGCAATTATTTGCTATAATGACTGCAGTTCAAATAAGCCCAGAGATTTTATTAAACCAAATGAGGAAATCTTCAGTGTATTATCACCTTGTGATTGACAGTGACAAGTGTTGGACCGGCTCAGATGTGAGTGTGATGAAGAAGCTCTCGGCAAAGCTCTCAATAATGTTCCCCCTGATAAAGTTGCCTATTGAACTCCAGCGAGAAGAGAGAGCAGAACTGCACGCATATTAATTCTCATTGTCAAGAGGTGGTTAAGGGAGCAAGGGCAGACGGAGGAGCGAATAGTCTGGCTGGGCTGGAAGTCCCCTACACTTGCCCGGGCTGGCATTTTACTGCACTAATGAAAAGGAGATCTATTGTGCCCGATCGTATGCGCAGATTTTACTATATGATAGTAATAATGAAAGAGAAATATTCATATTAAAAGCAAAGGTCATTCACAGAGTAGGCTAAGCTTTCCTAAGCTGCAACCTTTACAGGAAAAGACAACCTGTGATGCAGATGAGGAGGAAAGAGGAATGAGAGGAAAAGAGAAAGCGAACGAGAGTGCTGTTTCTTAGTCTGTACAAAGGGGGGAGACAATGCACTGATCATCAGCTGTGTTTATGCACAACTAAAACCTGCTGTAAGGGATGAGGATATATTTTGAGATAATGAGCATTATTCTGGCTTGTTAAATACAGTTTGAAATGGTTAAAAAAGTATATTATCTAAAGGCTTCTGTTGGACCAAACATGGATTAACCAGATCGTACTTTCTGCAATAATCGAAAAGCTGATGGAAAAAGACTATTGGGTTTTTGGAACCAGGGTGATGCAAACTTACGGACTGGCGTACAAAAATACATTGTCAATAGTTTGTATATTTATGTTCGCTGTGTTTGAAAGCTTAGACAGCTGACTTGATGCCCCGCTGCCTTATCAGGTAATGACTTCACAGGCAGTGTGTGTGTGCGTGCGTGCAAAGACACTTTAACAAATTATTGAGAGCTTTGGTGAAACAAAAGTAGAAAAAGTTAAAAGTTAAGTCAAAAACCTCCATTTACACAAATTTCAGGTGCCAAATTTTTTATCCAAAATTGCTTGGTGCAATTGGGGCAGCATAAAATAAGATTAAGGTATATTTGGAGACAGGAAGTAAAGCTAACAATGGATTTGAATGTCCTATCCTGGAATGCATCCTCCAAAGGCAGCATTTTTCAGCTTTCAGACACTGCCAAATTGAGTAAACCGCAGGCAGTGCAAAAAGATGGCTTTTAAAGCACTTTACACAATGTAGAATGTGTCAGAGCAGCTTCACTGTGATAAACAACGAAAATAACAGAATCAATTATGGAAACTCGACTATGAAGATGATTCAGATTCTGCAATAAAGAAGCTCCAAAAAGACAACAGTGACATTATAACCACAATCAGATAATGCCTTAATCACGTCAGAAAAATAAGATGCTCCCGTGAAAATATTCGAGAATTAGGATTTTGTCAAGAATTGCATAGTTTATAAACTGAAATCTATGACAGCCCTATCTAACTGATAATCCGATGAAATATAATCAGATTGCGTTCAGTCAGCATGACTGATAGGTGTCATAATTCGCTATTGTTGCTTGGGTATGTCATGCTAATCTTAACTGATCTGCACGTAGAATAATAGAACTTAATTTTAACTAAGAAACTAGCATCCGCACGACAGTTTTAATCAAAAACATAGGCAAACTCACTTTTAATAACCAGTTCACAGATGATATGAAGAATTCTCTTTAGGCTGGATGCTCTGATCGTTCTTTTTTTAGACTCGGGCAGAGTTGCTTTGAAAGACAGTGCACACATTATTGTCTGCAGTATGTGAATGAGCGAGTAAGTGATGTGGGCTCTATGTCCGCATATGCATCACACACGCCACCATTTATTAGAGCCGTGCACTAAGTACAGGCCATGTTATTGGATTTGAGTACCGACTCCCAGACACGTTCTCTGGCGCTGGATATATATTAAGATGAAGCAATCTCATTTAATAACACCCAAACTAATAAAAGGCAGAGAAGATTGGAAATTAAATTTATGAATATTGCTCAGCAGCAGGGGTTAGCTCAAAAAGGGAGGCTTGAGCTGTCAGTCTTGAAGCAGATGCGTTCTTATGAGGTTCAGACGGGCTTCTGGAGAAACTGGGAGACACTCTGGCACAACCTTCAAAAGCAGGAACAGAGAAAGCACTGTGACTTATCGGAGGTCTCCGAGTCACCATATTAAACAGGACTGAATTAGACATCTGAACATATGCTCCCTGT
Source organism: Puntigrus tetrazona (assembly GCF_018831695.1). Classification (NCBI taxonomy): domain Eukaryota; kingdom Metazoa; phylum Chordata; class Actinopteri; order Cypriniformes; family Cyprinidae; genus Puntigrus; species Puntigrus tetrazona. The sequence continues at coordinate 20,998,755 of NC_056705.1, read as the reverse complement.
GTAAATTCACAAAATTCTATGTATGCTAGTGGATAGATCATTTCATATGTCATGTTAAGCTTTATTTATGTCTGTATACGACAGACTCTACGGCGCATTTCTTTAGCAGAAAGCGTTTTACTACAACAAAAAACAGAAAGATACTGATAAATATATTCCAGATAATGTAATGATACAAATCATCATAGTCTATATTACTATTACGCGCGCATTCAGCTGTAGGTTGATCCATCTTTTGTGCTTATCAACTCATGCATGGCCAGATATATTACTGACTTTACTATCACCACTATTTATATTCCCGACATTTACTACTTTTATATTACCGACTGAAATACAGGCCTCAATCCACAACTGAAGTTATACATGTATTTTTATACGAACAAAATATGTAGCCTATTTGCGTTTATCCGATATTTATATTTTAACTGTATGTTGACATGATAAAGGTTTATGTTTTATGTAAGTGCAATAACTGCAGGTCAGTGTTTGGTTTGTAATTGTAGGCCTATTTATTTTGATATGTATGGAATGATGTTTATTTTAATGATAAATATTGCATTTTACACGGAGTTTGGTACATAATGTATGTTTTTGGTATAGATAGCTATCTATCTATCTATCTATCTATCTATCTATCTATCTATCTATCTATCTATCTATCTATCTATCTATCTATCTATCTATCAATGACTCTGAACAATCATTTTCATTAGGTTGTACACTGGTGTCAGTTGTCTTCTTCCAGACAAGGCTAGAGGATCCGGGTATAATGAGCGTGTCCCGCGGCTGCCGCTGATTGGCTGCAGGCATCGATCAGCGCGTCCATCTTCCGCTGCACTCCCCAAACCTCCATCAACAGACGATTGATTAGCGAGCGAGTCTCTTCGGAAACATATTTATTTACGTGTGTATGCAGATAACTTAGACGTCCATTACTGTGATTACCTTCGAGAGTCGGTGGAACAACAGCTGCTCAAGGACAGCTCATTCAATATTACTTAGCGGGAGCACCTGTCCACACTTAGCGGAGCAAGAGATGAGATGCCTAAACAACAAAGCACTTCCATTTATTTGTCGTTAATATTCGCCGGTATGGATCAATAGCTAAATGTCGCGAGTGACGTACTCTAGCAAGAGAATTAAAGAAGGGAAATCTTGCGTATAAACCGAATGTTGAACAAGTTTGACTTGAAGGAAACGCGTCTGGACACAAGAGGGCGCTTGCAGAGCATTTATCATTTTCATATTTCGTCCTCGTGTGAGGTTATGGCTCCGGCTCCGAACACGGCCACGATTGTCAGATACCGCACGAGAAGCATCGCTATTGTAAAAACTGTTTAAAACCATATGGGCTATGCCGTAGTCGGTATGCATCATTTTATGTTGTTAGGCTCCTGGGGTAGGCCAGTTCAAAGATTATCATTCGTGGATGGGAGGCTACATGTGCTTTACTGTACATTACATTATTATAAATCTGCACATACCATATTATATAAGCTTCTTTTAATAACCGCTTTTTCTTCATGTGGTCAAATAGCCTATGCGATGAAGGCTGATTTTCCAGAGTCGCACATTTAAAGATTTTTCGGACTCGTTCGCTTGCAGTTTTATTGTGGATTTTCTAGTATGACATAACCCATCAATGTTAACATCATCATTATTATTATTTCAGCTCGTAATATGCAAGGTAAATGGCTCTGTAGCCTACATAGGATTATGTACATTTGTAAAGGGCGGGGCGATAGGGAAATAAAAGCAGATTTTGCCAGAAAATACAGATTATTTAGACTAAAACAGTTAAGTATGCTAATGCGAATATATACGAATATAGCCTAGGTTATTAAATTATGGTAGGCTATATTTTTACTTTGTTAAGCACTTCTAGTTAAAGTTAGATGCTCTGCAACAAGTACATGTACTTAGCCTACTTCTATTAGCTTCACCCGCAAGCTGTTAAAACACAAGCAAAAGCATAAGTCATAACACAAAATGAAATGAAAAGTTTAAGTGAAACAATTTGCATTGGGATTGGATTAAATGTTAATTCGTTCCCAAACTAAGCCCCTAACAATCTACTCTCTTCCATTTTTTCCCTCTGATTATTTTTTCCACACGGATGCGCCCATTCATTAAACTAAAATTATAAACATAAAGGATATCTCGGTATTAATATTTCCTCTTTTTGTTAAAGCTCAATCAACCATAATGTCCTAATTTTTCTCTCCGAACCTCATTTCGCATTATCTCGCTAACCAAAGATGGGTGTCCCAGAAGGGATTTATTTCATTTATCGGGATTATTGAATTAAATTAAACTAGACACTTAACGCAGGCGCGGCGAGCCCGTCTACTTAAAGCTGAACTTAAGTGTGATCTAGGCAAAGGGAAATCTGAATTCAACTGCTTTTGCCTAAATCGATCTCAAAGATGTTCGCTTGACATGTAGCGGGATGAAGTGAAGATGCGTCCGAGGGTGGCGCGATTATTTTTGTTACGCAGTCGCGTATTTAGCCTACACGTTATTAATAAGAAGAAAATCCGAGACTGGATTAGCGAAAATTAAATGAATCAGTATAAATACGTTTTGCAGCAGAGCATTTACGGCACTTCAAGGCAATGCGAGCTACTGAAGTGATTTTCTATCAAAAATAGTTACTGATGAAATGTCTTTGAACCCTGCGTAGTTTAGCAAACCAGAAAACAAAATCAAGTTCTTAACGAATTCAAAGCCGTTTCATAATCACAGGCGGAAACAGGCGTGTTTCCGGTCAGCGGTAATTCAGCACATAAACAGCAGGTGGCAGCCTTTCTCCACCATTGCCTCCGCGTTCGTCTGCTGGGCTGAACTTCTAAACCCCTCTTGTGATGTTGCTTTCCCAAGCCTCGGAGCCTGTGCCTGTGAAACGCGCTGCCTATTAAAATGATTTTAAAAGGCAGCACCACGGTTATAACCATCATCTCCCAAAAGCTGGTGCCACACACAACAGCATGTGGCGGCTGCCGCAAACAAAGGCATGGCACTTTCCTCCCCGATCGCCACGGTTACAGCCCCAATCCTGCCAGAGGCAATTACAGCCCTAACCAAGTGTGAGGTCTGAGAGAACCAATCACTGCTAATAAGATCAAGACCTAATGCCATACCACCCTCCAACACCTCTCTCTCTCTCTCTCTCTCTCCCACATTTCTTTCTTTACTCCTCTGGTGTGTTGGTCACGCCTGAGCTTTAAACAACAGCTCATTGCTATTTAACACACTTGAGGGTAACAAAGAGCTTTTTTAACTCTACATTTGCCGTCTATATAAAACTTATGTATCTGGTTACGCTATCGTTGGGCTATCACCAACAGTCTCTCCACTTTACACCCTGAGTTCAGATGGTACATCTTTTTATTTTGATTCAGGTTAGCAAATGCTATGAGACAGGTTATGCAGACATCACATGTCATCTAATACAGATGAAGCTTGATTTCCAGTTAATTACTCCCAAGAGACTTTTATTTCAGTGAATCAAAAACACGCAGCACAATAAGTGAAGTACATTTCCCGAGCTTCACTCTTTTGGTTAGTTTTGGTGGATCAACACCGCACAGCGCGACCGGTCAAGTGCCGCTTTCTAGTTTGATTCTTTAATGCGAGTCAGAAACATACAGTGCGAACAGTGAAGTCAGATTCTTAAGTGAAAAAAAACAAAACTTTAAAGCTGGTTCTTTTTAGCGAATTGAAAGCAGAGCGATTAGGGAAGTCTGATTCCTGAGCGAAAGACTTTTACGAGCTGGTTCGTTTTAGTGAATCAGCACCTCTTTCAGTTGATTACAGTGAATCAAAAACATACAGAGCGACCAGTGAATTCAGACTGTAAAGCAAATGACTTTTATGAGCTGATTTTGGTAGTTATTTGAAAACAGCGTGTCAAGTGAAGTATGATTCTCTGGGCCTAGCGAAACAACATCATACGGCGTGAAGTCTGATTCTTGAGAGAAAGGCTCTTATGAGCCAGCTCTTTTTAGTGAATCAAAAACACATATACATTTCTGTTGGAGTAGTATCGGAGAGCTTACTGAACCAAAAGAATGGATACTGTATTATATAAAAATATACAATGTAAGTTTTGTCAGTGGCATTTAAAAAAATGTAAACTTTAATGAAATAGCCACACATATTTTTACTTTTATTATTAAAATGATCTCGGTATTAAAAAAAGTATGCATCCTTTGTTAAAAATTGCCTTTAGAGTCTACTTCATCACTACCTAGTCTATTAAATTCAGACTTTATTATATTCAAAGATATAATTAGACTAAAGTGGCAACTATGAGGCGGTCTGCCACCAAACCCATCCGCAGCATGTCTCAGCTTTCAGGTGCTGGTGTTGAATGCTGGGTACAGAACAGACACCCGAGACATCAGCGGTGTTGCATGTGTCCCCAAACAACCCTGAACAAGTTCAGGTCCTCCTGCTATCATCTCATCACCTGCTACGGGAATCTCTCCGTACATCTCATCTTTCAAAGACAGGGAGAGGCAGTCGACGAAAGAAAAACAAAGAAAGTGTTCTTGGATCGGTGTGATTGCGAAGGCCTAACTCTAACCCGCTGCTTGGGGAGACGAGGACATTAGTGACAATGGGAAATCAGAGCATCTGCGAGCTGATGCAAGGGATGAATATGTATAAGGCTCTTTCTCTCACCGTCTCCTTCCCCGGTGGCCTCGCACACCCGCGGTTTTGCTCAGGGAGTCCTGCGCTTCACGTGTGTAGCATCGCTGTCGCTCTGGCAGCTTGCTAAATAATTTGTGCTCTGTTAGTGGGGTCATTGGATAGAGAAGCTGAACTCTGAATAATTTATCCGCAGATACAATCTGAGCTGCCCTCTCTCATATCCTTCAGCTTTCAGACTGCCGGCTACGCGCACACCCGCGCACAAACCTGTTACCGCTAACACGTTCATTTAGATGGAAATAAGCACCGACAAAATGGGAAATACGGGGCTGGCGGACTTTGTCCTGATTGTGACCCAGAGGATCTGTAAGAATCTCATCGTCTTCCATAAACACAGAAAAATTTGCCTGTGGATTATGTGGACGGAAATGAGACAAAAGGCAGCATGGCCGATGGGCTTTGTATACCTACCTAATTGCTTTTCATTATTGAGCAGACAATGGGAACCCGAGGAGAGGGATGAAAGGAGTACAGTTGTTCTTGTTAGGGTTGAAATGTACTGTATTGATGTGGCTGTGTCTCAAATGTGCTGAAACAAATAGAGAATCGCACCTGATGGCTTGTCGTGCCTCCCGCAGAATATTAATGAGAGCATCCTTCGTTACAGTGAGATCAGACACTTGGGCAGAAAGAAATGCACACCTGGACACCGCGCACCTGAATACTGAACACGGAGCAGATGAACCTCCTGTAGAGCTTTTTGTCAAGGAACCAAGCTTTTTCGGCTCCTGGAACAGAGCGCAGCAGTGGGCGTCCGCTTTCTCGCTGTCCTGGGCTGCTTGCGGTGTGTTTCCCTTTTCATTTTCTCCACAGGAGCAAGCCAGATCTGAGACGAATCACAACATTATTAGATTTGAAAATCAAAAAGAAATCAGAAAGTGCTTATAAGCAAATTAACTTCAAATCTCATTAAGCTTTACAAAAGGTTTTCAGGTTAACAGCGACTTCCCTGTGCGCGTGAGAGAGCATTTGGCTTGATTTGTTTGATCATTTTTCTTTTTCATTTTAACCAAATTGATTAAATGTTAAGATTATGATTTCAAAAAGATAAAAAAACAGTTTGAATATTAAAAATACTTTTTTAAAAGTTGGTAAATTGACCGACACTGATAAAATCACCATTCAGAATCTAACAAACAGTAATGGTCACATGCTAAAATTAGAAATGTACCTATTTGCATACTGAAATGCGATAAAAAACAAAACAAAACATCTTTGTAAACTTAAGGCCTATTCACACAATGACGATACCTATACTTTTACTAATAGTTCTTTAATTTTCTAATTTTAATCGATAATGAAAGGAGAAAAACAACAACAACAATCAGAATCCACCTGGCTTTAAATAGATCGAGCATTTAATTTAGCGTGAGACATAACACAAGACATTATCATTTCTTGATGTGGATGCTTATATAATCATCAATATATTATTGCTCACTGGCCGGTTGTGCAGTCAAAAATTCTAAATCCTAAGCATACTTAAAACCCTAACATATTTTTTTTTTCCTGCATTACAAGCAAAGGTTTTTCTAGTTTGTATTTTTCTGTACACATTGAAGGACCTCACAACAGCTCTGGTGAACCACTGGCGGAATGATCAGCCAATTACCATTGAAAATTTCCAACAGACAATTATGAGAAGGGAAGAGCGAAACAAAAAGCAGAAAAGAGGCCAGTCATCAGATAACCGCACTGTTGGATGTGTCTCTCTCTATCAGAGCTCACCAGTGTGGCAGACAGACTTGACTGGTTCTCACCGCAAGAGAACTTTCAACTGGGAACATCCTGTGTGCTGCGAACAGCAGCTACAAATGACATAATTACACTAAGCCAATGCAAATCACTCTTTGTAGTACTGTCCCTAAGATTCCCCTGCAGTACAACAAATTTGACCTAAACACAGCACAAATACTACATTTCTGTGGCTAAGAGCTGCAGACTGTGTGTGTGTGTGTGTGTGTGTGTGTGTGTGAGAGAGAGAGCCTCTTGTACATTATGTCCCAGTTGCTCTCCAGCAGAAAAACAGTATTTCATACATTTAAAAAAAGCCATAACGTGTTAATTTTTTCCCAGCCTACAAAGACGAAGTTTTCCAATAAGCCCAATTAGTGCAAAACGCCTGACCCTCCACCCCTCACACCGGCTATAATGAATTGTCAGCTAATCTATCCCATCCCCTGGACATTAGTTGTCTGGAAGCATAAGCTAATATGAGCGGTATAGCCTCATTTTCCAGATCTGTGCTCACACCGCACGCCTCTCACTTAACGCGCCAAGTCAGATGTGCCACGAGCCACAGCTTTAATATATCATGCAAAATTAGGTCAATATTAATAAAGCACAGATCCAAATGAATGCTCCACATATGCTGCAAGGATGGAAGTTTTAATAGAGGAAAGGTGTGCGAAATAAAATGTGCGTCTTCTGAACTGGAAAACCAAGGCTGTTTTTAGCAACAGAATGACTGGAGAGAAAAGAAAGAGCGGAGGAAAAAAGGAAAGGATAGATACAGAGATGAAAATCCTCCATAAATCATGACGTTTTACCTCAAACCAGTCCGCACATGAAAAATGTGAGTTTACGGGAATAACTCTGACTGTGAACAATGCAGCAGTGTGTTTGAGTGGGAGTGTGTTTGTGTGGTAGGTCTGGAAGCACTTTGCGTCCGGCTTTTCTTTTGTCTTAGTCTGGACAACTGTCCTTTGAAAGCTGCTCGCCTGATCATAAATTCAAAGTGCTCTTGAATGACGATCTTGTCGACACACTCTTATAAGGAAACATCACTCTAGAGACTTATCATTCTTGTGCTGCATGACTACACTGTGATTCAGCATTTGCCTCATTTCATAGCTTTCCATTACTTTAACCAAGGCTAAACCGGTATAATTTAGACCCCCCACCAAATGTCTGGGATGCTTTTCCATCAAATGAAAGTAGACTCTTGATTTTTTCTTAAAGAGGATTGATTTAAACTTTCTTTCTTGAGAAATTGCTAAAGCACAATGTAGTTAATATGTCTTCTAAAGCCAAACCCCTTTACTTTTTACTTAGGCCCAATGTTTATTCTCTTAAATACAAATTAAATTACAAAAGCACCATAAAATTTATTGCAGCAGTCCATTCTGTGCTATATATTCAAGTCTTCTGAAGTCAAACAAAAGCTGTTGTTTTTTTCCCCCCTCAAGAATATGTCTAACTAAGACACTGCTGACTGTTTTAATTTATTGAAAAACTAGCACATTTTCACTGACTTTGTTAAACTAAATCAACTCTACTGTACATCTGGGGTCTGTTTCCTAAAACGAGTTTACCAAATAAAGCAGTCTTACTTCAGTTAACCTGATCTATTTTAAACCAAATAAACTTACAATAAATCAGACTGACTGAAATAGACCTGGCTTATTTGGTAAAATCCCGCAGTCAAATTTGGTATTCTTCATTCAAAGCTATCATAAGCGGTCTATTAAATCAATAAACGATCTGCCTAATACACAAGAAGTAGCGTGTTATTTTTTCAAAACACCCTTCACAATTTAAATAAATGAATTAAAGAAACTGCGAAGAGGAATAAATTTAGTCTGTGAGCAAAACGAACTAATCTCCCTCATGCCGATTTCAGACCACTGTGCTTAATTGATAGCTGTTGCTTACATGAAAGAAAACACACACTGAGATTTAATTGGCATAAAACATACATTAGCATTTTTAAAAGCTGTATTAAAACCTTAATCCGAGCAAATTTACAGACAGCTCTTCTTGCAAAGAGATGGTCTCTGGTTAAATGCCCCTAATGGAGAATTACTGGCTGGCACACTGAAAGACACTCAGGGATGAAAAGAAGTTTTTCCAAAAATGAAAGCTTGTGCTTAAATTCCTTAATCTGTGTTTTGAAATTGAAGATTATGTGCAAAGGATGTCCAACTGACATGTTGAACATCTAAGACACGTTGGTTTTTATGGCAACATATTAGGTGAGACGTCACCATAATCATAACCACACACTACCTGTCACAGAGAACATGCACAGCCATCAGAAACAAACGACAGGCCATAACCTTTCATAACCGCAAGTGACAGGTCATAACCTTTCGGTAGGCTGATATAATCCGCCTAATGGAAAATGACAATATTGAGAGAAAAAACGTACAAGAATAAACAACTCCATTTACAACCTGTTAAAACAAAGGCGTTGCAGGTGCTGTTAGGTTGGTATGAAATCAGACGCATTAGAAAGTCAATCCACTCCTCACCTGTGTGTTAATATTAATATCCTCTCCTCTCATCTCTCTGTACATCACTCATCAGACAAGGGTTTGCACTCAACTCAATGTAGGAATATTTTATTACACGAATTGTTAAAATCAGAACACTGTTCAGAATTAATAAACAACAGGCTGCATTGCTCTAAGAGGGAGAAATCCTCTTATTTTTTTATTAGCTGGTGTTACTGGAGGATCATGATTATTTTAGTGAGATTGTTCTGGTGAGGTATTTTAAAGTAAAGATCCATTAGAGAGAAAGGTTTCTTCTGTCCATTCGCCATTATCAGAATCACACGGCTCTCAAAAAAAACAAAGTTTTAACTTGATGTTTCTGACTGGTACCAAAAACATCTGTGCACACACACATCTAGCTATACTGACATTAGAGCGAGCACGCATACACACACACACACACACACACACACACACACACACACACAGGGGCACCCATTTTCATTTTTAGTTTTCTGTATGAACAGGCTATAGCGGTTATTCAATCTAGAAAATAATTTTAATATTCAAAATTACTTCCCAATTTTACATTTACAGAAAAAAAGCAGAGACATTTGACAGACCACCTTTCAGAAAATAGGGCAAGAGAAGAAATAAGAGATGCAAACATAAAGCTGTAAATAAAAGCTGAACAGGAGGTTGTTTCTCTTTGTGAATAACAGGATTGCAGGGACCAAAAGTTTATGGCCACTAATGAAAACTTTTTTGAAACTTTTTTTTCCATTACAAACTATTCAATCAGAGTAACAGATCTCGTTAAGCACCCCACATCACACTGGGTGTCTTTACTTAAATATGAATGTACTGAAATCATTTGTAGCTTGTATATTCTTGCAGTATGGCAATGTGGTTTTAGATAAGGAGCACAAGTGTTTTTCATTAATGGGACTGACATAAGCAACGGTATGCATCACCACCCCAGCAGCACCTTCACCCTTCATTCAAACACGTGAAGAACACAGTTAACCTTTTACCAAAGTGTCAGAAAAGATAACATCACTCCTCAGTCCATAAATCACAACCTAATAAATCCAAATCTATCGTTCCATTTCTGTGTGTCTGACAACTACTGGAGTTACAATCTGCTCTGAATTTGCAAAAAGAGAAATAGAGATAAAGGAACATTTTCACCCAGGGGTTGAACAATGGTTTCGCATTTGAAACTGTATCCAAAAGCTATTTTTCTTTTCCAGATTTTTTAGGTTGTTGTGTGTATGTGTGTGCATAATTATGGTTATCTTCTATGTCTGATGTGCATTAGTGGCTTGAGCATTGGCCAATGCAGTTGGACAGACCAAAGGATAAAATTCATAGCTGGGAGATCGTCTTTTGACATGGCTTGGCAGCCAATACCGGCCTTTAGCGACGATAAAGCTCAATTGCTTTGAACAAACTGATAGGAATCATATAAAGCTGCGAGGACATAAAGTTAAGTGGAATCCAATTTTGAAATAATTCCCCCGAATAATCTGATGTTTCTCTGGAGGGGAGATGTTGTTTAAAGGAATAATATCAGTTTATAATGCCGACAGTGATATGGAAAACAACATAGATGACAAAATTAAAAACAGAACATTCAACAACAAAAAATATACGGTTGATTATTATAGCAAAATAATCTTGTATATTGTGCAACAGCTCCTTCTAAGATAAACACTTCAACAATATTACAGTAATATTAATAAAAAACTCCTCTTAGATTGTTTTCACATGCAGTTAAAACAAAGCAAAAAAGTGGATTTTGATTGAAAACTGTATTTGACATTTCTGCTTAAAGAAAGGCATCTAAAACCAGCCTAAGCTGGTTCGCTGGTTCAAGCCTAGAAGTAACTGGTCTCCCAGGCTGGCCAGCTAAAACCAGCCGGACCAAAGATCCGAATCAAATCCAAAATCCCCAGAATCCAAAAATTCTCGAGAAACATTCTTCATCGCTGTTGAATTTTGAGGTCAGTTTTTAAGTCCGTTATCGATAACATATGTGCACACCATAAAATATTATTTTGTGTAAAGTTTAAACAATCATCACCGGCTTGGCAGCGCCACTGATGCTCACAGAGATGTACCAATCTCATAGTTATTCTAGCAGAGGAACAGCACACGGTGTTAATGCGACTCGCTGTATGTGTGTGTGAGTGTGTGTTTGTATTTTAATGCATGGCTAGGGCGATATGGGCTTTTTTCTTTCATCATTTCACATTACCCACGAGCCATCTCTTGCTCGCAGACAGACACAGGTAAATAAGGCCCAGCTCTTGTCACTGATCCGCATTCCAAATCAACGCTAATAATCATCATTGTCTTCATCATCATTACCATAATCATTATCCCTGTCATTTCTGCCACTATACAAACTAGATTTCTCTCCTCTCGCTACCCTTCCGCTAATCTCCATATTCATAATGGGGACGGATATTCTAATGATGTGTGTGAATATTCCTGAAGGCAGTGTGGATAACTGAGACTAGCAGCGCTGACAGCGTGGTCTGGTCACATCCTGCACGCATCTCAGGTGTGAGTCCTTCATTTAGCACCGATTACCGTGACGCCCAGCTTATGCATGTCACTTCCTTTCCTCTTCACAATTTAACCAAGACTGAGGCTGTTGCTGTGGCCGCGAGCCCCGGTGGCGAATCAGGCGGTACGCTGCCGACTACCCGGCCTCCCGTCATCTCGTCTGTGAGCCTGCAGTTGTCAGGCGTGTGAAAATCACCCGGTCGGGCCTTCAAGGATCCGGAGCGCGTGCATGCTGCTGCATGAACTGACGCCTGCTATGTCCAATTAAAGTCTGGAGCGCCGCGACGAGCGCTGTAACTACACACACAGACTCTTGGGCACGCACACACTTTGTGTCGCTATCTGAGTAGATTATTGGTCTGTCTCCTGATTCAGAGCGTGCAACATCCGTTCCCTTTCCTTTAGCGGGAGCCATCACTCCTGTCTGCTGAGTTATTGCCAATGGGAACATGCATCTACTGCACGCTCAGGAGCCCACCCTGCGTTATGTCCTGAGAGATCTTTGTGTCCTTAGCAAAAGTGACAGATTAATGAATGATCAGAGTCTGTGATTAAGTTTTAGTCCACGGGAGCCCGGTAAGAACGAGAAGAATCACGTGTTTGCTTCAAACAGAGAAAAAGATAGTCAGCATAAAATTGCATTTCCTGCTATATATTTTATAAATGCGTGTTATTGGTCTTAATGGGAATAATTTATTCATCAATATGTTTTTAACGCAATTTACAGATGAAAACAGACTTGTCTCTTGTGATGTACGCCAGACTACGCCAATCATTTGGAATAGGTTTGATTTAAGAAAACAGTATGAATTGTTTTCACAGTCAGGAACAAACTGTGATAAGCCGTGAAACATACAAAAAAACCTGACACAGATTTGTGGTCAAACCACCCAGCAATAAGTGCAACAGACACATTTGAAAATCCAATCAACAGCCAATGAACCCAATTAACCAAGTCCCCGCCCTACATTTTTAAATAATCCGTTTCACTTGGATGTTGGTCACAATATGGAATATCTATTGCTACTTCTGTTTAATCATGACTTTAAACGAATCTCATTATTAAGTACAAATCCACTCACTGGTGCATTCATTAAAGATATAGCCATGTTGACATTTGAATGAATCAGTTTCATAGAACTGGTCTAAATTAATAGAACATTCATAATAAAAGGTGCTTAAAATTAATATGTGACACACACACACACGCGCACACACACACACACACTCACATTGGCATTTTACACCATAGTCATAAAGGTTTTTATACTGTAAAAACCTAAACCTTAAAAGAAACTACAGGCATTTTTAGATGAAAAAAAACAACTTTTAACGGCAATTCTTTTGGTCCTTCGACAACCCCAGTGTCATTCAATGTTTTATAACACTGAAAATAGTGGTCAGAACACAAGGGTGAGTAAATAATAACTAAATTGTGTTTTTCTAGGGGGCGCTCTATTTCTTTAATATTGAGAAGTTCGTACCCTTACGTAACACAAGTCTGACCCTGTTGCATGAGACTACCTTGTTTTGATTTTTTGTTGTTTTGTTTTTAGCAGTTGAATGATCGTCATCTAGCACAGCCACTGAAAATGTGGTCAGATCTTCATGGAACCGAAGGGTAAGCCATGTAATTCTGATGCTGGGACTGCAACATTTATTGTTCGAAAATTGTTTTCATTTGCAAAGCCACATTCCTGCAGGCCCGTTTAGTGACCTGCTCTCTAAATGTGTTTTCTCTCATTCTCTTGCCACACACCGAGCTGTTTCTCTGCCATCCCTGTTCGCATAAACCCCAAAACAAAAAGAAAAGCTGGACGTTTTTCAGCGGTTTGTTGTGTGTGTGTGTGTGTGTGTGTGTGTGTAGTCACGGTGGCCTGTCTAGCTTTCATCATGCAAGGATCTCCACGGCAATGATGTCATCACAGGGTCAGTCTTGCACATGAAAGCGAGGCCTGCGTTCACTAAGGATTTGTGGGTAAAATCTTTTTGCCAACCGTGGAATACATACCCAGACATACACTCAGCATTTCATGCTTCACCTGGTTATGGTTTATTGAACAACGCAAGAGCAGATGAGTATAACGTCAGCATAAAATACAATGTAGATGCCTTCCGTTTCAAAAGCAAATGATGTTTGTGATATTTTTGTGCATAAACAGCCGGAAAACAGCTTAGAATCAAGCTCTCAAGTAAAGCCGCTCAGCATCTGGGAGCGGGTGGGACCGCATGCGAGATATGTTTTACAGCACGGTGATGAAAAAGTCACCATGTCAAATGTCAACGGAGTTCACCGCGGAGCTGTGTTGAAAGGAGGCTATAGACCGCTGAATCTGGTTTGCCAGGAAGCTTGTGTTTCTAAAGCTACTTATGTTAATCAAACTTTTATATATTTGTCGTTGTTTTCACTTTGAAACAGAACAGATTTCTCCGCCTTTAATTTTTCTGTCCCTCATATCAGAGGAAAGCAGAGGGTGCGCGATCATCCCGGCTGTGCCCTTCTCAGACATGTGTTACGTGAGGATAACAAGTCGTGTTTCTAAAGAGCTCGCTTTTTAGCCGCAATCCACTCTCAGATGAAGAGGAAGAGGAAGGAAATAAGACAGAGAGAGGGGAAGAGACAAAGAAAGGCACTTTCAAGCTTTGCATTTTAGTACAGGAAACAGATTTAGCAGAGCTGTGATTCCTGTCTTCTGTATCTCCATTCTCTCCATTTTTTATTTTCAAAACAGAGCGTGAACCTAAATCTCATGTTTTAAAGATTCTTTGATGGGAAAGTCTAAATATTTCAATATGAGGCTGTTTTATTATTCAGGATGTTCGCAGGTGTTTTAACATCCACACACACACACACACACACACACACACACACACACAGGTACACTGCTCCAGCCCGCAATATTACATGGATTAGCATGATATATGAAATATTTAGTGGATTCGTCTCTTCTTTCCAGTCCTAAAATCTAATAAATCAAATGACTGCCAAATGACATTAAAAAGACAGGCAGTGTGAAAGAGAAAGCTTTTCATATTCAAATACAAGCCGGGGGAAATACAGCAAAGGAAAAGGTTACTTGATTTAGCACACAACCCTGACTGACCTATAGTGAAGAGAGAAAAAAAAAATACTATGAAAAAAAAGGAGATTGAAAGAAACATGACGATGATGAAAACACGAGAAAGCAGACAAATTAAAAGGTATAGTTCACCCAAAAATGAAAGTTCTAAATCATTTACACACCGTTCCAAAGATCGTTCCAAACCCATGTAACATACTTTCTTCTGTGGAACACAAAATTAAAAACATTTTAAAAAATGTGCTGATTTTGCTTTTGCATGCAACTGCAATAAACTGCGACTGGAGCTTTCAACCTTCAAAAATAAATAAATAAATTAAATAAATAAATAAATTATATATTTGTATTTAAAAGCTTCATATAACAATCATAAAAAGGTCCATGCCACTCATGAGCAATACGTTTTCTAAGGTTTTGTGTGAGGAACAACACAGAATGCCTTGCTGGGTCACAGAGACAATTACAATTCATTAACAGTTTATGTTTTGTTAACTTATTCACATGTAAGATTTGCTCAAAGGACCAATTATCTCACACAAATGAGACCCTCATCAATGCACATAGGGAGCTGGGGCTAATGACAACATTTGTAGTGAAAAACATTTTGGAATATTGCGCACAAGTCATATAGTCTACTTGGTGAGTACTTGGTGTTATATTTATGGTGTTTTTACATGCATTATGAAGCTTGAAAGCCCACTGTAATTGGGTGGAGAAAAAAGTTGCCATTTAACAAAAAATGTTTTGCTAACATTCTTACTAAGGGAAGAGTTCTGAATGTTCTCTGAAAGTTAAAAACGTCCAAAACGTATTTTCTTGGATATGCAAATGGTGAGGGAAAAATGCTTTTTGTCATTTTGCAAATATTACATGAATGTTCCTATTTTTCCACTAAAATGAATAAAGAAAAAACACTTCCCATAAAAGATGTATAAATAATGTTTTTTCACTAATGTTTTGATAACATTAGGCCAGCCCAACTGGCCTTGAACGAATGTTCTAGTAACGTTACTGAAAAAACATACTGTTTTTTTCCCCCATAACGTTGATAAAACCTTGCCAGAAAATTCGAAGAATGTTCCCTATTAGCTGGGAAGTATATTCTAGAACAGAAAGTATTTACAATGGTAATGAAACACAAACACATAAACCTTTACCAGACAATTTCCAGAACAAAATGTTTCAATATCCACTTTTGATTCCTGGAAAAAGAAGCAAGGCTTCTAATCACAGTATAATACATTAAATTGATACTGCAAACTCTGCTAATTCAGGATCATGAAATACTAATGGAGTCTCAAAAGTTGTTTTCCCCCCTACTTTTTATTCTCGCATTTATGAGACTTTTTGAGTGTTAATTAGTGAGCCCCTGAGCTCTGGAGGGAGAAGAACAGACATCATCTTGAATCATCCTGACAGGACGGCATGGCCCAATTACAGCGACGCTCCGTTTCACTTTGATGTGGCGGAAAGAGAGATAGATTGGGGCGAATCACTTAGAGACACGTACACACACACACACACACGCACGCGTTACTGTAATGATGTGATTTAGCCCCAATGCTAAACTTTATGTAGCACCTATAAAGACGATGCTAATGCTAATTACGCCGCTCTAGCGGAGAGAAAGAGGTGGGGGTGGGCTACTATTTTGCCTAAATTAACAGGCTCTTGCGTACATTGTCAACGAAAATGAGACAAAGTGACTTTTCACTTACCAGGGTTTAATTATACACGGAGGTGATGTGAGAAAAAGGTTAGGGGGCGGAGTTTCCTGCTTTTACATCGAACCTGTTGGGTGTCTTCCATTAATTAGAGCTTTGGAGAGAATAAAGAGAGTGGAAGATGAGAAGCGAGGGAAAGAGGGAAGAGGAGAAGGAGAGATAGACGGGTCTACAAGGAAAGCTTGATATTATCAGGCTGTAATTAAGTTGTCACTTCAATTAGGGCGGCTCAAATTAGAATTGTCTTGGGTTGCAGCACTGAGCGATGTCTGTTTGGTTAATTAGTCTGGTGAGTAGCCAGAACATTGCACACACACACACACACACACACATCATCATCAAGCAGGGTCGTTTACGGTCTCAGCTGACTGGTTTATTGTCGAGCATCAGGCAAACACGCCGGAGAACACACAACCCTCTACAGAATAATGTCGATTGAAGGTCAAGCACAATCCATCTGTTATTAGTGAATAAACCTGTAGCGCAGCGATACGTGGATGTCAGATTTACTGAGCTCGTCCCGAGGGCTGGTGAGAACACGCCGAATAAATAATCAAGTCAATGTAGATGGCAAATGAGGGACTCTATTAGTCTTTTAATGTGTAGTTATGGGAATGGTTTAATCCTGTAAGCTTTACTGAACCTGGACTGATTAAAGTAAAATTACACTAAGGCATTAACTGAGCACTCATCTCAGATAAACTGACAGATCAAGTGTTTCAAATCACGATATTAAACCGTATCCCATATATTTTTGTGTAATGAAGATGTGATTCTATGTGAACTTAAACATTTCTGCTGCGGTTCGGTTCTGTAACTGTGCTGCTATTTTCCGACGTAGATGAGTGGTCAGCATATATCATCAAAATGACTGATAATTATGAAAGCAATTATAGATCCCGGCCTTAGGGGTGTGAGATTGGAATCTGGTGCGTTTTATAGGCCACGGAGACTGTTAAAGGAATAATTCAGCCAAAAAAGATCACCGTGACCATTTACTCATCTTCGAGAGTATAAAAACTGTTTAACTTATTTATTTGGTCTTCAGGATCAAGAGTATCTTTTTTTACTGAAGAATATCTTGGCTGAAAAATCGTGAAATCATGAGAGAACATAAGGAAAGAATCGATGTCTGATTCATGAATGATTGTTTCTTTCAAGTCTGATCTTTTCAATGAATCAGTACTTAGGCCCCATTTACAATGATTGTACAATGATTTTTAAAATGAAAATGATTTGATGTTTATACTGGCGTTTCCTGCTGCATTTCAGAAACGATCAAAAATGCATGGCACATGACCATTCATTCACGTACAGCCATATATATATATGAATAGTAGAGGTCAAATAGGGAATCTACCAACACATATCTATGGGTACAACAACGAGCATGATGTTAGTGTTTACACGGTCATCAAGGATACACAGAGAGAATGTGGGCAGCCACGACATCATTTTTAAAAGTTTCCAATTGGCTCTGTTTACACTAAAACGCAACCCCAGAGTAAAACGGTGTCTATAGCGTTTTTAAAAGTCTCTGCTTTTGACCTCGTAAACGATAGGCGTAGCCATAACAAAAGTTCTGCTTTTTAAAACGAAAATGCACTAGTGTAAACGGAGCCTCAATAAATTGGTCATAGTTCTTCTCAGCTCATAGCAGTCTTTTAGCACATATTTGAGTCATACAAACTACTTTTATGGCGCTTCAAGTGCACTTTTGAAGCTTGAAAGCCTTTGTAACTGCAAAATAGAGATTGCATTATTTAAAATGTGTCTGTGTTCCACAGATGAAAGGAAATCATACAGATTTGGAACAACAAGAAGGTGAGGACATAAAGATAGTAAATCCTTCAGATCCAACACTGTTTGTAAAACAAATCTCGATTGTGGTTATCTTCTTTTTCTTTCACTTTTCATTTTATCCATCCTTTAACCTTTCTCTCTCTCAAAGGGTCGATGGCTATTGATGTGGGCTGTATCCCATCAGTCTGCTCTGCCCTCTTCTTTTATGGTTTATCCATCACTTGGTGTCTGTGGCTTTGCTTCGTACTCACAATGAGATGTATTACAACTACACTTGAAGATGCTCTTGTAAAAGGCCGGCCCGCAGCAGTCCTGGTGCTTACTGCTGTCTCTAGATAAAGATCACGTTATCGACAGCTGTCGTAGTACACGCTGGATAGTCTTGAGCTGTTAAAAGAAAAAAAAAAACTGTGTCAAGAACACTATAGTAACCGGGCAGTTTGGATAAAAATGCTGTATAAAGCACAACCAATGGCGCAAAAACAATTAGCAATGCACTTACAGGCTGACAGAGTTTACAACACGTAACACATAGGACAGCCAGCAACCACAATGATGCGATGTATTATCCAAGGGTGGATCTTTGGCCTCTGTTGACCATAGCCATCCCTTTAGCTAAGCACAGATTATAAGAAATAAAAAGAGAGAGAGATTCATACCCTTGAGGTCAGTTAAGATGGAGGGTTTGGCTGCAGGCTGCAAGCTCTGCGGTGAGAGAAAACATGTGAAAGTATGTTTAATACTGGATCTCTCACAGTTTGTTTCCTCTGTGCTATGGACCTCATCCTGTGGGTTTAGGCCCCTGGAACTTTAAAATGAGAGTCCACACCACAAATCTAAG
This sequence comes from Puntigrus tetrazona, assembly GCF_018831695.1. Lineage (NCBI taxonomy): Eukaryota > Metazoa > Chordata > Actinopteri > Cypriniformes > Cyprinidae > Puntigrus > Puntigrus tetrazona. Next base: position 20,979,797 of record NC_056705.1, on the reverse strand, counting down.
TTTAAAGTAAAAGCTTTCTATGAATGTACTGTATATGGGGAGGAGGCCAATCGTATGTGTTTGTGTGTGTATTATATATACAGACCAAGAGCAACCCACATTCACAGCTCAGGTATTTTTTTATTCAGTTCTTTAACAAACATGTCTTCTGAAGTTAAGCAGTAAACTCGCAAACTAAACACTTTATTTAAGCAAATTTAATGACCCAGTTCCACCAAATTTTCAAGAAAGATGTTGATATATATATTTCTCTAAAGTATAAACTGCACGTAAGACTCTTCATACTCTTTAGTATGAAACAATACTAAATATATTACATAATTAGCTGTACATACCAGAATAACAGGTATTGTAACCTTTTTAAAATATTTGTTTGTAAATGTAATTGTACATGTAAATCAAGCAATCAATCAATAAATCAATAAATCATCTAATTCCCTGCCAACTCTTAAACCAGAGAGCATTTACTACTCATAACAAGTTCTGATTCAGGCTGGCCAGCAATAACGTCACTATTTTTTTCACTTCAGCTATTTTGCCAATTTATTCTTCTGTGTTTTAGCATGTGATTACTACAGACACACTGGATGTTCGTGTCATTCTGAACAATGAAAATGAGGCACATTTCAGCACCACCAGCCTCTAATAAGTAAGACCACATTCTAACACACAGAATGCTTAACTGGATACATTTGAACTGTACAGTCTGCTGGATAACAGTATTCTCTCGGGGCAGGTCAGAAGGCAAACTAATAGTGCCTGACAAACACCAAATGATACAACTGAACAAAATGCCAAGCTATCAAAGGACCGATATGATTTCGGGGAGAGTGAGACATGCAGAAAATGCAGCCAATAGATTTTTACAGTTGCTGAGCAAAATGAGCCCATCTCTCTCGCCTTTGCTACAGTTATTATGTGGGAGAAAGCAGCATCCAAACTTTCATAGGAACACATTGTTAAATGTTTGGCCAATAAATGTTAAAGACTGAAAACAACGAGGCAAACACGGAGGAGTTGGAAGGAGACAGAATGCAGGGACAGATGAAGGCCAAGTTGGGTAATGGTTTTGTGTGCTCTTTGTCTCCAACATATGTAAGCTCTAACCCATCCACACATGCTCGGATTCTTTTCTCAAACCTACACGTTTACGTGTGGCGTGCTGTTTAACTCTTGGGTGGGCACGTCAAACGATGATTTGTGTTGGCCATTTTAGATGACATCACAGTGAATTGCATTAATCATCAGGGAAATACATGGTTTATCTCTTCGTATCAGGGACGCCTGCCCGCTTCACCTCCCCTAATAAATCCCATATGGGACTGAAAGCTGCCTCATCTGAATTGAGCTCTGTCATTCGACGTCTACGGCCAGGAAATGGCATAGTCAAAGATGCGTGTAAACACTCTCTTGAGAAATAACGGCAGCTGCAAAGACCGCGATCAACTTAATCAGCGCAGGTTACGCTGTGACGGAGCTTTAAGCCATTTCTTACAGTCACAAACCTCCGAATAAAGATCTCAGCTCGCAAATAGTCTGGAGTCAGTTTATTAATATGAGGCTGCGATCAGGGATCTGGGTGTTATTAAGACTGACATTGTCGTTTTGAACTGACAAAGCATCTCTGCTTCGACGAGGCATTAAAAAGAGCAGTTAAAGTGCTAACACAAACACGCTGATAAATTACATTTATGTGTCATCGAGCTGTAGCGTTTGCTGACACCAGAAATGTTTTAACAGATCTGCCGAAGCAATGTGTTTTCATTATGATACTCGCGCTAACAGAGCAAGAAGGCTAATGAAAAGTAAACACGCTGTGACCTTTAGCAAAGTCGCTCATACAGAAGACGCAAATGCACTAAGAAAGAGGGGGAAAAAAAGATGCAGTAAGAAAGAGGTTTAAAGTTCTTCCATGAACTCAGCCTCGAGGTCAAAACATTCGACGCAGACAAAAATAACTGCATGTGATACTGTGAATGTTTAGTGCTTGCAGATGTTGTCCACTTCGACAAATCAAGGGTTCATAAAAGGTCCTTAGACTTTGTCGCCTCTCAGACACCTCACAAAGTAGAACGCTCCTAAAATGCAGCTCTGTGCACTTGGCACAAGTCTAAAGAAGAACATTACAATTGTTTCATGAAAGCGCAAGAGTTTCTAGAGAGGCTAATAGCTTAATTAGCCCATAAGAAATAATAAAAGGCAGAAAAAAATGGGGCCGCCAAATTATGACAAAACGGCAATAACTTTTTACCCCTGCAGATTCTAAGAAAATATGCAGCTCATTAACTGAAGGGGTAATAGGCTAATTTCCTATTCTGCAGACAAGGTTTATTCGTTTTTATTAAAGATAGGTGTGGCCAACAGACAGCACATAAAATTATATTTTGTTTCCTTTTATGCACTCAGATATGTAGGCATTGCTGTGTTATCCCATTACTGTAAAGTCGTATTAAACTTTAATTAAAGAAATCCAGTTATGTTTTACAATAAAGGAACACGTTAAATATAGTTTGACCTTTCTGTGCCCTGCAGCCACACTTCTCATAAATATTATTTTGGATTAAAGGATAAGAGAGTTTTTAGTATGGTTTATTTGAAGGTCTTTGCAGACTGGGCATGGTTAATGTTGGCCTAGTGTTTTTAAAATGCGGTTTTGCAGAATAGCGATTCTCTGGGTATTAAGAGTGCAGTGTGATCATTAAACAAGCTCTATGAAACACATCTCAAATGGCCATGGCTGGACGAATGACCCCTCGGTGACCGCAGTGTATGTCAGCGAACAAATCTCATCAGTTTCAAGACCATTTTGAGTTGCTGCTAGAATTCTTCATCAAGTTCATGATTTTTTTTTTCAGACAAGAAAATACCACAGTTAACAGTTAATAATCTCTATTATCGATTCCTGTATTTAACTTGTGAGAAAAGTATAAGTTGTTATTGATGAAAATTTTAACTACTACTGTATACATAAAGAAGTATGCATATTCAGATTTTTACAATCAATGTTTCTGAGTAAGTGACTGAATCATTAATTAAATCGATTTGTATAAAAACACTGATTCATTCAGCAACAAAACAACTTTTTCACTCATTTGTTCATTCATATGTTCAATCGATTCATTCAGTCTAATTCATTTAGGAACAAAGCAAGTTTTTATGTGTGAAATCACAGAATCATTTACATTTACTGATTTAAAGCAAGCACTTGCATAGTCACATCTAAATGGTCAACTACCCAACAACTCACAACTTCTTGTTTAAAGAATTGTTTCTTAAAAGCAGTACATACTCAAAATTGTGCTGTAGTGCTTAATGTCGGCATATCTATATTCTAACAAACAAATGTAATTAGATGTTATATCTTGTGGTTGACCGTCACAACGATAATGCAGCCTTTAGTAAACTAATCAGATTTTGGTTAGTTCATCACGCAACATCATCGTATGGCTTCAGAAGACTTAATCTTATGATTCATTTATACTTTTTCCGTTATGCTTTACTATTTTGGTGCTTGACAGATTTCATTTTGGTTGTTTGGAAACGAGCATACATTCTTTAAAAAATCCATGGAGGAAAAAATGTGTTTGGGCTTGGAACGACACCAGGGTGAGTAAATAATGACAGCATTTTCTTTTCTCGATAAACTAACCCTTCAAAGCAAATGCCACATTTATTTTTACAACGAATTTCCAGATTGTGGCTACAGACTGCGGCATGCTGTAGCTTATATTAGCTTGATCATTGTTCTTTGATGGAAACCTCTGCCCTTTCTCACACTATGGATACGGTCATATGGCCTTAACTAGAGGAGGCCTCCGTCCGGCTGGTGCTGCATGCCACCAAAGAGTTGTCACACCTAAATAAGAGAGATCAAAGCTCTCCGCAACCAGAGAGCTGCACCTGCCAGACCACCACGTAACAGATGCAACCTGTCCGGCATATTGCTCTGACCCTCACACTCACTAATCCAAACTTTGATCCCGTTCTTTCCTGTATTTCTTAATCACAGGAGGTCGCGAGTCGATTATCAAGAGGGATCTAACAAGGTTTTACTGTCAAATCGCTGTTTTTTCTGGTTGTTTCGAGGTTGTAAAACCACACTTTTATGTATTTGTTTGTTTGTTTGTTGTCATGTTTAGTCATGAAAAGCCGCAGGCAAGAAAAGGGGATGCCAAAAAAATAAGAAAAAACTGTGAGAGACAGGGAAAGGGTTCTGCCATCTCCACTCTGCCAAGCCATAACCACCAAGGCTTAATTGTGATGAGGTTTCCACTTGTTAAACAACAGCTTTGGCTGGTGACAGAAACAGCTTTTCATAGGACAAACATGCTCACAGCCCACAGCTCTCCACTCTCTTTTCTGAGCATGCCCAGAGAGCTGTTCTGGGGACTGTCATTAGCAAATTCCACAGGGGCGAGCGAGATGATTAAATGCTAACTGCAACGAGGCAGCAACTTCTGTGCCATGAAAACAATCACCAAAAATGAGGACTGTAAATTTCTTTGGGCACCGAGCAAGGCAACAAATAAGCAAATGGGGTGAAAAAATCCTGCGAGGAAGAGAAAAGCGGGAGGCAGTTCAACGCTATGCTCCGTTGTTGATTAATTAAGGGATATTTGGGATTATTGAGCTTTCAGGATGTAGAGGTTCAGTGACATCTGTTGGATCCCTGTTCCAGTATTCCACTTTATCCTTGGAAACATAATTAACTTAAGTATGCACACCCAATTGAACTAAACCTTTTTAGTCCAGATTGATTTGGGGAAATGTCATGGCAGATCACGTTAATGCTCCACTCTCATTCTTTTCTCAAAAGGGTTTTTGCTTCTTCTCTTCTCTCATTACTGCAAATAAAACGGATGCCATTAAATACTGAAAGCTTTTATTTTCCACTAAAAGAACAAAACATGTTGCCGGAGGGCCTTTAACACGTTGTTAACCTTGAAATGGAAATAAATGTCTATCATAAATACTAAAAAATAAATGTGATATTCACAGTGATAATACATGAAAGTGATTTAAGAACTTACCTGTATTTCAGCTTAAATCTTGATCAGCTGAAGTCCTCTAAGGTCATTTTTTTTACAACAATCGATAAATAAAATGCAAGATGGCAGCAGTTGCAGTTAACTGAAAGAGAGTGTGTGGGTCTGCAGTGTTATACAAGAAGCAGGAAAGTACCATCAGTTTCTCTTACAATGTTTTCATTGGTGACAAAGCATTTTTGTAAATACATAATAAAGTGCAACTCTAAATCTCTTTTTAATTTTTTTTACTCATAATTTTTCATTAGGGTTTTTAAAATTGTCTTTGTTACCAAACCATCCAGCTACGAGGTAAGACATTATAATTATAAGTAAAAGGATATTTGAAAAGCAGACACAAAATCACAGTTCTGTGCACTACAACATACAATCTTAGGAAGCACTGATTTGATTTTAAAGCACTTTGTGTGTAAATTCATTCGTTTATGGAGAAAAATGGAAAACGATTTAAAGATGTTGATTTGCTGTAAAAATATCAAAAAATTCTAAAATCAATTCTTCTGATTTTTTTTTCTGAAAACAAGACAGTGTTTTCTTGTCTTGAAAATCCTTCTTGATCTAAGCATTTTTAGATATTTTTGCTGGAAATGACAAAAAAAATCTAGGCTACAAAAGCAGTGTAGTTTGAGACTACAGGAGACTAATTTTATATTGTGCTTTTCCCTGGGCTTAATATGAGTGGGCTGACCTGTTCTATGATTGGTGGAGAGCTCTTGTAATACAGTATATCAACAGTATTCTTTAAAAATAATCAGGGCTAATGGCTTTAACAAAAGCACACAATCGATTAACAGTCTCATAGTTTACAGTAGGTCTGTCTTTAAAGATGATTAAGTTATTGATAAAAATAAGCTATGAAGAAAATGTATGGGTTTTTACTTTCATAACACAAATGATGCAAGGGATGAATAGTCAGCTGATCTAGTATTCAAGAAAGAGAAACAGTGGCCATGACGGTATTGCGATTGCTGTAAAGGTATCATTTTATTTAGCTTTTTTGTGGTTTCGAAAAAAACTTCATTAGCGTAGATTAAGTCATACTGTGGTGAATTTATGATTATGTTTTCTTGATATAAATAAGTCAATGTATAAATTAATTTAATATCTAATAAAAATAAGCTTCAAATTTACAAAAGATGTGTAGCATACTTGGCGAAAATAAGATCTGTATCATAAAACAGACATTTTAATGGTTTGGGTTTTGGTAACAGCTTTGTGGCATTATGTTATTGATATTTTTCTGGCAATGAATAAAAGACACAGAATAAGGGGAAAGGGGATCGGGGGTGGAGGGGGTAGAGAAAGAGACCCAGGTCACACTTGAAAAAACACAGATGTTTTTATCAGAAATGAGTCAGTGTATGAAGTAAGAGCTTATCAGTCAAAAAGCTGTGACTGCCAGATGCAACAGTTTCAAGACAAAACCAATTTTTTACGTGCACACTAAAAAGGAGGAGAGCAGGCCTTAGTTAGTGTCAACCACTGGTCAGTTTAGCATTCAAAGGCTTTATCACAGACCTGAGTGCCCTAAAGAGTTTTCATCACTCAGGAAGAAATAAACATTTTTTTTCCATGGCACATATATCACCATCAATTAAATCAGTGCAGCTGGAGACAAATGATATAGAAGCATTTGGTCTTAGCTCAGTAGTTAATTATATGATAGTATTTCTGTTAGTCTTTTGCATTTAGATCATAGATGGAAAAAGTACTAACTGCCACCAGGTCTGTGTTTTTGCATTCTATTATAGAAAAATAGAACAGGTTTTGTGGTACTTAATGCAAAGTTAATTATTTATCTAGGGCGTTAGGTTTCATTTTCACAGTCAGAGGGACCTCATGCAAGGCATAGTATGCAACCACAGTTTTGCAAGCATGGAAACATTTTCATCTGTGGTTGTTTATGATAATTCATAGGCGTACAATAATTCCATCAGACATGTTGCAAAAGTATTTTTCCTTGAAACATTTCATAAAAGTATTCTTTTAAACCTCACATATTAAGGTTTATTATAGATAGGTTACAGGATATCCATATCTAGAATTAATTTTCAGAAAAATAAATATTCTTATACACACATACATACACACACACACACACACACACACACACACACACATATATATAGTAGGGATATCTGAAATCTGGAAATATCTTGAATAGCATTTATTAGTTCATTACACTTCTACAAAATGTGAACACTGTATTTTCAAAAACCAAAAAAGTTTGGACATTCTTATTATTTTGTTCAAAACGAACCAATTCAGAGAACGAATCATGAGTTGAGAAAGACTTTAGAGAATCCTCTACTGAATGATTAGCTATGAAGTTGTCAGTCAGTGTCGTTTAGCAGATCTACAGCTGTTATAAGATCAGTCTGATATTAGCATCTGACAGAGAGAACATCTTCAATATTATTATCCGTCAGTTTTAGCAGCACTACCATTACCATTTTATTAAACGTGCCATTCCCTTGGCCTAACCTGGTTCTTCTTGATCTGCTTTTGGCTTTTGGTCGGATATATTGAGGATTTAATGGTGATGATTAACTGAGCTTAAAATTGTAACAATAATTTCTCTAGTTCCGCACAATCCCTCCACCACAACCTCTCCCGCTTGTGAAGCTATAGAGAATTGTGGAAAGTTTAGATTAGAGGGATGGATTTTCATTTGAAATGAGAAAATGGGTAACGTTGCACTCCGGCAGAGTGTGTTAATCTCTTTACTGATCTAGAACTAGTTTCCTGTAGCCTGATCTGAGACATCAGGGTTCTACGACTTCTACTAAAACCAAATGTTAGCCGCAGAAATGTACGATCATGTGCGAGGTGTTAGAGTATGGTGAAAAGCAGCGGGCTAACATCTCACGCGCTCATGTTGGCACAAGCAACGGACGACTGAATGGCCGCCAGATGTATTTAGAAGGGCGAAGACACAAAGGCAACCGAGTTGAAACTTTTCAAAACTCATGGCAGCGTGCGTGCGTTTGTGTGTGTGTGTGTGTGTGAGCACACAGGCACGTCTTAATGAGTCTCACAGTCACATCAAAGCCAAATTACACCCGTTAAAACCTGTCTCGCACTTCGATCTAATACAGAGAACGAGAGAGATCTGATACCAGAACAAAAACCACACAGACAAAAGCTAGCCATGTGCTAACCATTACCGATCCGCTCTTTTCTTCCCCACTCTGATGGAAGCAACATGTATAAAACAAGAGAGACATAATCTCAGCAGCGGCAGCGAGGAAAGGATTTCGACATCAAAGACGCAGCCCGCATTACCAAAATGTACGCCTTCACCCTTCTTGTGTCTTTATTGCTTTTTCAGATTTTTACATTTGTTAGATCATTCCGGGAATGAAGTGTACAGGCTACACCGCACCGATACTGACAGCTGTTAGCAGACGCGGCTGTCGCAGAGAGAGAGAGAGAGAGAGAAAGAGAGAGAGAGAGAGAGAGACAGAGAGAGAGAGAGAGAGAGAGAGAGAGAGAGAGAGAGAGAGAGAGAGAGAGAGAGCGTTGAGCTGCTCAAAATGGACGGAACGTGGTGCTCAGCAAGGATGTGATGACTCGCTGACAGAGCACATGGACGAGGAGGGAATGTTCCGGCATGTCAAAATCAAGTTCGCAAAGATGTGAACTAGGCCATAAAACAGTGCCGGAGACGAATGGGAAAAACAGAGAGCGGGAGAGAGAAAGAAAGGGAGACCACAACTGCTTTCAGTCTGCGCTTGTGGCTAAATGGCACCATGTTTGCTAGTGTGCCTCTGTTGTGTTCTTGTGTTTCAACAAAGCCAAAACAAAAACAGGCAACAGGCACACCAGTGCCCCGTGCTTGTAAGTGTGGCATGAGGCCTTGTAAGACGCTGAAGGAGGCAATAAGCGGCAGTCTGCAAGACAGACAGCTCTGTGTTTAGTTTAACATCACTTTGTTCAAGCACATGGACTTCTGCCTTAAAATATTCAACGATTTATCCATGCTATTTTAAAATACAACATTAAAGTGGATGCAACACAGAAATTGTATCCAGCATACTGGGCTGAGTACACTACTGTTTAAAAGTCTTTTTTCTTTTAAGAAATGAACAGCAAAAAGCAAGGTGGCTAAAACTTTTAATGCTACAAAAGGTTTCTGTTTCAAATAAAGAGCCAGGATAAATTTGTAAAAACAACTCAGACTGTGTTCGTCTTGAAGAAGAAAGTCATATACACCTAGGATGGCTTCAGGGTGAGTAAAAAATGACGTAGTTTACATTTTTGGGTGAACTATTCCTTTAATGGGACATTTTTTTTATGAAGTAGTATCGCTCGGGACGATCCAAGAAAAAAAAAAACCTTTTCAGTAAAGGGATATTTCAGAAAAGATCATTGTTTGTAGGTTTGATCTTTAAAAGCTTTGAAAACCTTGTGCCCAAGACACTAAAACTGAGGATGCTGCAGAAGGATTGCTTCTACAATAAGGTTTCTTTACTTTACTATCACTGTCAAAATGTTTTATGAGCAAATAATCAAAGTCCACATGAGAACAAATTGGGCTTTCATCTGCTCCACGGAGTTATTTTAGCTTAAACTCACTTCCTTTCTAAGGGGAAATGGACGTATACGTGCTGCTATGCGTTTGATATAAGTTCAGTTTCTTGCCTTCCTCTCCCTCTCCTTCTCTCTGCCTGAGGTACAGCTGGTTCGGTCTCTCAGGTTTCTGCTTTTAAAGTTCTTGATCCCACAGGATGCGAATCACACCTGCGAACAGAAAGAGCAAAGGAAAAAAGGAAGTAACACATACCTTTCCTTGATTTCATTTCTCTCTGTCACTCCATTTCCAAAACTCTTGCTTTTTTCTTTACGAGGTGGGATGAGTTTCCTGCATGGACCAGTAGAAAATTTTCTCTCTCAATCCCTCAATCACCATATTATCATCTCTCTATCTGCCACACACACAGATCGCTAATAAGAGTAATATTAAATGTGTGTGGGTTTGCTTTGGTTTGAGAGACTATAACAGTCCGACAGATTATAACAGGTGAAATGAGAGAGAGAGAGAGCAATAGCATGATTGTACTTAATGAAGGAAATAATCAGGACCAAACTTGAGGGCAGTGCCAACGTGAAAGCAGGTGATGTCTGAAACAACCGTAAGACGTTAGATCATCTTGATAAGAAACATTGGTTTGTCTCTCCCTCTCTCCTACTGAGTTTAAAGTGGATCCATGTGATGCTGGACTCAGAGCCACATCTGGAGCTGAATGCCATGACATTGTGTGTGTGCTCTGTTTCTCAGCCCCTTATTAGAGAGCACATTTAGCTTCTTTGTTCATGAATATAATTATCCCGTTTTTAACTTATGCAACAGAGCAGTAGCCAAGCCAAATGACAAACAGACCACAGCCATAAATTAAGATTTTTTAATGATTTTCACTCCCATAATGTTTGCCACTTACTTTGTGCTGCAAACTGCAGTGCTATTTATTTTCTTTCCATCATGTTTCTCTCTCTCTCTCTCTCTTTCTCTCACTGTCTCACTCTCTCTCATTTAACAATAAGTTTCCAAGCAACAAAACAAATGTGCCATATGTGGAATGGCTTTGCTCCGTGCATTTGGTTTCACTGCTAAACACATTGAGAGTAAGTGCACTAAATGATACTGAGGGTTTATGAGGATATAAAAACGTTTAGAGTGTTTGTGTGTGTGTACAAGAGTAAGGACAATGCCATATGAATTTCTTATAAAGATTTTTTATTTTTTTTTGCAAATGATTTTTACACAATAACACACAAAAAAGCAATCAGCAAAACACCTCACCTCAATGTCCCGTCCCTGTTGACCGTATTTAGACAAAAAAATTAAAAAATTTTGTTCATTGTTTTGTATTGCTGTCAATATTATGCAATACAATCATTTTAATAATAATAATAATAATAATAATAATAATAATCTTTTTGCATATATATAAACACTTATAAAACTTTTTTATATATATATATATATATATATATATATATATATATATATATATATATATATTAGAGTTCTACTACAGCCTCTGTAATCTCTAAATAATGAAGAAAAGTGCTGATAATAAACAGATATTTAACAATAGAAATGCATTTGATGTCCATTGCAATTTTTTTTTTTCAAAAATAAAAACAGCCTTCCATTTGTGAGCTGTGAGAAAAGGAAAGAAAAGTATGAAAGCATGGAAAGTGTATGTGCACCTATTTCTTTGTCACTTGCATGTTCAGGTAACCCATTTAGTCTTACAGGTATGTGGCACACTCACACACACACGCACTCACGCACACACACACACACACACACACACACACACACACACACACACACACACACACTCTCTCACATAATTATATATCTTGTGGTGGATTCTGATTTACAGCAGGCCAGATGTGGCATATCAGACGCACTTTCTCTGACTTGTTCATGGTGTGTTTATTTTGACAGTCACCAGTAACAGCCAGAGATGCTGCTTGTTATTCAGAGTTGGTTGAGAGCAGATCCAATAACAAAATACATTTGGTTTATAAAAATAGAAATAGAATCCACATACTGCCTAAAACGTTGCGGTCTGAAGAAATGAAAGAAAAACAGCTCATATAAGCCCATTTTAACCTCGCTGTCTCTCTGTTTCTGGGAAATGCTCCGATTTAGTGCTTAACACACACAAATGTGTAAATTAGGCTTATATGTTCATACATCCGTCAAGTATCGTAAGGGTTCAAGCGTTTTCATTTCTCCGCATAACATAACAATGCTTCCTGCTCGCCGCACATCTGCGGTGGATAGCAATAAGATGGCTTTAAATGCATGCCAAAGCTCACCACTGCGAAAAAAAATAAAGCAGACTAAAAACAGCTCGAAAACCAAACTAAAACCAGACTGAAATCAAACCTAAACACAAACCTAAGAAAATCAGCTCCCCTTCTACAAATACACCAGTCACTCCGTGTGCAAAATACATTGGGGTTTGGCTTTTTTTCCCCATATGATAATCTCAATTCCCCAGCGGTGCTCTTCCAGAAGACATATCTATATGTGTCTTCTTCATTATGACCAAATCCTTTTCAGCTTTAGCGCACTTGTCAGTGCAGAAGCAGCTGGAAAGAGGATAAAACAGCTTGAACTAACGCGAGTTCCAGCTGCTGAGGTATTATTACTAAATTAACCACACCGTGCATCTGTTAATTGCTTTCTGCGTAATGTGCTTTTCAAAAGCCCCGATGTTTTATTCTTTCTTTGCACAGTTTAGAAGGGAAAAGGATATCATGGACCATTTTAAATGAAAAATTTCATCTTTCTCTCCTGGATGGATGAATATAATACTCTCTGGTGAAATATAACTATAATGGCAGCATTAAGCACCTGTTACTGTGTCTTTCAAATGAACAGATTTTATACGGTTTGGAATTATATGAGTGCATTATGTGGTCAGCATTGCCAAGCTTTAAGCTTTCTATTCCAATTTTTTAGTCTTGCTCACTTTTGCTTTACACTGAATACAAACTATATAATTTGAGCATGCTAATGCCTGTATTTAATTCCCTGAAAGATTTTTCACTATTATCTATTTACACCTCAAACATATCCAGTTTGAATGTTGTGTCATGTATAAACTAGCACTGTGTGTGTGTGTGTGTGTGTGTGCGTGTTTATGCGTTTTGTGTGCCTTGCTCCCAGGCTCCAGTAAGCTGTAATTGTTTGCTGTAAAACATTAATTAGGACCAGATGAAGAGGGAGAGATTTCTAGCATCTTTGTTTTATGGATAATTTGAGGTTATTTACACAAAATAAATGAGATAATAACGAGTCACTAACCAAGACTGAGAAGAGACAGAGACTCGGGAAGGAAACGCAAACGCTTTTGATGAGCTTGAGCTCTCACCTTGTCAGTCACAACACAAAGGTTTCTAAACCAGTGTTTACTCAACCCTAATCAAAATCTCTTTTTTTTTTTATCTCTCTGTCATAAAACAGCAAACTTCCGTTAACAGACTTTATCTAGAGTATAACCATTTTTAATTTTCATCTACAATGAAAACGAGGCTGTAAGGGACATAAGTACAATGTTAAGACTTCAGCTGATAAAGCCTATTTACAAAAAAAAAAAAAAACGCACCAGTAGACCAGTAAAAGCTACATACAACTGTGTGAAAATTGGGTGTGAAAATGAACTTTAGTTTTAAATTTAAAAATGACCGTGATTTTAATGGTAAAAACCTGTTAAATGGTTCATTCCTGTAAAATTTAAAAGGAAAACCTGTAAACTGACATTGCACAAATTGTCAAATTTGATGGTTTAACTTTGAAATAACTATGCTTCTTCTTAGTTTTTTCTTATCAGTTATGTTTATTAGGGTTGTATGTTAATGTTGCTAAATTAATGTTTATTGTATCTTTCAGTTCAATGAAAGTGGTGTGTATCCCTTCTATACATGTTCATATTTAAAATCTGCATGACGGGCTTTGGTTCATCTTGTGACTTTCTCATCACCACCTGAATCTGGTTTTTATATATATATATTTTTTTTTTACAGTGCATGTAGTACATGTCACTGTAAAGACATTTTCAATGCGATATGGCATCCACCTTAATTAAAATCTTTGAAACACTCCAGCTGGGAATCAAGAGCCTCATATTCCAGTTCTTCCATTATGAATAGAAAGTTAAGCTTTATCTATATCACTTTCAATGAACTTGTAAAGTAATGACTTATAAAAAGTCTTTCTCATAAGCAGCTACCAGAAGATGTAACGTGATCGCTTTGACCCCTGTGCCATCAGATCACATTTAGACAGTCCTCTTGGCTAAGTGTTTAAGCCAAACTGTTCATGTTCTTTTTTTGTCCATGAGGTGGCTGACTTGTACAGCGCACACTTCTCTCTCTCTCTCTCTCTCTCTCTCTCTCTCTCTCTCTCTCTCTCACTCTGTATGCACAGAGCCACAGTTTGGGTATAGCCTTATTACATTAAACTTACCAAACATACTGAAGTCTGTCAAAGGCAGAAGATCAACTCACAAGACAGGGAGTAAGATTGAGGTCTGTCACCACAAATCAGACACACACACAGACATCTGAAGCAAATAAAAGGAGTCACCAGCTTAAAATGACAAGTGTATTCTATATTTCCTGTGGTAAGAGTAGGAAAGAGACAAATGATTGAATTGCATGATGTTAAAGAGATAGCTCACCCAAAATGAAAATTGTCTCATCTTCATATTCTTCCAAACCCACATGTAGCTGTTATTTCCTCTGTGGAAAACAAAAGGAAAAATCATCACATAGATCTTTTCCGTAGAGAGTAAAGTCTTTCAACCTCTGAAAAGAACAAATTCAGAACAGATTTAGAAATGACATGGTAAATAATGGCATTTTCCTTTTAATTAAAAGGTTTTAAATGTTTAATGTTTCCATTTTAACGTCCCTATTATATAACAACTAACTTCCATTAATGGAGTCACCTAACTGGGAATTAAGAGTCTCATGCTCTATATTACCTATATGATCTACCACTGTCAAATACTATACACAAACCTGAATTGTAAAGACGTTCTCAGACTACCAGTATAATTTTGACCTCTATGCCATAAAATCAGATTTGGACAGTCATTGTCTTTCCGTTGTAAGTACTTTTGTTGTCAGTGTCAAACTTTGCTCCCTGCATTATATTTGATATAAGACCTAATCTGAAGGGGAAGATTTCCAATGAAAAAAAAAAAAAAAAAAACAGTTTTGGTCCTTTTCTGAGCCATTATACAGCTTCAGAAAATGACATTTTACTGTTTCTATGAGCATACAGAGCTTAAAATAATTTTCCATTTAAACCGCATAGGGGTTTGGAAATCACATGCGTGTGAGTAAATAATGAATTTCCTTCTGAACCCAAGAGTTTATTTTTGCAACTACTGTTGACCTTAAAAACATCTCGTATCTAAAGGGCTAACATTTTTTGATCAATTCTCAAGAGTGCTACATATCACTTCTTGAAAGAAAGAAACTGTGCACTTCACCACGTTTTCCTCTCACATGCAAATGCTTCATTGATTTGATGTGAAGTTGCTTTCGCCTATAAATCTAACTCTGAGCATGGGCGGCATCACATTCTGAATCAATGTTCAGCACTTTCAGCTGTCGTTAAGGTGTACAGCACTTTGAATGGCCCTCAGCCCATGACAGAAGATGTTATGAATAAATGAATGCCCATTCCACATCAGAAGCTTTCCCTTTGCTTTTAAAATGCATATATAAAACATATTTTTTTCACTTAGACAAGATCTCAAGTAACAGCCAAAAAAAAGGGAGACAAAAACAGCCTTTATGTCATCGGTTGCGAGTTGAAAGTCCTCTTTCTTTTTCCGTTCTTCTTTCTTACATCATGCCGTGATTTATTGTCACACTCGTTTCTTGTTCACAAACTTGACATTCATCTTTTAATTCATCCAGCTTCCATTCCAGCGAACCAGAGCTGTAACTTCTGGCTGACTGTGTCAAGTTTCTCTCTCTCCCGCTTTCTTTCCTCCCTCTCTGAGAGGATTAAATCAATTATGTTGATTTTGTATTTATTGCGTGCATGCCCTCAGTCGTTTGTAATTAGCTTATAGCTTTTGATGTGAGGTAATGTGATGAGAGGGTTACGAAGTCTCTAGAGGCAGAAGAGAGAGCGAGAGAGAGGGAGAGTCGGGCGCCAATGCTGGTGGGTTTCTGGCCATCCCTTTGTTCTGACCCAGTCACAGTTGAACAGGTGAGTTCCACCTGAGCGGAGCGGGACAGAGGGGGAAAAGAGATCAGTGTCAGGGCTAAAGGGGCACCTGACTCAGGGTAGGACCACCCAACGGACTGGCGTCAATCCTCAATCAAACATTCATTACATACTGGGGTACCCCCCAATCATTTCCCCTACCCCTCAAATACACAATTACCTTAAAGATGGTCTTACCAGCACTCTCCTCCCCAGCCCCCACCCCGTCTCTCGTATTCCCATACACCCCTCAGAGATGTGGGTGGCCGCCTCTAGAGCGGTCAGTTTGGGGATGTCGTTTTGTCCCCTGTATTTCGTAGATCTGAGAAGAGAGAGAAAGAGAAGTTCTGATACAGTTAGAAGCTGAGAGAACACTTAAGGGGCTCTTCAAAGTAGTCTAGTTTTTAACAAAAATTCTAAATTTGAAAAAAAAGTGCAACAAATGTTTTCAAGATGCTGTGCCATGTTAAAGTAAGTTTAATATTGAATCTACTAAATTAGTGTGATATCATAAACAAAACTGCACTTTTTATCCCTAAAATGAACAACAAAAAATCATGCAGTTTACCCTGACAATGAACTTATGTACAATAATATAAGCACTATATGTCTTACATTGAACAAGGTAAGAACACAAAACGTTTCATTCAAACGTTTGGAAAAATTTTCAATGTTTTTGAGAATGAAAAGTCTCTTATGCTAACAAATAACATTATTGATCACAAATAAAGCAATAATCATATTGTGATATATTTTTACGATTTTAAAAGAACTGTTTTCAATTAGAAACATTATACAGCACGGTCCTTCAGAAATCAATATGCTAATTTGGCAAACAAAAATATTTGTGTTAAAAAACACTGTTTTTTCATAGTTTTTCATTGCACAAATTTTATTTTAAGAACATAATTTATAATAAATAGAAATGTTTTGTAATAATTCAAATTATATTTATTGTTACTTTTGATCACCTCCTTGCTGAATCTTAAAAATGTCTTAAAAATCCATTCTTTAGAGTTGTGTCTCATGCTGTTTTGCAAGAACAAATTGTGAGGTGTCTGCAAAATATGCAGATGTCCAACTGAAGAGAAATGTAGGAAGAGAAAATAAAAATAGGTAAAATTAATTTCCTTCAGCTCCCGGGATCTGAGTGAGAGGTTTAAGTCAAGGGTCAGACACTGTTACAGGCAAACAGGCATTTAGAGAAGGAGTCGGATGGCTTGGGTTGGATCACAGACAGAGAGGCTGTTTGAAGATAAATTTAGTCCCATTCTCTGGTGTCAGTGAGGAGGAGGCATTTTAATGGCTCTGCTCTGAAAATGACTGAGATGGACTTCAGACAATAGATGACTTTCAAGTCTTGCCCACTGTTATTCAAAGACAGACGCCTAAATACACCTACTCCTTTCCATGATATATATTCACACACACACACAAATCTCTATCTCTCATTTTGTTCATCTGATGGGTCACTGTGCCACATAAGGCCTCAGTGCTAAAACACACACGGCTGCTGCCACAGTTACTAAAATTGCTCTGCGGCTGTCTGAACATCCCATAATAAAATAAACTCTGCATGTTTCAGGCTGCCTCGCTGAGGATTTAATGACTGAGGATTTCAAACTCTGGTCAAATTCGAACATGTTACAGAAAGGCAGCGCAAAAACACTCAAACAACTTAAAAAGCCTAAGGATATTGGATTGGACGTCAGCAGCTTTCAAGAGCTGTTTGCATTGGCAAACGGAGCAGCGGATATTCACGGGAGAAGTGTGTGCCGTGAGACACTGCTCCACGAATAACTGCATCACAGTAAGCCATAGGAAACTGGTGGTGAAACTCAACACATGTAATGGCAGCCACAGGCTAGTAATGCCAGCCAATGCTGCCTCTCCTCTGGAAAAGACAAATCCCACAGGTCTGCAGGGCATCTCTGATTTCTCGAATTTTTAGTCTGCTATAGATGTTTAGAAAATGTATGTTCATATGTGTTATCTTCTTAATTTTATGGAGAAATTGCATATTGTATGGAAAAAGTGTGTAATTCAAGGCTGAAGAGAACCTCAGAAACCATGAGGTCAATTGACCCCTTGCTAAGCCTTGGCCTGATGTTAGATGGTGTATATTTGGGAATGAGGATGAACACATTGTTTAAACCACAGAATAAACTTTTTCAAGATTTATTTAAAGATTTGTCTAAGGAAGAAATACTGTTTGGGTAGCTCACTATTACAAGCAACGTAGAAACAATGTTACACTGTAGACCTTTGCAGAAAAAGCACCCAGCTAAAGAAATGAAACAAAAAAAAAGTCTGCTAAATAATATATACCCATTAGAATTGTGCACAGTATTTAGGTGCAGCTTGTGAAATTATCTCTTTGACCAATAAGAAATATGAAAATGTCTACCACGACATCAGTTGTTGCATTACTTCAAGGGATATCTGGGATATCAACTAGTTCCCTCATGCTGCCAATACATCCACACCCCGAGTCACATATAGGCCAGAAAAAGAAAGCGTGATAAACAATGGAGAAAGAAGAAAAAAAAAAACTTCAGCAAAGAAACACATGTGGCATGAAAATCTGTGGTCTGTTACTTCTGGAAAACGTCAGTATCAGAAAGTAATAATTAAAGATACACAAACCAGAATAGGGACAGGAGGACAGAGAGAGAAAGACAAACATGACAGACAGAGAAAGTTTAAGATGAAAATCAATAAAAGACATAACACAGAGCGAACGAGAGCGCTCTTTTTTCACTCGTGGCAGGGAGGCCACTGTCATCATGTCTCAGGAATTAGGCAGACACATGCGTTGGTGCTGCAGTAGGAGTGAGGCGCCGCTCTTGGCCTGCGGTTGGGGAACATGAAAGGGTTTGTGGGATGAGCAGGAGGGCTGGCCTGGCCCCTGGAGCGCCGCGCTGCTCCTAGCCAGAGAAATTTGGCAGCATGCTCTCTCTGCAGCCCGCGGAAGGAATCCACTCTTATATTCCAGCAGGGAACCACAACTCCAAACAATCCCCCGAGAACAGGGCTTCTGACAAAACAACTCTGTCCACACACGTTCATGCACACACTAAATCATTAACGAATACAAGTATACACTCATACAAATTAGCAGACATGCCCTCGGCGTACAAATGCGCATCTTAGTCAGTTTCACCTGAGAATAAATGCTAAAGGGCCTCGCAACGGATTCCCAGTCTCCCAGTTTCTCTTCCTCTCGCCTTTCTTTTCTGTTCTCCTCAGAGGGGAAAATCTCTCCAGTCACACACACGCACACACACACACACACACACACAGACTCTGGCTTGCCTCAGTGGCTCATTTGGCTGTAATGTTCCTCTAACAAAGTTGTCTTTGTGTTTTGTTTTATTACGGCCAATTAAATGGTTAAATCTGATATCTACCATTAAGAGGTCAGCCGGTGTGGTGAAAGAGGCGAGAACAGAGAGTAAAGCAGTGAAAAGGTCAAAGGAAACCCTCTGTCACTCCTCTACCTATGGAAACGCTGAGAAAATGCTGCATGTCTCAGTAAAACCTCCTCTGATAATAGGGCAGCTATAACAATGTGTCGTGGACTAAAGAGATTTTTCCAGAGAAACTTTCCAGGGAACTGAAGTGTTATTGTTTGACGCTCTAAATTACATTCAATTCAGCCACATTTTAGGATGGCTGAGTCGTTACTTATGTGCATGTGTGTTTAAATGAATGAGAATAAATAGAATGATAAATGAGTTTGGAAGAAACAACGATGACAGTTTTTTTATTTTATTTAATAGAATCACGAATAAACAGAAAAATACAGTCGGAAAAACTATTAAGCACTAGATCAAGGACTTTCAAACTTCTGTGTCAAGAAGACCAAAATAGGATTATTCTAAAATGTATATACATATATATATATATATATATATATATATATATATATATATATATATATATATTTTTTTTTTTTTTTTATTATTATTTATTTATATATTTATATATTTATATACTATTTATAGTTTTGGGGTCAGAATTATGTTTTTAAAGAAATTAATACTTTTATCCAGCAAGCATGCATTAATTTGAAAAAGCGACAGTAACTGTTATTTTTGCTGTTCCTTTTGAACTTTCTATTAATGAAAGAATCCAAAAAAATTACAAATATTAAAAAGCTCAACATAATAAGAAATGTTTCTTGAGCATCAAATCAAAATATTTAAATGATTTCAAAAGGATCGTGTAACACAACTGAAAATTCAGCTTTGCCATTACAAGTATAAATTACATTTAAAAATAATAATAAAGACATAAAGTATATTTCACAGTATTAGAATTTGTACTATATTTTTGATCGAACAATCAAAAGAGACTTTTTTCTAAATTTCTTTTTTTTTATCTTATCAAGCCAAAACTTTTAAACGTTAGTGTAGTTTACTCCTGTTTTCAAAAAAATATAATTTTTATTTGTATTTCTTGTTATTTCTTACAGTTTTAAACTAAGAGTGTCAAAAAAGTGAACGTAAGCCTTTAAAAGGCTAAATCAAACAGTAATAACAAAAAATTTTGTAACTATGTTTAAAAGATATTGTCTAAAAAAAATAATTCTGTAAAATCTGTTCTACTGTTCTAAAGTAGAATTCTCTCAAATTTTCTGCACCCACTTGCATCTCCTTGAATCCTGGCTTTAAAAAAAATGCACATAGGCCTATTTGATTATTACACGTAAATGAAACATTTCATGCAATGTACAATACAGATATAGCATCTGCATAAGAACCTTTACTTAAATGTAGTGGTTTTGCACATCAGGTTTTCGTCGGATCTCATGGCCATTCCCATTTCATATGTCTGAATGAGATGGCTAAGATATAACCTCAGACAGTAGGAGGCAGCACAGGCCAACAGATGTGCCGTGCACCATCAAACTCTCTTTCTTCTGCTTTTTTGTCCCTCACACACACACACACACATTTAAACAAAATGATACAGTTTTAGACCAAAAGTAACTGTCCATCCCCGAGGCTCAGTGTCTTGTCTCAGGCACACATGTGCAAAGCAGATCACAGGTCCATGGCCGCATGTGACATATGGCCAACAGAGAAAAAAATGTGACCGAAATCAAACCAGGCTTCCATCTCTCACGTTCTCACTTGCTTTCTCTTTCTTTTCATCTGTAGATTTGCATCTGTCATTTCCTCTTCTGTGCTGCAGGGCTAGATTGAATTTGGCTGCTGTTGTTGTTAGTGGCCATCATTTTGTTGTTATCCTTCACAACACGGTCTTACATGCAAACACACAGCCGTACAGTTGCTACAAACACATCTTTCCCACAGAATCAGCAGAAAACGCCGGCCTGACGCTGCCAAACCAGCAGTCGAGAGGGAAAATGACTTCTGGTGACACTCGATTCATCCGCACGACCGCAAAAGATATTGCGAATGGCCACGACTTGAGTTTACATCTGCGAATGATTTTGAGGATGTCACACTATCAAAGACACAAAGGGGGGGTGCTTTAGGACAATTTATAACCCTTCACAGGTATAATTTATAGGATTCAGAGGCACAGAGGTTTATGTAAGGCCAAAGTATATGGTCTGTAAAACAAGGCTTATTCAAGACTGTGTACAATGAAATCTGACAAGATGTTATCCTGAGAAAAAAGAAAAAAAAAAACACAGTCACCTCTTCAAATGTTAATAGAGAAATTTGTCCATTCTGGCACAGACTACGGTTTAATCAAAGCATGATAATGTCTTATACAGCATGAGCAAGAGACATAGAGTATGCACTCATGCAGTAAATTGGCCATTAGACATAAAGAGATGAGTTTAAAAAAAGAACCATGAAGACAGAGAGAGAGAGAGAGAGAGAGAGAGAGAGAGAATATGCACATCATCAAACCCAAAAATACACTTCTGCGCATCTGTCTCTCTTTAAACACATTCGCTCAGCTATTTCGCTTTATAATTTCATGTTCGCAATTAAAACATCCTGGCCCATCCCTAAAGCTGGCTGTAATTTACTGAAATAATGCTCTAAATCAAGCGTTTCCCCTCTGACAGACTCCTGTCTCTCTCCGGAGGAATCTGGGATTCAGAAAACCACAGTCTGCCATCCGCATGTTGTTGTCTCTCGAAAACACGTTTAATCTGCCATCGCTGACTAATTACCAGCAGCAAAGCATGCCGGGTAAAGCCTCAAAATGGCTGTCTTATGTTTTCTGCGGTGCAACTGCGCAATAACGGCCTTTCTTTGCGTTTTTAATTACGACTGATTTACGAGGCAGGGAGCTGAGGTCAGAGGCGTATAAAAAAGGGGTCGCACTAGGTTTACAGCTTCACCGCTCCGCAAATCTGACGCAGCCAAAAAGTGTCAACAGTTTACTATGTAAATTTAGGGGGAGACAAAAGGAGCGCTATTGTATCCCAGCTTGCTTAGGGCCAAGTGCTGTTTACTGTTTAAACGCATGATTATATGCATCCCTTCACCCGCTCATCAGGTCGGCGTAACCACATGTTAAGACATCTCTAATTGCTACATTCGCTGGCACAACCTTCTCCTTTGCGCAAGTCAGACCGTTAGCACTGAAAAGCATGTAATTAGTCAACATTTCGTAGCATTTGTATGTGATAAACGGTGTCAAAAAACATCCAGACTGAACATTCCTGTGGGTTCTGGCTCAGGGAGATAGTCTTTGTCCGTCCAGGGCTGCAAGTCAACAGATTTATGGGTTCAAAGGGTCAAAAGAATCGGCGTTGTGTGATTTGCACACCACGTGCCGTTGATGCCGATTGAACAACGCGTGGTCTTCTGGCGTGACACGTGGCGGGGGTTTTCTGTTTCCTGACTGATCAGGACAGAGCTAGGATGTTTCTTCCCGCCTGTTGGGGTCTTTCGCGGCAGCCCGGAACGACGCCAGCATTTCTGTCACCTCTCCGGTTACGGATAAACAAACACGCTTTATTCGCTGGCTGAGAGAAGTGACTAATGAGAACGTCTGGAAGCACTTTCTGCAAAGAAATAAATTGATAAGTCAGTAAATATTGTTTTGCCAGCGTTTCGGTTGCAATTGCAGTGTCAGTCGAAAACAAAGGGAAAACAGATTATTAAAGCCTTGGACACATATTCCGCTGTTAGGAAAACCCCAAAAAATTCAGTCGAAAATTCAGCCCACAACCACCATAAAAGTTAAAAGTCAGCTAGCTAGGCCTTTTTTCTTTAATGATAAGAGGAGCATTATATGTGGTCACATTTTCGAATGCCACCTGCAAATTATTGGCCCGTGGAGGGATTTTTTCCCTTTAACACATACAAATGCATTGTGTGCTTTTATTGGGGTAAGCGAAAAAAAGAGAAGTCACTAATCTGATCCTGGTTCAGTCAGAGGACGCCCACCACCAACACATCTGCGGACCAGCTGAGCGAAGCGTTCCTACGCCGTCCAACTCCTCCCGCTTCAGCATATCAAAGAGCCTAAGGGTGCCTTGGCACTGCTCAGATAGTTGTCCTTTTTATAAAAGACAAATAAGCCCAAACCTCGGGCTGCCGTCCAAAAGCCGTCTATGACACCATGTTGAAACGAGCACTTGGCCGGCAGACATGCGATCAACATGCGTTTAAAAGCTGTGGCGGTTTCAGGACGGCAGCGCTTGTCTTCCACATTCTAATACAGTCACACATTCTTTCATTAATCTGGCCCAGCGCTGCGCCGCAAAACAACATAATTTGCAAAACCACTTGATGGCTTCAAAAGGTTTTACCCAGACGGCTTTGGTCTCCCTGACAGTGGGAGAGACAGAGAGGGGGAGGATGGGGGTTATGGAAAGTGTCAGCCCTAGGTGTGTGGTAGGCCTCTGTCTTTGTCGGCCTCTCAAGTGTGCTCTTTTTCCCCTGAAGGGTGTGTTTACGTGTCGAGAGGGGTCAGATTGTTTGTTTGACATGGTGATATCATCACGAAAATCACGAATTACAGTGGTGTTCAATTAAGCGAAACATCACAGAACGCTTGTTTTTCTTCCCCTCGGCCTCTCGCTGCTTTTGTGCTTGTTTTTGCAGTTTGAGTTTGAAGGGTCCTGTGAAGGATGAAATAATCAGGTGTCAAGACAAGGGCTAAAGGCCTCCTGATGATGTAGCTGGTGTGACGATGAGGCAGAAACTAGAAAACAATGCTGCCAGTAGTGATGAAACTGACCGCCGACCGCATGAGACACAACTGAACGACATCGCCATCTCTAGCTAACAAGGCGTCCTGTTTAACGCACGCAGACAACACATCGCCCTCACTGAGTCAGAGTCATACAACAACTGCATCTAAATGGGAACAAGCAGCTTTTGGGTTTCGACATCAAAGCAATTAATGAACGATGGATAACCAGAAGCCACTTTTTAGCCCAGGCCAAACCAAACACAATACACACACAATACACGCCAAACCAAATACACAATTAAACACATGCTGTTTGAGCAGGAAGACTGCTTTAATACTGCTTAGATCCAATGAGCGGCTGCTGAAAACCTCAAACCGAAGACAATATTGCTTTATCCACACACACACACACACACACACACACATGCATGTCATTTTTACATCCTCGTGGAGACAGAATCATTCATTGGGAAAGTTAAATATAAATAAATCATCTGCGGTGCACAGTTATACAGACGAGATCACAGATTATCACTCTTTGAGATGATTGATACAGGGGAACTGTGGACAATATTTCCTTTATTACTACTATTACAATTACGTCTGCCTTCTTATGGTACAAAACATATGGTCCAACAATAGCTCTGCTAAAATGTTTACATTGATAAATGCAAAACATCTGAATGCTTGTTATAACCATGGTCCAAACTTGTAGGCAGGCACTCTGTTTAATGTAATAATGCTTATTGCACTGCACACAGGTTTTTTTTTTATTTCACAACTACCCCAATGGAGTGGGAATATGTAGATGCTTCATGAATATTCAAAACATTTGTCAATCTTTCTGCTTGGAATCATTGTTTCGGAGCTTGTATCGGATTCGAAACATCCCCTGCGTCCCAATGTTCACACCCTATCTGCACCAAATAGTATTGAAAATTATTACTATCACATAGAATTTATGGATAGCAGTGTGCACACTGGGACGCAGGCTCTGAATATTTTTAAACACGTGAATTGCAAAGAAATTGATTGTGAGCTTTGAGCTGTTATCTCAAGCACTAATAATACCGACAACAATAAAAGGCCCAAAAAGACGTTCTACGCAAATACGTGAAATGCTGACACACTAGTTACGAATAAGTTTTAAAAATAGCGTGTTGCATTTTCAGTGTTGTAGGGCAGAAGTGCTATCAGTTATTGTCGTTCTTTATCTCTTTTATGTTTGAAAACTTGCTATGTAGGCTAACAGTAGGCCTATTTGATGTAAGTGTTTATAGCAGCTTACCTGAATGATACATGGGATTTAACAACGTCGAGAAGGGAAGGTAACTATATAGCGACCTGATCAGTGACAGCGTCCTATGATAAAAGGCTAGAAAAAAACATTTCTCTGCAATTCATGCAACCTTTTTAATAAATTTCACTTTTAAACGCTTAATAACTGTAGATAGCAGAAAAATATCAGCTATAAAAAAATACACTGCAAAAACATTACATTGTTCAGGCTACATTCCAGCAAACTCACACAGTCGTCACTCAACTCTTTAAGATATTATGAAATTATTATCATTATTGATTAATAAACATGTTCAGCTAATAAACTCTTAATTCCACAGTGGATGTAAAGCATCTTTTATACTGCAGAGTAACTTATTTTCTGTGCAGATCTCAAGTTCTCAGTGAACCCTTCTGATCACTGACAGATTTATTTTACAACTAAATAAGGTCCTCTGTTGAATAATAATAGTTTATAATTTTCATTTATCTTTCTTAATACAAAAGCACTGACTCTTCAAATCAAAAACCATGTCACCAGCTTGTTCTATTTAATGACAACAATAATAAACTTAATTTGTAGTTTTTATTTAGCACCTCTCCGCTTTTGTCATCTGCAGTTTAGTAATGACTTGTACACACAGCATCATGGGAAAAATGCACACTGGAGTCCAGAGAAGCCATCATAAAAAATAACCCAAAACATTTGCGTTCGAAGAGTTTGCTTTTAATATTCATTTACTTCTTAATTATTCCATTATTGTTCTTCAGCTTTCATTCTGAAGAGGCTTTGATCTGAGGAGGTTGTACAGAACTAAAATTTAAAGTATTTTGTAGAAGCTGCCAAGACAAAAAGATCAAGCAGAAGAATGGCATTCGTTGATCTGCAGCGATGTGCCCTTACTTTCCCTTTGAAAACAATGTTTTGTAGGGAAGGCAGATGACTTTAACCTACTGCGGTGATGCATGAATAAAAGCAGTCATTCCAGTGGCTTAACCTTCACTGTTAGGACTAGCATACGAGGCACAGACACACAGAAAAGATGTGTGCTTCTGTATATAGAATTTTATAATGTCTTTCAGCCTGACATTGGGCATGAGTTTTAAAACAGGGCTCCTTTGTATGTCAAAACTCAAGTTTTAATGGATTTCCTATAAAACAGTTCACCGATCATGGTATTCAAATCACAGCTCTAGCAAAACTGCCCCCTCTGATGGCGTCTGGAAGCGATCCTAGCCAAGGAGGTACACCACATCTAACGCCAGGCTGCACGCTCTTCCTTCAGCACCCATCAGGCTTTTTCCTGTGGTGCGTGTGTGATCATTTATAGGGGGCTTAATCAACATGTATTTAGTGCATGTATTTTGTGAATCACTTTTATAGGCCTTGGTTGCCTGAGTCTGTGTACACAAGCCAAAGGTTGCGCTAGATCTGAACACGGAATTTAAACAAAAAGGGCCACCGTGACATTCAAAGAAAGGGTTGTTAACCCTTATTTCACAAACTATTACAAGGTGCAGTAAATCAGAGACTAATAACGTTTGTAGAGCTTCATATGGTCCTCGGATCATGCTGGTGCTACCACTTATTAGCCTATTTGTTGCATATCTATCCATTAATTATGCTTTGTACCCAGACTTTCCAGTGCCACGGGCCACCCTCTGACATCCGAGAACTTTAAAGGTGGGTCATTCAAACAAGAATATGAAAATGAAACTGAGGACAGGGGTGGGGGGGATAAAAAGCAGGAATGCATAAAGTCAGCAAGAAAAGAAAATCTCTTTTGAAAGGGGTGCATAATCATTCTGAGAGCTCCAGTGTGGAACTTAAATAATACAGTTCAGGTTTTGATATAACTATTACTGCCTGGGAAGAGAGCTTTGAAGTTAATTGAAACCACTGGGCAGCAATCTCCTTTATAGCACTGACAAATAACAGTTTCCTACAGCTTATCATTGAAGGTTAGGGCATGGGGAGGCACATGCCTGCTCCATATGCCCACTCAATACAAATAAAACTCAAAAGGCCTTCCTTTTCTCCCAGGCTCACCATGCAGGACACTGAGAAAATGGTCACGGACAGGATGTGGGGAGGACAAAATTGGTCTTTAGTGGTCTTAAACAGCCCTAGCGTCTGACCCCCATTACTGTTTTTTGCCAGACTTTACCACCTCTTTAGAATAAACCACATCACAACTTGATAATGCTACATTAAAGCATAGGTGGCCCAATATATTGCATGCGCTCAAAGGGAAACCTATTATTAATCAAAGGAGAGACTGCTTTTGCTTACAAACTGTTTTTTAAACCACGTAGCAGGTTCTGGTTCTAATATTTGAGCTGAGCATAACGGATACCGAATTTGTCTTTAATGTTACTTATTGTTTTTCTGGCACAAGGTTCGTTTCACCTTTGATTTTAGCTCTCTCTCTCATTTTTTACAAGCCTATTTGCAAGGGTAAAATCAGGCCCGTCGGAGGGTCATCCGCTGTCGATGCGCTGCACAATAACACATAACATCCCCCATGGTGAAAAGTGAGAACAGAGAATTGGCCAGACAAAAGACAAGGAGGATTTGATGAGCTCCAGGAGTTCAAAGTTTTCCATCTCGCTTGTACCACATCTGAAGGCATGCTGCCCCTAAACCTGCATTTAACTTGCTGATCACGTATTAAAAGTATTCTTGAACATGATGAGGCGCGTGATTGGACACAGAGCAGGCTGACAGGCACCGGCTCGAAGACACAATCCGCCACCGAAGGGTCCGTGAAGTCCCGCTGGTGAGCTTTTAAATAAGCCTTGAGTGACAGATGTAATATATGAAGAGTGGTTTAACACGCACACACAAAAGAAACGTTAATTGAATGATTGGATGTGAAGCATAAACAGACATGAACTTTGTTTCCTCAAAAAGCAGAATGACAGAATAATAATTTCCTTTCCATTAGTTTACAAAAGAATCCCCATAGACACATGTGCTTATACTCTTATATCCATATGGAGCCACTTTGCTCAAGGTATTTTTCAAACACATATTTCCCTCCAAAGCTAAAAGAGAAGGGCGGAAATGTAGGTTATAAATAGGAATCAAAAGAGCCCTCCTGTTTATTGCAACAAGATGACAGAGACACTGAAATCTTTGAAAGTATGAGTGCTTTGAGCTTTTTACAAGACAGGTGAAGAGAACATATGTGTTCAATCTGCGTACCAGGCTCGCCTGGGTCTGCCCTATCATAAAAGAAGAGAGATTACAAAGAAGTCTAATGAAGACACTGATCAAAGTCTGTAATGCTAATACATAGCAGGTGTTTTGAAACCTTTTAATACCCCCCTGCCCCTCCGCGGGGCTCGTGCCTGTATATCTTTCACAGAGCGGTCCTTTTGTCCTCGGCTGAAACTGGGAACCAGAGGAGCGCTTTTCAACACCGCTTCACATGCATTACGAGATATCTGTTGACCTCAGACGCTCAGAGGGGGTTATGTCCATGTCATACACAAATGCTGCTACATATTCTATTACAGCTCAAAGTGGTGTTTTTGGAAAATAGAATATCCTGCTTTGGGGCCCTTCTGTCTTCAGCTGTACAGCACCTGGGCAAAAGCTGGAGAAGAGGTTGTAAGAGACCTGACAAGACTGACTTTTTGGAATATGCTCAAAGCACGATGACTATTTTTGTAGGAGCTGCAAAGCTCTGTTTCTGATTTCCATTCATTGAAAGCAAGAGCAAACCTCAGGAGAGTACAGTGGCTATAAGCTGCTCTGTTTTTACTCAGCTATGTATTATTAAACTTTATTGTGGTATAATCATTTGTTATTAATTTACACTCTCAGGTTAATTAGCATCCCTATTGTCCAGACAAACTGTACCCACCTGTGATTCTTGGATCAAAATTGAAAACCAGCGTGATATAATCATACTAGGTTAAAGAAAATGGTTTATCCTTAAGTAAAATGTGTGTTCAATTAGCCCTAATCTGTATATCTTTTTACACACACACACACACACACACACTTTATATATAGGCTATATATGCTTTTATTGTATTTACACACACCCACACATACATATATGTATGTGTGTGAAAACGTCAGAAAGCCTGGTCCTAATAACCATAATAATAACAACAGTATTGTGTCTGAAAATTTAAAGAAGACATGATATTGTCCTGAAGACAATAGAATAACTTTAGATACCCAGAACTCTATTCTAGTTTCTAGACGTTGCAGAGTACAGTAATTGTGTTTGTGAACTAGTTATACATTATTCATATGTATACTACATATCTTGTTAACAAATCATTATTTTAACATCACGTCTAGCACCGCATGAGCATAAAATCCATTAGGAACCTCTCTCAGCCCAGCTGAGTCTATACCCACTTCCGGTTTGACTCAAATTACAAGCGTGGTTTTCCTGGCGCGAGGATTCTGGGAAATGTAGTCCTGACCGGAATGCTGGTAGCGATTGAAAACCAAAACGTCAACGTAAAACAACGACACCAGATTCATTGCCATATATTCATCATGTACTATTTTAACCATAGCCGGGATTGCATTTAAATCCGCTGAAGAAAAGTTTAAAGGCTAAAGGCACAGTCTAAAGACTACATAGCCCAGCTCCGCGCGCTATGAAACCGAGGCAGCGTAAACAGTACTTCAGGAACATGAAAAGATCGGATGACAGTGAGAGGGAAAAGAGGAGAAAGGTATCGCTTGTAGTTTTCTCTCAGTTCGCCCAGCACCACATGTAGTTGTGGAGTTTGTAAGACACCGTTCAGTGTGTCCGTGGCGGTATTGCATGCGCTGGTTGGTGCCGTGCGTTCATTTGAAGTGCGCAGGTGATGCTGCTGATTGCTCCTGTAATGTTTTCATTCTTTTATCCGATGAGTTCCGTCTCTGTGCGCACACAGTCATCCGGCACACGAGTGTGTGTTGAGGCACAGCGCGGGGGGAGTGTTTTCTCATGACTGCCACACACTGACTTAGCTGGAATGGCTTGCGAGTCGGCATTACAGCGAGTTCAGTCGTGGTGCTAATGAATGAAGTCAGGACGCGTGTCCAGGTGTCTGTCGCTCTGCAGGTGTCTTTGCTAAACCAAGTAGTCCGCATTTAGTTTACTTATAAAGCAAAACGAGTCCTATTTTCTTCCGTGTCCTGACTTACCAAAAAAAAAAAAATCCTCCATGAACTGGTCAGGAAATGGACATGTTGTGTTTTTAATTTAGCAGAGACAGTGTAATAGAGTCGACTGTTGTGGTGCAGCTGTATTTATCTGAAGTTCTGAACCTGTTGCTTTTTCAGTGTGGCATTTTATGTCCTCAAAATAGATACAGTGATATGGGTTTTTATCACAATCGAATCCCCTGCTATTACACAGTCCCTACCAGATACATGGACAATAATATTATTATTGTACAGCTTGTTGCGTCTCATTTGAGGTATATTTTGTCAATGCATGCATTCCCTGGGATTTAAACCTATGACTTAGGTGTTGCTAGCGCAATTGTAAAAAAATATTCTTCCAATCTATATCCTTTGATACTTTGTTATATTCTCTATATAACAAAAAATATATGGATTATTTATATATATAATAGGGTGGAGAGAAAAAATGTCAAAACTTTTTCAGCGTGAAGTTATTTGCTCTTTCAAATAAGTGCAATGTTTTATCGGCCCTGATCTCTATTCATTGTTTTTATTAGATGGAAGTAGTGTTTAACATGCCGCCGTTTTTAAAAATGTCACATTTATTTATAATTGTACTTGACAAGTTGACGTGCCGCTTTCTGAACTTGTCTGTGGTTAGGATGATTTGTTTTGATAATCAAAATACATATAATAATGTGGCATTGTGTTTGCATTTCAAATGACTGCATGTTTGATTTGTCTGTAGCGAAGGTCTGTCAGCAGCTTCTCTGTTTAATTCTCCCTTTCTGTAACCGTACATTTCCCACTCATTTTTCTTCTTTTTTGTTCAGTTTTACTCTCTCTATCTCTCTGATGGCATGCTTTTGGATCTTGTCCGACAGCAGGGAGTCTATGTAGTACGTGGTTCCTCTACTTTATTGCCGCTGCCACAGGAACCAGATGAGTCCCTGAGAACTTGATCCAGCTGGTTTTGGGTCTGTACGGCAGACGGACAGACAGACAGGTCTGCTACCCTGCCCCATCTCATTTCGTCTTATCTCTTTCTTCACAAAAGTAAACCACCGAGCAGCTAGACTGAGGGTCTGGTGTGTGTTCCTGCGGTGCCTTAATATAAAACGCGGGTCCATTTAATCGCAATAATAAATAAAAGGGAGTACATTGTTGTCTCAGCCATAAACATGTGTGCATTTGTGCCCAATAACTAGGATGTGGATGGATGTCAGAAGAAGGCCTGTGAACTATCCGTCTCGAAAAGGAATTATTTTTATCCTCAGTTCAGCTTTGCCAGGCATTTCCTAACCATATGTGTCACATATGTATGATAAAAAGCACTTCTATTATCAAGCACTAAAAGAGGGAGCCTATTGGCTAATAGCCTATTAAAAACTGACTTCATTCTTTAAGAAGTGACCTTACATGGCCTTCAACCTAAAAATAATGTTTTAATAGTTGACAAAGGGACGTTGGACAGTTGGGAGTTTTTTTTAACGTTCGCCAGGATGACCACAAAGATCCCACTGAAGTGTTACTCAATTATAAATCCCATTTTTGACCATTTTATTGCATTTGCAGGAGAATGGGACAGTGTTTATTTTTCTTTCCTCGCAGTTATGAATTAGAAAAGCACTTTGTTTTCTTGTCCATCTGTTGAGCGTGTTTTATTATTTTTTTTTTTACGCTCACAAATCTGTTGGCCTCCGCCGCTGCTTTTGACACCTTTCCTAATGATTGCGCGACGTGTTCTCCTTGTACTGAGAAGAACAGCGCTTTTGAATCTGAAAAAAAAAGTCGATAGGTAAACAAAGATTAAAGCTAAATAAATTGAATTAACTAAAAGCATTATTTTCGAGTGGCAGAGTATGTGAGGAGCACAGAGGGTTGCCAGATGTTTGGAGGCTTGCGCTCCTCCCGGCCCATCATTCACGGAGTTCTCGGCTCATTGGCTTTCTCAGCTCGTGTGTTTGCTGGAGAAAGCTGTTTAGGCTATTTCGTTCGTGAACACTCATTAAAATGGTTTGTGTTCCCCTTGGCAATTCTGTTAAATTAACAGCTAGCTTCAGTTTAGGCCTGATTATGAGGCCACACAGCCAGTCTTGATTAATCAATTTCTCCCACAAAATGTTCCTCTGTAAATTAGTGTTAAAGTAACGATTTATAGGTCCTAATGCCGAGCCGCTGTCATGTCGGAGCCGGTGTTTTAGCGGGAGGTGGTGTCACTTTCAGCGTAATCAGCAGCTTTTCTGCCCCCCTTGTCGTTTTCCCCCCTCTCCGTTCGTCACCGTTCGCCTACGTCCTATTAATGAGTCCATAATAGAGAAACAGTGTCGGACAGCCACATAAAACACACTCAGGAATACATAATTAGACCCGTGTTCAAGCCACGCTGGGGGCAGATTTATATCCGGTGATGTAAAAAGAAAGAAAAAATAAAACAAAATCAGAAGGCAGTGCAGTGCAGCTCATGACTTCTGATTCCTGAAATCTAAAAAGACGGAAAAACAGTCCGAGGGAACGAGGGAGGGTGGGAGTGCTAGAAAAAATACTGCCACAGTTGATAATGATACCATTACACTAATGGAGGCAGCAAATGAAGTAGCAGGCGGACACCGTGCTTTATTGCCATAGGGGGTCGTTTTCTGCTGCATTCCTAATGGCTGGAACCGCCGGTATTGATCAGGCCATCATACCGCTAATCCACACGCGCATTACTTACCGCTGCAACACTGTGTCAGTCTTTCCACTGCTGCCACCCGCAGCCCACCCTGTTCCCTTGCCACAGGCCCTGCAGAAGACCCCACAGAGCCTGTGATTTAAGGGTTGGAGGTTGGACGGTGGTGTGGACGGGGTCATTGAATGTCCCCTTAGTCAGGCCTCCTTTGTTTTATGATGCACAGAGGGAGAATGCTTGGCCTGAGTGATTAAGTACAGGCAGAGGTGTTTGTTTAATTAAGAGGTAAGGCATTTGCTCTTCTGCCTTTTTACGGTAGTTAGTCTGTGTTTGAGTTGAACCGTGAGTGTGCTGCTGTCTTTTCTAATGGTTTGAAGCTGTAAATAAGCTTAGGCCGATCCATACCCATTGGTGAAGCCATCTGCTAAATGGTAAGTAAAAACACCTGGCCCGCCAGATCCTTGATCAAGTATTTTACTGGACTCCAAGGGAAATGGCTTTTCATTTAAAATGACTGATTTGGTAACCCCCAGTATTTTAAATGTTGTAAAAAAATATATTAGCAATAAAAATCTAGAAATCTTTAAGTAATTAATTAAAGGAATCAATCTCCAATTAATTATTATTTTTTTAAATAATTTATTGATGGTGGACAGTAAACAAGTGTTTAACAGGCTTTTTAAATTAAGCTGTTTTATATATGCACTACTATTTAAATGTTTTGATTCAGTAGATTTCTTTAAAATAGTTTTTGAATGTCTCATGCACTTTACATGACTCCTCTATTTTAGTACATTTTTTTTTTTATCAAATAAAATTTTATAGTATATTACTCCTGTGATGATAACTTGCCATTGTTTCTAAGCAGCTTTAGCTCTAGTCTTGATCCTTCAGAAATAATTCTAATGTGCTCAGGAAAAATTTGGCATTATTATCAATGTTTGTATCACTTAATATTTTTGGTGGAATTGACATTTTTCGTGATTCTTTGATGAATATGAAGAAAGTTTAAAAGAACAACATTAATAAGAAAAAACCCTATGCATTCACTTTTGTTTTCAATACATTTTTATGTGGCCTTGCTCAGTACAAATAAATAAATAAATAAATAAATAAATTACCTCATACTTATGCCTCCTGAAAAGTCTCCTGGAATGAACCAAGGGTCATTTTTAGATCAAATGCCCATTGATTGAACTTTTTAAGCCGGCATCCTTTTATCTTTATAAAAGGTTATTTCAGAAAAATTTCATGAATTCCTCATCTCTTCCATAAGCCCTTAGCACCTGATGATGAAATCCGCTTCATCACAAATGACTTAAAGCTCGATTAACATGTACGAACAGGCCTTACTTCAGCTCAGTGCTGCTCTGCTGTCATCTCCACAGCCCCTGCCCGGCCCGAGCCATCAGTCTCGTTTTCCTGTATCAGCATATCGGCACTAACCTCTGCCCTCCGCTAATCAAACACTTCACCTTAAGGGAAACATTCATTCAGCTCTCTCATTATGATGGCTTCTGTGGTCATAAAGATGTATATTTATATTTCCCCACCTCGTTGCTCGGCTGTTGCAGGGAAACTAGATATTGATCTGGATATTTAGTCATTTCTTTCTGCTGGGACATCAATATTACGCTAACGTGTATGCGAGCTGTGCTTGACCCTGGCCCCTGTCTCTATCCGTTCTCCCATTGGAGCTCTGTGATATACTATTCTGAAAAGCAAATCAATGAGTGAATATGAAGTTTGAGGAGTAATATAAGGCGACCCTGAGGCCTATAGCAGCCGCATTGATCCAATGTGTGGATTAAGGTTGATTTGTTTGTTGTGAAGCTTTTCACCTTTATATCATCAAGAGGTCCGGCTCGCACACACACACCCCACCCACCCACACAGACCCCTAAATGCCTTTTATGGTTATTTCCTTCATTTCCATTACTACTTATTTGCATTTATTAAGATTATTGACCACAAAAGAATTATGTTATAGGCTGCGGTTCATTCTTTGTTTATCAGATATTCATGTGACTGAGTATTATAGGCCCATATTGTGCACATAATGCACGTCCCGTTAGATGTCTGACCCCGTTTATGGTTTTATGTATTTAATAAAGAATGTTATTTTTATAAAGACTCTCGGTCCTAAAGTTGCTTTTTGTTCTATTTATTTTGTGAGGACGTCTAAGAGCTGCTTTATCAGTTCTTTTTATAGTCAGTCTGAGATTGTAATTGGTTTCATAAGGAGGGGTCACTGAGATGGATTTGTTATTATGACATTAAAGTTTTTGCCTTCATTCTAAAATTAAATTTTGTGTTCAAATCTGTCGTGAAAGAGGTTATTTGCTGTATACTAGGTCATACAGACCGAACATAAAACATAAAGCATCAGTCCCAACAAATATTTAAGACCCAAATCAATCCACCTGTTTTAGTCAAGTCAAATGCAGAAAGATTTTAGGTAAGCTGTTATATTTGTATGTAGTGCAGGACAGTTGAAATAATATCCATTTTATATACAGTATTTATGTGGTCAATGGTGTACTCAATCAGATAACAGTCTAGTCAGCCAAGATGTAGGAAGTTAAATAGGCCTAAATATGCCTCAGTCAGCCGTTTGGATTAATGATGTAGATTGACCTGTGGTGTGTGTGTGTGTGTGTGTGTGAGAGAGAGAAAAACCCATGAAACTCTGGGAAGGTTGATCTAGTTGAGATGTATAATCGATTATCAATGTGATCAATAACAATAGGATCGCTTCAGAAAAACTTTGAATAAACATAAGATTGACCTCAATGGGGTTTTCGTTCAAGGATTTATTCTTTTGTCTCCTAATTTTGTCTTTTTTTCATATATTTAATAAAATAATGTACAGTTTTATATTGTTTCTGCAATGTGTTTTTATATTGCATTAATAATTAAAAAATGTAATAATTTAAAATCGCCTTTAAAAGTAGCTTTTTTCAAAGCATACAGTATACACAATATAAACAATACAATAATAAAAGTGAAGAAGATCGAATGAAATGGAAACAATAAACATAATCAAGCAAATGCGAGTTTAAAAAAAAATGAATTCAAGAGGCAGAGAATTTCGAAAGGCAGGAGAGTTGGAAGAAAGTGATAGGTCTCAAGTGTGTTTGAGGAACAATGAGCAAGTTTAATTGTGAGAAACACGATCTGTGATTAGGAGTGTAAGAATGTAACAGTTGTGTTAAATACGGTGCTGAGCAATGCAATGCTTTAATGTGAGCATCATCATTTTAAACTGAACCTGATAGGGAGCCAGTGCAAGGTTTCTAAAAACAGAGTAATATGCTTGTTTAGCGTGGATTTAGAAACTAGCTAAAAGGGTGTTACAGTTATCTATATGAGAGATTAGAGTTTATTTATTCGTGTATATGCTAACAAAAAAACAACAGATTAGCATCAAAAATAACTCCAAGGTTTCTCTTTCTATTCTGGATTTCCAAAACAGAGACACAGAACCGGATTCAGCATAACTTCTGTCTTACCACTGTTCAGACACAGTAAACAAATCCATGTTTTTTATCGCAGTATTATTTGAATGCACATACATTTGTGTATTGTAAGCATTTGTGTATTATATATATATATATATATATATATATATATATATATATATATATATATATATATGTTATTACATTGGATTCTTTTTTTAATGTAATGTAAAAAATCACTCCATATTTTTTCCATCTGGCTCCTCCACTGAACAGCGGGCCCCTTCTTTGCTGTTTATTTGTGAATTTATTTTCTTGTGTAATAGCTCACCTTTTCTTGTAAAGGGAAACTAGCTAATGGCAGCCCTTTGCCCAACATCTGCTTCCTATTGCCAGTCCAAAGTCCCTCTTTCACTGGAACTACAGGAGGCCACTTTCACTAGAGCCTGTAAACACTAACTCTTAATTTGTACATCATAAGTTATGTTCTATAAATGAGGGGAGTGGAAGTGGGCCTGAGCACCTGGTGTGTGTGTGTGTGTGTGTGTGTGTAGATGCCCGATGGGTGACGAGGCACTGCCCATGGTTGTGCCAGTTGGAAGGCTGTGCTTAAGTCTGCATGTGCCAGACAGGAAAATGTAGATCCTGCCCTGCCAACCTACTGCTGGGCGCACACAGGCAATGGATTTAGAGAGAGAAACAGGAGGCTTTTTAGAGGCTTCTCAGATGAATTTGATGGATTTACCTGCTGTTGCTTATAATGTAACACAGGGAGGCCGTGTAGATAGGGTTTCACGATAATAAAGAATGTAATGGGAAGTTTTGTTAGTGTTCTCATATCAGCCGAAATGTGTATGTAGTTTAAAGCTGCAAAGTCTGTAAGTTTTTTTTTTTTTTTTTTTGTTGGTTTGAAGTTTACAAAAATATTAATAAGCTAGTATCTAATGAATATATTTTCCAAATCATGTTTTTGGCCATAGTGCACCTAATAGGTTTTTATATTGGGACTTTTTCAGACGGAAAAGCCCAGTAGCTGCTCGATTTGTCATAGACATAAATAGAAAGAAGTAACTTCAGCTGCAACGGTCCTCTGCAAGACGCATGCTATGACCTTGCTTAGACTGTTAACAGAAGTCTAATGAAAAAAGTGAAATGAAATTCCTGTCATTAATTACTCATCGTCATGTTGTTCCAAACTCGTAAGACCTTCGTTCATATGACCCTGACCCTGTGTAGACAGCAGCGCAACTACCACATTTAAGGCCTAGTAATGACATTGTTAAAATGATAAGAAAATGAATTCGACAATTGTATCTCTTCCGTGTCAGTCATATTTGGTAGAGTACTACCACACACGCACCTCTGATGCAGAGATAAAGTTTTTTTTACCAAAATACGAAAAGTAGCTTCACAACATTACATTTGAACCGATGTTGGACTGATTTAACATGGACTGTTTCAATAATGTCCATTCTACCTTTCTGGGCCTTGAGTGTGGGAGTTGCATTGCTGTCTATCCAGGGTCAAATATATTTTCCTAACTGTTGTGGCTTTTTTTTTCCCCCTCTTCACGTCTTTATTCACCACTAAATTTAAATCCTGTCATCATTTACTTGCACTCATGTCGTTCCAAACATGTCTGACTAACTGACTTCTGTGGAACATAAAAGAAAATATCTAAATATCTCTATATTATTTCAATTAATTTAGAATGCCGTGGCCATTCCTGTAACGGCAGCATTCAGCTGCAGCGGATGCTCGGCCATTGTTTCCTTGACTTCGTCACAACTTTTGTCTGCATTTTTCAAGAGTGGCATCACCATGCCAACAGGTTAAATGACACCTTGTCAGACGTCTAGTTCGTGATGCTGTTGTTTCAAGGTGAGGTTCAGCAGGAGTGAAAGAGAGAGCGAGTTTGAGTGCTCGAATGGTCACCGATGCATGACACTGGCCTCTCATTACTGTCTCTTCTGCCTTTACCAGCACACACACAAACAGGTTTGGTTGTGAGCGGTGGCCTATTGAACGCTCATTGGTATGCTTGTGGTAATTTTACTGTCAAAACTCGCTCTCTCTCTGTTTCTGGCTGTCTTTCTCGCTCTCTCAGTCTCTGTGCCCCTGGTCATCCAGCTGTAAGTTCACCCTGAACTACTGTCAAGCACATGATCAGGGCTGCATAAAGAAAGCTGCTCTGTCTTGCTGTCTATCATATGCTCTTCTTCTTCCTCTTCTCTCTCTCTGTGTTTGTGATAGGGCCAGACCTCTCGTCTCTCCTGTTGTTTATTTAGATGAGATCAGCCAAGGTTGGTGGTTCAAGTTCAGTTGTTATGGTGATGAGCAGACGTCAGTGCGCTGTTCTTCTAGCGAGACTGCCTGAATGGAAAACACCACGCATATAGCAAAATTAATATGATTTAAATGAACATTTTAATGTTTATGGTTTAAAACACCTTACTTCTAAATAGTAACCTGTTTTTGTTTGTATTATTTTCAAGCTTTTTTGTATTGTAATTGACTCTCAAGAGGTATTTCTACATTTCACACATACACTCACAAACACCGTGGGCCTTTGTCACACACTTACGAATAGTAATCTTTGCTTATAAACAACCAGATCGGTATGACACACACTGTGATTAGGAGCATAATCCTTCTCTGATTCTTTCCCACTGTGTGTATGTGTGTGTTTGAGTGGTATATACGTTTCTGAACACATTTTGCTTAATCGCATTGTCACACATAGTTTGTCTGACATTTTCTCTATTCGTGGTGTGTGTGTTTTTGTGCGGTTGACACTCTGACAGGCTTCCTCGCCCTTGACTGATGGCACGTATGGATTGGACTAATCCAGGAAGCCGTTTCCTCTCTCTCTCACACACGCGCACACACACACACACACACACACACACACACACACACACATGCACGCGTGCTCTCTCTCTCATGTGCCACACACTGTCTT
This sequence comes from Puntigrus tetrazona, assembly GCF_018831695.1. Lineage (NCBI taxonomy): Eukaryota > Metazoa > Chordata > Actinopteri > Cypriniformes > Cyprinidae > Puntigrus > Puntigrus tetrazona. Next base: position 20,940,345 of record NC_056705.1, on the reverse strand, counting down.
CTGTTCCTCACCCACAGACAGCTTTGGTTGGGCTATCTCTGTTTGTAATGGCGTCCCCTGCTCCACGATGACAATGGGGATTAAACACGAGGTTTTTTTAAACATATTTCCTCTCTTTTCCTGCTTCTGAAGAAAGAGAGCTTTCTTATCAGCTCTTCCAGGATCCACCATCATCCCTCTCTCCTCTCCTCCGCTGCCAATTACACAGCGGATCATTTACTTCAAGGGTATAAATGTTCCAACACAAGTATTAGCGAGCAGAGCTGAGTCGCTGACAGATGTACCAACTTTAATTCTCTACTTGTGTGTGTTTTTTTAACTTTAATTAATTTATGTATCATCCTTTCGTCCCTCCCGCTCGGTCGTGATAATCTGGGTTGCCATGGCGGCGGGGAGGAAGTGTCGCAGCTGTCACTCCAGCACGTGTTTCAGAGGTTCAGGTAGCTAATGTATTCAGGAAGACAGTAAATGAGAGGTAAACAGAGAAGAATTGAGCCCGTGTGTGTATTTAGATGTGGGTCCGTGATGGGACACTGAAGGGTCTGCCGTATCATGTGTTTCCGTCACTAAACTTACTTGCACGTACTGGAGAATACAATCTTATTCCTAATTGTTCTTAGTCGTAGTTGTTTAATTAATATAAATTTGTTTCATATTACATAGTTTATTTTATACTATTTTTATCAAAAGGATTTGGATGTGTTACTTTTAGTCTTAGTCTTTTACTTTAATCGAGGCAGTAAAATATAAAGGTTATTAAGCGTTTTGTTAATTTGTTTTTTGTGCAATTTAAATTTAATTGCAATTATTTGTAATGGTGATTTGTGAAAGACAATAAGTTTTGGAGACTTTTGCGCATAAAGTGAATGCGTCGAAATGAGAGCGTAAGTATCTGCTAATGGGCTGACTTGCATTGTCTCCCTAGCATTATCATTAGCTTTGTTTTATTCCCTCTCTGTCTTTTTCTCTCTGTCAGGAGTTGACAACTTTTCTACTGTTGATCAAACAGCGCAGTGACACCTGATTAGCCTGCTGTGTGTGTGTGTGTGTGTGTGTGTGTGTTGCAATAAGTTTTTTTCCCAGTGCTAATTAAACGTGAACCTGGCCTGTCTTCTCAGAGAGGAAGCAGAAACTGCTTCTTTATGTCACGCCATACCTGCTTTTTTGCGACACTGTCCTGACATGTCTTCAGTGGACCTTTTTCACAGACTCTGATGATGATGCTTTTTCAGTTATTAACATTGTAAATCTAGCAATTTTAACACAATAATTTATATATATATATATATATATATATATATATATATATATATATATATATATATATATATATATATATTTTGTATTACCTTGGCACTAAATAAAAAAAAATAATCAAAACAAAAAACTCTTTTTTCCCTTTTTGGAAATTTGTGGTTAATGTTTTTTTTTCAACCCAGCTACAGTATGACGTTTGGTTCTGAAAACCCTGGAAATGTGTCAGTTCACACAATAATGCAAATTCTATCATTTATCTATCAAGTGTCATTCTGAATTTTGAAGAATGTGGTAACAAAACATTTTGGCGGCCGTTTAATATTTTGGAGGCTAGATTTTTCTCAAATGTTTCAGTGTCTCCTCATTTCTCATGTCCCACAGAAGAAAGTCAGCCATTCCTTGTGGTCTGAGGTTTCATTAAAGTTCTGGGTGATTGATTAACCAGTAATTAGGCTTATTGTTGATTTTTTTAATCACCGATAAAGTTTTAAAAATCCAGTGAATTTAAGTATCCTAATATTATAATATTATAATATTCATTTTGTAGTTTACATTAACATTTTTGAGTAAATAGTGAATTTAAAGATTATATTTCAATTGGCATTTGACTGTAGCAAAGATAACCTAAATGTACGAATATTTAAATTGAACATGCGCAATTAAATCTGTAATATTCACTGATAAGTGATAATACAAATACGAATTGTCAACTTGTAAAATATGTATGAATTGCCATGAGATTAGGCTGGATATCCTGTGCCTCCCTCAAATGAATATAGTAAGTGCTTGATTTTCTAGTATAGCAGTGGAATAGTCTTTGTACTGAGTGTGTGTGTGTGTGTGTGTGAGAGAGTGGCAAGTCCTTTGCTCTACACGGGAGCATAATTTACTCCCACCCCTCTTTACCCAGATGACTCCTCCGCCTGAGCTGGTTTGACCATTGGTCATGTGGTGTTACGCGGGTCAGTAGGAGTAATTATTTCTATCCGCTGAATACACACTGAAGATAAATAGTTTTTGAAGAGAGTGTAATGTGTGGCTGACCCATGCTGACACATGGTTCATCCTGACTCTACAGACTTGATTTATCCCCTCGCTATGTGTGTGTGTGCGCGAGTGTGTTAACGAGAGCAGGGTGACGGTGCTCTTAGCTTCACTTCCATCTTCATCATGAAGCGCATGAGACGGTTGGAAGGAAAGGCTAAAGGGGATACTGTTGCTCTCATCATCATTTCCTCATCCCTTTGCTGCCTCATATAGGGCGCTTACGTCTAGTCTCTGTAGAGACTTGTAGCATTGTTCTCAGACAAAACAGTGCAAATTTATCTAAGGCCCTGGTTTTGACATCCAGTTATCCAGTCACAGGTAGACAATGCTAAATACTGGTTTAGGTAGCATTATGTGAGTCTTGTAGTAGCACTTGTAGTAGATTGATGGAAATTAAGTGTAGGATGGATCTTATCATCTTTTATGGATTGATTGGAGACAGATCTGAATATGAACTTGTAGTTGATAGTTAAAAAACAAACAAAAACAACAACTGTATTTTAAGTAATGGTAGCTGAACAGTTGTTGGCTTCAATAGCATGGAAAAAAAAGTTCAGTAAAATGAGTTTATGTAAATGCTTTTGGGTGAATTAAGTGGACTGTTTGACTGGAAGCAAGCAAGAAACCAGGAGTCTTGTTTTAAAAGAAATTTTGTCCAGATTTTTTAGTATAATCTTCAAAAAGATTTTCACATTTTGAATATTATTATTAATGCTAATTTGCGATGTATTAAAAACATGCTCTCGAGTATGACCTCGCATCCCATTTGTTTGCATGCTAAAAGTCTAATTTACAAAAACATGATGTACATACTGGTCAGTCTCTCTTGGCTGACCAATTGAGATTAGTTCACCTGAGCAAAATAGCTAAAAATGAAAACTAGCATAATCCTATCCATGCAGTATATAGGAATCAGTGTTAACGAACGAATGTGTCCATGGAGAAATGGTCCTCTGCATCCATTCCTTCTTTGATACTCTTATTACTGTATAGGGCCAGGGATTTGTCACTAGGTGGCAGCTGGACATCATGAATGTATCTGTTTTTTACCTCCCCCTCTTACCTCAGCAGATGTTAAAGTGTAGTGTTTTATAGGACGAGGCCGCTCTATGATGATGGCTTCTCATGCCTCTGTGATGCTGTAAAGCGCCCAGGAGCATGACCCGCCCCGCTCCACCCTGTTAACCCTTCTGATTGGCTCTAATTCTTAGTGGCACAGTACGCTGGGCACATGACAGTAACAGTGTTCCAGTTCGCTGGTGAGCGAGCCGCCCCAAAACACACCCCACATGCTCGTCTCCTACACACACACACACACACACACGCCATCGTGTTAGTGTCACTTCTGTTTCACTGGTCTCATATGAACTTAAGTGCTTAAGCAGACTGTTCAATATGCCACCAGCAATTACATTTTCAAATGGGTGGGTTTGCAAACATCATCTGTGTTAATCTGTCTGTCACTGCCCGACTTCCTGCCGGAGGGAGGAAAGAGGATTAAGTTATTCAGTCCCTGGTAGAATATTCTCTTTGTTCACCCTGACTGAAGGAGAAGTAAATAAAGCAACAAGATTTTTTTTTCTGCCGAGTTAAAAAAAGGCAGCTTCCTCCTGCCATGTCTCTTGGATTTGACTAATGCTGTTCAGACAAGTCTTCCTCCCAGAATTCGTTTGGAAATCATCTAAACGCGAGGGGACATCGTGGGTCTGGTGGTGTGAAGGAGCAGGGAGCAGATATGCTGTATGGTAAAATATGAACTTGTGCGGTTAAGTATTTTCCCCATTCGATTCAATTTAATGAATTCGTACGATTTGTTTAAACCTAGGTAGGGTTAGGTGTAGGTCATTTGTATAAATGCATACGATAAGTACATTTATGTACGATTTAGCGAAAACTTCTGCACAAAAGAAGTCGTGCAAATTCGTATAAATTAGCCACCTCGGAAAATATGTACACATTGCCATTTAGATCGGATTGTTGGAACTTTTTCTTACCCATGAAATTTTCTTTTAGATAATGCTGTAAATTATGCTAAATTATGCAAAAATGTTTCAATTACATACATTTTATTGGGAAAAAAGTAAGAGAGATTTTCATTCAGAAAGGCCACATAAATTTAATTTCAGAAGTGTTTACATTATTTTAATTTCAAATTTTTGCAAAGAATTTCTATTAATTAACTGCATTAATTTTCAGCCTTTTACTCGTCCAGAAAAAAAAAGAAAACAATCATTGACTCTGAAGACGGCTTCTAAAAGTTCAGTTTTGCCATCAACGAATAAGCACATTTTAAAATGTATTAAAATGGAAAACAATAATTGTGTTCAATTATATTTATATGCAGTTTTGGCTATAGATTTTAATCAAATAAATGCAGCCTTGTCGAGTTCTATTAAAAACATCTTAGTGACACCTAAATTAAATGAATTCATTTGTCCTACAAGAAATACATTTTTGTTGCGTAGTTGTTTGCATTGATTATTATAAATTCTAACATCCCATATAGTTCACCCAAAAATGAAAATTACCCCATATTTTACTCACCCCGAAGCCATCCTAGGTATATATGACTTTCTTTTTTCAGATGAACACAGTCTATGTAAAAATTAATCCTGGCTCTTTCAAGCTTGGTGATGCTGGTGGATAGTGGACATTATTTTGAACTTCTGTAAATCGGATCTATCCGCAAGTACTGTGACTTAAAACTAACCTATATGCCTTCAAGGGGGTTTTCACATGTCCTCTTTAGCAGATCGATGGGTTTTTGTAACAAACATATTTGTAGTTTTTTAAGAGTATTTCCTTTATAATAAAAAATATTTTTTAAACCATACTACAGATTAACCAGACAATCAATTTTACCCAGCCCTAGGAATTAATGAATCAGTTAAAACGCATATTTCATGGCTTTGTTTGTGCTGCAGAAAACCCAAGCGATACCCACGTCTTGCTGCACAGTGCCAGGGAACGGCTGACAGCAGTGGTAAAACGATCTGATTTATTGTTTGAACTACTGAGAACGAAGTAATCAGTGTGTCACGCTGGGATTTTCAGATGCGAGTCTGCGGCACAGTCCTTCACACAGAAACACATTCTTTAGCTCAGGTTGACAGGAACGCTTTTAAAACATCATACACCAGTGTGCCTAAATGTTATTGAGTTGTTTATTGTAGGAAGATCCCAGCTCCTGTTCTTTTCAGCTTGAAACGCTCAGAGCAGGGCGAGCATGCTCCATCACTCAGCTGGGCCAAACGAGCGTGACGCTCCCGCTAGCTGAAATTTAACGCCTCACTCGCTTATTGATCCTTCCTGCAGAGGAAAGAGAGAGAGGGCCAGCAGGTCTAGGCCGGACACTGTCCTTGACTCCGTGTCCGTTGAAGAGCCCTGGAGGACGCCCCGCTTCCACCGCCCTTCACAACAGCAGCCCCCTTCCCAGGGGCGCACTGCACTTTACAGCAGGATATTGATTTTGTAGGAGGAACGCAAGGAGGGAGAGAGTGAAAGAGAAGAGCAGGAAGAAGAGAAAGTGACAGAGAAACATAAGGCTTGAACAGGTGAACGGAGGAGAGGAGGGACACGGAATTGTGGGTTGATGGGTAACTAAAGGACATCACTGCTCCCCAGAACCACGCTGTAAAAAATAAGTGTAATCTTGAAAAAATAAAAACGGTTAGCTCCCATACTATATGCAGAGAAAAACTGTAAAACAGCGATGTCATTTTTACGGTGAAATGCTGTAAATAGAGCAAATCGGTGTAGAATTTATAGTCAAAAAACTGTAAAG